>NC_140176.1:68319336-69006836 GCF_963971535.1 Notolepis coatsorum | reverse complement strand
GAGCGCTACAGGGCGGAGCCAACTATTGACACGGCGGACTGTACGCAGCAGTGGTGGTCCAACCATGAAGGGGCACACAGCATGATGGCCTGCCTTGCACGCAAGTACTTGGCAACACCTGCAACCTCCGTGCCATGCGAGAGGTTGTTTTCACTGTCTGGGCATATTGTTTCAAAGAAGAGAGCCTCCCTGTCTTCTGAAAATGTCAACAGGCTTGTCTGTTTGAGCAACTGGCTCAGTGCAAAGAAATAATTACACACACACACACACACACACACACACACACACACACACACACACACACACACACACACACACACACACACACACACACACACACACACACACACACACACACACACACACACACACACACACACACACACACATTTGAATACTTTATTTGGTTCCACAAATTATATTACATAAACAGGGAATCAAATGTATCGGGGCCAAGCAGCACTGAACACTTAAGGGACACATAGCACCTCCTTCTCCACGCGGCTAAGCTGCCAATAATAGCTGAGACAGAGCAATATTTGGCAATTTGTTTGTCTTTTGTCTTTGACATTGCAGCAATTCTCAGGCGGGACTTGTTTAGTGTGGTAACGAGGCACATGTTTACCAAAAGCGTCCAGTGCATCTTATATCCCCACTTCACACACACACACATACACATACACATACACTTAAACACACATACAAACACACATACACACCCACTAACACACACACACATACACACACACACACACACACACACACACATACACATAAACACACACACACACACACACGCACACACACACATACGCATACACATACACACACACACATACATATACATAGTATAACTGATATTAATTGTATCTGTTAAAAGAGCAGAAGGAAGCTGATAGAAGCTGGTGTTTATTTTATCTGTTAAAAGAGCAGAAGAAAGCTGATAGAAGCTGGTGTTTATTTTATCTGTTAAAAGAGCAGAATAAAGCTGATAGAAGCTGGTGTTTATTTTATCTGTTAAAAGAGCAGAAGAAAGCTGATAGAAGCTGGTGTTTATTTTATCTGTTAAAAGAACAGAAGAAAGCTGATAGAAGCTGGTGTTTATTTTATCTGTTAAAAGAACAGAAGGAAGCTGATAGAAGCTGGTGTTTATTTGATCTGTTAAAAGAACAGAAGAGAATGAGGCTGTGTTGTTCATCCTCTGCTGAATACAACAGAACAGCTGTTTATAGGCTATAGCCTGACTACACTATATAATTTGAGTCCTGTATTACACTGTTTAATGCACACTTTATTCATTGTTTTATATTAAGTTATTTTGTGCATCACTCTGTTTTGACGTGTAAAGTTCAACATTACTGTGTTAGTAATCATTACTATGTAATGTTAGTTAGTAAATTGGTATGCCCATCTGTTATTTTTTTGTTGGGCTTTTTATTTATTCTTTTAGTTTATGATCTTAGCATTTTGTTTTACAATGCAGTTCTGTATCATTAGGGGATCCGCTCGGCATCACTCATGCACTCCCTCGCGTACGTGCACGCGCACTGAATAAATTCCACAAATGTACCTTTAATACCAGTATTCATCTGACCACACCCCTCGTTAGCTTACCTTCATAAGCAGGTGTGTGGTCACCTGCTCTCCTCCTTCTCGCTTTCACCACAAGGAAGTGCCTCGGTAGTACCCCACTTGACGTGTTGTTAGTTGAAAAGAGTTGTGACGAGTCTACATTGTGCTTAGTTTTTTCTTCTCTCATATCTGTTAAAAGGGAAAAGCTAAGTCATAATGTTTTCTTCGGAGAGTAGACCTACTCTTCACCAGCGGTTCTCCATTCCCGCCTCCGTCGTGCGTTTTGGTGCGGGGCTGCTGCCACTTTCGTGGTTGCCGACCCAGCCCAGGAGGCAGCCGATGGGTAGTTTGCCTCTCCGAGGAGCCGAGGCATCGGTGCCGTCGCTCCGGCGATGGCCTGATCTCGACTCTGGTTCCTCTGGTTCCAGGGAATCGTCCGTTGTTGAACGGGCGGTTGTTTTGGGTCCGGAGGATTTGCGACGCAAACTTTTCGCGTCTGCCCGTTCACGTCGCAAGATGGTGGCATGCAGGCGCGAACGGCCTGGGTTTGGAGAATTGCTGGAGACCAGCGAGGATGCGTCCGGCTCTGGATTTCCGATGGAAACTGAGGACTTCATGGAAGAGTCGGACGGATTCTTGTTTGAAGGTCCTGTGGAGGAGAGTATCCCTCCTATCCAGGAAACACCGGAGGGGGGAGAAATGGCTCCTTGGGACGCCTTTGTTTGAAGATGTCGGGGAACCACCTCGGCCTCATCAGCAGGATGCCCTGCTATCAGCCACATCAGACTGTGGCTCCTCAATGGGTCGAAGCCTGCTGCATGTGAGGGATGCGGGTTCGGTGGAGGAAGGTCAGCAGGGGGAACTGCAGGCTTTGTTTCCCGAGCTCATGGCGGTAGCCGCCGCTGCAAACGGCGTGCCGCTGCCGCTGCCATTGCCTGCTCCTGTCCCTGACGATCTCATAGGTCATCTCTGGCAGCGTCGCCCGGTGAGAGGGGTGGACGTTGTCTACCCATTTTTCCCCTCAATGGGGGCCTATGTTCGTCAGGGTCAGGCGGTGTCTCACATCATGGGACTTACCCCCGCCTACGTACCAGTTACGCGGGTGTCGGGGTTGGTCAAAGGTATGAGAGAGGGCGTGCCACGGCTTGATAGTCCGATGGCCGCTCTCCTCTGTCCGGATGTGGTGTGGGAACCATTATGCAAGCCGGTTCTCCATGGAAGATCGGCTAGGCGATTGGCATATTGGGGTAACCAGTCATTTATCACTGGTACACAATCGCTGCCTGCGGCTTCTAACATCGCCCACCTAGCTAGATTTGTATCGGGGATTATGACGGGCGGCGTGATCTGACCGAGGTAAAATGCAATCAGATCACCCAGGCGGCAGGAGCTGTCCTGCACCTTACCCAGGTGCTGGCCATAGCCTCGGGGAAGACGCGCGCCCTGGCCACCCTGACCCAGCGCCACCTTTGGCTGGAGCAGGCTCGAGTGCCGGAGAAGAAGAGAACCCCTCTTCTGACGGCCAACCTCTCCGATGCTGGACTGTTCGGGAAGCGTGAATATTAAAGGCAACCAACTTGTGTTCAGCTTTTCGTTCAGCGTTTCTCTGATTGGCCACACGGCCAATCAATCAATCCACTAGCACACGCCCTCGCGCAAAGAGAGACGCGGCAAAAGCGCTGGTCGAACCAGCGGTGTTCTGTTGTGTGACTGTACTCTACAGCGGTGTTCTGTTGTGTGACTGTACTAAACACTTCCACCACATGACCGACATTTGACATACAGTACACCTCCTATCTATGTTGGGATTATGTTTGGTCATGACAAAACAATAAAAATCGCTACTGTTAGTAATGCTGCCACCACCCACTTCAATGACAGAGCTCTCATATTTGCGAATGCATAAACTATATCTTAAATTATGGCGATGTGTCTAATATGGCTGTCGCGAAGTCATTGATAAGTGACAGCCATATTAGACACATAGCCATAATTTAAGATATAGTTTATGCATTCGCAAAATATGAGAGCGCGCCGCTGTCATTGAAGGGCTTCTACAACAGAGCACCGCCGCTGCGCTGCTGCTGAAGCTGTATCAAGCCGGCGGCGGTGCACGGACGCCGGGGAAAAACCACCGCGTCGCCCCGCTGGCGCTTCAGGCTCAGCAGCCTCCACGGGCGAAATAACATATAACGTTACAGTTCCACACTGATGTACAGTGAGTGTCTAATATGGCTGTCGCGAAGTCATGCCTCTCCCTCTGACAATATCATAATGATGTGTTTTCTATATTATATCCACAATCATTCATCTAAAAAATTGTATGGGCTTTGATTAAACATGTAACCTACACCTACTGTAACTTACTGTACCTCTGCTTCCTACAGCACAGCAGGTAATGGCGTTAATCAATGGAACGCGAAACATAATAACGTTACGCTTTCTAGTTCAGCGCATTTCATAACTGTGTGGGCTTTTATACACGAGTGAATCTGGTAGTCTATGATACACAGCGTGGATCGGCTTTCAGAGGGAGAGGCATGACTTCGCGACAGCCATATTAGACACTCACTGTACATCAGTGTGGAACTGTAACGTTATATGTTATTTCGCCCGTGGAGGCTGCTGAGCCTGAAGCGCCAGCGGGGCGACTCGGTGGTTTTTCCCCGGCGTCCGTGCACCGCCGCCGGCTTGATACAGCTTCAGCAGCAGCAGCGGCGGTGCTCTGTTGTAGGAAGCCCTTCAATGACAGCGGCGCGCTCTCATATTTTGCGAATGCATAAACTATATCTTTAATTATGGCTATGTGTCTAATATGGCTGTCGCTTATCAATGACTTCGTGACAGCCATATTAGACACATCGCCATAATTTAAGATAGTTTATGCATTCGCAAATATGAGAGCTCTGTCATTGAAGTGGGTGGTGGCAGCATTACTAACAGTAGCGATTTTTATTGTTTTGTCATGACCAAACATAATCCCAACATAGATAGGAGGTGTACTGTATGTCCACTGCTACCGCAGCTGAACACAAGTTGGTTGGACTTGGAACAGCAGCCCAACGCGTACACAAGTTGGTTGCCGCGCTGCCGCTCGCTTGCTCCTTGGATTTCATTTGGGACGTGCGCTTGCCTGCGCGTGGGGGCGGGGGGGGCGCGGCCAATCAGAGAAAAGCCGAACACAAGTTGGTTGCCTTTAATATTCACGCGTTCGGGAAGGCCCTGCGGTTGATGACCTCAACATGCAGAGAGATGGCAGAGGAGAGATCCGTCCTTCAACCCCATTTTCCGCCTCCCGTCCTTGCCGGTGGAGTCAGAAGGCTTCCACGACGTCGAGCTTCCTCCGCCGTGCCTACCACTGCCTCTACCGCCGCTGCTGGCCCCTCCAAGAAGGCCAAGAGAAGAGACGGCGCTTCTGCTACCGCCGACCCATCCACAACCGGAGGAGACGGTAGGGAACGTCGAGACCAGCAGACAGTTAACTACCGTCCCTCCGGGGCTCCTCGGGGTGGCAAGACTCGAGCGGCGCGAGGTGGCAGACGCCGCTAAGAGTGACTTTTCCCCTCTGTGCCCCCTCTCCTCTACACCCTCCCCGGCCTCTTATGATTGTGTTTTTTGAGCCATATAAAATAAAAAAAGTTCCCCGATATAAGGGGAACTATGTTTTTGGCCAAACAAACTGTGTGTTTCTTCAACAAATCATATGATGGGGTTGCGTAAATATGAATCTGCACTGTTACGTTGAGAGATGAGTCATGTTGTGTTACGAGATTAAGCAAGGTCTGCAAGCATACACTCAGTCGTAGGAGGTTCTATTAGCCTGACGCTCCACATGCAGGTAGAAACTGGTGGTATTCCATTGCTTAAACAAAGTATATGTGTTCCACAACGCTGTTGTGTTAGTTGCAGTAATACTCGTACACACACGTTCCACGGCCTAGCCGTTACTCTCGGTCAGCGTTTTGCTATGTACGACATAGTCAACGGGTGTAGGATTCACACACATACGACTTGTTTTGTTGTAAATCCTGTTCACATTTTGTGGGTAGCGGGCATTGTATTAGCTTACGCTATACATTAGCATTCTACCGGAGGTTTCAAAATGCTACAGTTGTTTTTGTGTGTAGGGAAAGAAGGGTTTTTTGTAAGGGGGTGTCGAATAAACCCCTCCTTCCCACTTGATTGGTTTAGGAGATTTTATCTCATTCTGCTGAGCCAGTCAGGGCCGAGCCGTTAGGACGTCTTGGCAGGGAGGGGGGGGGGGGGGAGGGTTATCCTGCCGACTCCTATTACAAACAGGAGCCGTGTGCAGGGTTTCCCCCGTCATAGCAATGTTGCTATGGCGACGCCTTCCGTGAGTTAAAGAGTGTTAAGGTGTCGAGTTAGAGCGTAGGGCTTACGGGTCTGCTACGCTCGATTTATGTGTAAACTTGGGTCAGTTGGTCACGTGACTCACAGTTGACATGTCTTTTTCATGACTACGACTCATGTGGGAAGGTTTCTGGGAAGGTCCGGTCTTTACTCTTTGACAAAAGGAGTGACTGGATGTAAAAACATGTAAACAGTTTTTTACTCCCAGCTGTGCAGTTGGGTTCATACGGGTGATGCTTCTTCTTTATTGTTATAAAGAGTTGGATGAATCTATATGAATTGGAAATGGGGGATCCTGATGGAAACAAGACTTTTTTTTTGATCAATTTTTTTTTATTATTATTCACATGAAACAAAACACATTAAACACAATCACAATACATAGAACTTCACAAGAAAATAACAAAAACAATAATAATACAGAATAACAATTTATACAGACAAAGAAAAAAGAAAACAGAGTTCAACCTTCTAATTTCTAAATCCAAGGGGTACTATCTAATAAATGGTCTTTCCCAGTGTTCAGCCCCGATTCCCGGCCGTGTGACCTTATATTAATAAAACGTACATCTCCAATTCACCACAAGGACCACTTTTTGAGAACACGACCCGAAAACAGAGCAATGAACCTTCATGAAAAAACAAAAACCTGTAGAGGTGTTCCATAGACTCACAGAGACCGTGTAAAAGTGACCAAACTGTTATGGTTTGTAACCGACCCCAATCGCACAACACAAGACAGGTATGAGAGTAAGCCAAGAACGGGCATTTATTGAAAACAAACAGAAAAAGGCACTGTCCCTTTAAGGGAGAACACCAATACTGGAATAGACAAGAAGGGAAGGTACAGTGCCTTTAAGAGGCGAGCTGGCTAAGGGGAAGGCTAAGGGAAGGCTAAAGGAAAACAGGGCCGGGGCAAGGGAAGGCAGGAACCGGGAGGAACTAGGAGGACCGGACGGGAAGGACTAGGAGGACTAGAGAGGGGAGAAAGGGACAGAGGCCCGCGGAGGCGGGCTGGGGACAGGGAGGACTGGGAGGACTAGATAGGGAGGACTAGGAGAGGGGAGAAAGGGACAGAGGCCCGCGGAGGCGGGCTGGGGACAGGGAGGACTGGGAGGACTAGATAGGGAGGACTAGGAGGACTAGGGAAAAACAGGGTAAGGCCTTGGAACAGGGCGAGGGCTGGAGCTGCATACTGGGACAGAGAAAAACAGGGTAAGGCCTAGGAAAAAGCAATAAAGAGGTTGCTGCTCTGCAGCTTCTCCCGGGATGGTAGTCTGGGGAAGCAGGTGGGAACATCAGAGCCGCTCTGCAGACTTCTCTCGGCAGATCTCCGAGGTGGGTAAACGGGGCCGAGAGGGAGAGAGGAGTGGGTTAGCTCAGAGTACAATGGGGAAAAACAGAGCAGGTGCAGGAGAGGTGACTAGTCCCAAAAACAGAGTTATCAAGGTGACAGAATCTTCGGTGCAAAAATAGACACTGTGAGCGAAGTCCAAAATACAATCCAATGTGATAATATCTTCGGTGTGAAAAACACACAGTGGGAGATGTTAGGTCAAAATATTATCCCAGTGAAAATAATCAAAAAGGGCAAAACGCTGGGTGAGTGACTGTCTGATAAAAAGCTGGTAATCTTCAGTGTTAAGTAAACACACGAAAAACGGAATTGGATCAAAGACAGTCCTAAAAACTCACCCAGGCGTTGTGCGTAAAGAGCGCTGGAACAGGTCGGGGCGAGAGCGTCGCCACCGGGGAACCGGTTGTCCAAGCGGAGGTCAGAGTGGTGCGCGGCTCCTTGGAGTGCGCGCCGGTACAGAGGACGCATCTGGAGTGCGTCTGCGCGGAAGAGCGTGCCAGGCTCGGAGGTCTGGAAGGTGCGCGTCTGCTTTGAGTACGCGCCGGTACGGAGGGCGCATTTGCTGCGCGGAGGTCTGGAGTGGAGAGCGCGTCTGCGCGGAATGCGCGCCGGTACGGAGGGCGCATCTGGAGTGCGTCTGCGCGGAAGAGCGCGCCAGGCTCGGAGGTCTGGATGGTGTCTGGGCGTCTGCTGCGCGGAGGTCTGGAATGGTGCGCGACTGCTTGGAGTGCGCGCCGGTACGGAGGACGCATCTGGAGTGCGTCTGCGCGGAAGAGCGCGCCAGGCTCGGAGGTCTGGATGGTGTCTGGGCGTCTGCTGCGCGGAGGTCTGGATGTGCGTCAGGACGCCTGCTGCGCGGAGGTCTGAAGTCGATCACTGGGATACCTCCCGTGGAAGTCTAGGGAGCGCAGTCCAGTCTCTCCCTCAGGCAACGGCGACAGGAGGCGAAGGCTGGAGCACATCTTACGCCGGAGATGAAAACAGCATAGACAGACAGAGGATCTCCCGAAGGAGTCCTGGTGATAGAGAATATGATACCGAATGAAACGGCATGTTTACGGCACGACCCCACGAGGAACAGAGGGGAAGAGCCAGGTACTTAAAGCCCACAGGGGAACTAATTAGAATGCACCACAGGTGCGTGAAGGTAATTGATACTTGAAACTAAAGTGTGTGTTCGGCACAAGACCAATCAAATACACAATGACAGGTAGTCCAAGGTGTGGCCGCTGAGAGCAAACGAGAGTAACGAACGAGAGGGTGGGGGCTAGTGAGAGTGAGTGAGAAGGGAATTCCTTAACAGTAGGCTTAAAGGAACAGAGAGAGTAGGTGAGCAGTGGACAAAACCTCACACAAACAGTGAAGAAATAGTTAAATAGCTACCCCCCCCATTAAATCCCCAGCTAAACTCAAGAGGACAAGACAAAAGACAAGACAGACAAAACATTTCCTCCTCCCCCTCCCAAGAGACCGCCGGACCCCCCCGATCAAGCACCCCAACCCCGCTCAGCCGCACACGGCGGTCCTTACCTTCTCAGCTGCTGCGAACCACAGGTCAATGCCAGCCTGTCCTACCCCAATCACCCGCGCCGTGGATATCTCAAGATAAATCACATCCAATAGTGTTAGGGACCAGTTAATCACTGTAAGCTTCTCAGGCTCCTTCCATCTCATTGCTATTAGCTTCTTCGCTGCTGTGACACCCGCTAGGACAACCCTTTTTAGTTGAACGGACGCAGGTAGTGTCGTTATATCGTTCAGGAGTAGCGTAACAGCTGTGAATGGGATAGTTAAGCCACACAGGCCTGAAAGTTTGTCCGTTATTGACCTCCAGAAGCGGGCCACTGGTGGGCAATCCCAATACATATGCATATAAGTGCCAGTGGCCTTTTGAGAGCACAAAGTGCACCGAGAGTCGGTTATCAGTCCCATAGCAAATAGCTTCCTAGGTGTAAGATAGGTCCTATGAATATAGTTAAAATTCATTTGCTGGTGATTGGGGTTGCGGGAAGATAATGCCACATTTGCCCAAACATCATCCCAGTCAAACTCGGGGTCCAACTCCGGGATATCCACACGCCAGATTGTATCCAATGATACATTTTTATACGTGGATTGAATTAAGAGCGTATAAAAGTCTGAGACAAACCCTCTGGATGTCGTCCTGTCCACTATGAGCCTGAGGAAGGGGTGTGGGTGCAAAGCTTGAGCCCACGGCACGCCATGCGCCCTCAGTGCTGACCTTAGTTGAAGGTAAAGAAAGAAGGACTCGCCGGGAAGATCATAAAATTCTCTTAAGTCCTGAAACGCACGGAGGCCGTTCTTATCATAAATATCCTCCAGAGTATGCACTCCCCTCCTTTGCCATTGAGGAATATTAACCGGCTTGTGCCCAACAAGTAATTGCTGGTTATTAAAAATTGGAGAGTCCAGGTGCCATGGGCATTTAACCCCACACGACCTCTGTACATTACGCCACGTTTGGATCACGTGAGTTATGATCGGTCCATACCTCAGCCGGCATTTCGAAATAGAGACAGTGGAGTACACTACATCCTGCAATCTTAGCGGTGAGACCGCCGCCGCTTCTAAGGAGCGCCACGATACAGCCTCTACAGGGTCTAGCCAGCACATCAGAGGTCTCAGTGAAAAGGACCAGAAATAAAGCTTAAAATCAGGGATTGCGAGGCCCCCATCTTGTTTTCTACGTTGAGTAGTAGCCCTTTTGATTCTCGGGCGTTTGTTATTCCAGATAAACTTAGATACCATCGATTGTACCTTGCGCCAGTGGTCTATTGGAGGGGGCAGGGGGAGCATTGAGCTAACAAAATTTATCCTAGGCAGGACGTTCATTTTGATTATGGAAGCCCGGGCTTGTAAGGAGTTAGGAAGGGGCGACCACCTGTCTAGATCCTGGCGTATTTTATCATAAGTACCCGTGAAGTTGTACTTAGTAGTTTGGTTCAGCGTGGGGAATATCTCTATGCCCAAGTGTAACTGAGGGGTTACAAAACCCTGACTGTATTAAAGATTGTGATAGATTAAACCACTGCTAGTTATGTACTTTAATTACTGGCCAGACAGTACATCAAATATAGATGGTGAACACCCACAAGAATACGGCATTGACAAAGAAATAGTATTGGAGGGTAATTTATTATTATTAGGCAACGTTAGGTTACAGAATGAGAATTAGGATCGCGCTTGTATGGCGAAGAATATACGTAAAGTCCGTCAAGAGCATGAGTCACTAAGAATAGCAGGAATACTACGATGGGTCTAAATTGAAACCACCTGTCGTATAGTAGCAGCTACAGATACAGCTGGGAAAAGTCCAGGAGCAGCTGTTTGCCTGCTGTTATCACGTCGCTTGGCATGGTTAATGTTAACAATGACCAGCGGGGGCGCTCTCATACAGCTGGTGACAACTGCCCGACGCGCCGGCTTTTTGTTCATTCATTGGAGGAGCTCCACACAGCTGGTGACTTCATTCATAGGATGCTACAACGTCCTACAGTATGTCTACAGACTGCATGAATGAATGTTGCTGAATTAAAGAATGAATAAGTTAAACGTGTGCATAATACAATAGTAATAATTAGTGCTGTCAGGCGATTAAAAAAATTAATCTAATTAATTACAGGATTTGTAATTAATTAATCTAATTAATCGCATTTTAATCGCATTACCATTTTATGCCTCATATTCTATTATTCTATAATCATATTTCAAATTGCATGTGTCCGGATGGCAGAATTCAGTACTGTATCTACAAAACCTTCTGTTTAATCATCTTCCATCTATTAATTTGCTTAGATTTTTCAGGTCTGGTCAATTTGAGCATGGTGTTATTCACAGTCAAAGATAAAAAAAAATGTATTGATATTCTCATTTGGTTCATTACAATTTACTCAAAATAAAATGTTCATTCAATCAATCACGCGCAGATTGAAAATGTTATTAACAGATTGCAGAATGGGTACAATACAGTACGGCTCAATACACACAATTGTTAAGGGAATGCAGACCAGAGAAAGACTTTCGTCTTGTTCACATCAGGGTCCCCCATTTTCAATTCATAATGAATTGTAAGTAAGGGTGCAACTTGCACCGTGCAATCCATTCTTTGTGGATCTAGCCCACAGTATTTCTGACACTGGGAATACATTCCCTGAGATTCATAGATGTCCCTAGAATCAGATACCAAGAACATGCAAATGGACCATATTAAAAAAAATCTGTAAATGTGTATTCTACATGCTTATGGAATGAATGAGATACAAAAAAAAAATTATTATTAAAAAGTAAAAAAAAAAAAAAAAAAAATTGTAATTAATTTTGAGTTAATTTTCATAACGCGATTATTTGCTGTGTAATTAATTAATCTAATTAACGCGATAAACTGACAGCCCTAGTAATAATATATAATAAGAATCCAACCAATAGAGCGACATTGTGCAATAAACAAGTAAACAACGTGTCAAATCTAACTTCATTAGATGGCCGACGTACAGTACGGCTCTCTTTTCCATTCATTTCATCAAAAGAAAGCGTTAGTGTAATGCTTCTTGGTAACAATAGGTTTGTGTACGCAATGTTGCTGAAATAAAATAATTAAACCGTTAAGACCTGTCGAATTAGCAGTGGAGGTGCTACAGTAGGTGGGCTCTATTTATAATGGATATATTTTGTCTGGTACCGTGGTCTAGTGGTTTAGGTTATTCCTTTCAAGCTGACGCCCGGGGTTCGAATCCTAGCCGGTTTAATATATGTATTTTTTTTTTTATTATTTATCAAATGAAATTGCCCGCAACGGTGTGCATAATAACGTTTCGTCTTGTTTACATCAGGGTCCCCCATAGTAACTTTGAAACGTTTATTTATATATTGTAAGAGTATATTTATGAGACAGTATATTTATTTTGTACAAGAATGTGAAACTTCCTATCACGTTTGAATAATGCTGTAAAGTAGCGATCAGGCTTGCAGTAATGTCAGGAAGAATGAGGAGAGGTTGTATTCGTAACAGAGCGACACAGCGACAGAGCGAATTGATTGGTTGAAAACTTTATTAACAGATTGCAGAATGGGTACAGTACAACTCAATACATACAATTGTTAAGGGAATGCAGACCAGAGAAAGACTTGTCTGGTTCAGATACAAAACTCATTCAAACAGTATGGTAGCCTTTTCCTTGGATCCTCTGATCGTGGGTTCCGCAAACGTTCATTCACTCGATCACGAACTTTGTCCCAGGAGACTACACTATAGCGTTCTTTAACTTTAGCAATCAACATCACTCTGAGGTTCTTAGGTAAAGCATGTTTCCCCCGTTTGCCATTCCAATTGACTTTGTGAGCCCACTTTTGGTAGGTTTCAAAGTCCACTAGCAACATGAACATTCGCCCTGCGTAGTCGTCAGACCGTTGTTTGCCTTGTGCGTCATGAGCATGATCGAACGCCTTTTGCTCGTCGTCTGCTGAAATACTTTCCAGTTGTATGTTGGGCAGGGCTGGACGCTGTCGCTGTGCTTTTTTCTGTGGTTTTGCCACTGGAACTGCAGGTACTGGCAGAGGCGTTCTAAAGGGTGTCATTTGAGGAGAAAGCGGTTGCGGCGAAAAACATGCATCATCTTCATCATCATCATCATTATCATCATCATCATTCTGGGGCGTTTGGGACAGAGAGGGTGATAGAGCCAACCATGGTGGTACATTCTCATCGCCCACTTGGGATGGGTATGGACTGGACAGAGAGGGTGATAGAGGCCGCCATGGTACATTCTCATCTCTCGTTGGTGTGTAAAACAGAAGCTGCCTATTGAATGGCTGAGCCGCAGGTTGTGGAGAGGAGGGTGTAACGCCTGAGGGTTTAAGCAGCCTGGCCAGCTGGTCGTCCATGCGTTTCACAATCGCCTCCAGCCTGGCCAGCTCTGTCTTGTGTCGATTCTTACTCGCCTCCAGGCGGTCGTCCAGGCGTTTCACAATCGCCTCCAGCCTGGCCACCTCTGCCTCCTGACGATCCCCCAAGATCTGAGTCTTCTCCCCCAAGCATTTCTCAGTCTCCTCCACTTGTTTCACCAGCCTGGTAACATGCTTGTTTACGTTTTGCTCAATAACAATACCAACCGTTGACTGTACAATCGTATTGCAAATGTTAGTAATGGTTGGTGTTGGTGTTTCCTCAGCTGGGAGTGGCAGGATGTCCATAACAATAACAGCGGCCTGCAATAAGGGAGGGAAAGTTAAGATAAGATTTGTGTCACAATAATAATAATAATAATAATAATAGATTTCATTTGTAATGCGCTTTACAGTTGCAGGGCAACTCTCAGAGCGCTACAGTTAAGGGACTTAAAAGCTAGCGAGAATAAAGGAAAGAAAGAATATAAAAATAGGCAAGACTAAAACATAAAATAGCAGAGAAACATAGAATAATAAAACTGATAAAATAAATTGGTAAAAGAACATAAAATGTGTGGAGCATTTTGTGATGTGATGTGGAAAACAGTACGGCTCAATACATACAATTGTTAAGGGGATGCAGACCAGAGAAAGACTTTCGTCTTGTTTACATCAGGGTCCCCCATTTTCAATTTCAAACAAGGGGGGACACTGTACATTTGAATACTGACATACATTTGACATAGAAACTGTACATTGGAGGAGGTTGGGTGGGGGTGTACATTTGAGGTGGGGGGGACCCATGTAAAAAGATTGTCTGAATAATGGAAAATGCAATAAAAAAATTTACTTACGGCTTTCTTTTTGACCATCCGGTGTTTTGCTTTGGGGGGGATCACGGGACCTCCTGTTCTTTTGCTACTTTGAGGTGCCTTTACTTGAGTTATTCCTGGTCGATCAACACTCGGGATGGATGTCTAGAATAGAAAAATTATGCATAAATAAATAATTCAAATGAGAGAGAGGTATCTGTAAAGCATTCCCGGTAACTGGAGAAAGGTATTCCCGTAACTGGAAGCAAGTATATAGAGAGAGAGAGAGAGAGAGAGATACAATACAAACATACCTTCAATGGTTTAGTGCTGTAAAAGGTTGCCATTCTGTCCTCCTCACGACTGTCCGGTCCACAGATTTCACACATGACTTTTATACTGTATCAAAGGACACAATCGCTTTGGTGGGGGGGGGGGGGGGGGGGGCGTGAACGAAACACCTCTAGTGATAAACCAATCAGGATACAGCAACGGGATTATACAATAATAAAACTATGTTCAATTTGTGTATTGTTTATTGAAAACTTTATTAACAGATTGCAGAATGGGTACAGTACAGTACAGCTCAATACATACAATTGTTAAGGGGATGCAGACCAGAGAAAGATTATTTACTCAACAGTAAACTGCTTTGACTATTTTATTTTGACTGTCTGGAATCAAATTTGTCATTTGACTGGTTTAGTCATAACATTTCAAACAAAGGGCTGTTCAAAACCATGGTAATTATTAATTAAATATTCTTTGTTGATTACTTTGGCTACCGTCTCCTTATTATGTTACATTGACCTGACATTGAGCCTGCTAATTGTCAATGGTAACGTAATATGTATATTATTTATATATATATTAGGGATGTTCGATATTGGCTTTTTTACCGATATACCGATATTGTCCAACTCTTAATTTCCGATACCGATATCAACCGATACATGCAGGGTCCCCCCCCCCCAAAACACAACATTATGCATACTTTTCACAATAAATAAAATAAGAATTTGTTCTTACTTGCTTGTAAGCTTACTTGCTTGTTTTTTTAATCTCTTTTATCATAACTTGGCTTTTATTTCTTTTATCATGAGTTGCTTTTAAGGGTTTGCGGATTTTCTTTTAACATTAGTTAACTGTATGAGTTGTCAGGTTAGGTGTTTTTATAATTTTTTTTTAGAATGTGTCCTGTCAGTGTACATGTCCATTTGTGTTTCTGTGCCTTTTTATGTTCCATGTATGGACCACAATGGAAACAAGCCTTGGCTTTATTGTGTTTTATCCATTTTTGACCTGCGTTATTGACACTGTTATTGTCTTGTCTTTTAAAATGTTTTTTTGGTCATACGATTTGTGTCAAAATAAAGTATTCAATTCAATTCAATTCAATTCAATTCAATTCAATTCAATTCAATTCAATACCTGGGTAAATAAAGGTTAAATAAATGTAAAGATTTATTTTTATTTTTTATTTAATTTAATTTAATATCGGACATCCCAAATATATATGTATATTTATATATGTATATTATATATAGATTTATATAAATGGGCTTATCATAACTCAGTTCACATAGTTCACAATACTATGTTTCGCCTATTATATAAATCATTTTCATAATATGTATGGATTAAAATCACAAATTTCACAATATTTTCATCTAGTTTTCGATTGCCAAAAATCATAAATTTAGTTTTTTTCAGATTCAGTGATAGCTTATTTACATCAAACCATTTCTTTAGCTTTGTCATTTCATACACAATATCTTAGCTTTCTCTCAGAAGTTTATTCTTTTCCACAAAACAAGGCCGGTTTACGCGACAACAACAATGATGATGATGATGATGATGATGATGATGATGATGGTGATGATGATGTCCATGAAATGGGTTGCATTCCATACGCTATTGTTATGCTTATGCAGGTACACAAACACAAACGAACACTTAAAATAATCAGACTGAATGAATACGAGATGCAAATACACAACCCCCCCCAGGAAGTTACAAGGTGCACTATACAGTAGACCCTACCTACCCTGTTTATTTTTCGTCATTATTATATTCAGAGTTAATTATTAATTAGGAATTAGTTATTATTAGTAGGGTGTTAGGTCAACCATTTTTGACCTGCGTTATTGACACTGTTATTGTCTTGTCTTTTAAAATGTTTTTTTGGTCATACGATTTGTGTCAAAATAAAGTATTCAATTCAATTCAATTCAATTCAATTCAATTCAATTCAATTCAATTCAATACCTGGGTAAATAAAGGTTAAATAAATGTAAAGATTTATTTTTATTTTTTATTTAATTTAATTTAATATCGGACATCCCAAATATATATGTATATTTATATATGTATATTATATATAGATTTATATAAATGGGCTTATCATAACTCAGTTCACATAGTTCACAATACTATGTTTCGCCTATTATATAAATCATTTTCATAATATGTATGGATTAAAATCACAATTTTCACAATATTTTCATCTAGTTTTCGATTGCCAAAAATCATAAATTTAGTTTTTTTCAGATTCAGTGATAGCTTATTTACATCAAACCATTTCTTTAGCTTTGTCATTTCATACACAATATCTTAGCTTTCGCTCAGAAGTTTATTCTTTTCCACAAAACAAGGCCGGTTTACGCGACAACAACAATGATGATGATGATGATGATGATGATGATGATGATGATGATGATGATGGTGATGATGATGTCCATGAAATGGGTTGCATTCCATACGCTATTGTTATGCTTATGCAGGTACACAAACACAAACGAACACTTAAAATAATCAGACTGAATGAATACGAGATGCAAATACACAACCCCCCCCAGGAAGTTACAAGGTGCACTATACAGTAGACCCTACCTACCCTGTTTATTTTTCGTCATTATTATATTCAGAGTTAATTATTAATTAGGAATTAGTTATTATTAGTAGGGTGTTGGATTGGAGTGCATCGTTCTTGCCAAGATCCATCTCGACATCCACAAGTGTGTTGAGAAAGCAGACAATGAATATTGACTGAAATACAAGGTAAGAATCACTTTATTTCAATGTTATGACAGGATTTTTTTCAGTGTGTGTGTGTGTGTGTGTGTGTGTGTGTGTGTGTGTGTGTGTGTGGAAGAGAGGAGAGATTGAAAACTTTATTAACAGATTGCAGAATGGGTAGAGAAGGAGGGGGATGATGTGAGATATCTGACAGATCATCCAATAACCTGATGATGTCATAATAAAGCTGTTTAATGCATTTTTAGACTGTTCTAATTTGGGCCAAACCACTGCACTGGTAAAAAAAAAAAAAACATTGACATGCCTGATCGGTATTCATTTCAATTTCTTGCTACAGTAAGTACTGTTGTTCATGATGCTTTCTGTCTTCCATACACCAACTACAACATTGCTCCCAGCCAGGTTTATTTTGAAGGTGTTATAATAAGGAAAGGCTGATAACCATTTTTACTTTCTATCGTGGTATACCTCAAAACCGGTGTACAGTTACAGTACATCCCTAGTGTGTGTGTGACTATGTGGGTGGTGTGTGTGTGTGTGTGTATATTGACCGCGGAATTAGTTATTATTAGTAAGACACAACATTTCCGTAGTAATTGACCACCAGACTCTTTCTCTTAAGGCATTAACTGGGTTAATTAATATAAATGTTATATTGTAACTGTCTAGTTACACATTGGTTCCGAAACATGTAATCGCGACCTCCATGTTTTGGGGCTTCATCAGAAAACTGGGATTCCAATTCGGCTCCCATCCGTCGGGCAAGAACTGGCGGTTTTCAGCCACTGTGTGACCAGAATTGCGTGGTCTGAACTAAGCGAGGACCTCATGCGCATGCGCGGCGAAGAATGCGGAAGCGCCCTTGCACTCTTCCGCTGTCATTAAGCAACACGCGTCTGGAAGTATGGGAGGGGGCTATAGAGGGACCCGCCTCTATATAAAGTGTTGTATCACCGTTGTAACTGTCCCTCTTGCAATGATGAAGCAACTCGTCTTTGATGTTTACTGATTGGCTTTATTTCCGTTCTAAGAGAACATCTTTATTCCGAACCGTAAAACTGTGAAAACATACATGAAATACAGGTTCTACTATGACATCACCCTGCAGCGTAAAAGGACTTACACTATGACACTCCTGCAGTTACACTCCCACCAAGCATATATAAGCAGTGTATATGATTCGTACGATAACTGCCCACATAATGCCTAAACGTAACGCAATAACTACAAATAACAACACAATGGTCCTGGGCCTCCACCGGAAGAATCACCTCGGCCTGAGGAAAAGCGAAAAAGATAGAAAGATAGAATGATATAGAGACAGCTAGAGGGCCCAAGAGGCGTCATTCTGCTTCCACCAGCGTCACCGTCTTATGGATGGGCCTCTCCAGGACGACTGGTGCGGAGATGCGCTTGCCTTTCTTATCTAGCTTGGGGTCGCTGATAAGCAACTTAAGGCGTCGCACTCTCCCGTCTATCCCTGGACACACTTCGATAACCTTCGCCATCCTCCACTGGTTACGTGGTGTGGACTCATGCTGTAGGAGTACGATGTCGTCGACCCTTGCGTTCCTCCGATCCTTGGTCCACTTCTGTCTCGGTTGGAGTGTCATGAGGTACTCCTTCTTCCATCTGGTCCAGAAGTGGTTGGCTAAGAGTTGCACTCGCCGCCATCTTTTGCGGAGGTACAGATCTTCCTTGACGAACCTTCCGGGCGGCGGAGCGAGGATTGTGGACTTCATGGTCAGGATGTGGTTTGGTGTCAGAGGCTCTGGGCTGGATGGATCATTGAGGCATTCGACGGTCAGAGGTCGGCTGTTTACCACCGCCATGACTTCATATAGGAACGTACGTAGAGAGGCGCAGTCAAGTTGTGTGGCTGACTGCGCTAGAATGGCCGTCAAGACGCTTCGGATGGTACGGATTTGTCTTTCCCAGGCACCCCCCATATGACTTGCCGCAGGGGTGTTCAGGATGAACTCGCATCCAAGTTCCTTGCACTCTTCCGGATCCATTTCTTTCAGTGCTTTAGCGAACTCTCCTCGTGCGCCAACGAAGTTTGTGCCTTGATCGCTTCTTATCTGGCGTACGTTTCCCCGAATGGCGATGAAAGCGCGCAGCGCATTAATGAAGGCATCCGTGGTCAAGTCATCGAGCATTTCGATGTGGACGGCTCGGGAACACATGCATGTAAGTAACAATCCGTAACGCTTTAGCTCTTTCCTGCCTTCCTTTACGTGGAATGGTCCAAAACAGTCCATCCCGCAGTAGGTGAATGGCGGCGCAGTTTCCATGCGTTCCTCCGGGAGATCTGCCATTCTCTGCTGTTCCGTGCATCGTCTGAACTTCCTGCACGTAATGCACTTGTAGATATGGGATGATGCTGCTTTGCTGCCGCCTAGTATCCATATACCATTGGATCGGAGTGCATTCATGGTCATCCCTCGTCCTTGATGGTGCACTCTCTCGTGATAGTGCTTGACGAGTAAGCCCGACACATAACTGTCCTTCGGAAGGACAGCTGGATGCTTCACCTGTGGATCTAGGGCGGCGTGCGTTAGGCGTCCGCCAACTCTGAGGACGCCGTGGTCGTCCAGGAATGGCCCTAACCGGTGCAGCGTAGTGGCTCTGCCCTTGAAGGGGTTCTCCTGTTGGCTCTGGAGTGCCTGTATGTCTTGCGCAAAGGTTGCTTCTTGCACCATCTTGATTATGGTTAGCTCCGCTTCTCTTCTTTCCTCTAGGCTGGTGGCTTCACAGGATTTTGGCTGGAGCCCTTTCCTTTCCTTTACGTGGCGCTGGAGTCTGGCGATAGCTTTCACCAGTCTGGACCAGTCTGAGAACTTGTGTACGCGCTCTAGCAGCGGCCAGACTTCCTTCACCCCTGTGGTGAGCACTTGGGCCTTCCTAACTTCCGGATCGTCACTTGCAATCTCTCCCACCTTGCCTTCTCCGCTTGGTAGCCCGTCCTGCCAAAGAAAGTCTGGGCCGGAGACCCAGTTAGAGGCTATCAGTGGATCTGCTGCGAGCCCCCTTGAAGCATGGTCGGCTGGATTGTCTTCCGACGCCACGTACCTCCATTGTGTAGCCTCTGTGCTTTGCTTGATCCGTTCTACGCGATTTGCTACGAACACGTGAAACCTTCTGGCTTCGTTATTGATGTACCCCAGTACAACCCTGGAATCCGTCCAAAATACTTCTCGTAGGCACTCGACTTCCAGTTCCTTCTTGAGCATATCACTGATGCGGACGGCTAACACCGCTGCTGCCAACTCGAGCCTGGGTATGGTTGTGACCTTAGTGGGAGCGACTCTTGATTTTCCCATTACTAAGGTACAGTGGGCTTCGTTTGAATTACTCACTGCTCGAAGGTACGAGCACACTCCATAGCCGTCCATACTGGCATCGGCGAAGTGGTGCAGTTCGTTGGCCTCTGCCGCTCTTTCCGAGAAGTCGGCCTCCAGTCTCTTTAGTACGTCTGTCGGTAGCACGACTTCTTTGATCTGGGTCCTATTGACATAGTGCACTTCCCTGGTGAGCCCTGCCGAGGCCGGTAACCCTGGCCTCACTTGCTTTACCAGGACGTGGTGACTGAGTCCGATGGTATCTCCATAGTGGAGCCCCGGGGTTCCATATCCCACCACGCTCCAGCCTAAATCTGTTTGCACTGCAAACGGCTGGTGGTCCTCCCCGCCCACCGTGCTTAGTGGCTTGAGGGCTTGGGGGCAGTTGTAACCAATTAGCAGGCCAACATCACAGCGTTGTTTTGGCGCGATACTCTCTGCTAGATGTGCCAGATGAACCCATGCCTTCGCTGTCCCTGGGGTGGGGATATGGCCTCTGTTCGCCGGGATAAAGTCTCTTGAGTAAGTCACTGGCAGAGGAATTAGCTTGGTTGACTGGAATCCTCTTACTTGTAGGCCAGCTAGTTTCCAACAGGACACGACTGTGTTTCTGGACGCCAGTGTCGAGAGCTGTAACTGCACTGTTTCGCCCTTGACGTTAAGAGTCCTTGCTGTCTTCTCGAGGATGAAGGTGGTGTCACTTTGATTATCGAGGAGTGCATACACCAGGACTTCCCGGCTGGGCTCCGCTGTAGCTGAGACCCACACTGGCACTATTGTGGAGGTATGCGTGCCCCCATCCTTCTGGATGACTCTAAATGACGTTGCCTGGTGTGGCGGCGTATTAGTACCTTTGTTTATGTACGTAGCCCGGTTCCTTGCGTCCGACCTTTCCTCCATGGTGGGTCGTCTATCTCTACAGTCCCTGGCGGTATGGCCGGGCTCCAGACACTCGAAGCACAACTGCCTTTCGCGAGCAAATGTGTTCCGGTCAACCTTGCTCTTCTGCCTAAACTTGCGACACTCCTGTAGGCTATGGCCGCTCGCGGCACAAAGGATGCAGCGTGTGGCGCCGGCTGTCTCATGGGCGCTGGCTGTCAAGACTCTTGCGCCGCATCGCTTCACTGTGCTCCTCTTGATCTCGCAGGCCCTCTACTAAAGCTTGTAGAGACCACACCTCCGCGGCGGCGGAGTGCCTCTGGCGTGAGCTGGTGCCTGTCTTTCCTGAGGCTACCGACCCGCTCTCGAGCATGTCTGGTGCCTCGAACCGCTTCCCTGCGGCGTTCCTGTGGCGCGAGCTGGTGCCTGTCTTTCCTGAGGTTACCGAACCGCTCTCGAGCAAGTCTGGTGCCTCGAACCGCTTCCCTGCGGCGTTCCTGTGGCGCGAGCTGGTGCCTGTCTTTCCTGAGGTTACCGAACCGCTCTCGAGCGAGTCTGGTGCCTCGAACCGCTTCCCTGCGGCGTTCCTGTGGCGCGAGCTGGTGCCTGTCTTTCCTGAGGTTACCGACACGCTCTCGAGCATGTCTGTGTCTCCCAGCTCGCCCTGTACGGGCTCTGTTGCCGCGAACAGCTGCCTTGAGATGTCCGCTGTCTGCTGGCTGCAGCGGTCGATGGTGAGCCGTACGGAGCCTTCCGTCACTTCCACGCGCTTCCACTCCTCAAAGGCCGCCACCAGCTTCTTGTTGGCGCAGCCAACTGCAATTACATGGTGCACGGCGTCGAGTGCGCTCGCTGGGGCACATGCGCCTGTGACGCTCAGCTCCGCCTCGGCCTTCTGCATCGCCGCCTTCCATGCCTCATGGCACTTAGAGAACTTCCGTTCAATCTTTGTCCTTCGCGCATCCTGCAGTTCTTGAGCCGCGGCCGTCCGCCTGCGTGCTCGGCCCTCTGCCCCGGATGGGTTCTCCGCCTCCACCACCGTATTGGACTGGCTGCCACTATCAGACATCTTGCTGTAATGCCAGGATGTTCGCTGTTCTAGAAGGTTCCGGAAGGTTGTGGATGTTCTAGAAGGTTCCGGAAGGTTGTGGATGTTCAAGGTTCTAGAATGTTCCGGAAGGTTGTGGATGTTCGATGGTCGAGAATTGCACGGTCATCGTGGTGCATATAAGTTTTACTGTAACTGTCCCTCTTGCAATGATGAAGCAACTCGTCTTTGATGTTTACTGATTGGCTTTATTTCCGTTCTAAGAGAACATCTTTATTCCGAACCGTAAAACTGTGAAAACATACATGAAATACAATCAATCACGGATCAAACCATAACAACATACATACAATTTCTCGGTCGTTACAAGGGTGGTTGTTAACCCACTGAACTTAACTACAAGCGCAGTACGGTCCCAAACGTACCTTATTGACTCTGCATGCAATATGAGAGGACTGTTATGGAGGCAGGTGTCGATGTGGCTTGTCTGAAGATGGTGAGGAGAAAAGGACCGAGCCTTGTAGCGGCTCTCTATTTATAACCTGGGGGCGGGGTCTACTATGACATCATCGCTATGACCTCACAATGTTCCAGAACGTTCTAGCCTGTTCTAACTGGTTCTACTATGACATCACCCTGCAGCGTAAAAGGACTTACACTATGACACTCCTGCAGTTACAACCGTGTTCAGTTGTCAGTGTGAAAATGACTAAAATCAACAAACAACATTCTCGAGATGTGCGTCAGTTACGATCCCAGGGCATATCTACGAGACGCATTAGGCAACATTTTGCATCGTTAGGAATCTGCGTTACTGCGGGCACTATTGAATGGCATTACAAACTGAAAATACAACGACGCCGTGCTCCACGTAAACTGTCTGAGTGAGTACAGAATGAATGAATGAATGAAAACTTTATTTAACAGATTAGCAGGTCTGTGTTGTGTTGTGCGTAACGTTACAGCATTATTCAAACGTGATAGGAAGTTTCACATTCTTGTACAAAATAAATATACTGTCTCATAAATATACTCTTACAATATATATATTTTAACCCCCCTCTCAGTTAATTAATTTCCACTTTCTTTCTCTTCCATTTCCATAGCAATGTCCTGGTCGCCATTGACAACCTGACGAAGGCCCGCAATTGCATGGTTGCACGGCAAATCCAGAAGTGCATCGAAGACGATTTGGGTATTCATCTCAGCCTGACTGCTATCCGTACAGCACGTAGGGGCCTCGGCTGGAAATATGGTCAAACTAAGTTCTGGCCAATGATCCGTGACAAAAATAAAGAATTAAGACTCGCACAGGTTTGTTTTTCTTCTATCTATCTATCTATCTATCTATCTATCTATCTATCTATCTATCTATCTATCTATCTATCTATCTATCTATCTACCCCCCCCCCCCCCCCCCACTATCTATGTTCTATCTATCTACCCCCCCCCCCCCCCCCCCCACTCCTACCCAACCCCCCCCCCCCCCCACCCACCCAGTACTGTAATTGCAAATCTGGTATGTCATAAATGTATAGATGTAGCAGTACTGTCTATCTGTATGTCATGTATGTCATATATGTTACGATGAATTGAAAATGGGGGACCCTGGTGTAAACAAGACGAAAGTCTTTCTCTGGTCTGCATCCCCTTAACAATTGTATGTATTGAGCTGTACTGTACTGTACCCATTCTGCAATCTGTTAATAAAGTTTTCATTCATTCATTCATTCATATGAGCCGTACTACATGTATTGTACCCATTCTGCAATCTGTTAAATAAAGTTTTCATTCATTCATCTACAGGCGCACCAGTGGATCGATACATGTGAAACATGGCATGACGTCATATTTACAGATGAGAGCACTGTCGCACTCGAACACTTTGCAAGACAAAGCTTTACGAAAAAAGGCTTTCGTCAAGGTAAACCGGCCCCTAAGCATCCGTTAAAAGTGCATGTTTGGGGCGCGATTTCCAAGCTCGGTCCAGGCCCGCTTGTTATTTTCGATGGAATAATGGACCGTGTCTTTTTTGAAGAATCGATCATCAAAGCAGCCGCTGGTCCGTACATACGAGCTACTTTTGGGAAGAGCCATCGTTTCTTCCAGGATAACGACCCCAAACACAGCGCTGCCAGAGTTTGCATTGCAGCAGAGGGAATCAATTGGGTCAAAACCCCGGCTGAGTCGCCCGATTTGAACCCCATTGAAATTGTGTGGCACCTAATGAAAGATTATATTCGCAGAGAGGCGAAACCTTTCACGAAAGATGCTTTAGTAGCGGCCATAAGGTTTTACTGGCGCAATAAACTAACAGTGGATGTATGTCTCTTAAAGTCTCTTGAGTAAGTCACTGGCAGAGGAATTAGCTTGGTTGACTGGAATCCTCTTACTTGTAGGCCAGCTAGTTTCCAACAGGACACGACTGTGTTTCTGGACGCCAGTGTCGAGAGCTGTAACTGCACTGTTTCGCCCTTGACGTTAAGAGTCCTTGCTGTCTTCTCGAGGATGAAGGTGGTGTCACTTTGATTATCGAGGAGTGCATACACCAGGACTTCCCGGCTGGGCTCCGCTGTAGCTGAGACCCACACTGGCACTATTGTGGAGGTATGCGTGCCCCCATCCTTCTGGATGACTCTAAATGACGTTGCCTGGTGTGGCGGCGTATTAGTACCTTTGTTTATGTACGTAGCCCGGTTCCTTGCGTCCGACCTTTCCTCCATGGTGGGTCGTCTATCTCTACAGTCCCTGGCGGTATGGCCGGGCTCCAGACACTCGAAGCACAACTGCCTTTCGCGAGCAAATGTGTTCCGGTCAACCTTGCTCTTCTGCCTAAACTTGCGACACTCCTGTAGGCTATGGCCGCTCGCGGCACAAAGGATGCAGCGTGTGGCGCCGGCTGTCTCATGGGCGCTGGCTGTCAAGACTCTTGCGCCAGGGTCCCTGCGTCTTGCGCCCGGTTCCCTCATCCCGTCCTGTGGGTTCGTGGCACGAAGCGAGGTTGCTGAGTTGCAAGCGATTTTGGCTTCACGTGTAAGGAACTGGACAAACTCGCTGAAGCTCGGGAACCTGTTCATTGCGTCGTCTATGTCTACGATTTTCGCATTCCATCTTGCCGTTACCCCGTCTGGGAGTTTAGCGAGTATTTTTTGGTTCTCGCGGCAATCATTAAGGATTTTCAGCTCCTGGATCTGCGGCATGGCAGCCTCACAGCTGCGCAAAAAGTCGGCGAGTTCTTGAAGTTCAACACCACCGTTGGCGCTTATCTTGGGCCACGCATCAAGCTTCGCTCTGAATGCATCGGCAAGCAGGAATGGCTTTCCATATCTCTCCGCTAAGAGTTGCCATGCTGCCTGATAGGCGTCCTCTGTGCCTTGCACGCAGTAGCCTTCTATGGCCGTTTTGGCATGTCCCATAACGTACTCGCGTAGATAGCATAACTTCACTGCGGGTGATATGCTCTTCCTGTCCACCAGCGTCAGAAAGGACGCCCTCCAGGCGTGGTAGGTTAGTGGGTCGCCATTGAACACGGGTACTGGTATAGGCATACGACTGGCATTGATGGCTTCGGTGAGCCCTTGGATGAGAGCTGCTGTGCTGTCTGCGGCTCGGTCGTCGTGCCTTCCTTGTGCTACCGCTGGCTGTGGCGGTAGCTGACTTGTGCGTGCGTCTGCCTGCGCTGGCGCCTGGTCCCCTTCCGGCCCTGCTGGTGCTACCGCTGGCTGTGGCGGTGGCTGGCTTGGGGCTGCCTGCAGCGGTGCTGGAGACGCTGGCGCCTGTGGCTGTCTTGGGGCTGCCTGCGGCGGTGCTGGAGACGAGCCTTCCTCTTTTACCCTAACGCCTATGAAACTCCCTTGAGCTGCTTGAGCCGCACGTAGCTTCCGCGTGGCTTCCATTCGTACTCCTTCTCTGCGTTTAGCATCTAGCCTTCCTTGTCTTTCCGCGCTTTCAGCTGCCTGCTGCACCTTAACGGCCGCCACTTGTGCCCTTGCCTGTGCATCTTCCGCTATCAGTTTCCGCATCGCTTCACTGTGCTCCTCTTGATCTCGCAGGCCCTCTACCTACGACCCACCGTGGTCGTAGGTCATCGGGTAGCGGGTCGTCCCAACTGAGCTTGTCCCGGCACATCTGTTGTAGGATCTGCTTGCCTCCCAGGATGAAGGGCGCCACAAATCCCAGCGGATCGTATACCGAAGCGACCGTGGACAGGACTCCGCGTCGGGTACTCGGATTCTCTTTGACGGTCACTCGGAACTGGAACTCGTCCGCCGCCACGCACCACTGCACCCCGAGTACTCTCTCCAGGTGCAGCTCCCCTAGTGCCATATCCTTGTCGCTGGGAACTTCGGCACACTCTTCCCCTGGGATTGTGGCTAGGACTGCCTTGCTGTTAGAGATGAACTTATGCAGCCGGAGGTTGCCTGTGCTGCAAAGCGCTCTTGCTTCTTTCACCAGCTGGATGGCTTGGTCGACAGATGCTACGCTAGCCAGTCCGTCATCAACGTAGAAATTCCTTTGGATAAACCTTATAGTGTCGTCACTGAAGGATCCTCGTCCTGCGGCCGCGATGTGCTTGAGTCCGTAGTTTGCACAGCCCGGTGACGAAGCTGCCCCAAACAGATGGACCCTCATCCGATAGATGGACGGGCGGTCGTCTAGGTTTCCATCATCCCACCAAAGGAATCGGAGGTAATCTTGGTCTTCTGCCTTGACATGGAACTGATGGAACATGCGTTCTATGTCGCACATGATTGCCACGGGCCCTCGTCGAAAGCGACACAGCACTCCCACCAAGGCGTTGGTCAACTCTGGGCCTGTCAGCAGATGGTCATTCAAGGATACGCCTTGATACTTGGCGGAGCAATCGAAGACCACCCGTATCTTCCCAGGCTTTTGTGGATGATACACCCCATGATGTGGGATGTACCACACTGGCGTCTTGCCGATGTCTTCCGTGGGGACCCGCTCTGCGTCTCCGCGGGTTATGGTCGCCTCCATGAAGGTCTTGTAGTCCTGGTAGTACTGCGCATCTTTCCGCAGCTTCCTCTCTAGGCTGTTGAGCCGATGGATGGCACAGATCTTATTATCCGGTAACCTAGGCCTTTCCTTCTTAAATGGCAGCGGCATTTCATAATGACCGTTGCTCTTTAGGTTGATGCCCTTCTTCAGTTCCGACATGAACCGTAGATCCTCTTGCGATATAGGGTTGGCCTCTGCCGCTCTTTCCGAGAAGTCGGCCTCTAGTCTCTTTAGTACGTCTGTCGGTAGCACGACTTCTTTGATCTGGGTCCTATTGACATAGTGCACTTCCCTGGTGAGCCCTGCCGAGGCCGGTAACCCTGGCCTCACTTGCTTTACCAGGACGTGGTGACTGAGTCCGATGGTATCTCCATAGTGGAGCCCCGGGGTTCCATATCCCACCACGCTCCAGCCTCAATCTGTTTGCACTGCAAACGGCTGGTGGTCCTCCCCGCCCACCGTGCTTAGTGGCTTGAGGGCTTGGGGGCAGTTGTAACCAATACCCCCCATATGACTTGCCGCAGGGGTGTTCAGGATGAACTCGCATCCAAGTTCCTTGCACTCTTCCGGATCCATTTCTTTCAGTGCTTTAGCGAACTCTCCTCGTGCGCCAACGAAGTTTGTGCCTTGATCGCTTCTTATCTGGCGTACGTTTCCCCGAATGGCGATGAAAGCGCGCAGCGCATTAATGAAGGCATCCGTGGTCAAGTCATCGAGCATTTCGATGTGGACGGCTCGGGAACACATGCATGTAAGTAACAATCCGTAACGCTTTAGCTCTTTCCTGCCTTCCTTTACGTGGAATGGTCCAAAACAGTCCATCCCGCAGTAGGTGAATGGCGGCGCAGTTTCCATGCGTTCCTCCGGGAGATCTGCCATTCTCTGCTGTTCCGTGCATCGTCTGAACTTCCTGCACGTAATGCACTTGTAGATATGGGATGATGCTGCTTTGCTGCCGCCTAGTATCCATATACCATTGGATCGGAGTGCATTCATGGTCATCCCTCGTCCTTGATGGTGCACTCTCTCGTGATAGTGCTTGACGAGTAAGCCCGACACATAACTGTCCTTCGGAAGGACAGCTGGATGCTTCACCTGTGGATCTAGGGCGGCGTGCGTTAGGCGTCCGCCAACTCTGAGGACGCCGTGGTCGTCCAGGAATGGCCCTAACCGGTGCAGCGTAGTGGCTCTGCCCTTGAAGGGGTTCTCCTGTTGGCTCTGGAGTGCCTGTATGTCTTGCGCAAAGGTTGCTTCTTGCACCATCTTGATTATGGTTAGCTCCGCTTCTCTTCTTTCCTCTAGGCTGGTGGCTTCACAGGATTTTGGCTGGAGCCCTTTCCTTTCCTTTACGTGGCGCTGGAGTCTGGCGATAGCTTTCACCAGTCTGGACCAGTCTGAGAACTTGTGTACGCGCTCTAGCAGCGGCCAGACTTCTTTCACCCCTGTGGTGAGCACTTGGGCCTTCCTAACTTCCGGATCGTCACTTGCAATCTCTCCCACCTTGCCTTCTCCGCTTGGTAGCCCGTCCTGCCAAAGAAAGTCTGGGCCGGAGACCCAGTTAGAGGCTATCAGTGGATCTGCTGCGAGCCCCCTTGAAGCATGGTCGGCTGGATTGTCTTCCGACGCCACGTACCTCCATTGTGTAGCCTCTGTGCTTTGCTTGATCCGTTCTACGCGATTTGCTACGAACACGTGAAACCTTCTGGCTTCGTTATTGATGTACCCCAGTACAACCCTGGAATCCGTCCAAAATACTTCTCGTAGGCACTCGACTTCCAGTTCCTTCTTGAGCATATCACTGATGCGGACGGCTAACACCGCTGCTGCCAACTCGAGCCTGGGTATGGTTGTGACCTTAGTGGGAGCGACTCTTGATTTTCCCATTACTAAGGTACAGTGGGCTTCGTTTGAATTACTCACTGCTCGAAGGTACGAGCACACTCCATAGCCGTCCATACTGGCATCGGCGAAGTGGTGCAGTTCGTAGTGCTGAACCTTGAAGCTTAATGGCACGTAGCATCTTGGAATCTTCGCCCCTGCCAGCTTGTGGAGGTCTCGGAGCCAGCACTCCCACCGTGGTCGTAGGTCATCGGGTAGCGGGTCGTCCCAACTGAGCTTGTCCCTTCAGTTGTTCAGTTGTCAGTGTGAAAATGACTAAAATCAACAAACAACATTCTCGAGATGTGCGTCAGTTACGATCCCAGGGCATATCTACGAGACGCATTAGGCAACATTTTGCATCGTTAGGAATCTGCGTTACTGCGGGCACTATTGAATGGCATTACAAACTGAAAATACAACGACGCCGTGCTCCACGTAAACTGTCTGAGTGAGTACAGAATGAATGAATGAATGAAAACTTTATTTAACAGATTAGCAGGTCTGTGTTGTGTTGTGCGTAACGTTACAGCATTATTCAAACGTGATAGGAAGTTTCACATTCTTGTACAAAATAAATATACTGTCTCATAAATATACTCTTACAATATATATATTTTAACCCCCCTCTCAGTTAATTAATTTCCACTTTCTTTCTCTTCCATTTCCATAGCAATGTCCTGGTCGCCATTGACAACCTGACGAAGGCCCGCAATTGCATGGTTGCACGGCAAATCCAGAAGTGCATCGAAGACGATTTGGGTATTCATCTCAGCCTGACTGCTATCCGTACAGCACGTAGGGGCCTCGGCTGGAAATATGGTCAAACTAAGTTCTGGCCAATGATCCGTGACAAAAATAAAGAATTAAGACTCGCACAGGTTTGTTTTTCTTCTATCTATCTATCTATCTATCTATCTATCTATCTATCTATCTATCTATCTATCTATCTATCTATCTATCTATCTATCTATCTACCCCCCCCCCCCCCCCCCACTATCTATGTTCTATCTATCTACCCCCCCCCCCCCCCCCCCCCACTCCTACCCAACCCCGCCCCCCCCCCCCCCACCCACCCAGTACTGTAATTGCAAATCTGGTATGTCATAAATGTATAGATGTAGCAGTACTGTCTATCTGTATGTCATGTATGTCATATATGTTACGATGAATTGAAAATGGGGGACCCTGGTGTAAACAAGACGAAAGTCTTTCTCTGGTCTGCATCCCCTTAACAATTGTATGTATTGAGCTGTACTGTACTGTACCCATTCTGCAATCTGTTAATAAAGTTTTCATTCATTCATTCATTCATATGAGCCGTACTACATGTATTGTACCCATTCTGCAATCTGTTAAATAAAGTTTTCATTCATTCATCTACAGGCGCACCAGTGGATCGATACATGTGAAACATGGCATGACGTCATATTTACAGATGAGAGCACTGTCGCACTCGAACACTTTGCAAGACAAAGCTTTACGAAAAAAGGCTTTCGTCAAGGTAAACCGGCCCCTAAGCATCCGTTAAAAGTGCATGTTTGGGGCGCGATTTCCAAGCTCGGTCCAGGCCCGCTTGTTATTTTCGATGGAATAATGGACCGTGTCTTTTTTGAAGAATCGATCATCAAAGCAGCCGCTGGTCCGTACATACGAGCTACTTTTGGGAAGAGCCATCGTTTCTTCCAGGATAACGACCCCAAACACAGCGCTGCCAGAGTTTGCATTGCAGCAGAGGGAATCAATTGGGTCAAAACCCCGGCTGAGTCGCCCGATTTGAACCCCATTGAAATTGTGTGGCACCTAATGAAAGATTATATTCGCAGAGAGGCGAAACCTTTCACGAAAGATGCTTTAGTAGCGGCCATAAGGTTTTACTGGCGCAATAAACTAACAGTGGATGTATGTAACAATCTCATAGCTGGCTTGGCAAAAGTGTTGCCCCTAGTCATAGCAAATAATGGAGGGCAAAGTGGTAAATAAGCCAGTTAACGTGTAACCTTGTATCTTGTAATTTGTGTGTGTGTGTTTTAATACAATTCTGAACTCTTGACTTGACTGACAACTTGTTACTTGATATTACTGTAAATCATTTGACATCTATTGCTGACTGTTCATACATTTGTTACAATAAAGATGCAAATAATTGTTATCTCTTGTCCAATCAGACAGTTTTGTATGTAACGTTGTGTTTAATAACAATAACAGTGACGTCACATACTGGATTTACTACATCGCCCTCTGTAGAACACAAATGAGCAAGGGCCGTCCATGTTAGTTTACCTTCAATGGAGAAGTGCATTAAATAATTTTAATGCAAAAAAAGTGTCCTCTGTTCTTTCATTTCAGCATTGTCTATCGCAGAACACATTCCATTGTGGGCAGAGTGTATGCTTGGTTTCATTCCAGCCTTGCCTAAACACCAGCTGATGATTTCACTAATTGGCTCACCTCTTCAACTAACTCACCTGGTGCAATGTATAGTTAAAATGAAAACTTGGCCCACGATGGATTGAGTTTGAGACCCCTGGTGTATCCCTTTTTTTTTTTTTAAATGTACTTTTACTTTTTAGTACTTAAGTACATTTAAAAGTAGGACTTTTTGACTTTTACTCAAGTGTGTTTTTAGCCAGATACTTTTGACTTTTACTTGAGTCAGATTTTGAGATGGTACCCATACTTTCACTTAAGTATAATTTCTGGGTACTTTTTACACCCCTGATAAATGTCATGTATGTTGAGTGTCATAAATGTCACTATGAATTGAAAATGGGGGACCCTGATGTAAACAAGACAAACGTCTTTCTCTGGTCTGCATCCCCTTAACAATTGTGTGTATTGAGCCATACTGTATTGTACCCATTCTGCAATCTGTTAAACAAAGTATTCATTCATTCAACCAAAACCACAAAAACAAAACAACTGGATGAATGAATGAAAACTTTATTTAACAGATTGCAGAATGGGTACAATACAGTACGGCTCAATACACACAATTGTTAAGGGGATGCAGACCAGAGAAAGACGTGTGTCTTGTTTACATCAGGGTCCCCCATTTTCAATTCATAGTGACATTTATGACACTCAACATACATGACATTTATCCGGCACAAGAATCTTGTTTGTTGGTTGACTTTTTTGATACCCTGGGGAGGGTGGTAATAGTTATGTGTTCTGACAGTGGCTGTTGCACTTGCTGCTTGGCCCCTGGTATATTTTGTATAGATATATTTGCTATTTATGTTTGGTCACCCCTTTGTTGAAATTCATCCAATCCAGTTACTCCTTTAAGTTCAAGATTTTTAAGTTTCCAAGTTATGTTTTAATAAACATCTTTGGACCAATGTGTCCCTAAACTTAAACTAATTGGTGTCGTTGCATGATTTTTGTTATTGTTATTTTTGTTACATTCACTCACAGACGGCAGAGGTGCCAACCTGCTCATCAGGAGCAATTGGGGGTTAAGCGTCTTGCTCAAGGACACTTTGACACGCTGCCGTTGGAATGCGCTGGCTGCAACCCCCACACTGTCACACCATTGAAATGCTAATAGTATTTACTACTCTCATGATGGAAGCAAGCTACTCTCTCATGATAGATAGCAACCAGCTAGTCTTCCTGGGGTCCACACACAAAAAAACACAAAAACAATCACCATTGCAAAAAAACAAAATTATTAAAAGTCAGTACACACAATGCATAATGAACCTACTGTAACAATTAATATAGCTAAAATTACATCTGTGACGTCGGTACAGTGCGAAATGCAATCTTATAGTAACAAAACAATACACAAATTGAACATAGTTTTGAACGTTTTATTACAATAGTATTTACTGTCATGTTGCAATGTATAATCCAGCTAGCGTTCCAGTCAGATCCATTCTCCGTTCTTGGGAGATGGCTTCCCATCTCTGAAGTGCTTTGGGGTGATATTCCAATGTACAGTTTTGCTTGTTCAGTTGTACAGTGTCCCCCACCCACTCTTCCTACCCAACCTCCCCCCCAACATCCTCCAATGTACAGTTTCTATGTCAAATGTATATACTCTCTTTTCTGGACTCTTTTCGTATCACAAACAGTACTGTATTTGCAAATCTGGTATGTCATAGATGTAGCAGTACTGTCTATCTGTATGTCATGTATGTCATATATGTTATGATGAATTGAAAATGGGGGACCCTGATGTAAACAAGACGAAAGTCTTTCTCTGGTCTGCATCCCCTTAACAATTGTATGTATTGAGCTGTACTGTAATGTACCCATTCTGCAATCTGTTAATAAACTTTTCAATCAATCAATCAAGTATTGATTATTTTTTTTATATCACGTTAACAATCAAATGGCTAGCAAGCTCACCTGTGACATACTGTACAGTGCAAAATACTTTCGTCTTGTTTACATCAGGGTCCCCCATTTTCAATTCATAATGACATACATGACATACAGGTAGACAGTACTGCAGGGCTCTACGCTAACCTTTTTCACTAGGGGCACAGGTGCTCCTAAATGAAAAAATTTAGGAGCACACAAAGAAATTTAGGAGCACCCAAAAATATTTAGGAGCACAGTGAAAATATTTCAAGTAACAGATTTTTTTTTTTTTCAAAAATAAATGTATATTTGTACTGTGCGTGCATGTGTGTAAATGAGCTCTTGCTACAACCCTGCATGTTTACATTTTGTACTTGATGTTCATTAACATGTGCTGTCCCTATCAAATAAACTATCAAATCAAACTACTGCTACAAAAGGTTCAGTCACTTAACTTTAGCCCCTTTTATGCATACAATGCTTATGTTTTGGCTGTGTTGCTCTTCTAGAAAAATAATCCTTTCAGGGTTGCCTATTGAAATACTGTACACTTTCCTACTGTACACTTTCCTGATTAATTGAAATGGGGGACCCTGATGTAAACAAGACGAAAGTCTTTCTCTGGTCTGCATCCCCTTAACAATTGTGTGTATTGAGCTGTACTGTATTGTACCCATTCTGCAATCTGTTAATAAAGTTTTCAATCAATCAATCAATCACACCTCCAGTACAGAAACATTGTTTGAGTTTGCGTGTCAGGTAGACCATTGATTGACAGTCGAGTCTGCCAATTACATCACATCGCTTGCACTCCGGTGCTGCAGCTGGCCCCATTGCCCACCTCTGCTGTTGATAACGTTAGCCAAGTTATTATACACATGACACAGATACACAGTGGGCCAGTGACTTTGGTGTAGGGGTGTAACAATGCATCGATCCTAAGGGGGAAATTCAACTGCATCGATTTGAAAATGTTAGAATAGATTATCGCAATTTTAATGTGTACACGTTATGTTATTGTCATGTCCGTTACAGCCAACACACCGACGTAACGCTACTGCATCAACGTTATGATTAACAAAGCAAGGCATTCGTTTTGTTGCATTAACGTTATATTACTATTGCTATCGATAAATCTAGGTGTTCTAAAATCTATTGCTATTGGTAAGAGAGACTATAATAAGTTGGTGTCTCGGAAAACGATCGCGGAGTTTCAGGAAGTAAACAAGAAAAATTAGAGCTTCCGATTGGTCATTTGCTTTATTTCCCATGAAACCAGTCACTTCACTCTACTGTGATTGGACCGTTGGCTTGAGTGCAATGTGGGACTTGTAGTTTTTTAACGATCTCGCAGCGGAGGAAAAAACTATTATAACTCTGTTACACCTATACACGGCTGGCCCATAGTAGGTAGTAATAGATTAATACATACTGTACTGTAGTCAGAAATAAACGTTACCAAAGTAATAACGTTCTCTGTCTCGCGCAGTTCCAACGTTGACAGTGGCTCGTGTTATTGAAACAAAGGCAGTGTTGAATGAGGAATCAATAGACCGCCGCCGCGCCGGGCGACTTTGCGCCTCCTGGCGGCATAAAACAGAACAGCAGCCTGGGTTCCTAATTCATTTCCACGACGTGATATAACCGTGCTCACGTCGCGGCAAAGCGCCCAGGAAAACTAAACGCTTCATCTGTAGATAGGGCAACACTGGTACCGACTGAGACAATGGGTTCCCTCCGGGTGTAAGGCCTGGAGGGTAGAGGAATGTTCGGGTACTCCGTCTGATTCAATGAGGAATAAAGAGACTCCAGGTACAGGAGTCGGTCCTTGTAAACTCCCTTGATCAGCAGCAAAGTAATAATTGTAATCCAGATGCTCGACAGCATTGATGACAGCTAGCCAGCCCCGTCCACGAGGCCGGCCCGAGTTGTAATCCTCACGAGGTTGAATCCCAAACGATAGTGGAAATCAATGATGCTCTTCTCCGGGTACCACGTTCCAAATCAATATAATCCAACCAGGAAGGGTTCTGCAATCGCAGACGCCGATTCTCCTGTGTACATGTCCAACGATTCTCCGCCTAGGACTCCTCGGGTGTGGGCGACGTATTTAGGCCACACAGCCTGGTTAAGTACACTAGCTAAAGACACTACGAACCGCTGAGTAATGTTACATACGAAAGAACTGTGGCCGCACGATATACAATAAATGAACGACTATTTACTTCACATTAGATTAAGTCGAACTCAACGTTACTTCATTAAACTCTGACACTTTTACCATTCTATTCGCACGCGGTTCTCAATGCTCTGTTAGACGCAAGGTTGCTCACTTCACTCCACGTTGACTCGTGGTGAAGGTGGGTAAGGTACTGAACGTAACTGAATTGAACTAAGCGACAAAGCACGGTGTGCGCACCTTGCGCTGTATTTATACTTAAGTGAATATCTAGTCCCAACCTCAGTCCTTGTCTGGTATCACTACGCTGACTCCGGGCATGTTCTGACATGCCTGCAGTTGTCTTTGAACTTGCCGTTGGGGGCTTGCACGCTGGCGCCTGGGGGCGCTGTCCAATAGGAGAGCGAATATTACTCTGGTTTGAACGCAGGTAAAGGGATATTCCGTGTATATATATAAATAATATACAAAGTATATCAAACAATAAAGGTATATTCTCAGTTTAATCTGGCCCTTCACAACAGCCGCCTCCTAATTAGTCTGCACCTAATTAGTTAAAGGGAGACAGATTAATAGTCCAGTCAACTGCTCAATGTCTGTTGTGGGGAGTAGGGCAATCTACAAATCAGTGGGTCATGATCGTCATCAGGGGAGTCAGGGAGCCTCTGCAACTCTATCAGCCTCGCCACGGGTCGGGTGTAGGTCCGGCCCTGGACAATAACTTCTGCCGCTCTGACCTTTCCGTCGGCACCAGTGATCACTTTGCTTACGCGGCCGGCCGGCCACATAGCTCTGGGTAGTGACTGGTCTATGATCATAACGACTGTGTCCACTTGTAAGTTGTCTCTATCCTTTACCCATTTCTGGCGGGTTTGGAGAGACGGTAGGTAGTGGAGGAGGAAACTGTTCCAAAACTTGTCAGCCAATACTTGACTGTACCTCCACATTCTTCGGCCGTTCGCTTCTTCGGGTCTGTACACCATCTGTGGAAGCGCGGGGTCCAGCCGCCCCATCAAGAGAGTGTTGGGGGTGACTGGGTCGACATCTGCTACATCACTTGAGATGTACTCGAGGGCGTTGTGCTCGCCACTTGCGACAGTCTAGACGAGTCCGCTGGAAGCGACGTACTGCTTCTCTTCCGTTCAGTATCCAATAGCGACGTCGGATCTCAGCGATGACTCTCTCTGCCCCAGCGTGGTGCACATCCTCGTCGTATTTCTTTATGATGAGCTCAGTGACCTTGTGTCGGCTGTTGAGGACTATCGGAAACTTGACGTCATCTGTTAAGTCCGGGGCCCGTCTCAGACGACCACCCACCCTGATGAGGCCATGGGTGTCGCGCTCGGGGGCCAAGTGGAGCAGTCTGCTGTCTGACGGGATTGGCTTTGTTCCCTGCAGGCAGTCTAGCTCGTCGGGGAACGAGTCTCTTTGGGCTCGCTGTAGCAGAAGGAGTTCTGCCTCTTCGTAGTTTGATGCGTTAATGTCGGTAGTGGGGGGAACCTCAGGGTGGTGCCACAGGAATGTCTTTAGCTGCGCACTCTCAAAGGTGAGGCAGTCGTCTATGTTAGGGTCAGTGGGGACTGGGGTGTGCGTCAACCCACAGAACATAGATTTCTTGATCTCTGCCTCCTCTTGACTAGCCTCCCGAGGGGTGGGGGTAGGCCACTCTTCCTCCGGGAGCTTGAGGAACTCAGGACCGTCACTGTAGATATTGTGACGTGTGAGGTCATCTAGGGACATCCCCCGTGTGATGACATCGGCTGGGTTCTGTTTCGTGTCCACGTACCTCCAGCACGCTGATCCTACTAGGTCTTGAATCTCTGTGATTCTGACTCCCACGAAGACCTTGTATCTACAAGAATCGGACTGGATCCATGTGAGTACGGTCATGGAGTCTGACCACAAGATTGTTCTTTGCACCGGGATGGTGAGTTCACGTTGGATTAACGTGGCGAGTTGCGCGCCTACCAGAGCTGCGCAGAGCTCTAGACGCGGGATCGATTGTTGCTTGCGGGGGGCTATCCTTGAGCGAGCCAGGATGAAGGCTGTGTGTATTTCTCCTCCCTCCTCTCGGGCCCGCAAGTAAGCCACCGAACCGTAGGCCACTTCTGAGGCATCGCTGAAGACGTGCAGGTCCATCTGGCACGTCTCCAGCCGCACTGTAGGTGGGAAGTAGTTTCGGCGTATGTTCACATTTTGGAGCGAGTTGAGTTCTCTCTCCCACTCTCTCCAGGTGGAAGCTAGGTGGTCGGGTATGGGGTCGTCCCAGCCCTGTTCCTTGTCCCACAGCTCTCGTACAATCATTTTTGCTCGAGTGGTGTAAGGTAGGATACACCCCAGCGGGTCGTATTGACTTGCGAGTGTTCTGTATACGCTCCGTCTGGTGGTCGGTAGAGGGGTCGACCTTCCCTGCTCCGTGGTCAGGGGTGTGTATTTGTAATGGAGCGAGTCTGTTTTGAAGCGCCAGACTAGGCCCAATGTCATTTCCTGTGCTTCACCTGGGGTGGTCGCCATCCAGGTCTCGCTGCTTGCTGCCTTTGTCTCTGGGGAGAGGCTGCGAAGTACTTGAGGGTCACTGCTGGCCCACTGCCGGAGATCAAAGCCGCCTTTGAGGGCTTCGGCTTCTTCTGGCGTCGAGACGCTTTGCAGACAGTTGTCCACGTAGAAACTCCTCTCTACACTTTGTCTGACCTCCTCGTCAGCTTCAGGGTCTTCTGTCACATGTTTTTGCAGTGCGAACGTAGCCCAGCATGGGCTGCATGTGGTTCCGAAGGGGAGGACCTCCCATTGGTAGATGGATGGTTGCTCATCTTTGATCCTCTCTCTCCATAGGAACCGCAGCAAGGGCTTGTCCTCCTCCACTAGTCGCACCTGCAGGAACATCCCTTTGATGTCGCCGCTGATGGCCACCTTGTCTTGGCGGAAACATAGTAGTACGCCGAGGAGAGAGGGGCCGAGTGTCGGGCCGAGCAAGAGTTCTTTATTCAGATTCTGTAGTCCGATCTGGTAGCTGCAGTTGAATACAATGCGATCCTTGCCGTGGTGGTGGACCTTGTGGTGGGGCACGTACCAAGATTCGATCGTCTGGTCGGCCTCTTGAATGTCAATTTTCTTTATGTGTCCCGCTGTGATCAGCTTGTCGATCTCAGCGCGGTACACAGTGGCTTGAGTGGGGTCTTTGGCTAGACGCCGCTCGGTGTTCAGTAGATATCGCTCTGTCGCTTCTTTTGAGGCGTGGAGGGTGGGCATACCCTCTCGCCTCAAGAGTGGAGTTGCGTATCTCATCACTCCATTGACCTCGACTCTCTTTGTCCTCTGCTCGAGGAGGGCTATGGCATAAGTGTCTTCCTTTGAGCGAACGAGTTTCTTTTCATTCTTAAAGGGCATCGCGTCTAGTGTCCATAGCCTCTCGACGTGCTGCAAGAGGGTGGTGTCTTCTTCGTTTATCCTCGTGTAGAGACAGCGAGTGGCTGTCGGTCGGTTGGAAGACCCGGAGAGGGGGCCTTGTAGTGTTCAACCCAGGCGGGTCTCGACCGCTGCTGGACAGCCTCTGGGCCCGATGTGGACCTGGTCCGTTGGAACGATGAGGTGTGCGTGGTCGGATCCTATGAGCAGGGTCGGGGTGGCGTCGTCGATGAGCGGTATAGGTAGTTGACGTAGGTGCACGTATTTCTCCATCAGCTTTGGGATGGGGTAGGTGTACTGTGACAGGCTTATGTCGTGGCTGGTGAAGTCGTTAGTGATGCTATACTGCTTCTTGGGCTGCCCGACCGCTGCTATCGTGAAGGAGACATTTTCACCCTTTATGGTCTTCAGGTCTCTTCTAATGGTACGGATTGTCATTGTTTCTTCGCGGATGCGAGGAGGAGAGTCTTTTCTGACCCATCGTCTAGGACGGCGTAAGTGTCCATGACCTTGTCCTCGTAGCTTAAGATCACTCGGACCACCTTCAAGAGCACTCGGGAGCCCCCGCTCTTCGCAGGGTCTATGTACATGACGTTCACTCTCGAGCTGCTTGGGGGTACGGGTTTCTTCTTGTTGCTGTCATGTAGGAACTCCAAGTGGGCGCCGTCGCACTTGCTGCATCTCTTCTTTAGACGGCACTCAGCTGCCATATGGCTGCGCGCGCAGCGGAAGCAGCGGCGGTTGGCTTTGATCCACTGACTCACCTCGTCAGCGGTCAGCTTCTTGAAGGTGTCACATTGAGACAGCCAATGTTCCTTTTCACAGTACTGGCATACAATCTTCCACTTCCCCTTGGTCTGGGGGGTGCTGTGGTTCTTGTGCTGCGGCACTGACTCGGCCTGGTGCATAACGGTCACTGACCGGCGGTTATCGTTGGACCTCCGAGGTCCATCTCTTGGGCTAGATCCACTCCACACGAAGGTGTCCAGTCGTAGGCTGCTAACTTCCCTTGCGAGGAACGCGGCCAGGTCTAGGAGGGATGGCTCTGGGCCGTTGGGATCACGGTGGTCTCTCTGCCGCCGAAAACGCTCTTGGCGGGCTGGAGGGAGCTTCTCCAGTATTCGCTCCACATTAGAATTTGCATACAGTTCATATCTCCCCTTCTCCTTTTGGGACCCCAGCATCCCTACTAGGGATTGTACCTTGATAGAGAGGTCATCCAGTGCTCTATTGTCTTTGGCTGGGGGGAGGCGGTCGATATCCCGTATTTCTTGGATCACGTAATCCCATATGCGTCCATAACGCTGGTCGAGGGCCACCAGAGCCGCGGAGTATGGGGTGCTTGAGTTGGAATATGCCAGCGCTATGTTATGCGCTCTGGGCACCTTGAGATGCTTGAGGAGGATGGCATATTTGTACGACTCGTCGGGGACATCGGACATCATAGTCTCCAAGCACATGCGTAATTCCGTGTACTGTGCTCTGTCCTCGCGCGTAAAGTCTGGGAACGTCGGTGTGCCAAGGTACAATGCCATGGATGGCTGGTACATTGGTGATCGTAGGGGAAGAGGCCTCTTGGGCGAGTCTCCCCGTACGTGTGGTTGTGGGTTAGTACTTGGTGGGTACCAGAGGCCGGGTCCCCAGGTGCTGTTCCTCGGTGCTGACTGTACGTCAAACTCACCCGTGAGTTGGGTCGGGGGTTTGTAGTGCAGTGACTCGGGGCTGAAGTCGGGGCTGTACTGGGCCTCCTGGTCCAGCGTACGTTCTTGCTGGTGGGCTTGATATTCCTCCTCTTCCTCTTCTAGGTCCTGGAGTCTTCTAGTTAGTCTCTCGGCGACTTGGGCGGCTCCTCCCGTTGGCTGGGTCTCGTATGGACCGGAGGGGAGGGGGCTCGGAGACGTAGACAGGTTCCTCCTGTTGGCCGGGTCCCGGGTCGCTTTGTCGGGTAGGGGAAGGTGCCCTAGACCCTTGTCGTGATGATCTCCGGGAGCTCCGTGCGGAGAGAGGGGGTGTCGCCCTGGCGATCAATTGTTCTATCATCTGCGCTTGCAGCCGGTCGCGCTCTGCTTCGCGCTGGGCATTGGCGGCGTCGCGCTGTGCATTGGCGCGGTCTCGTTCGATGTTCTCTTCCGTCTGAAGGCGCCTCTCCTCCAGTCTTATGCGGTCGTCCTCACTCCTTTGTTGCGCCTGGAGGCGCTCTCGTTCAGTTGCAGAGTGTTCGCGCTCACTAAGGGCTTGCGCTTGGAGTTGCGCGTGAAGGCGCTCTCGTTCCGCTGCAGAGTGTTCGCGCTCGCTTAATTGTTGCGCCTGGAGGCGCTCTCGTTGTTCGCGCTCGCTCATCTGTTGAGCCTGGAGGCGCTCTCGTTCCATGGCAGAGTGTTCGCGCTCATTTAATTGTTGCGCCCGGAGGTGCTCTCGTTCCACGGCAGAGTGTTCGCGCTCACTAAGGGCTTGCGCTTGGAGTTGCGCGTGGAGGCGCTCTCTTTCCGTGGCAGAGTGTTCGCGCTCACTAAGCGTCTTTGCTTGAAGCCGGTCGCGCTCACCCTGGAGTCGGTCTCTTTCGGTGGAGGCTGTCAGTGTGGCGATCAAGGCTTGCGCCAGTCTCTGGTCCGCCTCGCTGGGGGATGACACTGACGGAGGTGATCGGGTGCTGACAGGGCTTGTTGGAGATCTGTTCTCCTGGCGCGCTCCGAGGTCTATCTCCTGGGCGCGGTTCTCTTTTCTTGGGTGTGTGTCGGGTTCTATCCCTGGAGCGCGTTCTTTATCCTGGAGCGCTCCGGGGTCTATCCCGGTGACGCTGTCTGGAGGTATAGTCACGTCATGTCCCACCTGGTCCCCCCCGTGAGCTGAGTCAGTTTCGTTTGAACCCACTGGGGTCTCTACTGGCAGGGTCGCCAAGTCGATAGGATTGGACATGCTTAGACTATCCGATTTATCCGTATTTAACGTCTGTTTAGATAAGCTAGGGGGTAGAACGAAAGCGAATTCCTCCAGATATGGAGGTAGCTGACGTTTGCGCTGCGGGCGTTCTAGCTTAGGGGAGCCGCTTGGGGAGTGTTCACCGCTGGCCATGTTAATATTAATATTATATTAAATATTACACTGATACCCTCCGGCTCGAAGGACCAATTGTAACTGAGGGGTTACAAAACCCTGACTGTATTAAAGATTGTGATAGATTAAACCACTGCTAGTTATGTACTTTAATTACTGGCCAGACAGTACAATATAGATGGTGAACACCCACAAGTATACGGCATTGACAAAGAAATAGTATTGGAGGGTAATTTATTATTATTAGGCAACGTTAGGTTACAGAATGAGAATTAGGGTCGCGCTTGTATGGCGAAGAATATACGTAAAGTCCGTCAAGAGCATGAGTCACTAAGAATAGCAGGAATACTACGATGGGTCTAAGTTGAAACCACCTGTCGTATAGTAGCAGCTAGATAGGGCAACACTGGTACCGACTGAGACAATGGGTTCCCTCCGGGTGTAAGGCCTGGAGGGTAGAGGAATGTTCGGGTACTCCGTCTGATTCAATGAGGAATAAAGAGACTCCAGGTACAGGAGTCGGTCCTTGTAAACTCCCTTGATCAGCAGCAAAGTAATAATTGTAATCCAGATGCTCGACAGCATTGATGACAGCTAGCCAGCCCCGTCCACGAGGCCGGCCCGAGTTGTAATCCTCACGAGGTTGAATCCCAAACGATAGTGGAAATCAATGATGCTCTTCTCCGGGTACCACGTTCCAAATCAATATAATCCAACCAGGAAGGGTTCTGCAATCGCCGACGCCGATTCTCCTGTGTACATGTCCAACGGTTCTCTGCCTAGGACTCCTCGGGTGCGCTGTATTTATACTTAAGTGAATATCTAGTCCCAACCTCAGTCCTTGTCTGGTATCACTACGCTGACTCCGGGCATGTTCTGACATGCCTGCAGTTGTCTTTGAACTTGCCGTTGGGGGCTTGCGCGCTGGCGCCTGGGGGCGCTGTCCAATAGGAGAGCGAATATTACTCTGGTCTGAACGCAGGTAAAGGGATATTCCGTGTATATATATAAATAATATACAAAGTATATCAAACAATAAAGGTATATTCTCAGTTTAATCTGGCCCTTCACAACACCCAAGTATTTAAAATGTTCTACTATGGGGATATCAGCTGGTAGTCATACCGCCTTGGCCAGCTCATTAAGAGGTAGGCAGGCTGATTTGTTCCAGTTAATCTTAAACCCTGACATTTTACCAAAGTCGTCGATTATTCTCAATAATTTTGTGGCCGACCGGGAGGGGTCATCCATGAAAATCAGCAGGTCATCCGCATAGAGAGCAATTTTGTGTGGAGTATTATTGACCATTATGGGGACGATGTCCTCCGATTGCCTAATAAATTGGGCCAAAGGTTCGAGGGAAAGCGCGAACAGTCCTGGGATCAGAGGACAACCCTGTCTAGAAGATCTGGAGACTGGAAAGAGTGTGGAACAGTTTTTGCCTGTCAGTATCATCGCAGACGGCGAGGCATACAGGACTTTAATCATATGAATAAAACTCTTCCCAAGACCCATGACCTCAAGTACCTTCCACAGGTATGACCACTCAAGTCTGTCAAACGCCTTCATGGCATCCAAAGACAGAACTGTGGACGGAGTTGTATTGTCTTTACTGTTATCGATTACATGCAACAGCCTCCTAAGATTATCTGTAGCCAGACGCCCCGGCATAAAACCAGTTTGATCGCAGTGTACCAATACCGTCATAAATCTCTGCAGGCGGCGGGCCAGCACCTTGGCAAACACTTTTAAATCGGCCCTGAGAAGACTCAAGGGCCTATAGCTACCACAATCATTGGGATCTTTGTCCTTCTTGAGAAGTAAGGAAATCAACGCCATGTTGACATCTCTTGAGAACTCCCCTTGCTCGATAGCATAATTGATCATATCGAGCATCAATGGACCCAGTTGGTCCCAAAAAGCTAAATACACCTCGGGTGGAATACCATCCCAGCCTGGTGCCTTGCCCCTCTGCATTTCAGCAATCGTCTCCCTCAACTCCATAAGAGTGATCGGTTTCCCCAGTTCCTTGGCCTCTTCCTCAGAAATGTGGGGTATCTCAAGCCCGCCAAAGAACGATTCAAATTTAGAGTCGTCGAGATTAACCTCTGAGCTATATAACTGCGAGTAAAACTCTTTAAAAGTGTTGTTGATCCTTTTCGAATCAGTAGTGATTGTACCCTGTCGCGTCTTTATCGAGGGGATATCCGAGAAATGATCATTCAAGCGTATTTTCATTGCCAATAGATGGCTAGGCCTGGAGCCGTGAAAGTAGTAATTTTGCCTTGTCCTATGTATCAAGAACTCAGACTGTTGTTTAAGTATGGAGTTTATTTCCTTCTTGACTATTGTTGTGAAGGGCCAGATTAAAGCTGAGAATCTACATTTATTGTTTTATATACATTGTATATTATTTATATATACACGGTATATCCCTTTAAACCGGCGTTCGAACCATAGTAATATTCGCTCTCCTCATTGGATAGCGCCCTAGGCGCCAGCCCGCAAGCCCCCAACGTCAGGTTCAAAGACAAGCTCAGGCATGTCGTAACATGCCCAGAGACAGCGTATTGATTCCAGACAAGAACTGAGGTTTGGGACTAGATAATCACTTAAGTATATATACGGCGCAAGGTGCGCACAGCAGCACTTCGTTCATCAAGTTCATCCCGAGTCAACGGGTAGTGAAGTGAGCAACCGTGCGTTGAGAACACGTGCGAATAGAATAGTAAAGTGTCAGAGTTTAATGTAGTAACGTCAAGTTCGACCTAGTTTAATGTGAAGTAAATAGTCGTTCATTTATTGTATATCGTGCAACCACAGTTCGTTCGTGTGTAGCATTACCTAACGGTTCGTTCGTGTTAGCTAGTGGACCTTAGCCAGGGTGCGTGGCCTAAATACGTTGGTGCCAGTACCCGAGGAGGCCTAGTCGGAGAACCCGTTGGACATGTGCACAGGAGAACCAGCGGCGGCGATTGCAGAACCATTACTGGTTGGATTATATTGATTTGGAACGTGTTACCCGGAGAAGAGCATCGTTGATTTCCACTATCGTTTGGGATTTAACCTCGTGAGGATTTACACTCGGGCTGGCCTCATGGACAGAGGCTGGCTAGCTATCATCGTTTGCTATCGAGCATTGGATTACAGTTATTGCTTTTGCTGCTGATCGTTGGATTTACAAGGACTGGCTTCTGTACGTGAAGTCCCTTTATTCTTCATTGAATTAGACTGAGTATCCGAACATTCCTCTATCCTCTAGACCTTACAACTCTGAGAGGAACCCAGTGTCTCCAGGCGGTACCAGCGTTGCCTTCTATAATTGCTATTATACGCCAGGTGGCGTCAGCTTAGTACCCATCGTAGGAATCCTGCTATTCCCAGTGACTCATGCTACTGACTGACTTTATGCATATTCTTCGCCATACAAGCGCGACCCTAATTCTCATTCTGTAACCTAATGTTGCATAATAATAAAATACCCTCAAATACTATTTCTTTGTCAATGCCGTGTTATTATGAGTGTCCACCATCTCTATTCGATGTACTGTCTGGCCAGTAATTAAAGTACATACCTAGCAGTGGTTTAATCTATCACAATCTTTAATACAGTCAGGGTTTTGTAACCCCTCAGTTACAATTGGTCCTTCGAGCCGGAGGGTATCAGTAATATTTAATATCATATTAATATTGACATGGCCAGCGGTGGACACTCTCCAAACGGCTCCCCCAAGCTAGAGCGCCCGCAGCGCAAACGTCAGCCACCTCCATGTCTGGAGGACTTCGCTTTCGTTTTACCCCCTAGCTTATCCAAACAGACGTTAAATACGGATAAAACGGATAGTTTAAGCATGCCCAATCCTATCGACTTGGCGGCCCTTCCAGTAGAGACCCCAGTGGGTTCAAACGAAACTGACTTAGCTCACGGGGGGGACCAAGCGGGACATGATGTGACTATACCTCCAGACAGCGTCACCGGGATAGACCCCGGAGCGCCCCAGGATAAAGAAAGCGCTCCAGGGATAGACCCCGGCGCACAACCAACCCAAGAGCGCGTACCCGAGACAGAGCTCGGCGCGCAACCAAGAGAAGAGTACCGCGCTCAAGAGATAGACCTCGGAGCGCGCCAGGAGAACAGGTCTCCACCAAGCCCTGTCAGCGCCCGATCACCTCCGTCAGTGTCATCCCCCAGCGAGGCGGACCAGAGACTGGCGCAAGCCTTGATTGCCACACTGACAGCTTCAACCGAAAGAGACCGACTCCAGGGTGAGCGCGACCGTCTTCAAGCAAAGACGCTTAGTGAGCGCGAACACTCTGCAATGGAACGAGAGCGCCTCCACGCGCAACTCCAAGCACAAGCCCTTAGTGAGCGCGAACACTCTGCAGCGGAACGAGAGCGCCTCCAGGCGCAACAACTAAGCGAGCGCGAACAACGAGAGCGCCTCCAGGCGCAACAACTAAGCGAGCGCGAACACTCTGCAGCGGAACGAGAGCGCCTCCAGGCGCAACAACGGAGTGAGTACGAACGCATCAGACTGGAGGAGAGGCGCCTTCAGACGGAAGAGAACATCCAGCGAGAACACGCCAATGCACAGCGGGAAGCAGAGCGCGACCGGCTACAGGCGCAGATGATAGAACAATTGATCGCCAGGGCGACCCCCCCTCTCTCCACACGGAGCTCCCGGAGATCATCACGACAAGGGTCTAGGGCACCTTCCCCTACCCGACAAAGCTACACGGGACCCGGCCAACAGGAAGAACCTGCCTACGTCTCCGAGCCCCCTCCCCGACCGGTCCATACGGGACCCAGCCAATGGGAAGAACCGGCCTACGTCGCCGAGAGACTAACTAGAAGACTCCAAGACCTAGAGGAGGAACCTACTTTGGACCAGGAGGCCCAGTACAGCCCCGACCTCAGCCCCGAGTCACTGCACTACAAACCCCCGACCCAACTCAAGGGTGAGTTTGATGTACAGTCAGCACCGAGGAACAGCACCTGGGGGCCCGGCCTCTGGTACCCACCCAGTACTAACCCACGACCACCCGTACGGGGAGACTCGCCCAGGAGGCCTCTCCCCCTACGCTCATCGGTGTCCCAGCCATCCATGGCGTCTTACCTTGGCACACCGACGTTCCCAGACTTTACGCGCGAGGACAGAGCACAGTACACAGAATTACGCATGTGTTTAGAGACTATAATGTCCGATGTCCACGACGAGTCGTACAAATATGCCATCCTCCTCAAGCATCTCAAGGTGCCCAGAGCGCATAACATAGCGCTGGCATATTCGAACTCAAGCACCCCATACTCCGCTGCTCTGGTGGCCCTCGACGCGCACTATGGACGCATATGGGATTACGTGATCCAAGAAATACGAGATATCGACCGCCTCCCCCCAGCCAAAGACAATAGAGCACTGGATGACCTCTCTATCAAGGTACAATCCCTCGTGGGGATGCTGGGGTCCCAAAAGGAGAAGGGGAGATATGAACTGTATGCAAATTCTAACGTGGAAAGGATACTGGAGAAGCTCCCTCCAGCCCGTCAAGAGCGTTTTCGGCGGCAGAAAGACCACCGTGACCCCAACGGCCCAGAACCATACCTCCTAGACCTGGCTGCTTTCCTCGCCAGGGAAGTTAGCAGTCTACGACTGGACACATTCGTGTGGAGTGGCTCTAGCCCTAGAGATGGACCGCGGAGGTTCAATGATAACCGCCGGTCAGTGACAGTTATGCACCAGGCCGAGTCAGTGCCGCAGCACAAGAACCACAACACAGGTGGTCCGAGTGCTCCTAAGCTACGAGGACAAGGTCATGGACACTTACGCCGTCCTAGATGATGGGTCAGAAAAGACTCTCCTCCTCGCTTCCGCCGCAGCCCAGTTGGGTCTGCGGGGTACCGAAGAAACAATGACAATCCGTACCATTAGAAGAGACCTAAAGACCATAAAGGGTGAAAATGTCTCCTTCACGATAGCAGCGGTCGAGCAGCCCGAGAAGCGGTATAGCATCACTAACGCCTTCACCAGCCACGACATAGGTCTGTCACGGTATACCTACCCCATCACACAGCTGACGGAGAAATACGTGCACCTACGTCAACTACCTATACCGCCCATCGACGGCGCCACCCCGACCCTGCTCATAGGATCCGACCACGCACACCTCATCGTCCCAACGGACCAGGTCCACATCGGGCCCAGAGGCTGTCCAGCAGCGGTCAAGACCCGCCTGGGTTGGACACTACAAGGCCCCCTCTCCGGATCTTCCAACCGACCGACAGCCACTCGCTGCCTCTACACGAGGATAAACGAAGACGACACCACCCTCTTGCAGCACGTCGAGAGGCTATGGACATTAGACGCGATGCCCTTTAAGAACGAAAAGAAACTAGTTCGTTCAAAGGAAGACACTTATGCCATAGCTCTCCTCGAGCAGAAGACAAAGAGGGTCGAGGTCGACGGAGTGATGAGATACGCAACTCCACTCTTGAGGCGAGAGGGGATGCCCACCCTCCACGCCTCAAAAGAAGCGACAGAACGCTATCTACTGAACACCGAGCGGCGTCTAGCCAAGGACCCCACTCAAGCCACTGTGTACCGCGCTGAGATCGACAAACTGATCACAGCGGGACATATCAAGAAAATTGACAATCAAGAGGCCGACCAGACGACTGAATCCTGGTACGTGCCCCACCACAAGGTCCACCACAACGGCAAGAACCGCATTGTATTCAACTGCAGCTACCAGATCGGACTACAGAACCTGAATAAAGAACTCTTGCCCGGCCCGACACTCGGCCCCTCTCTCCTCGGCGTACTACTACGTTTCCGCCAAGACAAGGTGGCCATCAGCGGCGACATCAAAGGGATGTTCCTGCAGGTGCGACTAGTGGAGGAGGACAAGCCCCTGCTGCGGTTCCTATGGAGAGAAAGGATCAACGATGAGCAACCATCCATCTACCAATGGGAGGTCCTCCCCTTCGGCACCACATGCAGCCCATGCTGTGCTACGTTCGCACTACAAAAACATGTGACAGAAGACCCTGAAGCTGACGAGGAGGTCAGACAAAGCGTAGAGAGGAGTTTCTACGTGGACAACTGTCTACAAAGCGTCTCGACGCCAGAAGAAGCCGAAGCCCTCCTGCTCAAGCTCCGCGCCTCACTGATCAAAGGCGGCTTCGATCTTAGGCAGTGGGCCAGCAGTGACCCTCAAGTACTTCGCAGCCTCTCCCCAGAGACAAAGGCAGCAAGCAGCGAGACCTGGATGGCGACCACCCCAGGTGAAGCACATGAAATGACATTGGGCCTCGTCTGGCGCTTCAAAACAGACTCGCTCCATTACAAGCACACACCCCTGACCCCGGAGCAGGGAAGGTCGACCCCTCTACCGACCACTAGACGGAGCGTATACAGAACACTCGCAAGCCAATACGACCCACTGGGGTGTATCCTACCTTACACCACTCGGGCGAAGATGCTTGTGCGAGAGCTGTGGGACAAGGAACAGGGCTGGGACGACCCCATACCCGACCACCTAGCTTCCACCTGGAGAGAGTGGGAGAGAGAACTCAGCTCGCTCCAAAATGTGAACATACGCCGGAGCTACTTCCCACCCACAGTGCGGCTGGAGACGTGCCAGATGGACCTGCACGTCTTCAGTGACTCCTCGGAAGTAGCCTACGGTTCGGTGGCTTACTTGCAAGCCCGAGAGGAGGGAGGAGAAGTACACACAGCTTTCATCCTGGCTCGCTCAAGAATAGGCCCCCGCAAGCAACAATCAATCCCGCGTCTAGAGCTCTGCGCAGCTCTGGTAGGCGCGCAACTCGCCACGTTGATACAACGTGAACTCACCATAACGGTGCAAAGAACAATCTTGTGGTCAGACTCCATGACCGTACTCACATGGATCCAGTCCGATTCTTGTAGATACAAGGTCTTCGTGGGAGTCAGAGTCACAGAGATTCAAGACCTGGTAGGATCAGCGTGCTGGAGGTATGTTGACACCAAACAGAACCCAGCCGATGTCATCACACGGGGGATGTCCTCACACGTCCCAATATCTACAGTGACGGTCCTGAGTTCCTCAAGCTCCAGGAGGAGGAGTGGCCTACCCCCACCCCACGGGAGGCTAGTCAAGAGGAGGCAGAGATCAAGAAATCTATGTTCTGTGGGCTGACACACATCCCAGCCCCCACTGACCCTAACATAGACGACTGCCTAACCCTTAAGAGTGCGCAGATAAAAACATTCTTGTGGCACCACCCTGAGGTTCCCCCCACTACAGACCTTGACGCATCGAACTACGCAGAGGCAGAACTCCTTCTGCTACAGCGAGCCCAAAGAGACTCATTTCCAGATGAGCTAGACTGCCTGCAGGGAACAAAGCCAATCCCTTCAGACAGCCGACTGCTCCACTTGGCCCCCGAGCGCGACACCCATGGCCTCATCAGGGTGGGTGGTCGTCTGAGACGGGCCCCGGACTTAACGGATGACGTCAAGTACCCTATCGTCCTCAACAGTCGACACAAGGTCACTGAGCTTATCATAAAGATATACGACGAGGATGTGCACCACGCTGGGGCAGAGAGAGTCTTCGCTGAGATCCGATGTCGTTACTGGATACTGCAAGGAAGAGAAGCAGTACGTCGCTTCCAGCGGACCTGTCTAGACTGTCGCAGGTGGCGAGCACAGCCCAGTATACCCATGATGGCCGACCTGCCTCCCTGCCGCCTCCGACTCGGCGAGAAGGCCTTCCACTCCACAGGCGTGGACTGTTTCGGCCCGCTCTACGTTAAGAAAGGAAGAGGGTCAGAGAAGAGGTGGGGCATTGTATACAAGTGCATGACCACCCGAGCAGTACATATAGAACTCCTGCAGACCATGACCACGGATTCATTCCTCATGTCCTTCCGGAGATTTATAGCAAGAAAAGGAAAACCGTCTGCTTTGTTGTCTGATCAAGGGACAAACTTCAAAGGCGGAGAAAGAGAACTGAGAGAGAGCTTCCAGGCCCTGGGCCCAGAACTTAAGACCCACCTCGCTCCCTGTCAGGTCGAATTCCAGTTTAACCCCCCGAACGCCCCTCACTTCGGGGGAACCTGGGAAAGAGAAGTACGTTCCATAAAGACAGCTCTGTACGCCGTGCTTGGGGCCCAGACCATGGCGGAAGAAGTCCTCACGACAGTCCTCACGGAGATCGAGGGAGTATTGAACTCAAAGCCCCTCGGGTACGTCTCAAGTGATGTAGCAGACGTCGACCCAGTCACCCCCAACACTCTCTTGATGGGGCGGCTGGACCCTGCTCTTCCACAGGCGGTGTACAGACCTGAAGAAGCGAACGGCCGAAGAATGTGGAGGTACAGTCAAATATTGGCTGACCAGTTTTGGAACAGTTTCCTCCTCCACTACCTACCGTCCCTCCAAACCCGTCAGAAGTGGGTAAAGGACAGAGACAACTTACAAGTGGACACAGTCGTTATGATCATAGACCAGTCACTACCCCGAGCTATGTGGCCGGCCGGCCGCGTAAGCAAAGTGATCACTGGTGCCGACGGGAAGGTCAGAGCGGCAGAAGTTATTGTCCAAGGGCGGACCTACACCCGACCCGTGGCGAGGCTGATAGAGTTGCCAGAGCTCCCTGACTCCCCTGATGACGATCATGACCCACTGACTTTGTAGATTGCCCTACTCCTCACAACAGATATTGAGCAGTTGACTGGACTATTAATCTGTCTCCCTTAACTAATTAGGTGCGGACTAATTAGGAGGCGGCTGTTGTGAAGGGCCAGATTAAAGCTGAGAATCTACATTTATTGTTTTATATACATTGTATATTATTTATATATACACGGTATATCCCTTTAAACCGGCGTTCGAACCATAGTAATATTCGCTCTCCTCATTGGATAGCGCCCTAGGCGCCAGCCCGCAAGCCCCCAACGTCAGGTTCAAAGACAAGCTCAGGCATGTCATAACATGCCCGGAGACAGTGTATTGATTCCAGACAAGAACTGAGGTTTGGGACTAGATAATCACTTAAGTATATATAAGGCGCAAGGTGCGCACAGCAGCACTTCGTTCATCAAGTTCATCCCGAGTCAACGGGTAGTGAAGTGAGCAACCGTGCGTTGAGAACACGTGCGAATAGAATAGTAAAGTGTCAGAGTTTAATGTAGTAACGTCAAGTTCGACCTAGTTTAATGTGAAGTAAATAGTCGTTCATTTATTGTATATCGTGCAACCACAGTTCGTTCGTGTGTAGCATTACCTAACGGTTCGTTCGTGTTAGCTAGTGGACCTTAGCCAGGGTGCGTGGCCTAAATACGTTGGTGCCAGTACCCGAGGAGGCCTAGTCGGAGAACCCGTTGGACATGTGCACAGGAGAACCAGCGGCGGCGATTGCAGAACCATTACTGGTTGGATTATATTGATTTGGAATGTGTTACCCGGAGAAGAGCATCGTTGATTTCCACTATCGTTTGGGATTTAACCTCGTGAGGATTTACACTCGGGCTGGCCTCATGGACAGAGGCTGGCTAGCTATCATCGTTTGCTATCGAGCATTGGATTACAGTTATTGCTTTTGCTGCTGATCGTTGGATTTACAAGGACTGGCTTCTGTACGTGAAGTCCCTTTATTCTTCATTGAATCAGACTGAGTATCCGAACATTCCTCTATCCTCTAGACCTTACAACTCTGAGAGGAACCCAGTGTCTCCAGGCGGTACCAGCGTTGCCTTCTATAATTGCTATTATACGCCAGGTGGCGTCAGCTTAGTACCCATCGTAGGAATCCTGCTATTCCCAGTGACTCATGCTACTGACTGACTTTATGCATATTCTTCGCCATACAAGCGCGACCCTAATTCTCATTCTGTAACCTAATGTTGCATAATAATAAAATACCCTCAAATACTATTTCTTTGTCAATGCCGTGTTATTATGAGTGTCCACCATCTCTATTCGATGTACTGTCTGGCCAGTAATTAAAGTACATACCTAGCAGTGGTTTAATCTATCACAATATTTAATACAGTCAGGGTTTTGTAACCCCTCAGTTACAACTATCTTACGTTGTGTGTTTAGTCGATCACTATAGTTAGTTTGCAAAGATGCGTATAGATCCGCATATAATGTTTCCAGTCCTTCTAGTTTTTTTGACCGGGATTTACGTAAGTTGGAGGCGAAAAGTGTGACATGACCCCTGATAAATCCTTTCAATGCGTTCCATAGGACCCTGGGGTCATCGACCGTGCCAACATTGATCTGCAAGAATTCAGCTAGTTTACTCCTGAACTCAGAGCAGAAATCATCGTTCTTTAATAAGGTTGAGTTAAAACGCCACCTGGGAGCTCTCGTGGAGAGCCTGCCAAAGGTTGCCACAAGGAAAATCCCCTTGTGGTCCGAGAGAGCCAGGGGAACCAATGAGACGTCGAAACTATCAAACAAATTAGGGGATGCGAATGCATAGTCTATTCGAGAGAAGGTTTTGTGTCTGGCAGACAGGTGAGAGTAATCCTTGAGGGTGGGATTGGATAAGCGCCATAGGTCTGCGAGCCCAGTGTCCTGGGCCCACATCCTGAGGGCCTTAGAGGACCGTTTTTGGTCGCTTGTTTCAGAGGATCCGGACCTATCCATCTCCGCATCCCAGCACGCATTAAAATCGCCACCCACAATGAGAGCGTATCCAGTAAGTTCCAACATATTCTTCGTGATTGTATTATAGAACGCTGAATCAAATGTGTTAGGGGCATACAATGCTATTATTGCCATCTTCCTATGAGAGAACTCAACTTTTGCTATAGTAATCCTTCCCTCCGTGTCCGACCACACATCCAGGACTTTGATATCAAGGTTACGTCTTGTAACTATGACGACTCCTTTCGTCTTATCATCGGCTGAGGATGAGGAGATAACGTGATATTGTCGATTTGCTAGCCTTGACACATCACCCACCAATAAATGCGTCTCACTAAGGAGAGCAATGTCAATATTTCTTCTCTTCAATAACCAAAGGACACTGGCACGCTTGTGTGGGGCGTTAAGACCTCCTGCGTTCCAAATTAAGATATTCAGTTTAGCCATGGTCGAGTTTGTCTAAATGCGTAGAGAACATACAAGTGCAGCCAGGCTGAGTACAGAGGCGCTGATCCAGGCGGGCCCAGACGGTCAATCCCAGGAGTTCAGAGGAGGAACAATTACACACATATAAGACAACAGCACATAAAACACATAAAAATACCACCCCAGTTACAACCCCCCCTCCTTCTACTCTAAACCCTAACCCACCCGTCCTATTATAAGCCCTCCTATACCCACTCTCCAATCCCCACCCTATGCCCCATCCACTAAGGATGGTCATCTTCCTATCATTTCCCACTAGAGTCATGGATCCAATAAGACGCTCCCCACTCCGACCCCCCTCTAGATAAACCCCTGATTAAACCCCCACTAGTCCCATAAACACAAATAATAATAAAAATAAATTCAATAAAGATATCGGTCGAAAACCACCTGAGCCTTGGCCCTAACATGAGATAACCATAATGGAAAAAATAGCCATTATTATATAAAAACTCAACATCACACCTGCAACCATCTATTTCCGAGTCTGCGCTTCAACGTCGCAATGTTATAGCACAAATGGATAAAGGAAAATTCAAAACAAAATTAAATTAAAGCATACCAGCCGATAGTCTAAGGCAGGATCTGGTCACAGGTAAATTGTGCAAAATTGTGCAAACAGATGTCATTTAAACAACGACAATAATAAGAAAGGGAAAAAAGGGGGTTATGGTCAAAGTGCACACCTGTAACAGTCCCTCTGATCAGGCACAACGGCTGAAATGACATAACCTATGTAAGAATAGAATTAAACACATTCATTAATCCGGGGATGGTAATAGGCAATACCTGACACAACCTGTTACCTGATGGAAACAAGACTTAACGTCTTTCTCAGGTCTACATCCCCTTAACAATTGTGTGTATTGAGCCGTACTGTATTGTACCCATTCTGCAATCTGTTGGATAAAGTTTTCATTCATTCATTCATGGAGTTGGTTGCATCCCGCCCCTCTTGTCGTTCCCCTGGGCGCCTTGGGGATTCAATAAGATGGTCTACATAGCCTATTATTGATGTGGATATGCCCGACGCACACATAGTGCTAGCTCAGGATGTTCTGCTGGACATTAGGAAACTGACTGGCGCGCCTTGGTTGCTTGGGGTTAAAACAGCGTTTTCATAAAGCAATTGGGATGGGGGTTTTCCTCTTCCGACGACCTGTGTGGTTGTCGACGGGTTCTCGGTCATATCAGGGGATGATAACGGAATGGATCTGAACATATGTAGAAGGGTCTCATGCCCTGGGGGTGGGCCACCGGGCGCGGTTCGCACCGAACGTCTGAGTGGCGCCTTCTTTTTATGTTTAAGATCAACACGCATATCTGCCCCTTCTCCTGGAGTTGGCATGTCGGCGTGGTTAGGGCACGGGACTGGTTCTGGTCACGCTGGTCCGGATCAGTTAAACCCGTTGTCCGCCGGGGATGCAGATCTGCTGTTCTGGTACCCTGAGGGACTTGGGCTTTTTTCAGGGGGAAAAATGCTAGGTCGGTCCGGGTGTTGCAGGGTTAAGCGCTATGGAACCCTTGTTGGGTGCATTGTATTCTACACCGTCGTAATGGCTTACGGCCGTGCCAACCTGTACGCGCCCGATCTCGTCGGATCTCGGCCGCCACGCAGGTTGGTCTTGGTTAGTACTTGGTTGGGTGACCTCCTGGGAATACCAAGTACGGGGTGTTGGGGCTGGTTTTCCATTCTTGCGCTCTTCTCTTACGCATGGCGAAGAGGGGCCTGTTGGAGTGGTCTTTGACCTCCTCGGGGGACCCTGTGCTCCCCGTATCACCGGGCCCGGTCCGAAGTAATGTTTTCGTTGACCCGTAGGCCCGGGATAACCCTGTTGGGAACTGGAACACAGGTACTACGGCAGTGCCGCAGGTATGTTTTGGAGTTTTTTCCTGGGGGGTTATGGGACCAACCACCGCATAGGGTAACGACTAGGTGGTTGGTTCTCTGGTGTGTTGGAGCAGTGTCAACTCCCGGGTTAACCGGTTGAGGGTGCCCCTGCACGTTCATGACGTCTGCCAATCGCGTCAGCCTTCTCTGCCTCAACCCCTCTGGGTGGGGGTTTTTAAATGGAGGCTTGATCATGCAACAACACCAGCATGCGCCCCTTCCGCCGGGGCGGCTGTGTTCAGCTGTCCCCTCTGGCGCCTGTCTCGTCCGCAGTCTCCAGGCTCGGGTTAACAGCCTGTTGCCTGGTTTTTCCCCGGTGCGCTGCCTGCTTCCGTTGGTTGACCTTTTTGTGTGCTTACGGCCATGCTGACTGCCTGTTCTGCAGGGTCAGTGTGCCAGGTGGTGTACTATTGGCTGAGGGGCCTTTGTTCGAATACGCTGGCGATGTGGGGGGCGGGGTCACTAAGTGCCCACCTGGTGGGGTCGTGATGCTGGCATCATGGACTTCTCCGGGCCCCCGTTCCAGGGGGTCCAGTCCTTTTGGTAGGTCTGGGCCTTCCTTCGCGCTCCGCTGCTACGGCCTTGCCACGGGGTTGGGTTTGCCCTTGACCCCGTGTTTCTGGGGGCAGTAACGAGGTTGTTCCCTCCGTTCGTTCCCGGGTGGCATGCGGGTTGTGCGTGTGTGTAGTCGTGGGGTCAGGCCGCGGCTGCTCACCCTGTGCGTTGAATTGCTTGAGTGCCTCTTCGCACGGTCGGGTCCGTCGCCCTCCCGGGAAACCTCTAATAGGGGGGGTGCCCTCCATTAGTGGGGGTCGGGGGGGCTCGGCCCTCTCTGTTCTGATGGTTGTGGGGGGCCTTCAGCGGGGTGTATTTGTCGGCCGGTGGCTCCGCTCGGCCTCCCTATGTGCATGAGTGATGCCGAGCGGATCCCCTAATGATACAGAGCGTTAGGTTATGACTATAACCAAGTTCTGTTAATTAGGGGTGACGCTCGGCATCCGACGCCGCTGCAGCCCTTGACCTCACCTTGTGGTGAAAGCTTGGGAAGGAGGAGAGCAGGTGACCACACACCTGCTTATGAAGGTAAGCTAACGAGGGGTGTGGTCAGATGAATACTGGTATTAAAGGTACATTTGTGGAATTTATTCAGTGCGCGTGCACGTACGCGAGGGAGTGCATGAGTGATGCCGAGCGTCACCCCTAATTAACAGAACTTGGTTATAGTCATAACCTAACGTTTGCACATCATAAGTTACTTGACAGTATTTCTATTGTGGCAATAAATAAACAATGCATTTTTTGCATAAAGCAAGCATTTGTTGACTCATGTTGATAAGAGTATTAAATCTTTCAAAATGTACAGTTGCTATTGCATGCACTCATCTGTGTTTCACCACACACATGAGTGCATGCTTACCAACTGTCCGTCTGCAACACTACTATCACCAACATCTAAGAAGGGAGATCCCCCCTTGAATGGCCCTTCTAAGGTTTCTCTCCTCCACACTGCCTGTGGAGCTTGTTTCCCTATTGTTAGGTTTTAGTGAGTTTTTCCTTACCTTCGCGTGGGGTATGTCTGGGAGTGCTTGCATTCTTTCATTTATTTGCATTCATCTAAAAATGTTTGGACCTTATGGTGTTCTTGTTCTGTTCTTGACTTATTGTTATGTTTTCTTCTTGACTTGTTTAAAGAAGACCTGTACGGCCCATGGGGACATTAACGTGTGTTGTCGGGCCCTATAAATAAATTTGATTTGATTTGATTTAAAACTTGAAAAATATCAGTTTATGGTCAAAAAAAAAACCCATTAAATTGCAATTAATCGCGAGTTAACTATGGACAATCATGCGATTAATCGAGTTAAATATTTTAATCGTTTGACAGCACTAGTTATTATTACTATATAATACTCGCATATGCTATTTTCAATTTATTATCATAAACAACATAAGGAATATTAGCATAATTTTGAGTGGACTGAAGGAATGAGTCAGCGTTAATACAGTAGTTTTAAATGCAAATAATTTATTGAAACAGAAGTGGGGTCGACACACACACACACACACACACACACACACACACACACACACACACACACACACACACACACACACACACACACACACACACACACACACACACACACACACACACACACACACACACACACACACACACACACACACACACACACACACACACACACACACACACACACACACACACACACACACACACACACACACACACTGTTTTAACTCACCACCCCCGCATCATATTGTAGTCTAGTCTGTCTTCAAACTTCCACTCCTCTCGAAACTTTCTTTTTCGAGAAAGTCACAGTGGGTTTTCTTTTTAGCGGCAGGCTTACTCCTTGCATATGGTTCCACTTCCACATATTTGTAATTGTAACCCATTTAATAATAATAATATTTACATTTATATATTTAATTACCGCATATATATATTTATAGGGCAACCAATCTTTTTACACTGCCATACACTGAGGCATCAGGGCATTGGAACTTTTTTTGGAACTCACAACTCACAACACGCAACCTAAAACCCCTTCCTCTCCCAAACCGTTTCTACAATTGTTTTATGTTGCATGATGATCATGAATTCATTTATTATTATTATTTTTTTAATATTTGAATATCAACATTATCTGTCCATCCTCAGTAATCCTCAGTTTACTATAATATACTCCTGACTTCATCGTCTTTCCAAACGCGCACACACACACACACTTTCCCTTTCCTCAGTCCCCACTTTCTGCTGTTCTCTATGGCTCTGCCTCTGATCAGGATTAGCTTGTTAGCTTACGCTAACGTAACGTTGATTTCGGGTGATGTGGTCATAAAGGAATGGCGACGATGCAAAGCATGTTAGATGCATTTGGCCCGTTGTGAGAAAAAAAAACACCACATACTTATTTCGGGTCGCAAAATAGGTGCACTGCTGTGTAGCCCTGCTCTGCTTTAATGCCAGCAGACAGCACGGACTGGGCGGATATGACTCGCGGAGTTGTCACGGGATTTTCAAAATAAGAGTATCGATATATGAACCGAACGTTATTAGCTGCCGGAGCCATAGATATTATAGCTGGAGCTGCGCTTGGGGCGGAAATGAGACCCGCCACAGGATTTTCAAAATAAGAGTATCGATATGAACTATTTTGTTACCGGCCAGGTGGCGGGCAGACCTCTCATTGTTACTCGCCAAACCTTAAAGTGGAGATGAAGCATAGCGATAAATACATATTCATAGCATCACATTAGTATTTAGATAAGCCACAGAAAAAATCACGTTATAAAAATAAGCAGTTTCTAAGAAAAAACGTTTTGTTATGTGCATTTTTGAAGCATTTATCATTATGGGCGCGGCCATTTTGTTGCTGACGTCATGGGGCTGGTTTGGTGTATACACTGCTGGTTAGCTGCCTATAGTGAATGGGTCAGTCAGTAAATAAAATGTTGCCTACAAAACAACGGGACCGCGGTGGTTCTGTTTGTATTGCTCCTGGCTGTTCAAACAAATTTTACCATGTGAGAGAGAGGAAAGTTGGTTAATTTCCACAAACTACCAGTGAAAAAAACAGTGTTGTTGGCACGTTGGCTCAGGCTGGCTGCACTCAGGCGGCGCGACCAGCCTGTTGGACAGGGAAGGAGGATCTGCAGCGAACACTTCATTGCCTCGGATTATGTTGTTGGGGTGGGATGTTTGTCCAGAAGACCACTAATCAGCTGAAGCCGGACGCGGTTCCCTCGGTCTTTGACAGACAGACCGGCCCAGGCAGTTCAGCGTCGCGGAGCATTCAGCCTGCTGGCTACCTAGATCCACTTCAACCAGCGTCGCGGAGCATTCAGCCTGCTGGCTACACAGCTTGTCGGTGTGCTAATAGCCTCGGCAAGCTAACGGTAGCTGGCTACACAGCTTGTTGGTGTGCTAATAGCCTCGGCAAGCTAACGGTAGCTGGCTACACAGCTTGTCGGTGTGCTAATAGCCTCGGCAAGCTAACGGTAGCTAGCTCCAGCAGCTTGTCGGTGTGCTAATAGCCTCGGCAAGCTAACGGTAGCTGGCTCCAGGCTATTAGCACATCGACAAGCTGCTGGAGCTCCCGACGCTTGGCTGGTTGAAGTGGAGCTAGGTAGCCAGCAGGCTGAATGCTCCGCGACGCTGGTTGAAGTGGATCTAGGTAGCCAGCAGGCTGCCTGGGCCGGTCTGTCTGTCGAAGACTGAGGGAACCGCGTCCGGCTTCAGCTGATTAGTGGTCTTCTGGACAAACATCCCACCCCAACAACATAATCCGAGGCAATGAAGTGTTCGCTGCAGATCCTCCTTCCCTGTCCAACAGGCTGGTCGCGCCGCCTGAGTGCAGCCAGCCTGAGCCAACGTGCCAACAACACTGTTTTTTTCACTGGTAGTTTGTGGAAATTAACCAACTTTCCTCTCTTTCACATGGTAAAATTAGTTTGAACAGCCAGGAGCAATACAAACAGAACCACCGCGGTCCCGTTGTTTTGTAGGCAACATTTTATTTACTGACTGACCCATTCACTATAGGCAGCTAACCAGCAGTGTATACACCAAACCAGCCCAATGACGTCAGCCATGACGTCAGCAACAAAATGGCGGCGCCCATGTTGAAAACAGGGATATTATATTTGATTTTTCAGACAAATAAGATAGATTTCACATTTGATTATAGAACCCTGTCTTACACAAGGTACACAACAAACAAACTAGGATCACATTGTTCACTGCTTCATCTCCACTTTAAATCTGCCCTTGGCGGGTATTTATTTTGTTCCCACACACACACGCACGCACCGCACGCGCACACACACACACACACACACACACACACACACACACACACACACACACACACACACACACACACACACACACACACACACACACACACACACACACACACACACACACACACACACACACACACACAGTATTCCTGCTGATGGGTGGTGATCACTGTTTCCTGTCTCACCACAGTGAGCACTCCTCACTTCCTGCACATTAAAGGCGTGGATGTCAACGCCAGGCAGACCGCCACCTTCCAGTGCACCGTCAACGGACGACCGCAGAATAACATTAACCTCTGGCTACAGGTATTGACCACGTTATCTGTGTGTGTGTGTGTGTGTGTGTGTATTTGTTTGTGCAAAGGTTTGATTGGTTATGCATAAGGGGCGCGACAGTGGCTCAGGAGGTACAGCAGTCGTCTGGTAATCAGAAGCTTCTCGGTTTCGATTCCTGCTCCTGCCATCATCAGCGTGTCCCAAGTATCTTTGAGACACTTAACCCCTGACTGCTCCTGATGAGCAGGTTCAGCACCTTCCATGGTCGCCTCCGCCGTGACTGTTTGAGTGACTGGTTGGATGTGAGGCCTGAGCGCTGTATATTGCTGTAGAGCAGGGGTTCTCAAACTTTTTTATACCACAACCCCATTTTATTTAGGATTTGTTTTTGGCGACCCCACACTTAACCCTTTCACTGCCACACGACAGCCGGTTAACCCTTTCAACTGTGACAATACAGAAGGTTAGCCCTTTACTATCACACAACCGACGGTGATGCTCCATCATTAGCATCATTAGCTCCGCGAATGATGCTAATGATGGAGCATCGCCGTCGGTTGTGTGATAGTAAAGGGTTAACCTTCTGCCGTGTGGCAGTGAAAGGGTTAATGTATCGTGTAATTTCAACGTGGAATTAAGGAATATCAAAATAAAAGGACACGTTGAACTTGATCATCCATATTTATTAGACACTTTTATTACAGCACTATCATATATATATATATATTTTGGCATATTTAGCCAAAATATGTTGCCAGAACATAAAAAAATATAATTTGCCTACCCACGACCCCACGTTGGGTCGCGACCCATAGTTTGAGAACCGCTGCTGTAGACTAATCCTTTGAAATTTTATTAATTTAAGTATGCAATTAAAACAGTATCTCCAGCTCAGACGAGCTTGCGGGAGGTTTAGTCTAATCAAGGCTAATTTGCAAACAGCCTCTCAGAGCCCTGCTATTTCACCTACCCCAATATTGTCCCTGCCTGCACTATAGTTAACACTTTACTGGTTGTATTTATACCTTTTCGACTATAATTGATCATTGTTATTGGGTGAAAATAACATGATAAATCTACTTTTTGGGAGTAGTTGATGACTAAGATGCAATAGTCCTGAATGCGCTTGTGTGTGTGCATGTGTTATATTTCTCTATGTTTGTGTAACTTGTTTCTGTGTGTGCGTGTGTGTGTGTGTGTGTGTGTGTGCGTGTGCGCGTGCGCGTGTGTGTCTGTGTGTCTGTGTGTGTGTGTGTCTGTGGGTCTGTGGGTGTGTGTGTGTGCGTGTGCGTGTGTGTGTGTGTGTGGGTCTGTGGGTGTGTGTGTGTCTGTGTGTCTGTGTGTGTGTGTGTGGGACTGTGTGTGTGTGTGTGTGTGTGTGTGCGTGCGTGCGTGCGTGCGTGCATGCGTGCGTGTGTGTGTGTGTGTGTGGGTCTGTGGGTGTGTGTGCGTGTGTGTGTGTGTCTGTGTGTGTGTGTCTGTGTGTGTGTGTGTGTGTGTGTGGGTCTGTGGGTGTGTGTGTGTGTGTGTGTGTGCGTGTGTGTGTGCGTGTGCGTGTGTGTGTGTGCGTGTGTGTGTGTGTGTGTAATGCAGGGTATCGGTGGTCGTCAGGCTCCAGTCAGAGACACCAAGCCGGTGAATTCTCTGCACTATGTGGCCAGTTTTGACGTGGAAAACACGACCAAAGGGGACTCGGGACGTTACCGCTGCATCGCCCAATCAGAAAGAGGCATAGGCGTGTGTCCTCCTACGCTGATCTCACCGTAAAACGTGAGTACTGATCTCTGATTGGCTCATAGCCTTCTCATGATCAGAAACACAATACCAGTACATTCAGAAAGAAAGATGAACGCTGTCTCCCTCTAATGGTCAGTTTAACAGTTGATAGCCAGCTAAACTGGTGTGACGTCATACTGGCGAGAACAGTAGTAGCATTGTTGGCATTTACAAAACCAGGACCATTTCTAAATGTAAGCTATTCAGTATTGTTATGTACCATGAGCTTGATTACTCCTGTGTCACTGTGCAGGCAGGTGATGGCTGCTAATTAGCTGATTGCTGCTGATTGGATACCTGCCTGGCAGCTTAAAGCCACTTCCTCAATCACACATGCAGCCTGACTGTTGCTAGAAGAGATTGTGGAAACAGAGTCTTTTCACGTTCCACCATTCTTTGATCTTTAGTTTGTGCTAGTATTCATAGTTAGAATAGTCTTTTGGTTTAAACACAGGCATTGGTGTCTGTTTGCACTTATGTTGCGTCCCTTTGAGCCAGGGTCGTAACAGTTGGGCGCTCGTCCGGGAGTGAATTTGGAAACAAATACCCCTAGAATTTGTTTGTTGGTTTTTTGTTTTGCATGGGGTGTCGTGGTGCTGTAGTGTGGGTAGTGATCGTTACATGTTGTGTAACGTGGGGGCTTGAGCCGATCTTCAAACAGGTGAGTATGCCCTTATTTTTTTTTTGTAATTTGATTTGACTACTTATATGCTGTTAAATATATATATATAGTTTAGTGGACACCAGTGGAGGTTTCTCTATGACAACACGTGAAACACAAATTCACTCATAATTATTATTAATTTACATATATATATATATATATATATATATATATATATATATATATATATATAGATATACAAGCATTAATTAACAGTGCACATCCAATGAAATCACTATTTAGATAAATGTCTTATACAAGATATACCCCTAATACCTGCTATCTAATACCCTACACACATATGCTCTCGCTCGCTCCCCCCCCCCGGACCCCCCATTGGATAATCCATCCATTATCGTTCGCTCCTAACCAGGCACTACCATTATATGCTAGCTTTTATTCTCTCCACCAAAGATCATATTATTATTATTAATAATTAATTATTATTATTTAATTTTTTTTATTAGAAAAGTTTTTCTCTGTAAAAAAAATGCCAGTGAATTATTTTTTCTTCAAAAATTGCCAAAATTGCCAGCTCTGAGCAGGCCTGCACTGCAGTAATGACTGCAGTAATATTCGTGCAGAATAACTTCACAGGTTGACCCATTTTAAATAAATAATAGCCAATCAAAATAGCGCTAGCGCTCTGAGAGTTGCCCCGCAACTGTAAAGCGCATTACAAATGAAATCTATTATTATTATTATTATTATTATTATTATTATTATTATTATCTCCATCTAAGCACGGTCTGTGCAGTTAAACTCTTGCCATTGAATGGAGGATTGAATGATTGACAGCCTTGACAATCCAATAATACACGGAGGATGAATGATTGGCAGCCTTTGAAATCCAATCAGAGTCTGCTTGGTAAAATACATGCAGAACTGCAGCTGGACTGGCGTCAGTGTTCTAGTCAAAGTTGTGTTCCATCATCTCATGTGTGCAATTTGCCTGAAGAACATTAATTTGCCTAATATAATCATTCATATTTTAAGATCTTTATTCACTTGTTCACTTATTGTTGTGCACTGCATCGTTTACTTGGATGATATATATATTTTTTTTAATCTCAGTTGAAGTCTAGTGTAGTTGTAGTTGACGTGAACATGCCATCTTGGACTGTGAAGGCAAGCTAACTTGTAGCTAGCTACTAGCTTAGTAGTTTACAGTACAGCTGTAACAACACAGTAGGCTAAATTAAACTTTGCGCCAACATTAGGACCGAAGTATAAACCAGCAACTGAGCAACATGAAGAAGTGGACTTATGCACCTGGATCAGAAAAAAGTAAGTTGTAGTGTTTGTAAAGTGTTAGCCTGGATGCTAACATTAGCTAACTGTTTAGTGTTACGATACGTGGTGGTAGAACCCAAGGCAGCAGGAAGAATAAGCAGGGAGATGAGGCAGGAGTCGATGATCACAATTCAGAGTGTTTACTCAAAAGTACATATGAGTACAACAATAGGCACAGCCGTGCTGACACTTACTATAAACCAAACCTAACCAGAAAACGGACATAACACACGAAATCAAAGATGACAAAAGAGAAACTAATATACACTTACTTTTGGACAGAGCAACACTAATAGGACGAATGTTTGATACATACAGCACAGGAACAACGACAGCACAGGACCAGGTAACATGAAGGAATGTCTCCACACCCAGGTGAGGGCAAGCCACACATAAATAGCAACCCTAATTACTAATTGCCCCCAGCTGGGGGGAGACACAGCACAGAGCAAAACAACACACTACCAAATAATCTATACGTCAAACAACACTACACAGGGAAACCAATTTACACCAGGGTGGGGAAGTTCAACAACAACAACATACACTGTGACATCCCATTAATCATTCCATTAATTACAGTAAGCAAGTGAGTGATGACATGTATTAACAGTGTCTGAACCAACTGGCTCGTCTGGCCACAAGAGGGAGGCAGAGGAGGTAGTAGACCAATGTTAGGAGGTAGGGGACCAGGTAGGCGACCATTGTCAGGAGGGAGGAAATGTTCACCGTTATTCATATAACCGGACCCGCAAGGCCCGGCCCTGGGAACGTTACAGTTTAGAGAACAATACTTGTAGTAGACTTGATTAAGGGATTGAAACGTTGTTAACTCTTTCAGTGCCACTCACGAGATTTCTCGTGTTTTTTTATAGGTGGTTGCTAGCCACTCACGAGATTTCTCGGAATTATTATTATTATTATTTTTTTGCGATCTGAAAAATTATTGCATTAAACCGAGCCTACCCGAGTATTGCCGAGCTGCGCCGGTGATCACTGTGGAAAAAAGCGCCCCCTGTCGTCTCCCAGATGACATAAGTGATTTTGGAATGGACTCAATGAAAATGAATGGGGAAAAAAATCCGGTACTCCACATTTTCCAGTTCACTGATCCAGCCGGGGTTACTAGAGTTCATTCTGGAGCCTCAGATCCCCGCGGATCATGGAGATCCACTGTGTCGCGTTGGATCCATACACGTATCGATTTTTTCGAATGGTGATCAGGAATTGGAATATACCAGTTGGATACCATCTGATGTCAGGTAAGGACTCTATGTTATCAGTGGTAGGATAATCAGAGTAAGTTTGATGAAGTTATAAGCTGTTTTGTGAAATGTCTTCTTTCGTTTTCAATGTAAAACTCCGAGAGGAAATCAACGAGGCGATTATCCGCGCGCGGCCGTAATGTGCATGCGTGCACGTATAATATTGATCATCTAGCGTTTATTTGAAAACGATTCATAAAAAGGCCGACGAATATCAACGTTGTGGAATATTCCACTAAAAGACGATTTTCATAGAATGCTCCAGAATGAGCTGTTTTTTATATCAAAACGGGGGCTTTTCTAACTGCTCTGAAACGGCAACGACGCGATAAAAAAACAATCTGCCTTCACAGCACTGTCTGGAAAATAGTCTTTGATAATGCGATGGGCAGATTAGACACATAGCCATAATTTAAAACATAGATTAGGCGATATTAACGTTAACATTGGCGCGGATGGTGGCATTCAAGCGGTAAAATGGAAAACCAGGCGTGGCACTGAAAGAGTTAACTTGGCTATGTCACATATAAACACAATGTAATGTATCACGTTGGCTGCTGGCTGCTAATGCAGCCTGCAGATAATATTTGCATGTGCACTGTGTTAGTGGTGCTGGTTAAATGAATGAATGTTTGCCGCTAGCTTGTGGCTAGGCTAGTGTACTTTGCCGATGCACGGCTGATCTAGTGCCTCTGTGGAGGAGGAAGTAAACATTGCCAGGCATTCTGGTTAATGTAGTCATTGTAGTTCTCCCTCTTTTCACCCACAGTTAAAGGAGACATGACATGCTGGTTTGATGAAATGTATAGTGTAAATGAAATGAATATGTATATTCAATAGTAGTATTGATAGTATATTAGCCACTGTATACTATACATGGTCTGCTTGGTTTGATCAGGGGCCGCCGAGCCACTGTATACTGTACATGGTCTGCTTGGTTTGATCAGGGGCCGCCGAGCCATGGTCTGCTTGGTTTGATTTAGGGGAGTGGTCTGCCCTGCGGGGGGGCCCCGGCATATTGCGCAACGCCACTGCATACCATTGACTCAGAAAGGTCTGTTTTATTGAAATCGTCACAGCAGTAATTATATGAAAAAACCTAGGACAAACTGCAACAGTAGCAAACTCAACTGATTTTGTATCCTCATTATGTCCTTAGTGAGGGAAAAAAAGTCCCAAGGAATCCCATCATGGGAAAGTTTTGAAAACGACCTAGTTTCAAGTTTCTTTAATAGTTGTCATACAGAAGTACAGAATACTTTCATACAAAATGCTTCTTACTGTTACGCTCCAGAGACTGTGCTAGACAAGATAGTATCAAATAACATAGTATAGCATGTAAAATAGAAGAAGAAAATGAGGTCACAGTGTTCGGTATAGACATATGTACAATGTTCTGAGTTACCATATAATATACAATACTATGCAGTGTACTAATGTACAGTACTATATAGTGCAAAGCAGAAATGGGATGAGGTACAATTTAGGTACAATTTACAGTAAGGTGTACGAGTTGTAGTGCAATCCTTCATCAATAAATATAAAGTGTGGGGAGTGGGTGCTACAGTGTGTTTGTTTAAAGTGGGTGTGTGCTATAAAGTGTGTGGAGTGGGTGCTACAGTGTGTTTGTTTAAAGTGAGTGTGTGCGTGTGGATGTGTGTGCTATGTGCGTTTGGTGGTTGTTGTTGTGTAGTGTTCATTGTTCGTTTAGCAGCCTGATGGCCTGGGGATAGAAGCTTCTTCTGAGTCTTTCTGTGCTCGCCTTGAGACTCCGGTATCGCTTGCCTGACCGCAGCAGTTCAAAGAGGCAGTTGTTCGGGTGACTGGAGTCTTTAATGATTCTCTTAGCCTTGCCCTTGCAACGCTTGTTGTAAATGTTCTGGAGGGTGGGGAGCCCCCCTCCAATTGTGCGTTCGGCTGAACGTGTCACTCTTTGTAGTCTGCTTCGGTCTTGTGCAGTGCTATTCCCAAACCAGGAGGTGATGTTGCCGGTCAAGATGCTCTCTATTGTACATGAGTAGAAGTTCTTAAGGATCTTCTGACTGACTTGGAACTTCCTTAGGCGCCTGAGGAAGTAGAGGCGTTGTCGTGCCTTCTTCACAACACTGTCAATGTGTGTGGTCCATGTCAAGTCCTCGGATATGTAGGCTCCGAGGTACTTAAAGCTGTTGACTCTCTCAACCGGTGCCCCGTCGATGCTGAGGGGGCTGTAGTCCTTGACCCCCGACCTCCTGAAGTCCACAATCATCTCCTTTGTTTTGCTGACGTTCAGGGAGAGGCTGTTTTCCTGGCACCATCCCGCCAGGACCTTGACCTCTTCCAGGTAGGCCCTCTCGTCGTTGGCAGAGATCAGGCCCACCACCACTGTGTCGTCAGCAAATTTGATGATTGTATTGCTACTCCGCTGAGCCACACAGTCGTGTGTGTACAGGGAGTAGAGGAGGGGACTCAGAACACAGCCCTGGGGGGCCCCTATGTTGAGGGTGATGGATGAGGAGGTGCAGTTGCCTGCTCTCACCACCTGGGGTCTGCCAGTCAGGAAGTCCAAGACCCACTGGCAGAGGTCATAGTTCAAGCCCAGGTCCCTGAGCTTGGCTATGAGTATGCAGGGGACTATGGTATTGAATGCCGAGCTGTAGTCGATGAATAGCATTCTCACATAGTTCCCCTGCCTCTTGTCCAGGTGTGATGCTGCTGTGTGCAGCACATGGGCTATGGCGTCCTCCGTGGACCTGTTGGGGCGGTATGCAAATTGCAGGGGGTCCATGTTGATGGGGAGGGAGGAGCAGATGTAGCCCTTTACTAGCTTCTCAAAGCACTTCATGGCTATGGAGGTGAGAGCTACAGGGCGGTAGTCGTTGAGGCAAGCAGGCTTGGATTTTTTGGGTACAGGGATAATAGTGGACTTCTTCAGGCAGGTGGGGATGACAGCCTGTTCTAAGGACAGGTTAAATATGTCAGTGAATACTGGGGCCAGTTGGTCGGCACAGACTTTTAGGACGCGGCCGGGGATGCCGTCCGGACCTGCTGCCTTCCTGATATTCACTTTTTTAAAGGTCCGCCTCACCTCATGCTCTGTTACCCTGAACACTGCGCCTCCATCAGCAGCCGACCCCCCCCCCCCATTGCCGTGGCTTGTGAGCTGGTGTTGTTATTACCAGCATCAAACCTCGCATAGAAGGTATTGAGGTCATTTGCTATATATATTCATATCGAAAAATGCCTGTTATAACATAGTGGTGAAAATTTTACTTTTAGATATCACTATAAAAACTCACAAGCTGATTACACACACAAAGACAAGAAAAAAAGTCAATCACAACTTCATTGAATTATTCTGTTTACTCATGCAAATCACACATTATCTTATTTGATATGCACCAATTAGCATACACGCCAGAACTAATCAAAACATTTGATAAAGACATTTTTTTCTTCTTGGAATATTAGTAGATAGGCTCTGTGGAGCTCAGTCCACGAGGATGGGGCTCAAGGGTTTATGTCCGGACCGTGGGGATAGGTCCATGGAGATGGTTTTTTTTATAATAGGCAGAAACTACATATTTGTACAGCATGCAAAACACTACATGATTCTTGCACAAAACTACATGGGCTTAACATAAATTTGGTATGTCTGTATAGGGGAGGCTTGTAGGTACCCATGTAACCCATTTCCATTAACATATATTGAGGTAGAAGGCCAAGGGACCATTTGAAGAATGGTGATGGCCATATTTCCCTCCCCAAAAAATCGTCTTAACTTTGAATAATTAGGTATCTAGCCCCCTTTCCAATGAGGTAACATGACATGGTTGGTCTCATTGGAAACCCGAGGTTGTCTAGAATCAAATGGTATCTTTACTTTTGAGCTACCTCAAAATTTGAACGCGTCACAATCTCTGAAAGACGGTGTCGTCAGTGATCCTGCCAACAATCAAGTACATTGAAAAAAAACACATTTCCCATGATGGGATTCCTTGGGACTTTTTTTCTCTCACTAAAGACATATTGAGGATACAAAATCAGTTGAGTTTGCTAATGTTGCAATTTGTCCTAGGTTTAGCCTAATTCTGGCCTATAATGACTGGACTATAGGGGTAACAAAACATTGAAAAAAAACACATTTCCCATGATGGGATTCCTTGGGACTTTTTTTCTCTCACTAAAGACATATTGAGGATACAAAATCAGTTGAGTTTGCTAATGTTGCAATTTGTCCTAGGTTTAGCCTAATTCTGGCCTATAATGACTGGACTAGTTTGTTTATACTTCAGAAGGATGATATTTAAACATGGTCCCTAAAATGAATGGAAGCGAATGAGGAGCCTGACACCTGGGAGAAATGGGGGTGTTGCAGCGTTGGGGATGTTTAAAAAATATAATTTAATATATAATATAATAATTTGTGCTTCACCTAAAAATTTGGTCAGCAGCCTCCACTGATCAACACGGAGGAGCGTAGGACCTGTGTACGCACGGTTGATAAATCCCGTTTTTTTTGTGCGTGCACACATTCTAAATTCTGTGATTACGTATGAAAATAGAATACTTTCTAAGAAAAAATTATAAATGAGGGCCCAGAAGTCTATAAATATAATGCCTATCGATCCGTATTAAACACCTCGTGCCTCAGTGTTGCCAACATGCATATCAGCTGTTGCTTTTGTTGAGCCGTGGTAAAGTCATTCTAATAAAAGTACTAAAATACAAAGAGAAAAAGAAATTGAGAAAAAAAGAGAGATGATTAGTGTTACAAAGGGTCAGATTAAACCGAATATATATATTTATTACTTGAGATATATTGTATAGTATTTGTATATCGTCTGATATCCCTTGTATATTCTTTGTACATATACACGGAATATCCCTTTACCTAGTACAGGCCAGACCATAATATTCGTTCTCCTATTGGACAGCGATCCCCTAGGCGCCACGGCCATACCCCCAATGTCTAGTTCAAAGTCACCGCTAAGACATGCCTGGACATGCGTCCAATAGGAGCCTTGAGACCGCGTGCGAATTGATAGCTGAAGTGTCAAAGTTTAACGCTGTATCGTCGAGTTCGACCTATTCTATTATTAAGTAATAGTCTATTATGTATAGTGTATCGTGCGGCTACCGTTCTACAGTGACCAGCATTACCAACGTTTCATCGTACCGAGCTAGTGTGCTTATCCAGGCTGGGCGGCCTAACCTGGTGCCGTCATCTGAGGAGCCCTAGACGAGAACCGTGTGGATATGTACACTGGATAACCTACCCCGACGACTACAGAGCCCTTTTCGGCTGGATTATATTTGCTTTGGTCCTGTAGCTGTTGGAGCGGAGAATCGTCTACACCCACTGCTGTGTGGGATCTACCCTGTGAGGAGCACCGTCGAGCCCGCCTCTAGTACTCTGAGGCTGGCTAGCTTTCCTCCATGCGGCACTGCATACCGGAGAATAGCTGTTGTTCGTCTACGGATCAAGGGATTATTGCACTGTCTCCTGTACCTGGAGTCTCCTTATTCCTCGTTGACCCAGACTTTCTGCTACCGACAAATCCTCTCCCCTGCTGGCTTACAACCGGAGGGAACCCCCTTAGTATCTCCAGCTAACCTACTAGTGTACCATATATAATTCTTATGATACAGGTGGTATTAATTATCTCCTGCGTAATATGCTCATGGACTTACGCTCTTGACCTATTCATGCACATTCTTCGCCTTACAAGCGCAACTCTCAATCTTGATAAGTAATGTAAGATAATCTTCGTGCTGCTAATAAATATTCTTCTAAACAGTATTTCTTGTGAAGCCGTGTTATTGTGGGGGTGTTCATCTCATATACCTGTGTACTGTATGGCCAGTAGTAATGTACATAACTCAGTAGTGGTTTAATGATACCATACTTATTCAATACAGTCAGGGAATTGTACCCCTCAGTTACAATTGGTCCTTCGAGCCGGAGGGTAATTAGCGTAATATTAATATAATATTAATATTAACATGGCCAATGATGAACACTCCACAAACGGTTCTCCTAAGCTAGATCGCCCGGAGCGCAGACGGCAGCCACCTCGTTACCTAGAGGACTACGCTGCCAGTCTACTACCTAGCTTTATACAGACGTTAAACGCGGAAAAAGCGGATAGTAAAAGTATGTCAAACCCTACCGACCAGGCGACCCTGCCAGTAGAGACCCTAGTGGGTTCTAACGTAACTGACCAAGCTCACGGGGGGGACCAGGAGGGACATGACATGACTCTACCCCCCGCCAACGTCAACGAGGTAGTCCCCGGAGAGCTCCAGGATAAAGAAAGCCCTCCAGGGACGGAACCCGACCCACCACCAGAAGAGACGCGCACCCAGGAGATGGACCCCCAGATAGCAAAAAATGAGTGAATCAACGTTGAAATAGGGTTCAGCAGAAATATTGAATCTATGTTGAAGCCTGACATCTAAATTATATAGATCGTTGTCTATGACCCTAACGTTGAATCAACGTTAGGTGTCAACCATAGCTGATACTATATCAATGTTGATTCAACCATCATCTAAATGGTAATATGCATGCACATTTTAGTTGATTTTATATTGAATCAATGTTAGACATCAATGTTTATTCAACCATAATCTAAATGGTAATCTACATGCACATTTTAGTTGATTTTATATTGAATCAATGTTAGACATCAATGTTTATTCAACCATAATCTAAATGGTACTCTACTTGTACATTTGTAACTTGTACATCTACTTGTAACTTGTAAAGTTAAGGAATCAATACTGATTAATGTACATTTTACATTAAAATATTGCTGCTGATATGTATACATCATAACATTACATGTTTTTTTCCTGCTGTTAAACACACTATTGTTAAATAAATAATAATAAAATTCTTATATGACCATATTTCCAAAAATGTGTGAACAAAAATGACAAAATGGCTTTAATATGAAAATTTATTTTTTTCTAGGGTATCAGAACTTAGTGACTAAAACTTTTTACAAAAAACAAATAACAGACCTTATAACAGGCTTTCATTAACAATATAGCCACTGCCAGAATAGTGACACACATATTGTGTGTGGTGAGCACACGCATTCATGCACAACGAAGACAAGATTGCAATCATTTTAACTATAAACTTATGAGCTCAAAGTATGAGCTCACTACTGACTGAAATGTCCAACAAAAAGCATCAATTGTCAAATAATATTGATCACATTAACTAGATATAGATGTTTGAGGAAATTAGAAAGGGAACAACAACTTAACCCTTGTGTCTGATCAGATTCGTATTTGTTTGATAACTTTGCAGTGATGAGCCAACATAATATGTGGCATAATCTTTTAATTATCTTTTTTTTTTTTTTTTACTCTTCATAAATTGTTTATTCCACTTCAGCCCGATCATAACCACCACATATTCTTTTTTTTGTCATATTTAACAACTCTTTTCAGAAAAGTGGGAGTATTTCATTACAAAAATAATATAAAAAATGGTTATGATCAGGGCTGAAGTTGAATAAAATATTTATGGAAAAGAAAGTGGGAAATTATTTCAACATAATCTTTTTATGGAGTTTTTCAATTTAGTCCCCTAATAAGAGTATAATACTTTAGTTTTCAGACACAAGGGTTAAATATAAACAATGGCATAGGATTTGAATTTAAACACAGTGGAGCTTAGATGATCTACAGTTGTCCACGACTTATCCTCCAAGGCATCTGCTATATAATAATCTTCAGATTTACTTAAGTGTTATTAGTAGGTTACAGCAGTAAGCATTAGTTTGCTCAGTCAATTATGGCCAATTCGTTTTATATTGTTTAATACAGTTAAATAAATAGATAAATGAAAAGCAATTTTTGGATTACCCCCCCCCCCCCCCCCCCCCCCCCACTGTACCGAAAATAATACCGAACCGTGTCTTCAAAACCGAGGTACGTACCGAACCGTGGATTTTGTGTACCGTTACACCCCTAATGTTTCTATAACTCTCTCCCATATAACTCTCTCCCATACCCTTAACACCAACCGCTGAAGTGCCCTTGAGCAAGGCACTAAACCCCCAACTGCTCCAGTGGAGTTGCTCAGTGGCCAACAGTGTCAGACTGTGGTTGTACTGGGGCCTAACAAAATTAATAGTTGGTTTCAGGTTGGTTGTCAGTTTGGCCATGGGTAGGTAGGGAATTTATTTTATTTTATTTTTTTATTTTATTCTTTCCCACGGCGACTATGGATAGGGAATTTCTTTATTTAATTAAAATGTTCACAACAACATGGATGCATGTACTCTGCCAGCATGTTTAATATCCATAATACTAAATGTTTGACTAAGATTTCTATGAAACTTTATTAAAAAAAAAAAAAAAAAAACGTTTTTTTTTTTTTTTTATAATTTTTTCTAAAAACTCATAAAATATATTGGGTCGCACCTAAATCGGCAGGGTCGGTCGGCAACCTGAAACCAACTATTAATTTTGTTAGGCCTGGGCAGCTCCCAGGTGTGAATGGAACTCTGTGAATGTGAAGCAGGGCGTAGCTGAAAAAGAGCATCTGTGCTCAGCGAACCTACCCTGGGTAAATAAAGGTTAAAATTAAAAATAAAAAAAATAAACACTGCAAGAACAGGCTGAAGCATAAGTCATTCAAGTAGATGCCGTCCATGGAAGAACAGTGTCCAGGGTAATTCCTTGTACTGTATGAACCAGGGAAACAGTGTGCTGGGGTACCCCAAGTTTGACTCTGGTTCGCTTGACAATTAAGTTTGGGTCACTTCGGTTCCAAGAACAGGCTGAAGCAGCATATTCAAGTAGATGCCGTCCATGGAAGAACAGTGTCCATCAGGGTAATTCCTTGTACTGTATGAACCAGGGAAACAGTGTGTGCTGTGCTGTGCTGGGGTAGCTGTGCTGTGCTGGGGTACCCTAAGTTTGACTCTGGTTCGCTTGACAATTAAGTTTGGGTCACTTCGGTTCCAAGAACAGGCTGAAGCAGCATAAGTCATTCAAGTAGATGCCAGGGTAATTCCTTGTACTGTATGAACCAGGGAAACAGTGTGTGGTGTGCTGTGCTGTGCTGGGGTACCCTAAGTTTGACTCTGGTTCGCTTGACTTAAGTTTGGGTCACTTCGGTTCCTTGAGATGCCTCCCTCCCGGTCTGGCGCATAACGAAGCCACTTCTTGACAGTTTCGCTGTAGTCCTGGTCGGTCAGCTTGGGGTCAAACTGTCGAGCAGCAGCTGATAGACACAAAAATAAAAAAGGGAGGAAGAGAGGTGGATGAGATGATGTACGATGATAAGAGCACCCGGCCCTCACTTCACACGAGTGCGATTTTTTTTAATCACTCAATTACTCACTCTGTAGGTCTACAGTAACAAGCTACAGTCAGCATCCAGTTAGACTGGACAGGAAAGAGAATTAAGCAATCGCCTAGCCTGACACCATCTAGGCAATACAATGTGTATCCATGCACCTCTAAAGCTCAATTACGTTGTCCATTTCTTATAGGTTGCACTTTCATCACTTTATTCCAACATAACACTTTTTTTTTAAGTTTTTGCAACAGCATAATTATATTCTGAATCACCAGCATCACCAGCATCACCACCTCACTACCTAAACTTAACCTATGAAGTAGTTTGCAGGGGAGGAAGCTCACCAAACATGCAGGCTTGTAGTGTGGTGTGCTTGAATGGCTTCTTGCTTTCTGAACAACGCTTGTCTTTCTTTCCAGCCCAGTTGAACCCACTGGCCAGGGCGTTGGTCATAGCAGTTTTCAACATCAGTCTGATCAGGTTCTCTGAATTGGTGCCTCCTACCAAAGCCAGGCGAGAAATCTAAATCAGAGAGAAGAAAATGAAGGCCCTGCGTTAGAAACAGCATAACGTTTATTTTATGAACACAGAGCAACCAACTTGTTTATACACACACTTTATGCATGCACTGATATTCCAGCCCATGCCAGTCATTAGGTTTAACCACATTAACCCTCCTGTCCATATGTAAACGGTATATTTGAAAAATTTCAAAACGTTTCATAAATAGCAGATATACAAGCTCTAACACGTTTTGAACTAGAAAGTGCTAAACACATTTTTCCCCTGAACAAGACCACACTGAAACGATCTACATTTGATAAATGAATGCAGTTCAATAAATTACCATCTTTTGACGGACTGATTGCTCCATCAGTAATGATTCTGCCTCATTGAAGTCTTGTTCACTGGCGATTGGCAGCTGGAAGGGGAGCATAGTGGTTGTGGTGGCCACGCCGTGTCCCCTGGTCCCACCAGATATGTTGCCCTCAGCCAACTCGGTCTTGATGAACTGCACATCTCTCGATAGATCCTTCACCACGACAAGTAATTCAGCCAGCATTGAATTATTCTTCTGGATGGTAAGGTCTTCAGAAGAAGAGTTAAAATCATTAAGTGAGAAATAAAAATAAGCAGCAAATCACACGAGGAATTACACCATGTCCAATAGACTTGCCTTTCAGAAGCTGCCCGTCATCGCCGGCCATCTGTCTACGCTGTGAAACACCAGATTGCCCTGAGCTGTGTCCTGACATCGCTGTAGAAACAAAATCATAGTTATATATTTCACTAGTTTGACTGCATTGGATCAAACTGGTGGTAGTTCCCTCTAAAATGGCATACCATTTTGTGCATGTTGTGAGAGACCAGGGGGACTGTAGTATTGCCCCGAGCTGCATCCCGACATCCCTGTAGAAACAAATCATTATATTTAAAAATACAAAATCTGACTTGTCAGTCAAATTAACATACATGTCATAATCACTAACACCGGTTCCTGAAAGGCAGCAAGCGAGCGAACTGGAGACGAAATCGCACACGACACTGTCCTGATATGACGCAGCGCGTGTCCGAGTGTGTGTTACCTGGATTCTCGACCAATAAAAAGTGTTTAGGGGCGGGACTCGGCCGCGTAATCGCTCAACTAGAGACACAGCGAGCGAATATTTGAGGGGTGAACGACATCGCTGCTCAGTTCACTGTCGCTCGCGGCAGGTCAGGATAGTCTGATTGAAACGAATACATTTTAATCACTTTTTCTCGCTCGCTCGCGTCGCTCTATGTCAGGAAGGGGTGTAAGGAGTTGTATCCCCGTCTCTCAAAACACTGTTACTGAAAGAGTACAGTATCATACCACTACTTGCACTTTGTCGATCTTGCAGCTGCTGGACATGTGAGGCCTGCTGCTGCTGGTGATACTGAACAATATCAAATCCTGGCATCTCGGCTGAAACACAGTAGGAAATACACAAAGTCATTAGCAAATGACGCTATTGTAATCCCCCATGTGAGAAAATGTTTGATTTCCATTCAGCTGATTTCACGTGCACTGCCAAATACTACTTTAATAAAAATATCAAAGACAATGCGAGACAATACAGATATTTTAAACATGCCAGAATATTATGTTATGAGATTGCTTGATAACTCACCATTATGTTGAGTTAGCGATTGCCGGTAGTTGCTAGTAACCAGATCTACAAAGGGGAAATGTAAAATAAGTTGCGACTCAAACATGGTGGAAATTGTGCTCAATATAAAAGCATTATGTACAACTACACATTTGTATTGTGACATTGCTTGCAAGTTGTGAAGGCTTTGAATTTGTGTAGTGGGCTGGCATGCACATTGTAAACATGTATTCTGTTGCATGCATGATGCCAGCGACCTGCCAGCCATCTCCTCACAAGAACACAGATATGGGTTCACTTACTGTTATTTGGATCAGGAGTCTGCAACGAATCTAAATAGCTGTAGATCATAGGTGTCAAACTCACGGCCCGCGGGCCAAATGCGGCCCGCCGCGTCATTTGATGTGGCCCCCCAAGAGCTCTGGTAAAAAAAAAGAAAAAAAAAATATGTTTTTTTTTTTTTTTTTTTTTTACATTAATCTTGGGTTAAAAAATAGCGGTGTTAAAATAATTGTGGGTTAATGCGTTAATAAAGCGTTGACAGCCTTAGTTATTACACATTCTTACACATACATGTGTGTTGAACATCTGAGGTATTGATGAAGTAACAAAGGAAAAAAGCCAAAAGCACTTACTCCTCAGACATTCTTTGACAATTTTACAGCCCAAAATACAAAAAAGATCCAGGCGGAATAGGTAACAAAGGGTTGAAGAAATATTGTCTGAACTGTCAGATGCAAGCTGGCTGTGTGACATAACCGAGCATCTCGCTCAATTGAATAAGAAGCTGTAGGGACGCAAACAAGTCCCACCCAAAACTTGACCAATATAGTTGTGAACTGAGACAACCCTTATTTTGTTATTTTTGAGTACAGTTACAGTTGTGTGTTCATGCAGACACATAATAGCAATTTCATTACGAATTGAAAATGGGGGACCCTGATGTAAACAAGTCGAAAGTCTTTCTCTGGTCTGCATCCCCTTAACAATTGTGTGTATTGAGCTGTACTGTACTGTACCCATTCTGCAATCTGTTAATTAAAGTTAATTAAACTATCTTCCATTAGTTGGATGTATGGCCTCTGCAAGGTTGTGTGCAGCCATTTGTTTTTGTAACATCTGCTACATCTGTCCCATGTGTTCTTTGCAGCTCACAGGTGTTAGTTCTGCCCCTCTTGACTGTGACAAAAAGGTTTTGAACAAACTTAATGTCATAGCTTGTATTTGATGATATTCTTCTTTGTTATTTACTTGAATGGTTTGATCATTGATTGATGGAGTAATATGGGGTTCTGATAAACTAAAATTATTTGTTAAAATAACATAAGCTAACATATATTTTTACATCTATGCAAATGCATATGCAATATGTATAACTTGAATAAGTAATAAATACAGAAACAACATGTTTAACAATATGTAAATGAGTAGCTACATTTATTTTACATTACATTAACATTTATACGGTCTTTGGCCCTTTGAGGGCAACCATAATGCTGATGTGGCCCTCTGTGAAAATGAGTTTGACACCCCTGCTGTAGATCATGCCACCATCCAAAGAATCTAAAAAAGGTAAGCCAGGGTGAGAATTGAAGATGCTACAAATCATGTTTAAACAGTCATCTAGTTGGCATTTTAACATGCATAGCAACATACCATTCATTGTAGGGTCTTGGCCAACAACTGGAGGGTTGACGGATCTTAGCGCCTTACGAGACCGGCTCGATTTTGGAGTCTGTCCTACAACATATTTTAGTTGGCATGTTATTCACAATGTATATATTTTGGGCCAACTATAGAATAACTGCAAGAAATGCAGAAGTCCAATCAAATTAAAATGCTCAATTTGTCGGTACATGGTCAGACTAATTTGTTTAACTGTTTATTATTATTATTATTATTAACTGTAGCCATTTCCAAAGTGCCTATATAAAATAAATGCATTGCATCAATACCTGGGAAACCCACATCAGGTGCTTTGGCAAAACGTTTTCTTTTGGCGTCGCCACTCGAGTCAGAGTCCGAGTGCACATACTGCTGATTTGGCCTAAAAAAAAGTATATATATACACACATATAAATAAATGTAGTTATGATACTACGTTTATTAGTCAAGGCTAAAGTCTGAATACATAGGCCCTCAGGCCACTGTGTGTTATCCTTTTAGCACTACTTGCAACTACAACAGCAGTGCCATTATTTACAACACCCTAGGGAGAGTTGTCCCTTTAACAAAGTGAACACTGTACCTGGATCTTCTTTTTTGGCGGAGATCTCCTTCGTCCTCAGATTCAATTTCAGAGGTTGGACACATCGTTTTTTGGCCTCATCATGGGTCTCTGGAAAGAGCAGAGAGAAAATGACAATTAACATATCTGCAGTCCAGTGTTTAACGAAAAAATATATGTACCTCTTATCATATGTGCATCGTCACAATTTGCGTCCTCACTTTTTGTGTATGTGTTGCACGAAATACTCACCACACGTAGTAAGCTCACGTACATCCTTATAGGTGATCCATTTATCATCTGGTTGCAGTCCATCTCGAAGGGCTTTTGTGAGCTTTATGTGTTTAGGGGGCCATAACACAGTCTGGTCTTTAGCATTAAACCAGCTCCCTAGAACTACTGCTGTCCCACCATTTGGGAACTGTACAACTGACCACAGCACCACCTCACCATTCATCTTCAAAGGGCTGAAATGAGAATTTACGGTACTCATAATGATCTCTCCTTACAAGCCATTCCCATACCGTCCTAAACTAATATAATCCAGCCTTATTTCTGTCTGTAGTCGTCGGTGTAGGTTATCCAGTGTACATATCCACACGGTCCTCGTCTAGGGCTCCTCGGGTGAAAGCGCCAGGGTAAGCAGCCCAGCCTGGATAAGCACACTAGCTGGTACGAGGAAACGTTGGTAATGCTGGTCACTGTAGAACGGTAGCCGCACGATACACTATACATAATAGACTAATAATAATAGAATAGGTCGAACTCAACGATACAGCTTTAAACTCTGACACTTCAGCTATCAATTTGCACGCGGTCTCAAGGCTCTATTTTGGGGCAAAACGGGCACACTTCACAGCACGTTGTATCGTGGTGAAGGCTTCAACTTATTGGGGTAACTAACTGCTGTATCCACCTGAAACGTATTTATACGTAAGGTGAATAATCTATAGTACCAGCCTTATTTCTGTCTGTAGTCGTCGGTGTAGGTTATCCAGTGTACATATCCACACGGTCCTCGTCTAGGGCTCCTCGGGTGAAAGCGCCTGGGTAAGCAGCCCAGCCTGGATAAGCACACTAGCTGGTACGAGGAAACGTTGGTAATGCTGGTCACTGTAGAACGGTAGCCGCACGATACACTATACATAATAGACTAATAATAATAGAATAGGTCGAACCAGCTCTCTAGAACTACTGCTGTCCCACCATTTGGGAACTGTACAACTGACCACAGCACCACCTCACCATTCATCTTCAAAGGGCTGAAATGAGAATTTACGGTACTCATAATGATCTCTCCTTACAAGCCATTCCCATACCGTCCTACAAAGCCAAAGTGCACTACACACATTGCATTTTTGAAGCATTTAAAGGAAAACTCCAACATTTTGTGAAATTAGCTTATTTGACATCTTCCCTGGAGTTATAAGAAGATACATACCTTTTTCGTCTCTCTGCATGCATTGGGCTTAGGGAACGCCTGGACAGTTAGCCTAGCTTAACTTCATCACTGGAAGTGGGGCAGACATCTAACCTAGTTCACTACAGTCAGGAAATATACTCCAAATACAATCAAAATACAACTCCCAAACGTTCCCGTAAACATGTTGTGACCTGTGTATTTACCACGTCTCCCAGTCACACAAGTCACACAAGTCTCCAAGTCACACAAGTCTCCCAGTCACACAAGTCTCCAAGTCACATGAGTCACACAAGTCTCCAAGTCACACAAGTCACACAAGTCCAAGTCTCCAAGTCACACAAGTCACACAAGTCACACAAGTCCAAGTCACACAAGTCACACAAGTCTCCAAGTCACACAAGTCACACAAGTCTCCAAGTCACACAAGTCTCCAAGTCACACAAGTCACACAAGTCCAAGTCACACAAGTCACACAAGTCCAAGTCTCCAAGTCACACGAGTCACACAAGTCTCCAAGTCACACAAGTCACACAAGTCACACAAGTCACACAAGTCACACAAGTCACACAAGTCCAAGTCACACAAGTCTCCAAGTCACACAAGTCTCCAAGTCACACAAGTCACACAAGTCACACAAGTCACACAAGTCTCCAAGTCACACAAGTCACACAAGTCACACAAGTCTCCAAGTCACACAAGTCACACAAGTCTCCAAGTCACACAAGTCACACAAGTCTCCAAGTCACACAAGTCACACAAGTCACACAAGTCTCCAAGTCACACAAGTCACACAAGTCTCCAAGTCACACAAGTCACACAAGTCTCCAAGTCACACAAGTCTCCAAGTCACACAAGTCACACAAGTCACACAAGTCTCCAAGTCACACAAGTCTCCAAGTCACACAAGTCCAAGTCACACAAGTCACACAAGTCTCCAAGTCACACAAGTCACACAAGTCTCCAAGTCACACAAGTCTCCAAGTCACACAAGTCACACAAGTCCAAGTCACACAAGTCACACAAGTCCAAGTCTCCAAGTCACACGAGTCACACAAGTCTCCAAGTCACACAAGTCACACAAGTCACACAAGTCACACAAGTCACACAAGTCCAAGTCACACAAGTCTCCAAGTCACACAAGTCTCCAAGTCACACAAGTCACACAAGTCACACAAGTCACACAAGTCTCCAAGTCACACAAGTCACACAAGTCTCCAAGTCACACAAGTCACACAAGTCTCCAAGTCACACAAGTCACACAAGTCTCCAAGTCACACAAGTCTCCAAGTCACACAAGTCACACAAGTCACACAAGTCACACAAGTCACACAAGTCTCCAAGTCACACAAGTCACAAGTCTCCAAGTCACACAAGTCTCCAAGTCACACAAGTCACACAAGTCACACAAGTCCAAGTCACACAAGTCACACAAGTCTCCAAGTCACACAAGTCACACAAGTCTCCAAGTCACAAAAGTCTCCCAGTCACACGAGACTCATGTGACTGGGAGACTCGTGTGACTTGTGTGACTGGGAGACGGGGTAAACACACAGGTCACAACATGTTTACAGGAACGTTTGGGAGTTGTATTTGGAGTATATTTCCTGACTGTAGTGAACTAGGCTAGATGTCTGCCCCACTTCCAGTGATGAAGTTAAGCTAGGCTAACGGTCCAGGCGTTCCCTAAGCCCAAAGCATGCAGAGAGACGAAAAAGGTATGCATCTTCTTGTCCAACTCCAGGGAAGATGTTAAATAAGCTAATTTCACAAAATGTTGGAGTTTTCCTTTAAGCGTTTCAATTGGCCAGCCAAACATGTTATCTGTGTACATGTAATATTGTACTAATTGTGTATTTATTAATGAGGTAAGTTATGCCCCGAAATCCGACGTTAGAGTCAGTGTGTCAATATAGTTACTGCACTTTAGCTTTGTAGGGCAGTATGGTTATGCTGTTAAATGAAGTAGTGGTATTGCAATGGCACCATCTCCGTCTGGAGAGAGAAGACATTTGCGCTTGATATAGCGAAGTTTACCTATCCCTATATCTTCTTGCAAGCCACTGACCTTGTATGTACCAATGTATGATGATTCACAGGGATACATGTAGTATGGCTGTTTGTGTCTGTACTTTCTGTAAATTATATATACCTCTTCCTCTGATTTAAGAATATTCTCTACTAATGCAAATCCATCTCCAACCTCAATACAATTGTCTCCTTTCTTTGTGGACAAAGTAAACCGATGAGTGGAGACCTTCCTGTACTGTTGTGAAGAAGTAAACTGTGGGGGGACAGGCCCATCAGTGTGAATATTACGCAAAATTGGATCATCTGTGGGACATGGGGATCCAACATGTGGAATTTCAGACAACCTTTTCACTACCTGTTGTAGAGGCTGATGTGGCTTGCGTAGAAGATGCTTAATTTGTCCAAGATAGTTCTCAAAAGGGAATCCTGAGATATTATCTAGAGTGCCAAACTTCCTGTATTCCTCAGCCAAATGAATAAGCTGGTGTACATTGTACACAATTTCACCTCTTCCATACACTGTCCCAAAGTGTTCAACAAAAGAAACCATCAACTTGTGCGCAAAGGCCAACATTTCCTCAGAAATACTAGGGGACAGCAACAAGTACATTCCAACAGAAAACAACATGAAGTTGTCATACAGCTCACTGGGGAGGGAATCCTTCAAAACAACAGGACCCCAATACAACATGAAGGATCGCAACTCAGTAGCTTTCCAGCGATCTAACTCTGACAGTTCCCTTGGTTTACGGTTAAATTCACAAGGCATGTAGGGACGTAGCTTTAGCAGTTTACCTGAAATGGCTTGTACAGTTTTGGAAGGGACCCTTGTTGCCAAATTCTTCCCCTTTAACCATATATTAAGCAGTTTCCTTGTAACTCCGAGACAACAGAGATGCATGTAATCAGTTGGAAACATAGAAACCATCTTAACTAAACCTGTTAAAGGGCTCGTCCCATTGTGATGTGCCTCATCAACCATGTCTGAGAAACTGTCCTAAGTCTGACTTTTGTTTCAGGGTATGTCATTTTATTTCTCCATACACCCTCCTGAAAACACTTGTCACAACCAGAATAGCCATTAAATGCCTTGGTCTGCTTAATATAAGCTCTAGCCGGGGCATCACAAATGAAAGAAGAAATCTGTACATCAAATTGCTTGTCATTATAAATAATGCCATTAGACAGTACATTCTGAAGATCTTTGACAAACTGCTCTAGGTACTCAAAAACACTCTTTGGCTTGCTTAGACCACAAAAAATGCCAACAACAAATGGGGACTTTGTGTAGTCACATTTGAGACTTCCAAGTATGGGCCAAAACTGAAGTTTAGAACTTTTGAATAAAGGTAAACCATCTATATTAAACTGTAAATTAAGAGTTGTCAGAGTTGCCGGTAAAATCAAACATGCCAACCGTGAAAGCACCCCTTTGACTAAACCAAAATGATAGTATTCTCCCCCTTCAATCTTAGTGGTAGGCACATGTTTTTGTGTTCCTAGCAATGTTCTTCCATCTTTAGGAAGGGTGGGGTGAAACATCTTCAAAAAGGACAGCAAAGATGATAGTGCAACCAGAGAGACTGAATAGGATGTTGCCCAATATTTTAAACTTGTCATGAGGAAATCTTCATTATGCTCATCACTGTCAAAGACATGTTCAGGTTCAATTTCGTCATCCCCAGCTATACTTTCAAAATGTGCATTTGACTCACCTGGTGAGTCAATATTTTCACTTTGATCACTGATAGTTAGTGGTCTGTTTAGTGGCAAGTCTGAAGTTGATAAATCTAGTGGCAAGTCTGATCTAGTTGTTAAATCTAGTGGCAAGTCTGTCTTTGGTAAATCGAGCAGGCACTCAGTATAGGCTGTGACAGGATCTGTGTTCTCTAAAGAGTGATGGTTTGTCCTTGAATTAGCAGCAACAATTAACTTATAATCAGTGAGGATAGCCTGCTCTGTCTCTCTCACTAATTTGTTGACTCTACGTCTTTTAGCCCGAGAATAAGATGACATAGTGATGAGGTGCTGTAGTCAATGTAATGGTACATACATTGTGCTATTTACTTGGCTAGAACAGGTCTTTGCTTCAATTGCTGCAACGTGCGGCTTCTTGAAACTGGTACGTGATTCTGGAAAAAGAAAGAAAAAAGAGAGGAGGGTCGACATTAATGTGCTGCATTGCAATGTGCAGGGTGAAACGCTTGCATAATTCTACATTTTGATCAATATCAAGAGAGTCCATTATTATATTATTGTTATATTGTTCATTAGAAAATACCATGTATATAACCAAACGTCTAACTATATAGTCAATGTAATGGTACATAAATTGTGGTATTTACTTGGCTAGAACAATTAAGTCTCAAACAGCCTGCAAACTACCTGGCGTTCTATCGCCATGCTCTAAGACAAACTCTAACCTTAACCAACTTAGAAAGAGTGCAAGGGGAGATGAAGCATATAGCGATATAAACATAGGCATAGCATCAAATTAGTATTTAGATAAGCCACAGAAAAAAATCACGTTATAAAAATAAGCAGTTTCTAAGAAAAAACGATTTGTTATGTGAAGCGCTTTATCAACATGGGCGCCGCCATTTTGTTTGGTGACATCACCGTCGCGGTGCATTTAGCTAGCTGGCTACCTAGCCGCAGCCGGGATTCAAAGCCAACTAACCGGCTAACCCAGCTCGCTAAATACTGCATGTAGCTAGCAGAACTGTAAAATTAGTTTGAACAGCCATACAAAAAGAAACACGCGGTCCCGTTGTTGTCTGGTAGGCAACGTTGCATTTACGGATCCACGTGTTTACTAGGCCAGCTAGCGCGTGCTTCCTTGACTACTTCCTGTTCACCCAATAAGCATGCTTTTGATTGGCTGAGTCGCACAACGTCATTCAGTAACAACGCACGCAATTGGACCACGCAATTTATAATCGTTGGCGCTTTAATATTAACATCGAAATAACTTAAACAACCGTAATATTAACATCGAAATAACTTAAACAACCGTACGATTCCACTTGCACACTCTCCAGAGTTATATTAAGCACACGCTACAAATATTCATGAATATTTATCTTAGTTGACGTATATATATATTTACCTACCAAACTGCAGCATATCACATGCACAACGCCGTCAAGATCCACTGGTGCACACTCACAATAACGTTATTTTTCACAGAACACAGTTAAGATAAAAGTAATATAGCCAAAACTTACTGTAAAGCACTCAGTAGAATCAAATCCGGGGGGAACCAGACGTGCTGTTCTGAACAGCAGTTCACATTGAGAGATCGAGTGCTCAGCTGCATGCTGGGACGTACGTCTGTTTAAATTGGGGGGGGGGGATTTGGGCCAACGTAATGACGACAAACAGCATACGTTGAACAGCATCCGTTGATTCAACATTTATTAGATATTGGCATTTCAATCATTAAAATGCAACCACAAAACAATATTGATTCAATGATATGTTTTCAACATTAGTCAATTGCTTTAGCGGTTAATGGGTGATTCAACATCAATCGTCGACCTTAACCAAAAAACAAGCATTGTGACCATAAATCAACATTGAATTAACACCTTTTGCTATCTGGGCCTCCTCGGAGCGCGACAGGAGAACGGATCTCCAACGAGCACTGCCAGAAGCCGATCACCTCCATCAGTGTCTTCCCCCAGCGAGGCGGACAAGATGCTAGCGCAGGCATTTATCGCCACCCTGGCAGCCTCCACTGAACGCGATCGACTCCAAGCACAGACGCTTAGCGAGCGCGAACATTCTTCCATGGAACAAGAGCGCCTCCGCGCGCAACACCAAAGTGAGCGCGAACACTCTACCATGGAAAGAGACCGCCTGCAGGCTCAACAACTAAGTGAGCTCGAACAATCTGCAGACCAAAGAGAACGCTTCCACGCGCAACTCCAAGCGCAAGCCCTTAGTGAACGCGAACACTCTGCGATCGAGCGAGAGCGCTTCCAGGCGCAGCAAAGGAGTGACGACGACCGCATACGCCTGGAGACTAGACGCCTCCAGACGGAAGAGAATATGGAAAGAGACCGCGCCGAAGCCCAGCGCGCCGCCGCCGATGCACAGCGCGAAGCCGCCAATGCACAGCGCGACGCAGCCCAAGCCCAGCGCGAAGCAGAGCGTGACCTCGCTCACATCAAGCGCAAAGCCGAGCGCGACCGATTACAAGCGCAGATAATGGAGCAACCCCCCCTCCCTCCGCACGGAGCTCCAGGGCCTCGTCAAGACAAGGGTCTAGGGCACCCTCCCCTACCCGATCAAGCGACCCGGAGCCCGGCCAACAGAAAGAGCCTATACACCTCTCCGAACCCCCTCCCCGACCGGTCCATGCGAGACCCAGCAACAGGGAAGAACCGGCCTACGCCGCAGAGAGACTAAATAGACGATTACAGGATCTAGAAGACCTGGCAGAGGAAGAAGAAGAGGGAGAGGAGGAAAGTCAAGCCCAACAGCAGCATCGTACTCCACAGGACCAGGAGGTCCAGTACAGCCCAGACTTTACCCCCGAGGCCCTGCGTTACAGACCCCCGACTCAACTCACGGGTGAGCTTGACGCACGACCAGCCCCGAGGAACAGCACCTGGGTACACGGGCCTTGGTACCCGCCAGGTACCAGCCCACCACGACACGTAAGAGGAGACTCGCCTAGGAGGCCTCTCCCCCAACGCTCACCGATGTGCCAGCCATCCATGGCATCGTACCTTGGCACACCGACGTTCCCGGACTTCACACACGAGAACAGAGCACAGTACACAGAGCTACGAATGTGCTTAGAGACAATGATGTCCGATGTCCCAGATGAGACGTACAAGTATGCTATCCTACTCAAGCACCTGAAGGTGCCCAGAGCGCATAATATAGCGCTGGCATATTCCAACTCAAGTACCCCATACACCGCGGCTCTAGTAGCCCTCGACCAACGTTATGGACGCATATGGGACTACGTAATACAAGAGATAAGGAATATTGACCGTCTACCCCCAGCCACAGACAATCGCTCATTAGATGACCTCTCTATCAAGGTACAATCCCTGGTAGGGATGCTGGGGGCACAAAAGGAAAAGGGTATGCACGAACTGTACGCAAACTCTAATGTTGAGAGAATATTAGAGAAGCTTCCGCCCGCCCGACAAGAGCGCTTCAGGCGGCAAAGGGACCACCGTGATCCCAACGGTCCCGAGCCATCCCTCCTAGACCTGGCCGACTTCCTGGCGAGAGAAGTCAGCAGCCTACGACTGGATACGTTCGTGCGGAGCGTACCAAGCTCCAGAGAGGGACCTAGGAGATCAAACGATGGCCGCAGGCTGGTGACCGTCATGCACCAAGCCGAATCAGTACCGCGCAACAAGAACCACAGTATCCCCTCGACGAAAGAGAAGTGGAAGATTGTATGCCAGTACTGCGAAAAGGAACACTGGCTGTCACACTGTGACACGTTCAAGAAGATGACCGCCGACGAGGTGAGTCAATGGATAAAGTCCAACCGCCGCTGTTACCGCTGTGCGCGCAGTCACATGGCAGCCGAGTGCCGCTTAAAGAAGAGGTGTAGTCGGTGTGACGGAGCCCACTTGGACGTTTTACATGACAGTAACAGAAGAAAGCCTGCACCATCAAGCAGCACAAAGGCAAGTGTTATGTACATGCGCCCGGGTGCTCTTGAAGGTGGTCCGCGTAACACTGAGTTACGGGGACAAGGTCATGGACACCTACGCCGTCCTTGACGACGGGTCAGAGAAGACCCTTCTCCTCGCGTCCGCCGCGGCCCAGCTGGGGCTGCGGGGGAGCGAAGAAACGATGACGATTCGGACTATAAGAAGGGACCTGAAGACGATCAAGGGCGAGAACGTCTCCTTCACTATCGCAGCAAGCGGGCAGCCAGAGAGACGGTATAGGATCACTAACGCTTTCACCAGCCAAGACATAGGCCTGTCGCAGTACACCTACCCCATCGCCAAGCTGATGGACAAATACGTGCACCTGCGTCAACTACCTATACCGCTCATAGACGGTGCCACCCCGACCCTGCTGATAGGATCCGACCATGCACACCTCATCGTCCCGATGGACCGGGTCCACACTGGGCCCAGAGGCTGTCCAGCAGCAGTCGAGACCCGCCTAGGATGGACGCTACAAGGCCCCCTCTCCAGGTCTCCCAACCGAACAGCAGCCACTCGCTGCCTCCACTCCAGAGTGACAGAAGAAGACACCGCCCTCTTACAGCACGTCGAGAGGCTATGGACACTAGAGACAATGCCCTTTAAGAACGAAAAGAAACACATTCGTTCCAAGAAAGACATTTATGCCATAGCCCTCCTCGAGCAGGGGACAAAGAGAGTCAAAGTCAACGGAGTGATGAGATACGCAACTCCACTCCTGAGGCGAGAGGGTATGCCTACCTTCCACGCCCCAAAAGAAGCGACGGAGCGGTATCTATCGAACACAGAGCGGCGCCTAGCCAGAGACCCCGCTCAAGCTACTGTGTACCGCGCTGAGATTGACAAGCTAATCACAGCGGGACACATAAAGAGAATTGACATTAAAGAGGCCGATCAGACGACCGAATCATGGTACGTGCCGCACCACAAAGTCCACCACAACGGCAAGGATCGTATTGTGTTTAACTGCAGCTACCAGATCGGATCACAAAATCTGAATAAAGAGCTCTTGCCCGGCCCAACACTCGGCCCCTCTCTACTAGGCGTGTTGCTACGTTTCCGCCAGAACAAGGTGGCCATCAGCGGCGACATCAAAGGGATGTTCCTGCAGGTGCGACTAGTGGAAGAGGACAAGCCCCTGCTGCGGTTCTTATGGAGAGAGAGGATCGGGGATGAGCAACCATCCATCTACCAATGGGAAGTCCTCCCTTTCGGAACCACATGCAGCCCATGCTGTGCTACGTTTGCACTGCAAAAACACGTCGCAGAGGACCCAACAGCTGATGAAGAGGTCCGACAAAGTGTAGGAAATAGTTTCTACGTGGACAATTGTCTGCAAAGCGTCTCGACGCCAGAAGAAGCCGAGGCCCTCCTACTCAAGCTCCGCGCCTCCCTGATCAAATGCGGCTTTGATCTCCGGCAGTGGGCCAGCAGCGACCCTCAAGTATTGCGCAGCCTCTCCCCAGAGGACAAGGCAGCAAGCAGCGAGACCTGGATGGCGACCATCCCAGGAGAAGCCCAAGAAATGACATTAGGACTAGTCTGGCGCTTCAAAACAGACTCGCTCCATTATAGACACACACCCCTGACCAAGGAGCAGGGAAGGTCGATTTCACTACCGACCACAAGACGGAGTGTATACAGAACACTCGCCAGACAATATGACCCGTTGGGATGTATTCTACCTTACACCACCAGGGCAAAGATGATTGTACGAGCGCTATGGGACAAGGACCAGGGCTGGGACGACCCCATACCCGACCACCTTGCTTCCACATGGAGAGAGTGGGAGACAGAACTCAGCTCGCTCCCAGGTGTCAACATACGCCGCAGCTACTTCCCACCCACGGTGAGGCCGGAGACGTGTCAGATGGACCTGCACGTCTTCAGCGACGCCTCCGAAGTAGCCTACGGCTCGGTGGCCTACTTGCGGGCCCGAGAGGAGGGAGGAGAAATACATACTGCCTTCATCCTGGCTCGCTCAAGAATAGCCCCCCGCAAGCAACAATCTATCCCGCGTCTAGAGCTCTGCGCAGCCCTAGTAGGAGCGCAACTCGCCACGTTAATCCAACGTGAACTCACCATCCCGGTGCAAAGAACAATCCTGTGGTCAGACTCCATGACCGTACTCACATGGATCCAGTCCGATTCGTGTAGATACAAGGTCTTCGTGGGAGTCAGAATCACAGAGATCCAAGATTTAACAGAAGCAGCATGCTGGAGGTATGCGGACACAAAGCAGAACCCAGCCGACGTCATCACACGGGGAATGTCCCTGGATGACCTCACACGTCACAATCTCTATAGTGACGGTCCCGAGTTCCTCAAGCTCCCGGAAGAAGAGTGGCCTACAACCACCCCACGGGAGGCGAGTGAAGAGGAGGCAGAGAAGAAGAAATCTATGTTCTGTGGGTTGACACACACACTAGTCCCCACAGATCCCAACATAGACGACTGCCCCACCCTTGAGAGTGCGCAGTTAAAGACATTCCTGTGGCACCACCCTGAGGTTCCGTCCACTACTGACATTAATGCAGCTAACTACGAAGAAGCAGAACTCCTTCTGCTACAGCGAGCCCAAAGAGACTCGTTCCCCGACGAGCTAGACTGTCTGCAGGGATCAAAGCCAGTCCCGTCAGACAGCAGACTGCTCCACTTGGCCCCTGAGAGCGACGCCCATAATCTCATCAGAGTGGGTGGTCGTCTGAGGAGAGCCCCAGACTTAACGGATGACGTCAAGTACCCGATAGTCTTAAACAGCCGACACAAGGTCACAGAGCTCATCATAAAGAAATACGACGAGGACGTGCACCACGCCGGGGCAGAGAGAGTCTTCGCGGAGATCAGACGTCGCTATTGGATACTGCAAGGAAGAGAAGCAGTACGACGCTTCCAGCGGACCTGTTTAGACTGTCGTAAGTGGCGAGCACAGCCCAGTATACCCCGGATGGCTGACCTACCCCCCTGTCGCCTCCGACTCGGCGACAAGCCCTTTCACTCCACCGGTATGGACTGTTTCGGCCCGCTGTATGTAAAGAAAGGAAGAGGGACGGAGAAGCGGTGGGGTATTGTATTCAAATGCATGACCACCCGAGCGATACACATAGAACTCCTTCCAACTATGAGTACAGACTCATTCCTTATGGCCTTCCGGAGATTCACATCGCGGAAAGGAAAACCGTCTATATTATTGTCTGATCACGGGACAAACTTCAAAGGCGGAGAAAGAGAGCTGAGAGAGAGAGCTTCCAAGCTATGGGCCCAGAACTTAAGACCCACCTCGCTCCCTCTCAGATTGATTTCCAGTTTAACCCCCCGAATGCACCTCACTTCGGTGGAACTTGGGAACGAGAAGTACGTTCAATAAAGACAGCCCTGTACGCCGTGCTTGGGGCCCAGACCGTGGCGGAAGAAGTCCTCACGACAGTCCTCACAGAGATCGAGGGAGTATTGAACTCAAAGCCCCTCGGTTACGTCTCAAGTGATGTAGCAGATGTCGACCCAGTCACCCCCAACACTCTCTTGATGGGGCGGCTGGACCCCGCGCTCCCACAGACAGTGTACAGACCTGAAGAAGCGAACGGCCGAAGAATGTGGAGGTACAGTCAAGTATTGGCTGACAAGTTTTGGAACAGTTTCCTCCTCCACTATCTACCGTCTCTACAGACCCGCCAGAAATGGGTAAAAGAAAGAGACAATTTGACGGAAGGCACAGTCGTCATGATTATCGACCAGTCACTACCCCGAGCTATGTGGCCGGCCGGCCGCGTAAGCAAAGTGATCACTGGTGCCGACGGAAAGGTCAGAGCGGCAGAAGTGCTCGTCCAAGGGCGGACATACACCCGACCCGTGGCGAGGCTGATAGAGTTGCCAAGGCTCCCCGACCATGATGACGACCATGACCCCCTGACTTTGTGAACTGCCCTACCCTCACAACGGACATTGAGTAGTGGACAGTGCGGTTAATCTGTCTCTGCTTATCTAATTAGGTGCGGACTAATTAGGAGGCGGCTGTTACAAAGGGTCAGATTAAACCGAATATATATATTTATTACTTGAGATATATTGTATAGTATTTGTATATCGTCTGATATCCCTTGTATATTCTTTGTACATATACACGGAATATCCCTTTACCTAGTACAGGCCAGACCATAATATTCGTTCTCCTATTGGACAGCGATCCCCTAGGCGCCACGGCCATACCCCCAATGTCTAGTTCAAAGTCACCGCTAAGACATGCCTGGACATGCCCGGTTCTGCGCAGGAATACGAGACAGAAATAAGGCTGGTACTAGATTGTTCACCTTACGTATAAATACGTCGCAGGTGGATACATCAGTTAGTTACCCCAATAAGTTGAAGCCTCACACCACGATACAACGTGCTGTGAAGTGGGCCCGTTTTGCCCCGAAATAGAGCCTTGAGACCGCGTGCGAATTGATAGCTGAAGTGTCAGAGTTTAACGCTGTATCGTCGAGTTCGACCTATTCTATTATTAAGTAATAGTCTATTATGTATAGTGTATCGTGCGGCTACCGTTCTACAGTGACCAGCATTACCAACGTTTCATCGTACCGAGCTAGTGTGCTTATCCAGGCTGGGCGGCCTAACCTGGTGCCGTCATCTGAGGAGCCCTAGACGAGAACCGTGTGGATATGTACACTGGATAACCTACCCCGACGACTACAGAGCCCTTTTCGGCTGGATTATATTTGCTTTGGTCCTGTAGCTGTTGGAGCGGAGAATCGTCTACACCCACTGCTGTGTGGGATCTACCCTGTGAGGAGCACCGTCGAGCCCGCCTCTAGTACTCTGAGGCTGGCTAGCTTTCCTCCATGCGGCACTGCATACCGGAGAATAGCTGTTGTTCGTCTACGGATCAAGGGATTATTGCACTGTCTCCTGTACCTGGAGTCTCCTTATTCCTCGTTGACCCAGACTTTCTGCTACCGACAAATCCTCTCCCCTGCTGGCTTACAACCGGAGGGAACCCCCTTAGTATCTCCAGCTGACCTACTAGTGTACCATATATAATTCTTATGATACAGGTGGTATTAATTATCTCCTGCGTAATATGCTCATGGACTTACGCTCTTGACCTATTCATGCACATTCTTCGCCTTACAAGCGCAACTCTCAATCTTGATAAGTAGTTTCAAGTTTCTCAAGTTTCTTTAATAGTTGTCATACAGAAGTACAGAATACTTTTATACAAAATGCTTCTTACTGTTGCGCTCCAGAGACTGTGCAAGACAAGATAAGTATGAAATAAAATAACATAGTAAAATTAGAAGTAAAAAAATGAGGTCACAGTGTTCAGTTTAGACATATGTACAATGTTCGATGCAGAATAGACGTAGTTACCATACAATATACAATACTGTGCAGTGTACTAATATACAATACTATATAGTGCAAGGCAGAAATGGAGAAATGGGACGAGGTGCAATTTAGGTACAATTCACAGTAGGTGTACAAGTTGTAGTGCAAATCCTTTATCAATCAATATAAAGTGTAAGTGTGTTTGTGTGATCTAAAGTGTGGAGAGTGGGTGCTGCAGTGTGTTGTTTGTTTGAGTGAGTGTGTGCGTGTGGGTGTGTGTGCTGTGTGCATTTGATGGTTGTTGCATAGTGATTATTGTTCGTTTAGCGATTATTGTTCGTTTAGCAGCCTGATGGCCTGGGGATAGAAGCTTCTTCTGAGTCTTTCTGTGCTCGCCTTAAGACTCCGGTATCGCTTGCCTGACCGCAGCAGTTCAAAGAGGCAGTTGTTCGGGTGGCTCGAGTCCTTAATAATTCTCTTAGCCTTCCCCTTGCACCGCTTGTTGTAAATGTTCTGGAGGGTGGGAAGCCCCCCTCCAATTGTGCGTTCGGCTGAACGTGTCACTCTTTGTAGTCTGCTACGGTCTTGTGCAGTGCTATTCCCAAACCAGGAGGTGATGTTGCCGGTCAGGATGCTCTCTATTGTACATGAGTAGAAGTTCCTAAGGATCTTCTGACTGACTTGGAACTTCCTTAGGCGCCTGAGGAAGTAGAGGCGTTGTCGTGCCTTCTTCACAACACTGTCAATGTGTGTGGTCCATGTCAAGTCCTCGGATATGTGGGCTCCGAGGTACTTGAAACTGTTCACTCTCTCAACCGGTGCCCCGTCGATGCTGAGGGGGCTGTAGTCCTTGACCCCCGACCTCCTGAAGTCCACAATCATCTCTTTTGTTTTGCTGACATTCAGGGAGAGGCAGTTCTCCTGACACCACTGTGACAGGTTCTCTACCTCTTCCAGGTAGGCCCTTTCGCCGTTGGCAGAGATCAGGCCCACCACTACTGTGTCATCAGCAAATTTGATGATGGTGTTGTTGTTCCGCTGTGCTACGCAGTCATGTGTGTACAGGGAGTAGAGGAGGGGGCTCAGAACACAGCCCTGGGGGGCCCCTATGTTGAGCGTGATGGATGAGGAGGTGCAGTTGCCGGCTTTTACCACCTGGGGTCTGCCCGTCAGGAAGTCCAAGACCCACTGGCAGAGGTCATAGTTCAAGCCCAGGTCCCTGAGCTTGGCTATGAGTTTGGAGGGGACTATGGTATTGAATGCTGAGCTGTAGTCGATGAACAGCATTCTCACATAGTTCCCCTGCCTCTTGTCCAGGTGTGATGCTGCTGTGTGCAGCACATGGGCTATGGCGTCCTCCGTGGACCTGTTGGGGCAATATGCAAATTGCAGAGGGTCCAGGTTGATGGGGAGGGAGGAACAGATGTAGCCCTTCACTAGCTTCTCAAAGCACTTCATGGCTATGGAGGTGAGGGCTACAGGGCGGTAGTCGTTGAGGCAAGCGGGCGTAGATTTTTTGGGTACAGGGATGATGGTGGACTTCTTCAGACAGGTGGGGATGACAGCCTGTTCCAAGGACAGGTTGAAGATGTCAGTGAATACCGGGGCCAGTTGGTCGGCACAGACTTTTAGGACGCGGCCGGGGATGCCGTCCGGTCCTGCTGCCTTCCTGATATTCACTTTTTTAAAGATCCGTCTCACCTCATGCTCTGTTACCCTGAACACTGAGTCTCCATCAGCAGACCCCCCCCCCCCCATTGCCGTGGTTTGTAGGCTGGTGTTGTTATTCACAGCCTCAAACCTCGCATAGAAGGAATTGAGATCATTTGCTAAGGAGATGTCACTGTTCAGTTTGAGGGGGGTGCCTTTGTAGTCTGTCATTGTTCTGAGGCCCTGCCACATGCCTCTAGAGTCAGCCTGTTCAAACTGAAGTTCAACTTTATCCCTGTAACGCCGTTTTGCCTCTATTACTGCTCTCCTGACGTTGTATCTTGCCATCTTGTGTTCTTCCATGTTGCCTGTCACCAGCCCGGTGTTGTATGCTGATGTGCGCACTTTCAGAGCCTCACGGACGGATTTGTCTACCCAGGGCTTTTGATTTGGGTAGATTTTAATTTTGGTGGAGGGGATTGTTTCTTCTACCATAGTACAGACATAGTCAATCACCGTTTCGGTGTATTCGTTAATATTGGCTGTGTTATCACGGAATACACTCCAGTCTGTGCATTCCAGTACAGCTTGGAGTGACTCCTCTGACGTCACGGCCCAACGCTTAACCTCTCGCGAGACCACCGGCGTTCGCTTGAGACTTTGTTTGTACTTTGGCAAAAGAAAGATGGCGGCGTGATCGCTTTTACCGAATGGACTAAGAGCCTGTGACTTGTACCCATTCTTAAATTGCGAGTATACATGGTCTAATATGTTCTCGCCTCTGGTGGGACAGGTCACATGCTGATAGAAATTCGGCAACACCTTTTTAAGGCGCGCGCTGTTGAAATCACCCAGAACCAAAATGGCAGCGTCAACATTAGCTGTCTGGAGTTTGTTTACCTCGTCGTGAAGTTTTGAAAGTGCGACCCCAGTGTTCGCGTGTGGTGGAATGTACACTCCGATGAGGATGATGGACGTTAACTCTCTTGGGAGGAAGAAGGGTCGACATTTTATCGTGATAAACTCCAGGTCTGGGGAGCAGTGGTTAGACAGTTCCTTTGTGTTGCCTAAATCGCACCACTCCTTGTTTATCATGAAGGCAATGCCGCCTCCTTTCTTCTTTAGTGACTCTTCTGCCGTCCGGTCCTTGCGGAGAACGAAGAAGTGGTCTGCCGGTTCTATTGCGTGATTCGGGACATCTGGACTCAGCCAAGTTTCTGTGAAACAGAGGACGTTACAATCCCGAATGTCCCTCTGGAATTGGATCCGTGCTCTGATGTCGTCCAGTTTGTTTCCTATCGATTGCACATTGGCCAACAATATGCTGGGCAATGTGGTTCTGTGTCGTTTGGACCTCAGTCTGTTTCGGACCCCGGCTCTCTTTCCTCGTCTTCGCGGCGGCTTCTCCTGGTCTTGGCCATGGCCGGCATAACAAAGGATCTCGGCGGGCCATTTCTGCTGTTCAGCGATCCGATCCAGAGAGCAATCCAAACGGTAAGTTTTCCTTAATCCAATGTCAATGATTGACTGACGGTCATACACATATAATGCACCAACAGTTGGTGCAAATAAAACTCCTAATACTATAAAAATTAACAAAAGAAAGCACAGTCTCGACGGAGCGATCAGAAAGGCAGCCATCAGCGCAGTGTCAGTTCACGAAGTAATGTAAGATAATCTTCGTGCTGCTAATAAATATTCTTCTAAACAGTATTTCTTGTGAAGCCGTGTTATTGTGGGGGTGTTCATCTCATATACCTGTGTACTGTATGGCCAGTAGTAATGTACATAACTCAGTAGTGGTTTAATGATACCATACTTATTCAATACAGTCAGGGAATTGTACCCCTCAGTTACAATTAGGCTTATATTCTGATTCGAGCCTATGTTGCGACCGGCCCCGGGGAACCAGTTTCATGTTGCTTCATGTATTCATCGGCGGCTTTAGGCGAGCGTAATCCATGCCTATTACCATCTTCCCCCAAGATGGATAGAAGGGCAGGGTACCGAAGGCTTGGCTTAAGATTTCTCTTGTATAATCTCTGCAGCACATCTTTGTATGGGACACGTAGAGCAATGGCCTCCTTGCATAGATCCTCGTAGAAAGAAACTGGTTTGTCACCATATTTCAGTTTCCCCCATTGCCTGCGTGCCCCCCTGATGATCGCATCTCTTATTTCTGTCTTGCGCAGAGTAGCAATGATAACCCTCGTCCCGTTGCCTTTTTGGTCTCGTGTACCGACTCTGTAACATTGGTCCACTAGCGGCGCTGTGGTTAGTATATGTTTACCTAGAATTCCTGCTAACACAGTTGGAAATAAGTCGTCTGTGCAATTGACTGATTCATCCAATCCCACAATACGGATATTATTTCTCCGGTAGTAACGTTCGGTCTCGAGCCGCCTCTCCATTGCTTCCTCTTCGATGTCTTGTATTTTCTTCTGAAGCTCCTTTTTCCACCTGTTTTATCTCCTCCGCTACCTCTGTGAATCCATCGTTAACAGTCTTCTCGTTCTCTTGGACTCTCAATGTAATTCCTAGCACCGTGTTCTCCACTGCAGTGATTCGCCCGGCCTGTTCCGCGGCCGCTTTTATAACCTCTTCGAATTTAGCATCGATGTGTACTTTGAATTCGTCGATGTGTAATTTGAAAGCGTCCATCTGATCCTTCCCTGCTTGTATCTGATCCTTTATTAGGTTAGTCAGAGACTTGAAATCGGGTTGTGTAACTTCCCTGCTTGTATCAATTGAGGAGGTTGTAGGAGCTTTGGGGGACACGGTGGATTTGATGGAAATTTTCTTCTCAAATTCCCCTGCTTTTTCTCTCACAGTGTTTGTCCCCGCTGTTACCGTTATATCGTCGTCTGCTGTCAACCCCTCGGGGCTAGTCGTCGTCGGTCCCGGTATGTTATCCGCTACTGTCTCCCCGACGGGGCTAGTCAACAACGGTACTGTTGTACTGGCGGCTGCTGTATCCTTCGAAGAGCGTGTCATAACTTGCGCCGTTGTACTGTCTATTCCGAGTCTCTTTCCACTCTTTTTCTTGTCCTTAGGTTCCATGTTGAATCTTTATTTCTTTTTATATAGTTAGTAGAAGGTCTTATTTAATATATACGATGTGGTTTAATTTCATTAGTGTTGTTCAAATAAGGTTTTTAAATTAACGTTGACGGGAGCGGAGCTGTAACCAAACGCGTCTGCTACATATTGCTGTCAAACCGGAAGCCCCAAAGGTTTCTTTTATGGTCATGATGTCAAGAATTATATTTCAGAAAAAGAACCCAAATAAAAATTGGTCTCTTGAGCAGCGCAGGGTTCCTAGGTTATGGAAGGATTCCACTGTTGTCCCAGTGGCTACAAGCAGAACCCTGAGGAGCGGCCTGTCTTTAGACCAGCAGCGTTGACGTCACTTGTCATTAAGTCATTTGAAAGGCTATAAAGAAGGAACCATTGGGGGGAGGCTGCGGACATAATGCAGTCTGCCTACTGGGCTGGGATTGGGGTGAAAGACGCCTTAATCACATTACTCAACTTCCTCTATAAACACCTAGAAGGTCCCAGCACACATGCCAGACTTTTGTTTTTGGATTTTTCATTCAACACTATACAGCCATGTATTTTAATGTGTGTGTGTGTGTGTGTGTGTGTGTGTGTGTGTGTGTGTGTGTGTGTGTGTGTGTGTGTGTGTGTGTGTGTGTGTGTGTGTGTGTGTTTAGAACTAGAGAAAACAGATTGACATAGACCTGGACTCCCACCTCATAAACACAGAGGATATCTATACTGTGGGGGTGGAAAAAATAGGAGAAGAGAAAAGAGAAGAGAAGAGAAGAGAAGAGAAGAGAAGAGAAGAGAAGAGAAGAGAAGAGAAGAGAAGAGAAGAGAAGAGAAGAGAAGAGAAGAGAAGAGAAGAGGAGAGGAGAGGAGAGGAGAGGAGAGGAGAGGAGAGGAGAGGAGAGGGGGAGGACAGGAAAGGAGAGGAGAGAACAGGAAAGGAAAGGAGAGGGGACAGGAGAGGGGGGAGGCTCTGGACATAATGCAGTCTGCCTACTGGGCTGGTATTGGGGTGAAAGACGCCTTAATCACATTACTCAACTTCCTCTATAAATACCTAGAAGGTCCCGGCACACATGCCAGACTTTTGTTTTTGGATTTTTCATTCAACACTATACAGCCATGTATTTTAGTGTGTGTGTGTGTGTGTGTGTGTGTGTGTGTGTGTGTGTGTGTGTGTGTGTGTGTGTGTGTGTGTGTGTGTGTGTGTGTGTGTGTGTGTGTGTGTGTGTGTGTGTGTGTGTGTGTGTGTGTGTGTGTGTGTGTGTGTGTGTGTGTGTGTGTGTGTGTGTGTGTGTGTGTGTGTGTGTGTGTGTGTGTTTAGAACTAGAGAAACCAGATTGACATACACCTGGACTCCCACCTCATAAACACAGAGGATATCTATACTGTGGGGGTGGAAAAAATAGGAGAAGAGAAAAGAGAAGAGAAGAGAAGAGAAGAGAAGAGAAGAGAAGAGAAGAGAAGAGAAGAGAAGAGAAGAGAAGAGAAGAGAAGAGAAGAGAAGAGAAGAGAAGAGAAGAGAAGAGAAGAGAAGAGAAGAGAAGAGAAGAGAAGAGAAGAGAAGAGAAGAGAAGAGAAGAGAAGAGAAGAGAAGAGAGAGAGGAGAGGAGAGAACAGGAAAGGAAAGGAGAGGGGACAGGAGAGGGGGGGAGGCTCTGGACATAATGCAGTCTGCCTACTGGGCTGGGATTGGGGTGAAAGACGCCTTAATCACATTACTCAACTTCCTCTATAAACACCTAGAAGGTCCCGGCACACATGCCAGACTTTTGTTTTTGGATTTTTCATTCAACACTATACAGCCATGTATTTTAATGTGTCTGTGTGTGTGTGTTTAGAACTAGAGAAAACAGATTGACATACACCTGGACTCCCACCACATAAACACAGAGGATATCTATACTGTGGGGGTGGAAAAAATAGGAGAAGAGAAGAGGAGAGGAGAGGAGAGGAGAGGAGAGGAGAGGAGAGGAGAGGAGAGGGGGAGGACAGGAAAGGAGAGGAGAGAACAGGAAGCGTCTATACTTTCCGCAACGGAGTTCGCTTTCCGGGTTCCTCTGATTGGCCGCGACCCCCACGTGACCCGCACCACCGCTGCCGCTGCCGCTCTGCTGTGTGTAGCGGCAGAGGTCCCTGCCTTCCTCAATTTATACGCATGGAAGTATTGACTGAATGAATGAATGAATGAATGAATGAATGAAAACTTTATTTAACAGATTGCAGAATGGGTACAATACAGTACGGCTCAATACACACAATTGTTAAGGGGATGCAGACCTGAGAAAGACGTTTGTCTTGTTTACATCAGGGTCCCCCATTTTCAATTCATATAGAACGACTACGCCGTAACAAATCATTAAAAAAATATACCGTTAACTGGAATATGTTGTGCCTTTACACATATGTTGGATTATGTAATTGGTTTGTCATGACAAACAAATAAAAAAATCACGATTTACCCGCTGGCTACAACAACACACAGTGACTGCATGTAGTCACTGTGTGTTGATGTTGTAGCCACCTCCTCAGAGGCAGGAGCTCAGCGATGCCGCTCGCGGCAGCATATTCTCGCCGCTGGCTGAGCTCTGGTGTCCGCTGGAGCAAGCCAGAGACAGCCGGCGATGCGATATTTTATTTGTTTGTCATGACAAACCAATTACATAATCCAACATATGTGTAAAGGCACAACATATTCCAGTTAACGGTATCTTTTTTTAATGATTCGTTACGGTGCAATCAATACTTCCATGCATTCGGGACCTCCATGTTTTGGGGGTATTCATCAGACAAATCGGATCCGGGGATTCGGCTCCCATCAGTCGGGCAAGAACTGTGGGTTTTCAGCCTCTCTCCTCTCTCGCGGAGCTTAAGGGGGAGCTTAGTATTCCTGCCTCTGAGGAGGTGGCTACAACAACACACAGTGACTACATGCAGTCACTGTGTGTTGTTGTAGCCAGCGGGTAAATCGCGATTTTTTTATTTGTTTGTCATGACAAACCAATTACATAATCCAACATATGTGTAAAGGCACAACATATTCCAGTTAACGGTATATTTTTTTAATGATTTGTTACGGCGTAGTCGTTCTATATGAATTGAAAATGGGGGACCCTGATGTAAACAAGACAAACGTCTTTCTCAGGTCTGCATCCCCTTAACAATTGTGTGTATTGAGCCGTACTGTATTGTACCCATTCTGCAATCTGTTAAATAAAGTTTTCATTCATTCATTCAGTCAATACTTCCATGCGTATAAATTGAGGAAGGCAGGGACCTCTGCCGCTACACACAGCAGAGCGGCAGCGGCAGCGGTGGATAAGGGGGCGTGCTAGCGCGGGTCACGGCCAATCAGAGGAACCCGGAAACCGAACTCCGTTGCGGAAAGTATAGACGCGAACAGCGTAGGAAAGGAGAGGGGACAGGAGAGGGGGGGAGGCTCTGGACATAATGCAGTCTGCCTACTGGGCTGGGATTGGGGTGAAAGACGCCTTAATCACATTACTCAACTTCCTCTATAAACACCTAGAAGGTCCCGGCACACATGCCAGACTTTTGTTTTTGGATTTTTCATTCAACACTATACAGCCATGTATTTTAATGTGTCTGTGTGTGTGTGTGTTTAGAACTAGAGAAAACAGATTGACATACACCTGGACTCCCACCACATAAACACAGAGGATATCTATACTGTGGGGGTGGAAAAAATAGGAGAAGAGAAAAGAGAAGAGAAGAGAAGAGAAGAGAAGAGAAGAGAAGAGAAGAGAAGAGAAGAGAAGAGAAGAGAAGAGAAGAGAAGAGAAGAGAAGAGAAGAGAAGAGACGAGACGAGACGAGACGAGAGGGGGAGGACAGGAAAGGAGAGGAGAGAACAGGAAATGAGAGTACAGGAAAGGAAAGGAGAGGGGACAGGAGAGGAGAGAGGTGTTTGTGTCTTTAAAATGCCTTAAAGTGTGTTGAGGAGAGTTGTTGTTTGGGATCCGAGTCAAAATGTATTATCTGTTGATACAGAGTCCTGATCCCATATTTGTATTTTTTTATTGAACTGCTCTGCAGCAAGAAAGAAATAGCCTACATCACAGCTATCCATCCAACGCCATCAACTAAAAACACACTTCAATCAATATCTGAATTTTAAAAATGATGTTACTATGCTAATAGCTATACTACTATCAACTATGTGCTATGCAGCTTTTATTATACTACTACTTACTATGCTAATATGTATATAATACTATTCTACTATACCTAGACTACTAAGCTACTATATGTCTATACCACTACCTACTAAACTACTATGTCTATACTACTAGTATCTACTATGTACTATGCTGCTATGCCTATACTACTACCTACTATGCTACTATACATATACTACTACTTACTATACTATGTCTATACTACTATGCACTTAGAGTGTAGCACTCAAGTTCAAGGTCAAGGTCAACTTTATTTATGTAGCACATTTTAAACCAACCAAAGTTGCACCAAAGTGCTTTACAATATAAAAACAGAGAAATACTAAAAATCCAAAATACAGTATACACAAAATCAAATGCTACAATACATAAAAAAAATCTCTAGGGTCTGGGCAGGCCTAATTTGGGGTGCAAGTTCAGCTAGGTACTGAGGGGCACAGACCAAACAAACATCGCAATTTTAAAATCAAACCTGAAGCGAACAGGAAGCCAGCACTGGTTTGATGTGTTCACGCTTCTTTGTGCCGGTCAAGAGGCATGCAGCAGCGCTCTGCACCAGCTGCAGGGGTCGCAGGGAGAGCTGGTCTAGACCCACATACAGGGCATTACAATAATCCAGCCTGGACGATATAAAAGCATGGAAGACACTCTCCAGGTCATTGGGAGAGAGGTAGGGCTTTACTTTGGTCAAGTTCGACACTGTTTGACAAACAATCCCACTTAGCCTTAGCTGCCAGAGCTGCAGAGGTGTACATTCAGTAGAAGACAGCGTGAGGACAGACTGACATTCAGTGATGATACAGTTCCAGTGGTAGATCTCACCAGCATAGGGGCCAGTGGTAGATCTCACCAGCATAGGGGCCAGTGGTAGATCTCACCATCATAGGGACCAGTGGTAGATCTCACCATCATAGGGGCCAGTGGTAGATCTCACCAGCATAGGGGCCAGTGGTAGATCTCACCAGCATAGGGGCCAGTGGTAGATCTCACCATCATAGGGGCCAGTGGTAGATCTCACCATCATAGGGGCCAGTGGTAGATCTCACCATCATAGGGACCAGTGGTAGATCTCACCATCAAGGGGACCAGTGGTAGATCTCACCATCATAGGGACCAGTGGTAGATCTCACCATCATAGGGACCAGTGGTAGATCTCACCATCATAGGGACCAGTGGTAGATCTCACCATCATGGGACGGAGGACGGTTGTTTATCGTGCCATAAATCATTGGAATAACTGCCCACTGAACATAAGTAAATTGAATAAATGAATGAATGAATGACTTTATTTGACAATATAAAAAATAAACATGTGACAGAAGAGCACAGTCAGGTTATACTGCCAAGGATAAAACACAAAAAAGCTCAGAGCTTATTTCCATTGTGGTCCTTGTAGGGGGTGGGGGAGTGTGATGCTAAAATACATGCATCATACAAAAACGTGACATCACAACACATCACATATACCATTTAACATTTATATACATACAGACTCATACAACATGCAAGGGTGCCTTAAGCTAATTGACTAGGTCAAGTATAGTCCCTTTTGAGCCATGTCTTCAGGCTGGACTTGAATCTAACGGCATTGTCTATGATTTTAAGTTCACTGGGCAGACTATTCCAATAGACAGCTGCTGAATACAGGAAAGACTCCTTCCCCATACAGCTCCTGAATCTGACTGGCACAAAGTCAGTTGAGCTGCGCCTAGTTTGGTATGCATGGGTGTCTCTGATTCGGTTGAAGTAGTTGTTAAAGTACACTGGCACTACCCCGTGCACTATTCTGTGAACTAGGCACATCCCTATCTGATTTACTCTGTCTTCCACCTTAAGCCATCTCATGATCTCAAAGTGAGATGGGTCAAGGTGGGTTCGGGCAGGTAGCCTTAGTATTACCCTGATTAGCTTGTTTTGTGATGTCTGTAGTTTTATTTTCTGACTTTTGGGGGCACTGTTGTACCAGGAGCCACACGCATAGTCATAGTGACACTGAATAGCAAAGTGTCTTTCAAGTACCACCTAAGAATGCACTACTTAAATGTTACGATTCTGGTTCTTGACTACGGTCGGGAACCTCCCACCTTCTCTGTCATCTGTCACTTGATTGCTGTCACTTGTTTTCCCTGTCATTTAGTGCTGTCACTTAGGGGTTGGCTTCTGATTGGCTGTCACAGGGGTGTGTGTGGAATGTTGGTATTTGGTGGCTATATAACATTCCTTTCCTCTGCTTGTCATTTGTCAGGTCTTCACTATAGGCGTTCGGAGATAACGCGGGCGGTTCCAGTTCTGGACCACCACTAAGCTCCATTATCTATTTCTCTCTTTCCCTTGCCTTGGCATAGTATCCTAGTGTTACTCTTTGTGTTCTTTACTATTAAAGTTGAACCTGTTCAAGAGTATACCGTCTCCGTCTCTGTGATTGCCTACAACAATTGGAACTCACCTACCTCCATCCTGACACTTAAATACTGTTCACGTTTGGGAGTGGAAATACCACTGTAGGAATGTAATAATGAAATATTTACCCATGAATGTATAACCTTTTCTGAAAATATTCTGATGTTTATAAAGATGTCTGCAATGTTTTACTGTTTTTAGATGATCATTGTTAATTAAGTGAATTGTGATTGTCATATGTATCTCATGTATTGTTATGTTTTGTGTTTTGTGTTGTCTTTCTCTGTGGACCCCAGGAAGACTAGCTCGCCACTTAGGTGGCAGCTAATGGGGATAATTTTAAACAATAAACAATCGGGGCCAGTGGTAGATCAGAGATAAAAGAAAAAGAACATCTGAGCAGCACTATAGTGAAGGTGTCTGTCTAGTACAGTGAGAGAAAGGGTGCCCTTTGTGGAGAAAAACAATCAATTATATACATGAATATAAAATACATAATAAAACACATCTCGTAAAATTATGGAACAAAGAGTCGTTTTCCGTTTAGTTTTTCTAAATGGAGGGATTCGCCCTGAAGCACTTAGCACGTAGATTAAATGGGATGATTCCCTATATATAATGCAGTGGTTTGCTGCTTCCTTTTCATCTTGTAGGGTTGTGACCAAATGCAGAACAACGTGTTGATTTTGTGGAACAGTAAAGTGATAGTGAATACAGTATGTAAGAATAAAGGTTTACATAATGTCAAGTATTTGATCTAAATATAATAATTTCGATGTATTTATTTATTTCTTAAAAGCACAGGAGGCTAAGTAGGTTGAACAGGTCAAATGGCTGAGCAGCAGAAACACTGCAGATCAGAACAGAACTTGTAGGCTGATAGAAATGACGTCTTCATAGTTGTTACTGGGCAGCGTGAGGTTACTTCTCCCAAAACACAAATTTGGTGAATTCGAGACAACGTTCTGAGCACCATGGAGAGTGCTGTGCTCCATATAGGACTTTTGAGGAATTCATATTTCTCGCTGGACTTCACTGCTTAGAGCCTTCCGACGAAGAGGATCTTTATAAAACTCTTGACATGTCAGAGAGAACTTTGCTTTGACTTGAATCTCACTCTTCATGAGATCCATGCTGCGTCTCTCTGGTCTGTTCACACACAGCAGCAGTCGGAGTGTATTTTCAGCTGTGAGAAGTGAAACGGGCTGTGAACTGCAGTCAACAACATGGCTTGCAGCAGTAGCTTCTTGGGAGAGAGAGGAGGTACCAGGAAGCAGGGAGTCGCTGGTGTGTAGGCTGCTGCCCATTTGGAGACATTTGAACAATGGAGAATGAACAATAGTCTGTTTATAAACGACCAGAAGGGGGATAAATTGTATCCCCATCGGTGATAAGAAGGAATGGCCAGAGGTAGAGACGTGAAGAGCGGAGGTAGAGAGACGTGAAGAAGAGCAGAGGTAGAGACGTGAAGAGCGGAGGTAGAGAGACGTGAAGAAGAGCAGAGGTAGAGACGTGAAGAGCGGAGGTAGAGAGACGTGACGAAGAGCAGAGGTAGGGGATGCCCCCCCCCCCCCCCCCCCCCCCCCATCCCCACTGGCAATTCACATCCTGTTGATAGGAGATCAGCAAGTTCTCCGCAAGGCCAGGTCTATATTGAACAGTTTAGACCACCCCCTTCACTCTGAGTTTGAGACTCTACCCTCGGGTCATAGATTTAGAGGACATAGATGTAAGTGCATTCGTTCTCGGCAGGGGTGTAAAGTACTTGAGTAATTGTACTTCGTTACAATACTTAAGTACTGTTTTGGGGGATTTGTACTTTACTCGAGTATTATTAGGTTTGTATACTTTGTACTTTTACTCCATTACATTTCAGAGAATAAAAACATACTTTTTACTCCTTACATTTAAAATGCAGACCTACAAAGTACAAAGTACAAATCTTGCAGGTCCAACCATTTTAATGAGTATTTTTTAATTGTTTATCTGGTCAAACTAACGTTATTAATCCTGCGACCGCAGGTAAACAGCCAATCAAATCCCCATCAATGGAAAATGAACCCGCCCATACCCATGCTGATTGGTCATTGTGCAAGACTAGAAAGCGGGGATCTTTGATTAAACACCTGCTATCAGAAGAATAGAGTCAGTGACACGTCTGGGTGTGTGTCTTGGATGGGGATGTGGTGGGGATTGATGTGTGGGGTGGGGTGTTTGGAAAACTGACTGTTAAATTCCTCAGTCTAAAGAGATGACCTTGCCCCTGGCAAGCCTTCTAGTGATCCATTGTTAAAGCGCCTCCGAGTGAATCTTTTCCAGTAATGAAGAACACTCTTATCTCAGTTTTTGGATGAATCCCACTCATGAGAAACAACTAATATGTGATTCTTCTTGCATGGAGTGCAGAAACATCTGCACTCCTATCACAGATAGCTGATAAATGACATTATTAAATTAAATGTCCTCTGTTCTTTCATTTCAGCATTGTCTATCGCAGAACACATTCCATTGTGGGCAGAGTGTATGCTTGGTTTCATTCCAGCCTTGCCTAAACACCAGCTGATGATTTCACTAATTGGCTCACCTCTTCAACTAACTCACCTGGTGCAATGTATAGTTAAAATGAAAACTTGGCCGATGGTGGAATCCTTTAAAAAAAAAAAAAATTACTTTTACTTTTTAGTACTCAAGTACATTTAAAAGTAGGACTTTTTGACTTTTACTCAAGTGTGTTTTTAGCCAGATACTCTGACTTTTACTTGAGTCAGATTTTGAGACAGTACCCATACTTTCACTTAAGTATAATTTCTGGGTACTTTTTACACCCCTGGTTCTCGGTGCAATAACCCTGTTCAATTTTCACATAATATTCTAGAAGCACAGATATCATTCCCTGTGCAATAACGATGTTGCTTTGTTGTGTTGTTGTGTTCTGTATATTGTACAAGGTTGTGGTTTGGACAAGGTTGTGTTGTTATTTGCTTTCTGTCTCTCTCTCTTTCTTTCTTTCTCTCTCTCTATCTATCTCACTCTCTCACTATCTCTCTCTCTTTCTCCACCCCTATCTCTCTCACTATATCTCTCTCATTCTGTCTCTATATCTCTCTATCTATTTATCTCTCTCTCATTCTCTGTTTCTCTCTCTATACAGGGCCGTCTCAAGGGGCGTGCGAGCAGTGCGGTCGCACAGGGCCTCGCGGGGAGGGGGGCCTGGCAAGAAGATATTTTTAATTAAATTTTTTTTTAATAAAAATATAAATAAATAGAATGTTAACAATCACTTTCCATCACAGACATAAAATCTAGTTTTGCTTACATGCTTATATATTTCACATTAGACACGTTTGTAGAATAGTGTTCCGGGCTCTGCAGCTCTGCAGATATACTATTGGTTTCATTCAATGACCCGTTTACTTTTTTACAAAGCATCATGGGAGGACTAACACTAGGGGGAGCTGGTTGGCATCGGTCTGGTAGTCGGTAGAGAGATGTGAAGAAGACCGGTATTATCCACGAGGGGAGGGGGTACAGGTACGGGGTCTATTCGGCGCTATCCACAGGAGCGAGTGGATGTCTTGGCCATGAGCATCCTACTTTTGAAAACCAAATGTGCAGCATCGGAGCAGAAGAAATAACGCTGCGTGCCGTAAGCTTATCAATACCAAGTATAGTGATTCGGTTATGCCAAGACGAAGAGGACGTTCGGCAGATGGACTGAAGATGAAAGTTGTTGCGTGTTAGAACGTTCAGTCAGGCTAGCCATGTCGGCTTAGCTAAAGGCAGGGACAGCTAACTAGCGTTAGCTATGTTATCGAGTGCTAACGTGTGGCAGATAAACTAGGAACAGACTCCCAAGTTCATCCCAACGGGGGGGACAATATGGACTGGTGAACTTTGTCATCTCCATGGTTGTCTCCTTCCTCTTGGACGTTTGGTGAGTTTTTAATGCAATCTATTCTGTTCCCACCGTGGATCTCTCTCTCTCTCTCTGTTTCTCTCTCTCTCTCTCTTGCTCTCTCTCTCTCGCGCTTTCTCTCTCCCGTGCTCTCTCTCTCTCTCTCTCTTGCTCTCTCTCTCGCTCTCTCTCTCACTCTCTCTCTCTTGCTCTCTCTCTCTCTCTCACTCTCTCTCGCGCACTCTCTCGCGGTCTCTCTCTCTCGCGCTCTCTCGGTCTCTCTCTGTCTCTGTCTCTCTCACTCGGTGTGTTGCATCATGCAACAGGGTCTGCTCACACTGTACTTGTGCAGTTTGTGATGTGTGTACTAAGCTTATAGAGTTCGATTCAAATAAGGCAAAACTGCAAATCTGCATGTCGTGCTTGAAAAATTAACCTGGCTTTAAGCTTGTTTATCAGGTTCCAGGGGTGTTTTATGCATCTCCCCTGTTACTGCCAGGTGTACGACTATACAGGTGCATTGCCACTAAGCCTCGGGCAGCGCTATTATTTAAGAAATACGTTGACTGTATCATATGCCCAGCCTCGGGCAGCGCTATTATTTAAGAATATGTTGACTGTATGCCCAGCCTCGGACAGCGCTATTATTTAAGAAATACGTTGACTGTATCATATGCCCAGCCTCGGGCAGCGCTATTATTTACGTTGCATTTCTCCCAGACGGCACTGTCTCTATATATATATATTTCTCTCTATCTCTCTTTTTCTGTCTCTTCTTTCTCTAACTATCCCCCCTCTCTCCCTCTTTCTCAGTCTTCACTCTCTCCCTCTTTCTCTATCTCTTTCTATCAACCCTCTCTCTTTCTTCACTTCCTCCCTCACCCCCCCCCCCCCCCCCCCCCCGCTACCCCCTCTTAACCTATCTTAACCTGAACAGTCCCAGTGGGTGGTTGGGTGAGGGTGGGGGGGGGGGTGTCTTGGTATCCCACGGTTACACTGTGACATACATACAGCCAATCATCAATCAAGAGTCTGGTGACATATTATGGTCTGTACTGGCCTGGGGCGGTAACCGATGTGCCAGAAATACTGACACACACACACACACACACACAGACAGACACACACGGTAAGGACAGATACACACAGAATGACCTAAAAACTAGCCCCTTCACGAAGACTTCTTAGACTAACAGAGGTCATTAAAGCTTTGAGCCTGCTCTCAATGTTTCTCTAGAACGTTTAGTAACAGCGGTGGTGGTCAGTGTGTCTAGAATGTTTAGTAACAGTGGTGGTCAGTGTTTCTCTAGAATGTTTAGTAACAGTTGTGGTCAGTGTTTCTCTAGAATGTTTAGTAACAGCGGTGGGGGTCAGTGTTTCTAGAATGTTTAGTAACAGTGGTCAGTGTTTCTAGAATGTTTAGTAACAGTGGTCAGTGTTTCTAGAATGTTTAGTAACAGTAGTGGTCAGTGTTTCTAGAATGTTTAGTAACAGTGGTCAGGGTTTCTAGAATGTTTAGTAACAGTGGTCAGTGTTTCTAGAATGTTTAGTAACAGTAGTGGTCAGGGTTTCTAGAATGTTTAGTAACAGTGGTCAGTGTTTCTAGAATGTTTAGTAGTGGTCAGTGTTTCTAGAATGTTTAGTAAGAGTGGTCAGGGTTTCTAGAATGTTTAGTAACAGTGGTCAGTGTTTCTAGAATGTTTAGTAACAGTGGTGGTCAGTGTTTCTAGAATGTTTAGTAAGAGTGGTCAGGGTTTTTAGAATGATTAGTAACAGTGGTCAGGGTTTTTAGAATGATTAGTAACAGTGGTCAGTGTTTCTAGAATGTTTAGTAACAGTGGTCAGGGTTTTTATAATGATTAGTAACAGTGGTCAGTGTTTCTAGAATGTTTAGTAACAGTGGTCAGGGTTTCTAGAATGTTTAGTAACAGTGGTCAGGGTTTCTAGAATGTTTAGTGTGACGGGGTCCTCTCCCGAACTCCTTTGATTCTCTCATAAACAGGCGTAGTCGAAAGATCTCGTTGGTGGGTGTTTATTTCCCGCCTCCCAAAAGTGCAGAGGTGATATAGTTTTACAAAAAATGTGAAAAGTGAAAGTAACGTAAACCAAAATACCCTATACTTACTATATCTAACAAAAGTGGAAAAAGAGAAAACAAATAAACAAAACAAAATATACTTAATACTTAACACTACACAAAGTCTAAATACACAATATACACTACTACTTCTACTACAAGCAATACCAACACGTTGTACTAGGGATCCTGGTTACCTTCACTGTAACTCAGTCCATTCAAGACTGACGTCCCTGGGCCAAAGCAGCTCTCTTGTATCCAATAGCCCCTCCCACTAGGCTTTAAACAGGATGTACATATTATTATTCTTTTTAACACATTAAACCAATTCCTACACACAAAATATATATCCTCCACTATATCACATAACTTCCAACTGTTTTAAATTACAGATAACCAAGTAAACAGTACAATACAATCATATCGCTCACGTGACGATTACCTTGCGTCAACCCCTCCCATTTAACCTGGCGGATATGTGTGCTTCTGCTTGGCCAACACGTCAACCTAGGAGTGCAGAGCGAAGCGAATGCATCATGACTGTGAGTAAATAAATGTGATGTGATGAATGAATGTCTTGCTGTATGAACGTCATTCTGCTATAACAACGGAAACGGAATGAAATGATTGTGCGCATTCGGACATCCTACGAAAGCTGACAAGAGGGAATGTTTGGTGTGTGTGTGTGTGTGTGTGTGTGTGTGTTGCTCCGCGGCATATGGCGTGTGTGCGTTCCCATGTGCGCTGTCCACATGAAACGCACCACATTACATTATACGGTTATGGTATATGGAAAGACAGACAATGAGTGTGTGTGTATGTACAGTATGCGCACTGCCCGCAAAGTCAGTGACGGAGCCGCACCGTCACATCATCCCTCTCCTCCTCGAGGTTGGCGATGTGCGGCAACCTGGATAGCCGGTAATCTGCCACCACATTGGTCTTGCCCGATCGGTGTCGGATGTTAAACTTAAATGGCTGGAGTGAGAGGTACCATCGGGTAAGGCGGCTGTTGTGGTCCCTCATGGAGTTGATCCAGGTAAGAGCTCGGTGGTCCGTTTCCAGGTCAAATTCCCGTCCAAGCAGGTAGTACTGCAGACTCTCCAGCGCCCACTTAATGGCCAAGCCCTCCTTTTCCACTGTGGAATACCTGGTCTCCGGTGGCTTCAGCTTGCGGCTCAGGTATAGGATTGGATGTTCTTCCCCAGGGTCTCCTTGGGCCAAAACCGCTCCAAGCCCAACTTCGGATGCATCCACCTGTACCAGAAATCTTCTGGTGAAGTCCGGGCTCTTGAGGACAGGGGAAGAACATAGGTGGGATTTCAATGCTTTGAAAGCCGTTTCACACTCCTCTGACCAGTTTACTGGATTCTTCTGGTCCTTATTGGTCAGTGCTGTAAGTGGGGTTGCAATGGTTGCAAACTGGGGCACAAAACGTCGGTACCAGCCAGCCAATCCCAGGAAGGACCGTACTTCCTTCTTGGTCCGAGGTCGAGGGGAGTTTTGGATAGCTTCCACCTTATCCACTTGCGGACGCACCTCACCCCGTCCTAGCAGGTAGCCCAGGTACCGTGTCTCCTGCTGTGCCCACTCACACTTGGCAAGGTTGAGTGTCAATCCCGCCTTTCGGATTCTTCCCAGCACCAGTGACACATCTTGGACATGCTCCTCCCAAGTCGCACTGAAGATGACCACATCATCCAGGTATGCTGCACTGCAGTGGTCACACCCCTGGAGGACTCTGTCCATCAGTCTTTGGAAGGTGGCTGGTGCTCCATGAAGTCCAAAGGGCATCACTGTGAACTGGTACAAGCCAGCTGGTGTTCGGAATGCTGTATATGGCCGACACGACTTCTCCAGCGGGACCTGCCAGTATCCTTTACAGAGATCCAGGGTTGTGATGTATCTGGCAGCTCCGATCTTCTCCAGTAAGTCGTCGATCCTTGGCATGGGGTAGGCATCAAACTCAGAGATGGCATTGAGCTTCCTGAAGTCAATGCATATCCTGAGTGAACCATCTTTTTTAAAGACAATGACTACCGGACTGCACCATTCTGAGTTAGAAGGTTCAATCACTCCGAGCTTCAACATCTCTATCTCCAGTCGCAGCTTTTCCACCAGCTGTTGGGGGACACGGTAGGGACGTTGGCGGATTGGCCGTCCATCTTTTAGGCGAACTACATGCTCAATGAGGGTGGTTTTCCCTGGCCTGGCGGCAAAGAGGGATGGAGACTCCTGGAAGACCTGGAGGAGCTGTGCAGCTTGCTCTAGAGTTAGATGTACTAAGACAGGGGTAGCAGTTGTAGTTAGAGCTCTCAGTCCTGTCTCCACTTCCTCTTCCACGTCCACCTCCCTCACCAGCAGAGCTGTTCCTGGCGCCTGGATTGGACGTTCCTTCCATTGTTTCAGGAGGTTTACGTGATAAGTCTGTTTCTGTTTCTTCTTGTCCGGGTGATGGACCTCATATGTGACAGGACCCATCTTGCGGGTGATGAGGTATGGCCCTTGCCATTTCGCCAAGAGCTTGCTGTTGGACGAAGGGAGGAGCAACAGGACTTTTTGGCCAGCCTGTAGCTCACGGTGCCTGGCCTGTTGGTCATACCAGGCCTTCTGACCTTTCTGGGCCTCACGCAGGTTGACCTCTGCCTCCTCCTGGTATCCGGCCAGCCGATCCCTCATCTCCAGCACAAACTGCACCACCCCTCTGTCACTCGAATGGGTGGAAGGACCCTCCCAGCCCTTTCGGAGCAGATCCAACGGTCCCTGTACCTCCCAGCCATACAACAGTTAAAATGGTGAGAAACCTGTTGAGGCCTGGGGAACTTCTCGGTAGGCGAAGAGCAGAAATGGGAGCCAGCGATCCCAGTCCTTGCCAGTGTCATCCACAAACTTCCGCAACATCCTCTTCAGCGTCTGGTTGAACCTTTCGACCAAACCATCAGTGTGCGGGTGGTAAGGGGTGGTCCTGATCGCTGAGATGCCCAATTGTTTGTGGAAGAGATGCATCAGCCTAGAGGTGAAGTTGGTCCCCTGGTCCGTCAAGATCTCATCTGGTATCCCCACTCTGGAGAACAGCTGTACCAAAGCCCGCAGAACCACGGGAGCGGTGATGGTGCGCAGGGGAAAGGCCTCTGGGAAACGGGTGGCGTAGTCACTCACAACCAGGATGTACTGGTGTCCACCGCTGCTTTTCACCAGAGGGCCCACGATGTCCATAGCAATCCTGCGGAATGGAGTAGAGATGACAGGGAGTGGCTGGAGGAAAGCTCGGTCAGATTTGCGGGCAGGGCATGTTTTCTGACATGTGGGGCATGTGGCGCAATATTGATCAATGTCAGTGTACATGCAGGGCCAATAAAAGCGCGCACTAACCCGTAAAAATGTTTTATGGCGGCCAAGATGGCCGGCCCATGGGAGGGTGTGTGCTAGGTGCATGACCAGTCCTCTACAGCTAGCAGGCACCACAAGACGTCTGTGGTCATCTGTAACTTTGTATAACACGTTATTATCAACAATGAACATTTCCTTTCCCACACAATTTGTTTTGGTCTCTTCTACCACTTGCATAAACAACGGTTTCAAAGTTACATCTTCCCTCTGTATCACAGAAATATTTTCAGGCACTTCCGACATTTTGTCTGTTGGTTCAGGTTCGGTAGATTTTAGCTGCTTCTCAAAGCGGCGTTGGCGCCGAGATTTTTTTGGCCCCTTAGTGCCACCCTCACACAGACTACTGTCAAAATCTGGGAGTGGTTGGACTCCAGCCTTTGCCTGGGCTCGAGTTATCACAGGACACACAACATCTCCCCTCTTCCCCGAGACAGTTTGGACTGGCAATTCTGTCTCCTGCAGTAAATCCACCAGTATCGGTAAATCTCTCCCTAATATAAGATCTACCGGCAAATTGTCTACCACCCCAACAGTTAATAGGTAAGGCTGGTTCTCAAGGGTAACAGTTATCTCTGTTTTGGGGTACAGATGCTTATCCCCATGCACACACAACACATCTGCTTGGCGGCTATAGTCCACACTGCCTACTGGTACTATACTGCATTTCACAAATGACATAAAGCTACCAGTGTCCAACAGAGCAGTAACCTGGCGGCCATTAACAGTCACAGTCCTATAGTGCTGAGCTTGCACTTCCTTATCCCCGGTAGTCTCCACCTCAGGCCGGGGTGCATAGCAAGCGCCTGTGGCCTTAGCCTTGCGTATGGGACACTCAGAAGCTTTGTGGCCTGACTGCTGGCAATAGTAACACACAAAGTCAAAATCCTTACCGGCTGATCGTTGGTTTGGGGCAGAGCTGGGGTTACCTGGAGGTTCCTGGTTATACCTTCGCGGTGCAGGCTTTAGATAGGGTGGCTGGAGCAACTGCCGGGGTTCTGCACTGGTGGAGCGTACAGCTGGTCCTCCTCTTCGAGCGTTGACGAACTGTAGAGCCAGTTTAGCAGCTGCCAGTCCCTCCCCTGGCTCATGCTCCTTCACCCATGTCCTCACCTCGGAGGGAAGTAGCAGGAGTAACTGCTCCAAGATGATCGCCTCTCCAACCTCCTCCTTGCTGTGCTGCTCGGGCCGAATCCAACGACGGTAGAGCCCCTTCAGGTGGTGATAGGTCTCGGTGGGGTTCTCCCCCGGTGGTACCGCAGTGGACCGGAACTTCTGCCGGTACGTCTCTGGAGAGATGTCAAACTTCATCAGCAGTGCCGTCTTCAGGTCTGCATAGCAGTGGGCTCTTTCCTCATCCATCGCCGTGTAGGCCTCCAATGCCTTCCCGGACAGCAGTGGCACGAGTCGGCATGCCCACTCACTTTCCGCCCAGTTCCATGTTCTAGCCATGCGCTCAAAACGTAACAGGTAGTTCTCAATGTCCTCACCCATCAAAAATTGGGGAATTTTAGGCTCACTATAGTGCCTCCAATCTGGCCTTGACTGCTCCGGCCTACTGACTGAATCAGAAAACTGCAGAGAGGGTTCCACTGATGGTGCATCCTGGTACCCACGCCGGGGTGCAGGTGTTGGCGGGTCAAGTCTGGGGTTGCTTGCTGTCCCTGGAGTTGCAATAGGGTCATGCAAATTTGGGGCAGGCAGTGAAATATTTTGACGTTGCTGGGGAGCTGGTTGAACCAGTGGAAGAGAGGTCCGCAGGCCTCGAATCTCTGCCAGCAGGCCCTCCTCTCTCCTTTGCTGTCCTGCTAGGAAGTCTCTCATTATTACCAGCAGTTCTCCCCCTGGTCCACCGGTCGGCGCTGGGGCTGCAGCGCCCTTCTCGTCCTCCGGGTCTGTCTCCCAAGCCCGGTCGGTATCACTGGCTGCCAACTCCTCATCTCGCTCTTGTCTCTGGGAGCGCAGTCCGGCGCGCTGCCTGGGCAGGCGGGTTATCTTCTTTCGGCTAGCCATCCCACTTCTGACACCATATGTGACGGGGTCCTCTCCCGAACTCCTTTGATTCTCTCATAAACAGGCGTAGTCGAAAGATCTCGTTGGTGGGTGTTTATTTCCCGCCTCCCAAAAGTGCAGAGGTGATATAGTTTTACAAAAAATGTGAAAAGTGAAAGTAACGTAAACCAAAATACCCTATACTTACTATATCTAACAAAAGTGGAAAAAGAGAAAACAAATAAACAAAACAAAATATACTTAATACTTAACACTACACAAAGTCTAAATACACAATATACACTACTACTTCTACTACAAGCAATACCAACACGTTGTACTAGGGATCCTGGTTACCTTCACTGTAACTCAGTCCATTCAAGACTGACGTCCCTGGGCCAAAGCAGCTCTCTTGTATCCAATAGCCCCTCCCACTAGGCTTTAAACAGGATGTACATATTATTATTCTTTTTAACACATTAAACCAATTCCTACACACAAAATATATATCCTCCACTATATCACATAACTTCCAACTGTTTTAAATTACAGATAACCAAGTAAACAGTACAATACAATCATATCGCTCACGTGACGATTACCTTGCGTCAACCCCTCCCATTTAACCTGGCGGATATGTGTGCTTCTGCTTGGCCAACACGTCAACCTAGGAGTGCAGAGCGAAGCGAATGCATCATGACTGTGAGTAAATAAATGTGATGTGATGAATGAATGTCTTGCTGTATGAACGTCATTCTGCTATAACAACGGAAACGGAATGAAATGATTGTGCGCATTCGGACATCCTACGAAAGCTGACAAGAGGGAATGTTTGGTGTGTGTGTGTGTGTGTGTGTGTTGCTCCGCGGCATATGGCGTGTGTGCGTTCCCATGTGCGCTGTCCACATGAAACGCACCACATTACATTATACGGTTATGGTATATGGAAAGACAGACAATGAGTGTGTGTGTATGTACAGTATGCGCACTGCCCGCAAAGTCAGTGACGGAGCCGCACCGTCACATTTAGTAACAGTGGTCAGGGTTTCTAGAATGATTAGTAACAGTGGTCAGGGTTTCTAGAATGTTTAGTAACAGTGGTCAGGGTTTTTAGAATGATTCGTAACAGTGGTCAGGGTTTCTAGAATGATTGGTAACAGTGGTCAGGGTTTCTAGAATGATTAGTAACAGTGGTCAGTGTTTCTAGAATGTTTAGTAACAGTGGTCAGGGTTTCTAGAATGTTTAGTAACAGTGGTCAGTGTTTCTAGAATGTTTAGTAACAGTGGTCAGTGTTTCTAGAATGTTTAGTAACAGTGGTCAGGGTTTCTAGAATGTTTAGTAACAGTGGTCAGTGTTTCTAGAATGTTTAGTAACAGTGGTCAGGGTTTTTAGAATGATTAGTAACAGTGGTCAGGGTTTCTAGAATGTTTAGTAACAGTGAATGAATGAATGAATGAATGAAAACTTTTATTTAAAATGGACACCACAGCTACATTGGACCAGTCACAGTGGACAGACCAGATGTGTTGTTTTGTGTGTTTATAGCACAAGTGCTAGTTTTCAACACTAGTCCATTGAGGCTTTTCTAAAAGATATAATAAAACAGTAAAATACAGAATAAAAATCACAAATCAGAACAAATAGTTACGAGAGCAAGAGTCCATGATCAAAATAACCAAACCAGTCCGCGTCTACATATGTGAGCACTGCTGCTTTAGTAAATGTTTAGTAACAGTGGTGGTCAGGGTTTCCTGGACTTTTCTAAATAGCTAAACTATTATATCATTCATCAACAGGCTACATGCACAGGGGTTATGGGATTTGCTCCTGTCAAAGAGTATCAACTCCATTAGAGTGCAGGCCAAGAAACACAAGGCCAACAGGAGCTTCAGAGCTGAATGTTCTGCTGAGTAAGGAGGTCTCCTTCTAGGCTTGGACGGTATGACGGTATTACGGTATACCGCGGTATTTAGAAATACTGACGGTATTGAAAATCAATACCGTCAAAATCACAGTTGGGTTTCAGTTTCTATTTACACTGAAACAGAGTTTATACAGGGACGGCATTGGGTTTCGGTTTCTATTACAGTGAAACGGAGTTTCGAGTTGGTTGTAGTGCACACACACAGCACGGCCACCAGAGGGCAGGGGAGGCGGTCCGTATTTCCCGCACAGAGCTGGGCTGAGCAAGATGGCGGCAGCATCTATCTCTGAGCAGACTGCTAAAGCTTAAGCAATAATAATAATACGTTACCATTGAACGATGAAGCGTCGAAGTTAACCACCGTCACTCCAGCCCACGATGAGCTCCCTGACCACAGATGGCTAACGTTTTGTCAAACAGGAGCTAAACTTGCACACACTGTCGCATTTGGACAATTAAAGGACTAGAGTCTGTTCGGATTTAAGCAAAACCCTCGCCGCCACGAGTCGACTCGCCAGTGACTTCATCCAGCACAACGAGACTACGAGAGACAGAGGCACTTCTTTGGGAATGTAATATAAAACGGGGTGAGTGAGTGTTGACATTTTTTAATCCTAATGCAACTGGCTCACATTGATACGATGGTGCCGGGCTGCCGGCTAACTAGCTACCGTTAGCTCACGTCGATACCTGGATGGTGCCGGCAGGCGGCAGTGGCTACCGTTCGCGTCTGTGATTTGTTTACTTCGAGGTTGAAGAAAGTGCACTTTCAGGTTGAAAGAACGGCCCTAACCTCAACGTGTTTCAATATAAGCGAGCGTTATGTATGGTGATAATAACGAGTATATTGTTAGCTCCGCTGATGAAAATGAAAGTCATACCGTCATATACCGTATACCGGGGTATTATGTCAGCAAGGTATGACGGTATGAAAAAAATTACACCGCGCAAGCCTATCTCCTTCTCCACGCCGACAGCAAGTGGCTAAGCAGGGATAACATAGGTTCCTACTACAGTTCTCTCCTTGCTGAGTGAGATCAAGGAAACCATGTTGTCTGATGCTGAGTGGCTACTTGATCTTGCGTTGTATGTAACTGAGAAACTGAATCACTTGAACCGACATTTACAAGGTAAAGATAAAGACATACATGATATGATCAGTGCTGTGAAGCAAAACACATTTTACACTCAGCAGGTGCAAATCTAAAGACCAGCACCAGACCAGCACCAGACCAGCACTACACCAGCACCACACCAGCACCAGACCAGCACCAGACCAACACCAGACCAGCACCAGACCAACACCAGACCAGCACCAGACCAGCACCAGACCAGCACCAGACCAGCACCAGACCAGCACCAGACCAGCACTACACCAGCACCAGACCAGCACTACACCAGCACCAGACCAACACCACACCAGCACCAGACCAGCACTACACCAGCACCAGACCAGCACCAGACCAGCACCAGAGCAACACCAGACCAGCACCAGACCAACACCAGACCAGCACCAGACCAGCACTAGACCAGCACCAGACCAACACCAGACCAACACCAGACCAACACCAGACCAGCACCAGACCAACACCAGACCAGCACCAGACCAGCACTACACCAGCACCAGACCAACACCAGACCAACACCAAACCAACACCAGACCAGCACCAGACCAACACCAGACCAGCACCAGACCAACACCAGACCAACACCAGACCAACACCAGACCAGCACCAGACCAACACCAGACCAGCACCACAGCAGCACCAGACCATCACCAGACCAGCACTACACCAGCACCAGACCAGCACTACACCAGCACCAGACCAACACCACACCAGCACCAGACCAGCACTACACCAGCACCAGACCAGCACCAGACCAGCACCAGACCAACACCAGACCAGCACCAGACCAACACCAGACCAGCACCAGACCAGCACTAGACCAGCACCAGACCAACACCAGACCAACACCAGACCAACACCAGACCAGCACCAGACCAACACCAGACCAGCACCAGACCAGCACTACACCAGCACCAGACCAACACCAGACCAACACCAAACCAACACCAGACCAGCACCAGACCAACACCAGACCAGCACCAGACCAACACCAGACCAACACCAGACCAACACCAGACCAGCACCAGACCAACACCAGACCAACACCAGACCAGCACCAGACCAACACCAGACCAACACCAGACCAGCACCAGACCAACACCAGACCAGCACCAGACCAACACCAGACCAGCACCAGACCAACACCAGACCAACACCAGACCAGCACCAGACCAACACCAGACCAGCACCAGACCAACACCAGACCAGCACCACAGCAGCACCAGACCAGCACCAGACCAACACCAGACCAGCACCAGACCAACACCAGACCAGCACCAGACCAGCACCAGACCAACACCAGACCAGCACCAGACCAGCACCAGACCAACACCAGGCTAGCTTCCTGGTGGCTTAGAAACAATGGAGGAATGGATTCTGTTCTCTAGAAATTAAGGGTCCTACTAATCACCCCAAAGTACCAGAAAATACCCCAAAATACCCCAAAGTATACCCCAAAGTATACCCCAAAATATCAGAAAATACCCCAAAATACCCCAAAGTATACCCCAAAATACCCCAAAGTACCAGAAAATACCCCAAAATACCCCAAAGTATACCCCAAAATACCAGAAAATACCCCAAAATACCACAAAGTACCCCAAAATACCCCAAAGTACCCCAGAATACCCCAAAGTATACCCCAAAATACCCTAAAATACCCCAAAGTATACCCCAAAGTACCAGAAAATACCAGAAAATACCCCAAAATACCCCAAAATACCCTAAAATACCCCAAAGTATACCCCAAAGTACCAGAAAATACCAGAAAATACCCCAAAATACCCTAAAATACCCCAAAGTATACCCCAAAGTACCAGAAAATATCCCAAAATACCCTAAAATACCCCAAAGTATACCCCAAAGTACCAGAAAATACCCCAAAATACCCCAAAGTATACCCCAAAGTACCAGAAAATACCCCAAAATACCCCAAAGTACCCCAAATAGTGTGTATGAATGAATGAATGAATGAATGAATGAATGAATGAATGAATGAATGACTTTATTTGACAATATAAAAAATAAACATGTGACAGAAGAGCACAGTCGGGATATACTGCCAAGGATAAAACACAAAAAAGCTCAGAGCTTATTTCCATTGTGGTCCTTGTAGGGGGGTGGGGAAATGTGATGCTTAAAACATGCATCATACAAAACGTGACATCACAACACATCACATATACCATTTAACATTTATATACATACAGACTCATACAACATGCAAGGGTGCCTTAAGCTAAGTGTCTAGGTATAGTCCCTTTTGAGCCAAGTCTTCAGGCTGGACTTGAATCTAACGGCACTGTCTATGGTTTTCAGTTCACTGGGCAGACTATTCCAATAGACAGCTGCTGAATATAAAAATGACTCCTTCCCCATACAGCTCCTGAATCTGACTGGCACAAAGTCAGTTGAGCTGCGCCTTGTTTGGTAAGCATGGGTGTCTCTGATTCGGTTGAAGTAGTTGTTAAAGTACACTGGCACTACCCCATGCACTATTCTGTGAACTAGGCACATCCCTATCTGGTTTACTCTGTCTTCCACCTTAAGCCATCTCATGACCTCAAAGTGAGATGGGTCAAGGTGGGTTCGAGCAGGTAGCCTTAGTATTACCCTGATTAGCTTGTTTTGTGATGTCTGTAGTTTTATTTTCTGACTTTTGGGGGCACTGTTGTACCAGGAGCCACACGCATAGTCATAGTGACACTGTATGAGAGCTCCAGCAAGAATCTTCATCGATGACTGATCAAAAAAATTTGAGATTCTGGCTAGGTATCTAGTCCTGTTATTTATCTTTGTAAGTGCTTGGTGAGCCATGCTTTCCCCTGATAAGCTGTTTAATAGTGTAATAGTTGTAATAGTGTGTAATAGTGTAATAGTGTGTAATAGTGTAATAGTGTGCTAGTGTAATAGTGTAATAGTGTAATAGTGTGTAATAGTGTAATAGTGTAATAGTGTGTAATAGTGTAATAGTGTGTAATAGTGTGTAAAAGTGTAATAGTGTGCTAGTGTAATAGTGTGTAATAGTGTAATAGTGTGCTAGTGTGTAATAGTGTAATAGTGTAATAGTGTGTAATAGTGTAATAGTGTAATAGTGTGTAATAGTGTAATAGTGTGTAATAGTGTAATAGTGTGTAAAAGTGTAATAGTGTGCTAGTGTAATAGTGTAATAGTGTGTAATAGTGTAATAGTGTAATAGTGTGCTAGTGTGTAATAGGGTAATAGTGTAATAGTGTGTAATAGTGTAATAGTGTGTAATAGTGTGTAATAGTGTGTAATAGTGTAATAGTGTGCTAGTGTAATAGTGTGTAATAGTGTAATAGTGTGTAATAGTGTAATAGTGTAATAGTGTGTAATAGTGTAATAGTGTGTAATAGTGTGTAAAAGTGTAATAGTGTGCTAGTGTAATTGTAACTGAGGGGTTACAAAACCCTGACTGTATTAAAGATTGTTGTAACTGAGGGGTACAATTCCCTGACTGTATTGATAAGTATGGTATCATTAAACCACTACCGCTTTATGTACTTTAACTACTGGCCATACAGTACATGATATCTAAATATGATGAACACTTTCCACAATGAAATCGGTTCCAGACAAAGTAATTATCAAGTATTTAATGGAGCAAAAGGTACATCATACACTTATATTACATTTGATTGCACTTGTAAGGCAAAGGATTATGCGTAGGCAAATCAACACTGAATGTCCATTCTCTGGTTACGCAGGAGGCAATTATACAACCTGGCTCTTAGGGAATTATATCTATGGTACACTAGTGATATAGCGGGACATACTGGAAGGGTCCTCCCGGTAGTAAGCCGGCAGGGGGGGTAGGAGATTCGTCGGTAGTAGAACGTCTGGTCAACGATGACTAGGGAGACTCCGAGTACAGGAGACAGTGCGATAGACTCTTGATCCGCAGACGAATACAGCTTGGTTCTCTTGTAGACTGTAGCTCCACAGTGAAGAAGAAAGCTAGTCGGCCTCAGGCTGTCTGAGGCGCCGACTCGACTTGACTCCTCTCGGGGTAAATCCAACACTCACATGCGTCTGCGATTATCCGCTCCATAAACCACAGGACCAAAGCAAATATATATTCCAGCCGCAAAGGGCTATGCAGTCGTCGGGTAGGTTAATCCAGTGTACATGTCCATCCGGTCCTCGCCTAGGTCTCCTCGGGTGAAAGCGCCATGAGGTCAGCCCAGCCTGGATAAGAACTCTAGCTAACACGAGGAAGCGTTGGAGATGCTGGTCACTGTAGAACTCCAACCGCACGATACACTATACACGATAGACTATTATTGACTTAATAGAAATATGTCGCACTCGACGGTATAGTGCCAAACTCTGACAATTCAGTTATTAATTCGCACGCGGTCTCAATGCTATTCTGGGGCCAAACAGGCCATACTTCACCGCACGTTGTATCGTGAGTGAGGCTTCTACTTAGTGGGTAACAACAACTTCTGTATCCACCTGCGCCGTATTTATATGCACGGTGAACAAATAGTGCCACTCTCATTTCTGTCGCCGTATCCCTGGGCAGGGCCGGGGCAAGTACAGACATGTCGTGTCGGTGCCTTTGAACTTGGCTCCGGGGGCCGGTCCCTGGCGCCGGTGGACCACTATCCAATAGGAGAATGAGATATTATGGGCTATAGTAGGCTAAAGGGATATTCCGTGTATATGTACAAGGAATATACAAGGGATATCAAACGATATACAAATACTATGCAATATATATCAATAAATAAATATATATATTCGGTTTAATCTGATCCTTTGTAACAGCCGCCCCCTAATTAGTCCCACCTAATTAGCTAAGCAGAGACAGATTAACCGCACTGTCCGCTACTTAATGTCTGCTGTGAGGGTCAGTCAGTTCACAAAGTCATGGGGTCATGGTCGTCATCGATAGTATCGGGGAGCCTTGGCAGTTCTATTAGCCTCGCCACGGGTCGGGTGTAGGTCCGCCCTTGGACGAGCACTTCAGCTGCTCGGACCTTTCCGTCGGCACCGGTGATCACTTTGCTTACGCGGCCAGCCGGCCACATAGCTCGGGGTAGTGACTGGTCGATAATCATGACGACTGTTCCTTCTGTCAAATTGTCTCTCTCTTTTACCCATTTCTGGCGGGTCTGTAGAGACGGTAGGTAGTGGAGTAGGAAGCTGTTCCAAAACTTGTCAGCCAATACTTGACTGTACCTCCACATTCTTCGGCCGTTCGCTTCTTCAGGCCTGTACATTGTCTGGGGTAGCGCGGGGTCCAGCCGCCCCATCAAGAGTGTGTTGGGGGTGACTGGGTCGACGTAACCGAGGGGCTTTGAGTTCAATACTCCCTCGATCTCCGTGAGGACTGTCATTAGGACTTCTTCCGCCACGGTCTGGGCCCCAAGCATGGCGTACAGGGCTGTCTTTATGGAACGTACTTCTCGTTCCCAGGTTCCACCGAAGTGAGGTGCGTTCGGGGGGTTAAACTGGAAGTCAATCTGGGATGGAGCGAGGTGGGTCTTAAGTTCTGGGCCCATAGCTTGGAAGCTCTCTCTCAGCTCTCTTTCTCCGCCTTTGAAGTTTGTCCCGTGATCAGACAATAATATAGACGGTTTGCCTTTCCGCGATGTGAATCTTCGGAAGGCCATAAGGAATGAGTCTGTGCTCATGGTTGGAAGGAGTTCGATATGTATCGCTCGGGTGGTCATGCATTTGAATACAATACCCCACCGCTTCTCGGTTCCTCTTCCTTTCTTTATATACAGCGGGCCGAAACAGTCCATACCGGTGGAGTGAAAGGGCTTGTCGCCGAGTCGGAGGCGACAGGGAGGTAGGTCAGCCATCCGGGGTATACTGGGCTGTGCTCGCCACTTACGACAGTCTAGACAGGTTCGCTGGAAGCGCCGCACTGCTTCTCTCCCTTGCAGTATCCAATAACGACGTCTGATCTCCGCGAAGACTCTCTCTGCCCCTGCGTGGTGCACATCCTCGTCGTATTTCTTTATGATCAGCTCTGTGACCTTGTGTCGGCTGTTCAAGACTATCGGGTACTTGACGTCATCCGGTAAGTCTGGAGCTCTCCGCAGACGACCACCCACTCTGATGAGACTATGGGCGTCGCTCTCGGGGGCTAGGTGGAGCAGTCTGCTGTCTGATGGGACGGGCTTTGCTCCCTGTAGACAGTCTAGCTCATCGGGGAACGAGTCTCTCTGGGCTCGTTGTAGTAGAAGAAGTTCTGCTTCTTCGTAGTCAGCTGCTGTAATGTCAGTAATGGGCTGAACCTCTGGGTGGTGCCACAGAAATGTCTTTAGCTGCGCACTCTCTAGGGTGAGGCAATCGTCTATGTCAGGGTCTGTGGAGACGAGTGTGTTCGATCCACAGAACACAGATTTCTTGTTTTCGGCCTCCTCTTTACTCGCCTCCCGTGGGGTGGGTGTAGGCCACTCTTCTTCCGGGAGCTTGAGAAACTCTGGTCCGTCACTGTATAGGTTGTGACGGGTGAGGTCATCCAGGGACATTCCCCGGGTGATGACGTCAGCTGGGTTGTGTTTTGTGTCCACATACCTCCAGCTTGCTACTTCTGTTAACTCTTGAATCTCTGTGACTCTGACTCCCACGAAGACCTTGTATCTGCACGAATCAGACCGGATCCATGTGAGTACTGTCGTGGAGTCTGACCACAAGATTGTTCTTTGCACCGGAATGGTGAGTTCACGTTGGATTAACGTGGCGAGCTGCGCTCCTGCTAGGGCTGCGCAGAGCTCTAGACGCGGGATAGATTGTTGCTTTCGTGGGGCTATTCTTGAGCGAGCCAGGATGAAAGCAGTATGTATTTCTCCTCCCTCCTCTCGGGCACGCAAGTAGGCCACCGAACCGTAGGCTACTTCGGAGGCGTCGCTGAAGACGTGCAGGTCCATCTGGCATGTCTCTGGCCTCACTGTGGGTGGGAAGTAGCTGCGGCGTATGTTGACACCTGGGAGTGAGCTGAGTTCCGTCTCCCACTCTCTCCATGTGGATGCAAGGTGTTCGGGTATGGGGTCGTCCCAGCCCTGGTCCTTGTCCCATAACGCTCTTACAATCATCTTTGCCCTGGTGGTGTAAGGTAGAATACATCCCAATGGGTCATATGGTCTGGCGAGTGTTCTGTATACACTCCGTCTGGTGGTCGGTAGTGCCGTCGACCTTCCCTGCTCCTTGGTCAGGGGTGTGTGTCTATAATGGAGCGAGTCTGTTTTAAAGCGCCAGACTAGTCCTAGTGTCATTTCTTGGGCTTCTCCTGGGATGGTCGCCATCCAGGTCTCGCTGCTTGCTGCCTTGTCCTCGGGGGAGAGGCTGCGCAATACTTGCGGTCGCTGCTGGCCCACTGCCTGAGATCAAAGCCGCCTTTGATCAGGGAGGCGCGGAGCTTGAGTAGAAGAGCCTCGGCTTCTTCTGGCGTCGAGACGCTTTGCAAACAGTTGTCCACGTAGAAACTATTTCCTACACTTTGTCGGACCTCTTCATCTGCTGCTGGGTCCTCTGCGACGTGTTTTTGCAGTGCAAACGTAGCACAGCATGGGCTGCATGTGGTTCCGAAAGGGAGGACTTCCCATTGATAGATGGCTGGTTGCTCATCCCCGATCCTCTCTCTCCATAGGAACCGCAGCAGGGGCTTGTCCTCCTCCACTAGTCTCACCTGCAGGAACATCCCTTTGATGTCGCCGCTGATGGCCACCTTGTCCTGGCGGAAACGTAGTAACACGCCTAGTAGAGAGGGGCCGAGTGTTGGGCCGGGCAAGAGCTCTTTATTCAGATTTTGTGATCCGATCTGGTAGCTGCAGTTGAACACAATACGATCCTTGCCGTTGTGGTGGACTTTGTGGTGCGGCACGTACCATGATTCGGTCGTCTGATCGGCCTCTTTAATGTCAATTTTCTTTATGTGTCCCGCTGTGATTAGCTTGTTAATCTCAGCGCGGTACACAGTCTCTTGAGCGGGGTCTCTGGCTAGGCGCCGCTCTGTGTTCAATAGATACCGCTCCGTCGCTTCTTTTGTGGCGTGAAAGGTGGGCATACCCTCTCGCCTCAGGAGTGGAGTTGCGTATCTCATCACTCCGTTGACTTTGACTCTCTTTGTCCCTTGCTCGAGGAGGGCTATAGCGTAAATGTCTTCCTTGGAACGAATGTCTTTCTTTTCGTTCTTAAAGGGCATTGTCTCTAGTGTCCATAGCCTCTCGACATGCTGTAGGAGAGTGGTGTCTTCTTCTGTCACTCTGGAGTGGAGGCAGTTAGTGGCTGCTGTTCGGTTGAGAGACTTAGCGAGGGGGCCTTGTAATGTCCATCCTAGGCGGGTCTCGACTGCTGCAGGACAGCCTCTGGGTCCTGTGTGGACCCGGTCTATCGGGACTATGAGGTCTGCATGGTCGGAGCCTATCAGCAGGGTCGGGGTGGCACCGTCTATGAGCGGGATAGGTAGTTGATGCAGGTGCACATATTTATCCATCAGCTTGGCGATGGGGTAGGTGTACTGCGACAGGCCTATTTCTTGGCTGGTGAAAGCATTGGTAATCCTATACCGTCTCTCTGGCTGCCCGCTTGCTGCGATAGTGAAGGAGACATTCTCGCCCTTTATCGTCTTTAGATCTCTTCTTATTGTCCGAATCGTCATCTGGTTTTCGCTCCCCCGCAGCCCCAGCTGGGCCGCAGCGGACGCGAGGAGAAGGGTCTTCTCTGACCCGTCGTCAAGGACGGCGTAAGTGTCCATGACCTTATCTTGGTAACTCAGTGTTACGCGGACCACCTTTAAGAGCACCTGGGCGCCCCCGCTGCTAGCGGGGTCAATGTACATAACACTTGCCTTTGTGCTGCTTGAGGGTGCAGGCTTTCTTCTGTTACTGTCGTGTAGGACATCTAGGTGGGCTCCGTCACACCGACTACACCTCTTCTTTAAGCGGCAATCGGCTGCCATGTGACTGCGCGCACATCGGTAACAGCGTCGGTTGGACTTTATCCATTGACTCACTTCTTCAGCGGTCATCTTCTTGAACATGTCACATTGTGACAACCAGTGTTCCTTTTCGCAGTACGGGCACACCATCTTCCACTTCTCTTTCATCGAGGGGGTACTGTGGTTCTTGCTGCTCGGTACTGATTCTGATTGGTGCATGACAGTCACCAATCTTTGGCCATCTTTGGCCATGCTCTCCTAGGTCCCTCTCTGGAGCTTGGTGTGCTCCGCACGAACGTATCCAATCGTAGGCTGCTGACTTCTCTCGCCAGGAAGTCGGCTAGGTCTAGGAGGGATGGCTCGGGACCGTTAGGATCACGGTGGTCTCTTTGCCGCCTGAAGCGCTCTTGTCGGGCGGGCGGAAGCTTCTCTAAAATCCTCTCGACATTAGAGTTTGCGTATAGTTCGTGCATACCCTTTTCTCGTTGCGCCCCCAGCATCCCTACCAGGGATTGTACCTTGATAGACAAGTCGTCTAGTGAGCGATTGTCTGTTGCTGGGGGTAGGCGGTCAATATGCCTTATCTCTTGTATTACGTAGTCCCATATGCGTCCATATCTTTGGTCGAGTGCTGCTAGAGCCGCTGTGTATGGGGTAGTAGAGGTGGCATAGGCCAGCGCTATATTGTGCGCTCGGGGCACCTTGAGGTGCTTCAATAGGATAGCATACTTGTGGCGTTCATCAGCTACATCAGCCATCATTGTCTCTAAGCACATCCGTAGCTCCGTGTACTGTGCTCTGTTCTCATGGGTGAAGTCTGGAAACGTCGGTGTGCCAATGTATGATGCCGTAGATGGCTGGCACATCGGTGAGCGTTGGAAGAGAGGCCTCCTAGGCGAGTCTCCTCTTACGCCTCTCGGTGGGCTGGTACCGGCAGGGTACCATGGCCCGCGTATCCAGGTGCTATTCCTCGGGACTGGTCGTGCGTCAAGCTCACCCGTGAATTGAGTCGGGGGTCTGTAGCGCAGAGCCGCGGGGGTAGAGCCTGGGCTGTACTGGACCTCCTGGTCCTGTGGAGTGCTGTGCTGCTGTCGGGCTTGACTCTCCTCCTCTCCCTCTTCTTCTTCCTCTGTCAGGTCCTCTAGATCCTGTAGTCGTCTATTTAGCCTCTCCGCGGTGTATACCGTTCCTTCCTTGTAGCTGGGTCTCACTGGGACCGGTCGGGGAAGGAGTTCGGAGGGGGGTATAGGCTCTCTCTGGTGGTCGGGCTCAGGGTCGCTTGATCGGTTAGGGGAGGGTGCCCTTGACCCGTGTCTTGACGAGGCCCTGGAACCCCGTGCGGAGGGAGGGGGTGTTGCCCTGGCGATCAGCTGCTCCATTAGTTGCGCTTGTAATCGGTCGCGCTCGGCTTCGCGCTTGGTGAGAGCGATGTCGCGCTCTGCTTCTCTTTGGGCACCGGCCGCGGCGCGCTGGGTGTCGGCCCGGTCCCTTGCCATATTCTCTTCCGTCTGAAGGCGTCTAATCTCTAGACGTATACGATCTTCGTCGCTCCGTTGCTGCGCTTGAAGGCGTTCTCTTTCCATGGAAGAATGTTCGCGCTCACTAAGCGTCAGTGCTTGGAGTCGATCGCGCTCTGTTGAGGCTGCTAGGCTGGCGAGGAATGCCTGTGCCAGCATCTTGTCCGCCTCGCTGGGGGAAGACGCTGGTTGAGGTGATCCGCTCCTGGCAGTACTCGTTGGAGATGCGTTCTCCTGCGGGGAGTCCTGGAGCTCTATCTCCTGGGCGCTCTCCTCTTCTTGTACCGGGCAGAGTTCCATCTCTGGAGGGTTGTCTTTCTCCTGGAGCTCTCCGGGGACTACTTCTTCGGTCTTGGCGGGGGGTAAAGTCGTGTCAGTTCCCTCCTGGTCCCTACCGTGAGCTTGGTCAGTTACATTAGAACCCACTAGGGCCTCTGTTGGCGGGGTAGCCTGGTTGATAGGGTCGGACATAATTTTACTTTCTACTTTTTCCGCGTTTACCGTCTGTAGAAGGCTAGGTAGTTTACTGGCAACGTAATCCTCTAAGTACTGAGGTGGCTGCCGTCTACGCTGCGGGCGATCTACTTTAGGAGGACCGTTTTGTGGAGTGTTCATCATAGGCCATTTCAATATTAATACCACTATATTAATATTACACTAGTTACCCTCCGGCTCGAAGGACCAATTGTAACTGAGGGGTACAATTCCCTGACTGTATTGATAAGTATGGTATCATTAAACCACTACCGCTTTATGTACTTTAACTACTGGCCATACAGTACATGATATCTAAATATGATGAACACTTTCCACAATGAAATCGGTTCCAGACAAAGTAATTATCAAGTATTTAATGGAGCAAAAGGTACATCATTCACTTATATTACATTTGATTGCACTTGTAAGGCAAAGGATTATGCGTAGGCAAATCAACACTGAATGTCCATTCTCTGGTTACGCAGGAGGCAATTATACAACCTGGCTCTTAGGGAATTATATCTATGGTACACTAGTGATATAGCGGGATATACTGGAAGGGTCCTCCCGGTAGTAAGCCGGCAGGGGGGGTAGGAGATTCGTCGGTAGTAGAACGTCTGGTCAACGATGACTAGGGAGACTCCGAGTACAGGAGACAGTGCGATAGACTCTTGATCCGCAGACGAATACAGCTTGGTTCTCTTGTAGACTGTAGCTCCACAGTGAAGAAGAAAGCTAGTCGGCCTCAGGCTGTCTGAGGCGCCGACTCGACTTGACTCCTCTCGGGGTAAATCCAACACTCACATGCGTCGGCGATTATCCGCTCCATAAACCACAGGACCAAAGCAAATATATATTCCAGCCGCAAAGGGCTATGCAGTCGTCTGGTAGGTTAATCCAGTGTACATGTCCATCCGGTCCTCGCCTAGGTCTCCTCGGGTGAAAGCGCCATGAGGTCAGCCCAGCCTGGATAAGAACTCTAGCTAACACGAGGAAGCGTTGGAGATGCTGGTCACTGTAGAACTCCAACCGCACGATACACTATACACGATAGACTATTATTGACTTAATAGAAATATGTCGCACTCGACGGTATAGTGCCAAACTCTGACAATTCAGTTATTAATTCGCACGCGGTCTCAATGCTATTCTGGGGCCAAACAGGCCATACTTCACCGCACGTTGTATCGTGGGTGAGGCTTCTACTTAGTGGGTAACAACAACTTCTGTATCCACCTGCGCCGTATTTATATGCACGGTGAACAAATAGTGCCACTCTCATTTCTGTCGCCGTATCCCTGGGCAGGGCCGGGGCAAGTACAGACATGTCATGTCGGTGCCTTTGAACTTGGCTCCGGGGGCCGGTCCCTGGCGCCGGTGGACCACTATCCAATAGGAGAATGAGATATTATGGGCTATAGTAGGCTAAAGGGATATTCCGTGTATATGTACAAGGAATATACAAGGGATATCAAACGATATACAAATACTATGCAATATATATCAATAAATAAATATATATATTCGGTTTAATCTGATCCTTTGTAACAATTGTGATAGATTAAACCACTACTACATATTATTATTATTACTTGCCAGACAGTACAGTTAATTATGGCAGACACTCAATAGACGGCACGGTGACAAAGAGATATCATTTACAGTATTTTATTATTAATAGCAGATATACAACTGATAATTACTGGGTCGCTCTTTTATGGCGAATGATATTAGAACGTCAGAGTATCAAAGTCAGTGGGAATGAATAATTCCTAGGCTAAGTATACTAGACCGGGACGCTGCATTGCGTGAGATGGCGATATAGGGGGGCAAACGAGGGTATAGCTGGAGACTGGTGATTTCCTCCCACAGAGTAGTAAGCTCCAGAGGAATGAAGAATAGACGGATACTCCGGCTGGTCACTTGAAGAAAGGGGGGTCTCATACGGATCCGGTCCTTGTAATCCAAGTGCTCGGTAGCAGGGTAATAGCTGTAATCCAATGCCCGATAGCAATGATGATAGCCAGCCAGCTTCGTCCCCGAAGCTAGCCCGATGTAGATCTTCAGGGTAGTTAAATCCAAACGACAATGGTATTAACGATGCTCTTCTCCACGGTACTACGTTTCCACAAGTCACTATAATCCACCAATAATGGTTCTACAATATCAAGGTAGTATCTAAGGAGCTACTAGTTATCCGTAACGATACGCCGCGGTAGGTTCCAATGCTCACATGTCCAATAGTTCTGCTGCTAGGTTCACCTCGTGTTCTGATACTAATTACGTTAAGTCCACACACACTTGCTAAGGTTCACACTAGTTACTAAACGAACGAACTGCTTGTTACTGCTGCACACCGAACGAACTGCTGTAACGACGAACTCTTTACTTCGGACGAACTGCACAATACGTTAGATTCACACTACTGCTGCTGCGCCTTCCACAATATATATACTTAGAGTGCTTTCTAGGGCGCAACCGAATCTCTTGTCCGGAATCAATGCGCTGGCCCAGGGCATGTCTCAACTTGTCCAGACTCGTCTTTGAACTTGTCTGAGGGGCGCGATTCTTGGCGCCGCCAGTGTCAAGGGCGTTATCCAATGAGGAAAGCGAATAATGCTATGATTCAAACGGAGGCTTAAAGGGATATAGCTTATATATATATATAAATAATATACAAGTTATATAAAACAATAAAACGTAGATTCTCAGTGTTAATCTGGCCCTTCAGAACAGCCGCCTCCTAATTAGTCCGCACCTAATTAGTAAAGGGGCACAGATTAATATTAGTGTCCAGTCAACTTCTCCATACTTTGGTATGAGGAGTTAGAACAATCTACAAAGTCAGTGGGTCATGGTCGTCGTCAGGGGAGTCAGGGATCTCCGGCAGCTCTATCAACTTAGCCACAGGTCGGGTGTAAGTCCGCCCTTGGACGATGACTTCTGCCGCTCTGACCTTCCCATCGGCACCAGTAATCACTCTGCTCACGCGGCCGGCCGGCCACGTAGCTCGGGGTAGTGACTGGTCTATTATCATGACGACTGTGTCCACCTTCAGGTTGTCCCTGTCCTTTACCCACTTCTGACGGGCTTGGAGGGATGGTAGATAATGGAGGAGGAAGCGGGTCCAAAACTGGTCAGCCAGTACTTGGCTGTGTCTCCACATTCTCCGGCCGTTCATCTCATCTTGTCTGTACACCGCCTGTGGAAGGGCAGGGTCCAGCCGCCCCATCAAGAGGTAGTTTGGGGTGACTGGGTCGACGTCTGCTACGTCACTTGAGACGTAGCCGAGGGGCTTAGAGTTCAAGACGCCCTCGATCTCCGTGAGGACTGTCATCAGGACTTCCTCAACCACGGTCTGGGCCCCAAGTACGGTGTACATAGCAGTCTTTATAGAACGGACCTCTCTCTCCCAGGTTCCCCCGAAATGAGGGGCGTTCGGGGGGTTGAACTGGAATGTGATCTGAGCGGGAGCGAGGCGGGTCTTGAGTTCTTCACCCATAGCCAGGAAGCTCTCTCTCAGTTCTGTGTCTCCTCCTCTGAAGTTTGTCCCTTGGTCCTCTCCGGGCTTGGAATCTCTGGAAGGACATGAGGAATGAGTCCATACTCATGGTCTGGAGGATTTCAATATGAACAGCTCGGGTGGTCATACACTTGTACACAATGCCCCACCTCTTCTCTGTCCCTCTTCCTTTCTTGACGTTGAATGGGCCGAAGCAGTCCACGCCCGTGGAGTGGAAGGCCCGCTCGCCGAGTCGGAGGCGGCAGGGAGGCAGGTCGGCCATCATCGGGATACTAGGCTGTGCTCTCCACTTGCGGCAGGTTAGGCAAGTCCGTTGGAAGCGACGTACAGCTTCTCTCCCTGGGAGTATCCAGAAGCGTCGTCGGATCTCAGCGAAGACTCTCTCGGCCCCCGCGTGGTGCACCACCTCGTCGTACTTCTGGATGATCAGCTCGGTTATCTTGTGTCGGCTGTTGAGGACGATGGGATGCTTAGCATCGTCAGTCACGTTCGGGGCCCGTCTCAATCGACCACCCACCCTGATGAGGTGCTGGGCGTCGAGCTCTGGGGCCAAGGTGAGAAGTTGGCTGTCTGAGGGGACTGGCTTTTCCCCTGTCAGGCAGTCTAGTTCTTCTGCGAATGAGTCTCTTTGGGCTCTCCTTAGCAGAAGAAGTTCGGCTTCTTTGTAGTTCGATGCGTCAAGGACTGTGTTGGGGGGAATCTCAGGGTGGTGCCATAAGAATGTCCTTTTCTGAGCACTCTCAAGAGTTAAGCAGTCGTCTAGGTTCGGGTCCGTTGGAGCCGGGGCGTGCGTCAGCCCGCAGAACATAGACTTCTTGATCTCTGATTCATCTTGACTCGCCTCCCGTGGTGTGGGGGTAGGCCACTTCTCCTCCGGGAGCTTGAGGAACTCAGGACCGTCACTGTAAGGGTTAGGACGTGTGAGGTCGTCTAAGGACATCCCCCGTGTGATGACATCCGCTGGGTTCTGCTTGGTGTCAACGTATCTCCAACATGCTGCTCCTACCAGGTCTTGGATCTCGGTGACTCGGACTCCGATGAAAACCTTGTACCGACAGGAGTCGGACTGGATCCAGGTGAGCACAGTCATAGAGTCTGACCACAGGATGGTCTCTCGCACCGTTATGGTGAGTTCACTTTGTATCATCGTGGCGAGTTGCGCGCCTACCAGAGCTGCGCAGAGCTCTAGTCGCGGGATCGACTGCTGCTTGCGGGGAGCTATCCTCGAGCGGGCCAGGACGAAGGCTACGTGTACTTCTCCTCCCTCTTCTCGGGCTCTCAGGTAAGCCACCGATCCGTAAGCCACTTCAGAGGCGTCACTGAAGACGTGCAGGTCTATCTGACACGTCTCCAGCCGCACTGTAGGGGGGAAGTAGCTCCGTTGAATGGTCACATCTTGGAGTGAGTTGAGTTCTCCCTCCCATTCTCTCCAGGTGGAAGCCAGGTGCTCGGGTATGGGGTCGTCCCAGCCCTGCTCCTTGTCCCACAGTTCTCGCACCAGCATCTTCGCCCGAGTGGTGTAAGGTAGGATACACCCCATTGGGTTGTATTGGCTGGCGAGTGTTCGGTACACACTCCGCCGAGTGGTCGGTAGAGTGGTCTTGGACCTTCCCTGATCCGTGGTCAGGGGTGTGTGCTTGTAATAGAGCGAGTCTGTTTTGAAACGCCAGACGAGGCCCAATGTCATTTCTTGCGCTTCACCTGGGGTGGTCGCCATCCAGGTCTCGCTGCTTGCTGCCTTTGTCTCTGGGGGGAGGCTGCGGAGGACTTGAGGGTCACTGCTGGCCCATTGCCTGAGTTCGAATCCACCTTTGACCAGGGAGGCTCGTAGCTTCAGTAAGATGCTCTCGGCTTCTTCTGGCGTAGATACGCTCTGTAGGCAGTTGTCCACGTAGAAACTCTTTTCCACGCTGTGTCTGACCTCCTCGTCGGCTCCGGGGTCTTCGGCCACGTGCTTCTGTAGCGCGAACGTGGCGCAGCACGGGCTGCAGGTGGTGCCGAATGGGAGGACCTCCCATTGGTAGATTGAGGGTTGTTCATCGTCGATCCTCTCTCTCCACAGGAACCGCAACAGGGGCTTGTCTTCCTCCATCAGTCGCACTTGTAGGAACATTCCTTTGATGTCGCCGCTGATGGCCACTTTGTCCTGGCGGAAACGTAGCAGTACGCCGAGGAGGGAGGGGCCGAGTGTCGGGCCGGGCAGGAGCAAGTTATTCAGGTTATGTAGTCCAATCTGATAACTGCAGTTAAATACGATGCGGTTCTTGCCGTTGTGGTGGACCTTGTGGTGGGGCACGTACCAGGACTCAGTCGTCTGGTCTGCCTCGTGGTCGTCAATTTTCTTTATATGTCCAGCCGTGATCAGCTTGTCGATCTCGGCGCGATATATCATTGCTTGAGGGGGGTCTTTGGCGAGACGCCGCTCGGTGTTCTGTAGATAGCGTTGTGTCACTTCCTTTGATGCGTGCAGGGTGGGCATCCCCTCCCGCCTCAAGAGTGGAGTCGCGTATCTTAGCACTCCGTCGACCTCGACCCTCTTGGTCTTCTGCTCGAGAAGAGCTATGGCGTACTTGTCTTCCTTGGAGTGAACTAGTTTACGTTCGTTCTTGAATGGCAGCGAGTCTAATGTCCATAGTCTCTCGACGTGCTGCAAGAGGGTAGTGTCTTGGTCGCTCACCTTCGTGTAAAGGCAGCGTGTGGACGTTGGTCGGTTGGAAGGCCCGGAGAGAGGGCAGCCTCTGGGTCCGATGTGGACCGCGTCCGTTGGGACGATGAGGTCTGCGTGGTCGGAGCCTATGAGCAGGGTCGGTGTGGCGCCGTCGATGAGCGGTATAGGCAGTCTGCGTAGGTGCGCGTACTTCTCCATCAGCTGTGGGATGGGGTAGTCATAGCGTGACAGACTTATGTCGTGGCTTGTGAACGCCTTGGTGATGCTGTACCGCTTCTCGGGCTGCTCGATCGCTGCTATGGTGAATGAGACGTTTTCACCCTTTATTGTTTTTAAGTCTCGACGAATGGTACGGATTGTCATTGTTTCCTCGGGACCCCGCAGGCCCAACTGGGTCGCGGCGGAAGCGAGGAGGAGAGTCTTCTCTGACCCGTCGTCGAGGACGGCATAGGTGTCGAGTACCTTGTCCCCGTAGCTCAGGAGCACTCGGACCACCTTGAGGAGCACTCGGGAGCTCCCACTCTTCGCAGGGTCTATGTATAGTACTTCTGCTCTCGAGCTGCTTTGTGGTGCGGGTCTCCGTTTGTTGCTCTCGTGTAGGACCTCCAGGTGGGCGCCGTCACACTTGCCGCACTTTTTCTTGAGGCGGCACTCAGGTGCCATGTGGCTGCGCGCGCAGCGGAAGCAGCGGCGGTTCGCTTTAATCCACTGACTCACTTCTTCGGCGGTCAATTTCTTAAATGCGTCACATTGAGATAGCCAGTGTTCGTGGTCGCAATATTGGCATGCAATCTTCCATTTTCCCTTAGCCGGGGGGGTGTTATGGCTCTTTTGTCGCGGCACCGACTCGGCCTGGTGCATCACGGTGACGGGCCTGCTGTTGTCTTTAAACCTTCTCGGTCCATCTTTAGGGTTAGAGCCACCCCACGCGAAGGTGTCTATTCGTAGGCTGCTGACCTCTCTGGCTAAGAAGTCAGCAAGGTCTAGGAGGGATTGTTCTGGGCCGTGGGGGTCACGGTGATCTCTTTGCCGCCGAAAACGTTCTTGGCGGGCTGGGGGGAGCTTCTCTAATATCCGCTCCACGTTGGAGTTGGCGTATAACTCGTACATCCCCTTCTCCTTTTGTGACCCGAGCATCCCTACCAGGGATTGTACTTTAATGGATAGGTCATCCAGGGCTCTATTGTCTTTAGCTGGGGGGAGGCGTTCAATCTCCTGTATCTCTTGAATTACATAGTCCCATGTGCGTCCATAATGCGCGTCGAGGGCCACCAGGGCATCAGAGTAGGGAGTCCTTGAGTTAGAATATGCCAGCGCTATGTTGTGCGCTCTGGGTACTTTAAGGTGCTTGAGGAGGATGGCATATTTATAGGACTCGTCCTGTACTCCGGACATAATGTTCTCTAAACACATGCGCAGTTCGGTATACTGCGCTCTGTCTTCACGCGTAAAGTCTGGGAATGTGGGTGTCCCAATGTAAGATGCCATGGATGGCTGTGACACTGATGCGCGTAGGGGGAGAGGCCTCCTTGGCGAGTCTCCCCGTACGTGGGGTCGTGGGTTCGTGCTGGGTGGGAACCAGAGGCCGGGCCCCCAGGTACTGCTCCTCGGTGCTGACTGGTGATTAAACTCACCCCTGGGACGGGTTGGGGGTTCGTAACGCAGCGTCTCGGGGCTGAGGTCGGGGCTGTACTGTTCTGGTCCTGGTCCCAGATGGGTTCGTGCGTGTGGGCTTTATGTCCTCCCTCGTCCTCCGCTAGGCTTTGTAGTCGCTTGGTTAGTTTCTCGGCGACGTAGGCAGGTTCTTCCCGTTGGCTGGGTCCCGTGTAGATTGGTCGGGGAGGGGAAGGTGCCCTCGACCCTTGTCGTGATGATCTCCGGGAGCTCCGGGTGGAGGAGTGGGGAGTCGCCCTCTGGAGCACTTGCTCCATCATCTGCGCCTGCAGACGGTCTCGTTCCGCCTCGCGCTGTGCATTGGCGGCGTCGCGCTGTGCATTGGCGCGGTCTCGCTCCATCGTTTCTTCAGCCTGGAGGCGCCTCTCTTCCAGTCGGATCTGTTCGCGCTCGCTCTCTCGTTGCGCTTGGAGACGTTCTCTTTCCGTTGAAGAATGTTCGCGCTCACTCTGTTGTTGCGCTTGGAGACGGTCGCGCTCACCCTGGATGCGGTCTCTTTCGGTTGAAGCTGTCAGCGTGGCGATCAAGACTTGCGCTAGCCTCTGGTCGGTCTCGCTTGGGGATGACGCTGATGATGGTGATCTGGAGTTGACAGGGCTTGGCGTTGACCTGTTCTCTTTACGCGCTCCGAGGTCCATCTCGAAGGCGCTGTTTCTTATCTTCTCCCGCGCTCCGAGGTCCATCTCGGAGACGCGGTACTCTTTTCTTTGGTGCGCGCCGAGGTCCATCTCGGGGCCGCGCTCTTTATGCTCTTGCGCTCCGAGGTCCATCTCGGGTGCGCGTTCTGTACCTTCTTGCGCTCCGAGGTCCATCTCGGATGCGCGGTCTTTATCTTCTGGCGCTCCGAGGTCCATCTCGGTGGCGCTGTGGTCGTTGGGCATAGTCAAGTCATGTCCCGCTTGTCCCCCCCCCGTGAGCTAAGTCAGTTTCGCTTAAACCAGCTTGGGTCTCTACTAGTGGGGCCGACAAGTCGACAAGGTTGGGCATACTTAAGCTATTAGTTTTATCCGTGCTTAACGTCTTTTTAGATAAGCTAGGAGGTAGAACTACAGCGTAGTCCTCCAAGTGTGGAGGGAGCTGACGCTGGCGCCTAGGGCGCGCTAGTTTGGGAGAGCCGTTTGGAGAGTGTCCGCCGCTGGCCATATTACTATTAATATGATTAGTATTACTGATACCCTCCGGCTCGAAGGACCAATTGTAACTGAGGGGTTACAAAACCCTGATTGTATTAAAGATTGTGATAGATTAAACCACTACTACATATTATTATTATTACTTGCCAGACAGTACAGTTAATTATGGCAGACACTCAATAGACGGCACGGTGACAAAGAGATATAATTTACAGTATTTTATTATTAATAGCAGATATACAACTGATAATTACTGGGTCGCTCTTTTATGGCGAATGATATTAGAACGTCAGAGTATCAAAGTCAGTGGGAATGAATAATTCCTAGGCTAAGTATACTAGACCGGGACGCTGCATTGCGTGAGATGGCGATATAGGGGGGCAAACGAGGGTATAGCTGGAGACTGGTGATTTCCTCCCACAGAGTAGTAAGCTCCAGAGGAATGAAGAATAGACGGATACTCCGGCTGGTCACTTGAAGAAAGGGGGGTCTCATACGGATCCGGTCCTTGTAATCCAAGTGCTCGGTAGCAGGGTAATAGCTGTAATCCAATGCCCGATAGCAATGATGATAGCCAGCCAGCTTCGTCCCCGAAGCTAGCCCGATGTAGATCTTCAGGGTAGTTAAATCCAAACGACAATGGTATTAACGATGCTCTTCTCCACGGTACTACGTTTCCACAAGTCACTATAATCCACCAATAATGGTTCTACAATATCAAGGTAGTATCTAAGGAGCTACTAGTTATCCGTAACGATACGCCGCGGTAGGTTCCAATGCTCACATGTCCAATAGTTCTGCTGCTAGGTTCACCTCGTGTTCTGATACTAATTACGTTAAGTCCACACACACTTGCTAAGGTTCACACTAGTTACTAAACGAACGAACTGCTTGTTACTGCTGCACACCGAACGAACTGCTGTAACGACGAACTCTTTACTTCGTCGAACTGCACAATACGTTAGATTCACACTACTGCTGCTGCGCCTTCCACAATATATATACTTAGAGTGCTTTCTAGGGCGCAACCGAATCTCTTGTCCGGAATCAATGCGCTGGCCCAGGGCATGTCTCAACTTGTCCAGACTCGTCTTTGAACTTGTCTGAGGGGCGCGATTCGTGGCGCCGCCAGTGTCAAGGGCGTTATCCAATGAGGAAAGTGTATAATGCTATGATTCAAACGGAGGCTTAAAGGGATATAGCTTATATATATATAAATAATATACAAGTTATATAAAACAATAAAACGTAGATTCTCAGTGTTAATCTGGCCCTTCAGAACAGTAATAGTGTTGTGAAGGGCCAGATTAAACTGAGAATCTACCTTTATTGTTTGATATACTTTGTATATTATTTATATATATACGGAATATCCCTTTACCTACGTTCAAACCAGAGTAATATTTCGCTCTCCTTATTGGATAGCGCCCTAGGCTCCAGGCAGTCTCGCACTCAGACAGGTGCAATGGGCGAGTTTGGGGCATGTCAGAACATGCCCGGAGGCAGTGTATTGATACCAGACAAGGTCTGAGGTTTGGAACTAGATAATCATTTAAGTATATATAGAGCGCAAGGTGCGCCCAGCAGTAGTTCATCAAGTTCGTCTAAGCAAGCAGTGTGACAAGTTCGTGCAGTGAAGTGAGCAACCTTGCGTCTAACAGAGCATTGAGAACCACGTGCGAATAGTTTAGTAAAGTAACGTCAAGTTCGACCTAATCTAATGTGAAGTAAATAGTCGTTCATTTATTGTATATCGTGCAACCCAGTTCGTTCGTGTGTAGCATTGGACATGTGCACAGGAGAGCCAGCGTCGGCAATTGCAGAACCATTACCGGTTGGATTATATTGATTTGGAACGTGTTACCCGGAGAAGAGCATCGTTGATTTCCACTATCGTTTGGGATTCAACCTCGTGAGGATTACAACTCGGGCTGGCCTCGTGGACGGAGGCTGGCTAGCTGTCATCAATGCTATCTAGCATTTGGATTACAATTATTACTTTGCTGCTGATCAAGGGAGTTTACAAGGACCGACTCCTGTACCTGGAGTCTCTTTATTCCTCATTGAATCAGACTGAGTATCCGAGCATTCCTCTACCCTCCAGGCCTTACACCCCCGGAGGGAACCCATTGTCTCCAGTCGGTACCAGTGTTGCCCTATATAGTTGCTACTATACGACAGGTGGTTTCAACTTAGACCCATCGTAGTATTCCTGCTATTCTTAGTGACTCATGCTCTTGAAGGACTTTACGTATATTCTTCGCCATACAAGCGCGACCCTAATTCTCATTCTGTAACCTAACGTTGCCTAATAATAATAAATTACCCTCCAATACTATTTCTGTGTCAATGCCGTGTTCACCATCTATATTTGATGTACTGTCTGGCCAGTAATTAAAGTACATAACTAGCAGTGGTTTAATCTATCACAATCTTTAATACAGTCAGGGTTTTGTAACCCCTCAGTTACAATTGGTCCTTCGAGCCGGAGGGTATCAGTGTAATATTTAATATAATATTAATATTGACATGGCCAGCGGTGAATACTCTCCAAACGGCTCCCCCAAGCTAGAACGCCCGCAGCGCAAACGTCAGCTACCTTCATATCTAGAGGACTTCGCTTTCGTTTTACCCCCTAGCTTATCTAAACGGACGTTAAATACGAATAAAACGTATAGTTTAAGCATGCCCACTCCTATCGACTTGGCGGCCCCGCCAGTAGAGACCCCAGAGGGTTCAAACAAAACTGACTTAGCTCACGGGGGGGACCAAGCGGGACATGACGTGACTATACCTCCAGACAGCGTCACCGGTATAGACCCCGGAGCGCTCCAGGATAAAGAAAGCGCTCCAGGGATAGACCCCGGTGCACAACCAACCCAAGAGCGCGCACCCGAGACAGACCTCGGCGCGCAACCAAGAGAAGAGTACCGCGCTCAGGGGATAGACCTCGGAGCGCCCCAGGAGAACAGGTCTCCACCAAGCCCTGTCTGCGCCCGATCACCTCCGTCAGTGTCATCCCCCAGCGAGGCGGACCAGAGACTGGCGCAAGCCTTGATCGCCACGCTGACAGCTTCAACCGAAAGAGACCGACTCCAGGGTGAGCGCGACCGTCTCCAAGCACAGACGCTTAGTGAGCGCGAACACTATGCAGCGGAACGAGAGCGCCTCCACGCGCAACTCCAAGCACAAGCCCTTAGTGAGCGCGAACACTCTGTAGTGGAACGAGAACGCATCCGACTAGAAGAGAGTCGCCTCCAGGCTGACGCAGCGATGACCATCAGACTGGAAGAGAGGCGCCTCCAGGCTGAAGAAACCATTCAGCGAGACCGTACCAATGCACAGCGCGAGGCGGAACGAGACCGCGCCAATGCACAGCGCGACGCCGCCAATGCACAGCGCGAAGCGGAGCGGGACCGCCTGCAGGCGCAGATGATAGAACAATTGATCCAGAGGACTACCCCCCACTCCTCCACGCGGAGCTCCCGGAGATCATCACGACACGGGTCGAGGGCACCTTCCCCTCCCCGACACATCTACACGGGACCCAGCCAGCAGGAAGAACCTGCCTACGTCGCCGAGCCCCCTCCGCAACCAGTCTACACGGGACCCAGCCAGCAGGAAGAACCTGCCTACGTCGCCGAGCCCCCTCCCCGACCGGTCTATACGGGACCCAGCCAACGGGAAGATCCCGCCTACGTCGCCGAGAAACTAACTAGAAGACTCCAGGACCTAGCGGAGGAAGAGGAGGGATATCAAGCCCACCAGCACGAACCCATCTTGGACCAGGAGGCCCAGTACAGCCCCGACCCCAGCCCCGAGCCACTGCGTTACGAACCCCCGACCCAAACCAAGGTTGAGTTTAATACACAGTCAGCACCGAGGACCAGCACCTGGGGGCCCGGCCTCTGGTACCCACCCAGCACTAACCCACGACCCCACGTACGGGGAGACTCGCCCAGGAGGCCTCTCCCCCTACGCTCATCGGTGTCCCAGCCATCCATGGCATCTTACCTTGGCGCACCGACGTTCCCAGACTTTACGCGCGAGGACAGAGCACAGTACACGGAATTACGCATGTGTTTGGAGACTATGATGTCCGATGTCCCCGACGAGTCGTACAAATATGCCATCCTCCTCAAGCATCTCAAGGTGCCCAGAGCGCATAACATAGCGCTGGCATATTCCAACTCAAGCACCCCATACTCCGCGGCTCTGGTGGCCCTCGACCAGCGTTATGGACGCATGTGGGATTACGTGATCCAAGAAATACGGGATATCGACCGCCTCCCCCCAGCCAAAGACAATAGAGCACTAGATGACCTCTCTATCAAGGTACAATCCCTCGTGGGGATGCTGGGGTCACAAAAGGAGAAGGGGAGACATGAACTGTATGCAAATTCTAACGTGGAGCGGATACTGGAGAAGCTCCCTCCAGCCCGTCAAGAGCGTTTTCGGCGGCAGAGAGACCACAGTGACCCCAACGGCCCAGAACCATCCCTCCTAGACCTAGCTGATTTCCTCGCCAGGGAAGTTAGCAGTCTACGATTGGACACATTCGTGTGGAGTGGCTCTGACCCTAGAGATGGACCGAGAAGGTTCAACGACAACCGCCGGGCCGTGACAGTTATGCACCAAGCCGAGGTTGAGCCACGGCAGACGAGCCACAACACCCACGTCAAGGAGAAGTGGAAGGCTGTCTGTCAGTACTGTGAAAATGAACATTGGCTGTCTCAATGTGACACCTTCAAGAGGCTGACCGCTGACGAGGTGAGTCAGTGGATCAAAGCGAACCGCCGCTGCTTCCGCTGCGTGCGCAGCCATATGGCAGCTGAGTGCCGCCTAAAGAAAAGATGCAGCAAGTGCGACGGCGCCCACCTGGAGGTCCTGCACGACAGCAACAAGCGTCCGCCAGGACAACAAAGTAGGCCCGTCACGGTGATGTACCAGGCCGAGGCGGTGTCACCACAGACCAGTCCTGAAACCACCCCCTGGTGTCCCGACTGTCGCAGCAGACACGGGGACCCACAGTGCCACCCGTACTACCCCGAGTCGACGCCACCACCGCCGAGTTACAACTCCCCCGCCAGAGAGGAATGGGAGATCGTCTGTACTTACTGCGACGGCGGACACTGGCTGGCACAGTGCGACGAATACAAGACACTGAACCCCGTCCAAATTGATCAGTGGCGTGAGGCGGACCAGGCGGGCGCCGCTCACCGCGCATCACTGTGCGGGGCCCACCAGCGAAGATTAGCCAAACAAGGCAACCGACCGACAGGAGTGCTCCACATAGACCCCAAGCATAGCGGGACCCCCCGAGTGCTCATCAAAGTGGTCAGAGTGCTCCTGAGTTACGAGGACAAGGTCCTGGACACTTACGCCGTCCTAGACGATGGGTCTGAAAAGACTCTCCTCCTCACTTCCGCCGCAGCCCAGTTGGGCCTGCGGGGTAACAAAGAAACAATGACAATCCGTACTATTCAGCGAGACCTGAAAACCATAAAGGGCAAGAACGTCTCATTCAAAATAGCAGCGGTCGGGCAGCCGGAGAAGCGGTACAGCATCACTAAAGCATTTACAGGCCATGACATAGGTCTGTCAAGCTACAACTACCCCATCCCACAGCTGATGGCGAAGTACGCGCACCTACGCAGACTACCTATACCGCTCATCGACGGCGCCACACCGACCCTGCTCATAGGCTCCGACCACGCGGACCTCCTTGTCCCAATCGAGGCGGCCCACATCGGACCTAAAGGATGCCCAGTCGCGGTTCAGACCCGACTGGGGTGGACGCTCCAGGGCCCCCTCTACGAACTTGACAGTCAACCCACGTCTACGCGCTGCCTGCACACAAAGGTGAGCGACACCGGCCACTCTCTCGTACAGCCCGTTGAGAGGCTATTGACATTAGACGAGAAGCCTGTGAGAGAACCGTGGGCTCAAGAAGAGGGAGTTCCGAACTCCACCCCCCTCAGCTGCGCTCCAAGCGACGTAGCTGACCTCGAACCCAGCACCCCAAACGACTTCTTGATGGGGCGGCCGGAACCGGCCCCTCCTCAGACGGGGTACAGACCGAACAAGAGGAACAGACGGAGGATGTGGAGACACAGCCAAGCACAGATCAACCAGTCTCGGGCCCGCTTCCTCCTAAGCGACCTACCATCCCGTCCAGCCCGTCAGAAGTGGGTAAAGGACAGGGACAACCTGAAGGTGGACACAGTCGTTATGATCATGGACCAGTCACTACCCCGAGCTACGGGAAGGTCAGAGCGGCAGAAGTTATTGTCCAAGGGCGGACTTACACCCGACCTGTGGCGAGGCTGATAGAGTTGCCAGAGCTCCCTGACCCCCCTGATGACGATCATGACCCACTGACTTTGTAGATTGCCCTACTCCCCACAACAGACATTGAGCAGTTGACTGGACTATTCATCTGTCTCCTTTAACTAATTAGGTGCGGACTAATTAGGAGGCGGCTGTTGTGAAGGGCCAGATTAAACTGAGAATCTACCTTTATTGTTTGATATACTTTGTATATTATTTATATATATACGGAATATCCCTTTACCTACGTTCAAACCAGAGTAATATTTCGCTCTCCTTATTGGATAGCGCCCTAGGCTCCAGGCAGTCTCGCACTCAGACAGGTGCAATGGGCGAGTTTGGGGCATGTCAGAACATGCCCGGAGGCAGTGTATTGATACCAGACAAGGTCTGAGGTTTGGAACTAGATAATCATTTAAGTATATATAGAGCGCAAGGTGCGCCCAGCAGTAGTTCATCAAGTTCGTCTAAGCAAGCAGTGTGACAAGTTCGTGCAGTGAAGTGAGCAACCTTGCGTCTAACAGAGCATTGAGAACCACGTGCGAATAGTTTAGTAAAGTAACGTCAAGTTCGACCTAATCTAATGTGAAGTAAATAGTCGTTCATTTATTGTATATCGTGCAACCCAGTTCGTTCGTGTGTAGCATTGGACATGTGCACAGGAGAGCCAGCGTCGGCGATTGCAGAACCATTACCGGTTGGATTATATTGATTTGGAACGTGTTACCCGGAGAAGAGCATCGTTGATTTCCACTATCGTTTGGGATTCAACCTCGTGAGGATTACAACTCGGGCTGGCCTTGTGGACGGAGGCTGGCTAGCTGTCATCAATGCTATCTAGCATTTGGATTACAATTATTACTTTGCTGCTGATCAAGGGAGTTTACAAGGACCGACTCCTGTACCTGGAGTCTCTTTATTCCTCATTGAATCAGACTGAGGCTACGTTTAGACGAGCGTTTTGTGAACAGAAACCGCAAAAGTCATCTTGCGGTTTCACTTTTAATTTTACGTTTAGACAAGCGTTTTGGGGTGGAATTCTCCGTGCAGACGACGCTGTAACGACGGAGGCCCGCTGTCACACGATTGGCGCATATGTCACATGACGTGCTGTGAAGACCCGCCCTACTCTGCCTCTGATTCGCAGACTGTGGATGGGGAATGTGATTGGGTCAAAGCAGAGTCACTCACAGACAGTGGGTCCACTCACGCCGCGGGACAGATTCTTGTGTATTTAACCCTTTCACTGCCACACGACAGCCGGTTGTGTGATAGTAAAGGGTTAACCTTCTGTCGTGTGGCAGTGAAAGGGTTAAAAGTACTGCCAATGTAGCCTTCAGGTGATCTCCGTTGATATAGTCAGACATACTTGCTTTGTTTACGTCTCGGCTACTGGCGCATACCTGCTACCTGTGACGTAAGCAGTACGCGCGACCAGAGCCGTGACAACCCTTTCGTCATCGTTTTAACAGATTTATACGGTTTAACAGTTTAGACGAGAGCGCAAAGCTTTTGCGTTTCTAGGAATTCCACCCTGGAAGGTAGTCTCACTTTTTTGCGGTTTCACCCCGTAAAAACGCCGTTTCCGTATAAACGAAAGGCACATCCCCAAAAATATTTTTGCGGATTCACCTGCTAGCGTTTCCGTCTAAACGGGGCCTGAGTATCCGAGCATTCCTCTACCCTCCAGGCCTTACACCCCCGGAGGGAACCCATTGTCTCCAGTCGGTACCAGTGTTGCCCTATATAGTTGCTACTATACGACAGGTGGTTTCAACTTAGACCCATCGTAGTATTCCTGCTATTCTTAGTGACTCATGCTCTTGACGGACTTTACGTATATTCTTCGCCATACAAGCGCGACCCTAATTCTCATTCTGTAACCTAACGTTGCCTAATAATAATAAATTACCCTCCAATACTATTTCTGTGTCAATGCCGTGTTCTTGTGGGTGTTCACCATCTATATTTGATGTACTGTCTGGCCAGTAATTAAAGTACATAACTAGCAGTGGTTTAATCTATCACAATCTTTAATACAGTCAGGGTTTTGTAACCCCTCAGTTACAAATAGTGTAATAGTGTGTAATAGTGTGTACTAGTGTAATAGTGTAATAGTGTGCTAGTGTGTAATAGTGTAATAGTGTAATAGTGTAATAGTGTGTAATAGTGTAATAGTGTGTAAAAGTGTAATAGTGTGCTAGTGTAATAGTGTGTAATAGTGTGTAATAGTGTAATAGTGTGCTAGTGTGTAATAGGGTAATAGTGTAATAATGTGTAATAGTGTAATAGTGTGTAATAGTGTGTAATAGTGTAATAGTGTGCTAGTGTAATAGTGTAATAGTGTAATAGTGTGTAATAGTGTAATAGTGTGTAATAGTGTAATAGTGTAATAGTGTGTAATAGTGTAATAGTGTGCTAGTGTAATAGTGTAATAGTGTGCTAGTGTAATAGTGTGTAATAGTGTAATAGTGTAATAGTGTGTAATAGTGTGTAATAGTGTAATAGTGTGTAATAGTGTAATAGTGTGTAATAGTGTGTAATAGTGTAATAGTGTGTAATAGTATAATAGTGTAATTTTGTGTAATAGTGTGTAATAGTGTAATAGTGTAATAGTGTGTAATAGTGTAATAGTGTGTAATAGTGTAATAGTGTAATAGTGTGTAATAGTGTAATAGTGTGTAATAGTGTAATAGACACTATTACACACTATTACACTATTACACACTATTACACTATTACACACTAGCACACTATTACACTATTACACTAGCACACTATTACACTATTACACACTATTACACTATTACACTAGCACACACTATTACACTATTACACACTATTACACTATTACACTATTACACACTATTACACTATTACACACTATTACACACTATTACACACTATTACACTATTACACACTATTACACACTATTACACACTATTACACACTATTACACACTATTACACTATTACACTAGCACACTATTACACTATTACACACTATTACACACTATTACACACTATTACACTATTACACTATTACACACTATTACTGTTACGACCCTGGCTCAAAGGCCCGCAACCTATATGTAAACCAACACCAAAACCCTGTGCTCAAACTCAAAAAGCTACTCTATTAAGGAATTACTGGTGTAAACTAAGGTACAAGCATAGAAGACCGTGCTATCTATCTGTTAACCCACACTCCTCTAAACACAGACCCTGCATGTGTGTTACCAGGGCTGGTTTTAAAGCTCCCAGCAGGTAACCAATCAGCACTAATTAGCTAATTGGCAGCCCTCACCTGCATGCCCCGTGACACAGGAGTGATCAGGCCTGCATGCACAGTGACACAGGAGTGATCAGGCTCCTGGTACATAACACCTCCCCCACCAAACTGGTTGCCCCAGAGGCAACCACCACACAACAACCCATAAAAAAAAAAAAAAAAAAAACTGTGACCCATTAGTTGTCAGGGCCACTACCACAACAGCGATAGCGGGTCGGCCCCTGTCGAACACGACCACCAACCGTGTTGTATGCTCCCTTTCAACAGGCCCCTCCACTGATACCGACCTGTCAAAAATAGACTGCAAACCAAAATCAATCTGAGAACTAATCTCACTGCGCTCAGTCTTTGTGCTGGTGAATTACCTAGCTCATGGAAGTCGGCCATGGTTCTCCCCTTGTTAAAGGGCGGAGACCCCTCTGACCTAAATAATTATCGCCCTATTTCCAGACTGTCTGTAATGGCCAAAGTCTTTGAATCTCTTGTAAACGAACAACTGAAAAAGTTTCTAACTGACCATAATATTCTTAACGAGTCTCAGTCAGGCTTCAGATCAGGCCATAGTACTACTTCAGCGACTATGCTAGTCTCAAATGACATAATTGAAGCACTGGACAAGAAAAAACACTGTGCAGCATTGTTTGTTGATCTGTCTAAAGCTTTTGATTCTGTGGATCATGCATTGCTACTGCAAAGGCTTGGCTGCATAGGTATTGGTAAAATGGCTTTGAGCTGGTTTAAAAACTATCTATCTGAAAGAACTCAGTGTGTTTCAGTAGAAGATTATACCTCAGCTGCTCTTACTGTAAACAAAGGTGTTCCACAAGGTTCTATTTTGGCCCCTGTCTTATTTTCCATCTTTATAAATGAACTAGGAAATGGGATAAACCCAGCACGTTTTCATTTATACGCCGATGATACAGTTGTTTACACAGTGGCTTCCTCTTTAACTCAGGCCATAGAGCTTCTACAGGATGCTTTTAATACACTACAACACTCCTTGCTAAGGCTAAGACTGGTCCTTAATGCAAAAAAGACCAAGTACATGACCTTCTCTCGCTCTCGAGCTAATACAGCTGTCCCCCCAATTCTGACACTGGAAGGGACATGCCTTGACAAAGTAGCATCCTATAAATATCTGGGCATATGGATTGATGAAAAGATGGCCTTTGATGTTCATATTGGGAACCTACTGAGAAAACTTAGACCTAAACTGGGCTTTTTCTTCCGGTTAAAGAAATGTTTCCCGTCTGAAGCCAGGAAGAGAATTGTGCAGAGTTCCTTTCTGCCTGTATTAGACTATGGCGATGTAATCTATATGCATGCTCCTTCCTCCCTGCTTAAAAAGCTGGATTCTGCGTACCATACTGCCATACGTTTTGTAACAGGTGCAGGCTCTCGCACCCACCACTGCACTTTGTATCAGTCATTAGGATGGTCCTCTCTGTACCAAAGAAGACAATCACACATGTTGATTTTTATCCTTAAGTCATTGCTAGGTAAGCTGCCCTTATATATCTCCAGACTTCTGTCCTTTTATACTTGCTTTTTTAATACCAGACGAGCAGCAAATGGGATGCTGTTAAATGTTCCTTTGATGCAGTCAGAGCTTGGTAAAGCTGCATTCTCCCACTATGCTCCCTTTTTATGGAATACGCTGCAAGTGAAACTTTGTCTACAGGCACTTCCTACTGTGAATGCTTTTAAAGGTATGCTACGATTAGCCCTTTATGAAACATGTAACTGTTTTACCTGATGCTATTGTTGATGTGATTATGCTCCTTGCCACTGCACAAATGACCCTCTGTATTTATATTTGAATTGTATGTTTTTTGTTTAATGCCCTGTTTTATGTTGAAACTTGTTGTGTGCTGTGTTGGTCAGGACTCCCTGGAAGAAGAGATCTTGTATCTCAATGGGACATTCCTGGATAAATAAAGGATAAATAAAAATAAATAAAAAAATAAACAGAACAGAACACAGCAAAACAAAAACCATAGATCACTGATACCACCACCGCGCCCATATCCATCCCACCTGGCACTGGCAGTTCAGGATACTGCAAACCGTGAACATCCAGAGTAGGATGTACCACCTCAGGTACAGCCCCACCGTCCCTGGAACATGGCAGTACGACAGTCACAAAAACGTCTGGAACACCATCTAAAATGGCGTCACCCAAAATAACATTGTCCTGATCAAAATCAAAATGGCTGCCACTCAACAGACCAGGTCGCGAAGGCGGCTCCTGCTCCACAGGACACAGGTAACTAGGTTGACCATCACACCTAGTGCATGGCAGAGAATCAGTGTGGACATGTGGATCAATGTCAGAATCATCAACTGACATACTGGGACCATCCCTGCCCACAAGTGAAACATTAGGGACAATAGAGCTACTGTGGGAAGGCTGGCAGCCTAAGTCAGGCTTAGTAGCCTCTCCAACTAGAACGGTGTCACATGAAACAACAGCACCTCTCATAGCATCCTTCCCACACTCATCCTCCAATTCGTTCGTGGCCTCAGCCACCGTACAGGCTGGGAAGACCTTGAGACACTGCGCTGCCATATCATCTCCTGCCACATGCTTCTCCGGCACGCATGTCAACTCTGGTTTCACCACCGGGCCTAACACAAAGCCACAATCAAGAGAATCATTATGCAGAGGTACATCCACAGTGTGCTTTCCAAAATTCTCAACAGGTACACATTTTAATTCAACAAAGAATGTGTCACTAAGTGTAATGTCCCAAGTCGAAGTATCAACAACATCACTTTTGTCCTTTGACATTTCCCGTGCCACAGCACACACAGGGAACACTCCTGGATGTTTCTGTGCCAGCTCATTAGGGACCTCAGAAAACACAGGAATGGGAGTTACAACCGGAGTAGCCAACACTTTGTCACCAGCCAAATCATTCCCTAGAATGAAGGACACCCCCTTTATGGGAATGTGAGAACATACCCCCACAACAACATTGCCTGATACTAAGGGAGAATTGAGCGTGACCTCATGCAAAGGTGCATCCACAAATCCACCCCCAAAGCCCCGAACAATGACACCGGAATGCAAAGAAGAGTTTTCTGAAAACGGCAAAACCCCCTCCAGAATGAGGGACTGAAAAGCACCGGTATCTCTCCAAATTGTTATAGCCTGTTTGGACTCTAGTGCATTAGTCAGGGAAACAAATCCATCCATCATAAACCTTGAGGAACCCTCAAGCTCTTTGTCCACACGTTTGATACTTCCCCCATCACCATCTAACGTTGGCATAGGCGTTCTGCATATGGTTTCTACCAGAGCCACGGTTCTGACATTTTTCTGCTCAAGCACCGGGCACCCAGCAACGACTACAGGCCAGTCGCTCTGACGTCACACGTCATGAAGACGTTTGAGAGACTGGTCCTGCAACACCTCAAGCCCCTGGTGCGTGACTCCCTCGACCCCCTGCAGTTTGCATACCAGGCAAACATCGGGGTGGAGGATGCCATCATCTACATGCTCCACAGAGCGTACACGCACCTGGAGAAGCCGCGCAGCTCAGTGAGGATTATGTTCTTTGATTTCTCCAGCGCCTTCAACACCATCCAGCCGTCACTGCTAGCGGAGAAGCTCTCTGCGATGCAGCTGGAGCACGGCTTGGTGGCCTGGATCAAGGACTACCTCACTGAGAGGCCACAGTACGTCAGACTAAAGGACAGTCAGTCTGACGTACTGGTGAGCAACACCGGCGCCCCCCAGGGAACTGTGCTGTCACCCTTCCTCTTCACCCTCTACACCTCAGACTTCTGCCGCAACTCCAGCGGGTGCCACCTGCAGAAGTTCTCAGACGACTCCTCCATCGTAAGCTACATCACCGACGATGATGAGGAGGAGTACAGAGCCCTGGTGGAGAGCTTCGTGGGGTGGAGCGACAGCAACCACCTCCAACTCAACACCAGTAAGACCAAGGAGCTGGTGGTGGACTTCCGGAGGGGCAAGAAGAGGCCCCCCCCGATTCCCATCTCCATCCGAGGGGTGGATGTGGAGATGGTGGACTCATACAAGTTCCTTGGGGTACACCTGAACAATAAACTGGACTGGTCGGACAACACAGAGGCCCTCTACAGGAAGGGACAGAGCAGGCTGTTCTTCCTGAGGAGACTCAGGTCCTTCAATGTGTGCAACAAACTGCTGCAGTCTTTTTACCAGTCTGTTGTGGCCAGCATCCTCTTCTATGCTGTGGCATGCTGGGGAGGCTACATCAACTCAAGGGACACCAACAAGCTCAACAAGCTGGTGAGGAAGGCTAGCTCCGTGGTGGGAGTCGAGCTACCTAGACTTGAGGTGATGGTAGAGAGGGGGATGATAAGGAAGCTGGATGCCATCATGGAGAACCCCTACCACCCCCTCTACGACGAGCTAGTCAAGATGAGAAGCTCGTTCAGCCACAGACTCATCCCCCCCCGACACTCAACTAACCGCCTCGGACAGTCCTTCATACCAGCGGCCATCAGGCTCCACAACAGTGGGCAGCGACTAGCAGCCTCCAGGCCCCACAACAGGGGGCAGCGACAGCGACTGCTACCAGACATTGACCTGGGACTTATAGGAACCCAAGGGGGACAAAGTAGACTACCCTGGTACTTTGATTAATGTATACTCAGTAGATAGTAAATTATTATAACACCACCTCATGCATACTGCACCTCATGTGACACTGTGAATAATGTGAATATTCCTTAGCTAGTCAGATAGTAAATTATATTGACCATATTGATCAAATTGTTTACACTGCCTGTGTTGTCTTTTACTACCTGTATACTGTGTTGTTTTACTACCTGTACCCCTCCCCCCTCCCCCCATGCTGCTATGATGCCTGAATTTCCCCAAGGGGATCAATAAAGGAATATCTTATCTTATCTTATCTTATATGACCAGGTTCTTTACAGTAGAAACAGATAATCCCTTCTGGGAATGCACCAGCAGAACCACCCCGCCTAGGAGGTGAAGTTAACTGACCAGCAGACACAGGTTTTGGGAAACGGCCCCCCTGAACAGGACGCCTATCCCCGGACTCAACACGGTAGTCCTCCAAAAACACGGACTTGTGTGTCAACACAAACTCATCAGCGAAGACAGCGGCGTCGCCTATCTTCGATACCTTACGCTTATTTAGATGTGTGGAAACGGTATCAGGAACACATCTATTAAATTCCTCTAGGAGAATCAACTGCCTAAGCTGCTCTCTTGACTCTGCCTTCTGAGAAGTGCACCACCTGTCAAACAGGTTCTCCTTCTCCCTTCCAAATTCAACATAAGACTGTCCCTCCGACCTGCGATAACCTCTAAAACGCTGACGATAGGCCTCGGGACCAACTCATAAGCCCTCAATATGGAAGCTTTAACAAGCTCATAATCAGCGCTTTGTTCAAGGGACAGAGCAGTATAGGCTTCTTGTGCCCTACAAACTAAAACACATTGCAGCAGCAGTGTCCAGGCGGTATCAGGCCACTTCAATGTGGTTGCCACCCGTTCAAAAAGGGGAAAATATCTTTCCACGTCTTTCTCAAAAAATGGAGGCACCATCCTAATATTCCTGCCTACATCAAAACCGGAACGTGACTCTGAATGCAGAGCACCCGCCTGTAAGGCAGCATGCTTAAACTCAAGCTCCTTCTGCGCACGCTCGTGCTCCAGCAACATTTGTCTCTCCTTAAGCTCCCGCTCCTCTTTCCTCTCTTTAAGCTCACGCTCCTCTCTCCTCTCTCTCTCCTTAAGCTCACGCTCCTCTCTCCTCTCCTCACGATCTCGCTCTAGCTGCCTTTCCTTAAACTCCAACTCCCTAATCCTCCACTCACCCTCTGCACCAGGTAATAGTGGAGACGCGTCAGACAAAGGAGGCTCCTCCACCCTCTCCTCAAGCACCTGCTCTCTAATGAGTAACACCCTTAAAGCACTCAAGGCAGTTAGCTTCAAACGTTTCTCACCTGCAGTAAGCTCTACCCTGTAGTGTACAGCAAGTTATAGAAGTTGTTCCTTGGAAAACTTCTCCAACATGTCATGAGACGGGCGATCAACAAAGTCCTTGATGGAAGCCATCGTTACTGTACCAGTCACCACAAGCTACTCACTTTACTTTACAGTCACGAAGAACCACTAAAGAACCACTGAAGACCCCCTAACGAACCACTGAAGAACCACGAAGAACCACTGAAGAACCATGAAGAACCACTGAAGAACCACTGAAGAACCACTGAAGAATGCTAATGCCAATAATAACAACCAGAAGGGAACGCGGTGGAAATGTGAGCTCTACGGAGCGCACCTTTCTAGGTTGCAAACTAATAAATAAAATAAAAATAAAAATAAAACACAACCACCCTGAAATAAATAGACGTGTCATACACGCAGGAGGTCAGGTGCTAACAGGTATGCTCACCAAACACTCAAACAAACAAAATAAATTCAACAAACAAATCCAAACAGGTGCGCCTTCTAACCTGATATGACTACATATGCTTCTACATCTAAACTGCAGTCAAAACCGGCCCACCACATGTCTACCCTAAGAAACACTAAATCAGGCCCTACCACACTACCTGTGTTTTCTGGCCCCCTAATCTACCTACCCTTAAACTAATGCCCTGTAGACCTAACCATCTTCAACCACACCTGCTACCAGTCAAAGATCATACTTGACCATCCACCCGTCCAGTACATGATACGGTACCAGACAAGTAGATGGTGATCATCACTTCCCTGACTGCCCCAGGAGTATGTGGTGCACAGGAAGCTAATCAACAACCAGAAAATAATGTCCCTATCTACATGTGGTGCCCACTAAACTATATATTTTAACAGCATAAGTAGTCACATCAAATTACAAACAAATAAGGCATACTCACCTGTTTGATGAAACGGCTCAAGCCCCCACGTTACACAATATGTAACGAACACCACCCAAACCATAACACCATGACACCCTGTGTAACACAAAAAAAAAACACCAAACAAATTTCTAGGGGTAAATATCCCGGACGAGCGCCCAACTGTTACGACCCTGGCTCAAAGGCCCGCAACCTATATGTAAACCAACACCAAAACCCTGTGCTCAAACTCAAAAAGCTACTCTATTAAGGAATTACTGGTGTAAACTAAGGTACAAGCATAGAAGACCGTGCTATCTATCTGTTAACCCACACTCCTCTAAACACAGACCCTGCATGTGTGTTACCAGGGCTGGTTTTAAAGCTCCCAGCAGGTAACCAATCAGCACTAATTAGCTAATTGGCAGCCCTCACCTGCATGCCCCGTGACACAGGAGTGATCAGGCCTGCATGCACAGTGACACAGGAGTGATCAGGCTCCTGGTACATAACAATTACACTATTACACTATTACACACTATTACACAAAATTACACTATTACACTATTACACACTATTACACTATTACACACTATTACACTATTACACTATTACACACTATTACACACTATTACACTATTACACTATTACACACCATTACACTATTACACTAGCACACTATTACACTATTACACACTATTACACTATTACAATATTACACACTATTACACTATTACACAAAATTACACTATTACACTATTACACACTATTACACTATTACACACTATTACACTATTACACTATTACACACTATTACACTATTACACTATTACACACTAGCACACTATTACACTATTACACTATTACACTAGCACACTATTACACACTATTACACTATTACACTAGCACACTATTATACTATTACACACTATTACACTATTACACACTATTACACACTATTACACTATTACACACTATTACACACTATTACACTATTACACACTATTACAGTATTACAGTATTACACTATTACACTATTACACTATTACACACTATTACACTATTACACAAAATGTGCACATTTTAGTTTTTCATTTTAGGTATTTTGTGGTACTTAGTGGTATATTTCCAGGCACGTTGGGGTATTTTAGGGTACTTTGGGGTATTTTGGGGTATTTTCTGGTACTTTGGGGTATACTTTGGAGTATTTTGGGGTATTTTGGGGTATTTTCTGGTACTTTGGGGTATACTTTGGGGTATTTTGGGGTACTTTGTGGTATTTTGGGGTATTTTCTGGTATTTTCTGGTACTTTGGGGTATACTTTGGGGTATTTTAGGGTATTTTGGGGTATGTTCTGGTATTTTCTGGTACTTTGGGGTATACTTTAGGGTATTTTAGGGTATTCTGGGGTATTTTGGGGTATTTTCTGGTATTTTCTGGTACTTTGGGGTATACTTTGGGGTATTTTAGGGCATTTTGGGGTATTTTGGGGTCTTTTCTGGTATTTTCTGGTACTTTGGGGTATACTTTGGGGTATTTTCTGGTATTTTCTGGTACTTTGGGGTATACTTTGGGGTATTTTAGGGTATTTTGGGGTATTTTCCGGTACTTTGGGGTATACTTTTGGGTATTTTGGGGTACTTTGGGGTATTTTGGGGTATACTTTGGGGTATTTTGGGGTATTTTCTGGTACTTTGGGGTATACTTTGGGGTATTTTCTGGTATTTTGGGGTATACTTTGGGGTATTTTCTGGTATTTTCTGGTACTTTGGGGTATACTTTGGGGTACTTTGGGGTATTTTCTGGTATTTTCTGGTACATTGGGGTATACTTTGGGGTATTTTAGGGTATTTTCCGGTATTTTCCGGTATTTTCTGGTACTTTGGGGTATACTTTGGGGTATTTTAGGGTATTTTGGGTATTTTCTGGTATTTTCTGGTACTTTGGGGTATACTTTGGGGTATTTTAGGGTATTTTGGGGTATTTTAGGGTATTTTGGGGTATTTTGGGGTATTTTCTGGTATTTTCTGGTACTTTGGGGTATACTTTGGGGTATTTTGGGGTATTTTCTGGTATTTTGGGTTATACTTTTGGGTATTTTGGGGTATTTTCTGGTACTTTGGGGTATACTTTGGGGTATTTTGGGGTATTTTCTGGTATTTTGGGGTATACTTTGGGGTATTTTGGGGTATTTTGGGGTATTTTCTGGTACTTTGGGGTGATTAGTAGGACCCGAAATGGGTATGAATCTAGGTTAAAAAAATAAACTATGGATACTAGTAGGGCTGACCCCTATTAATCGATTAGTCGACTAATCGGTCGAAAGGGGCCGTAGTCGACTGGCCAACCTCTTAGTCGAATATAATAAAAAAAATAAAAATAAAAATTATTCTTTCCAAAAGAAAATAGGCCTAGAAGCGTGGCTAACGCTAATGGCACACATACCAGAGGCTAACTGCCTATGAAAACAGGCACAGAGGCACTGAAAGAGGATTTCACCCATCTAATGAACACACTAGACTAGACAAATATCAAGATGTATCCATCAGTGGACCAATTGCATGCTTTTGCAGAGGACAATAAGCCTTCAGTCGACTCCTTCAGACATTAAGCACCCCCCACAGCCCAAATGGAATGAAAAAAAAAAAAATTATACCTTTTTTTTTTATTTTTTTTTACTTTTTTTTAAGTCGACCAATAGTCGACTTACGGCAAATTTTGGCCAATCCTAGTCGACCATCCAAATCCTTAGTCGGGGACAGCCCTAGATACTAGCAATGTTTTGTTTATGACCAAACTATAACGACTCAGAATAAAGGTTGCTTCTGTTTCTACATCAGACACACACACACACACAGACCCACACACCCACACACACACACAGACCCACACAAACACACACAGACACACACAAACCCACACACACACACACACACACCCACACACACACACACGCACGCGCACACACACACACACACACACACACACACACACACACAGACACACAGTTCACTCATTTCATTACTGCCTGTGGTGCTGGATGGTTTTCCTTTCATCTCTCTGTCTCTACCCCCCCCCCCCCCCCCCTCTCTCTCTCTCTCTCTCTCTCTCTCTCTCTCTCTCTCTCTCTCTCTCTCTCTCTCTCTCTCTCTCTCTCTCTCTCTCTCTCTCTCTCTCTCTCTCTCTCTCTCTCTCTCTCTCTCTCTCTCTCTCTCTCTCTCTCTCTCTCTCTCTCTCTCTCTCTCTCTCTCTCCCTCCATCCCTCTATCTCTCCATCTGTGGTAATGAAAGTGCTTGGAGGACAAGGCTGATAATTATCATAATGATTCTTATAAAAACCATGAAACTCTTAATAAAATATTTAGTCGTCCTTCCTTCAGTCGTTCAACACATATTTAGGCCGTGAGCCAGTAGGGTTGGTCGTTACCATCTTGGGGGACAAACTTTCATAGTGATTTTTGGGAAGGTATACACCCCTACTGCTAGAAAAGATGTGATAGCAATGTAGCAGTTGCCTCCAAATGTGTGCTATCACATCTTTTATAACACTACCAAGCATATTTTTCAGGCCTCCTGTCCGAAATGACATGCCCCAAATGAATCATGATAGCTCCTGAACCATAAGGCCTATATGCATGTTTCTGGTCTCCTTTGATAGGTAACAAGCTAGGACATATGAATTCAGTGTAAGTAAACCCACATATATTACCATTCCAGAGTAAATGGAGATACAATGAAGGAAAACATCATATTTTTACCCTCGCCTGGTACATAATCTTAATTTAAAAGGCAATATGACCATTTTATTACATGGCGTTTTCACATTCGCCGAAATGCTTGCTTGTGATTGGTCAATAGCGCGCGTCAGAGGTCCGATATTACACAATAATGACCGCTGTGGGACAATTATGACCGCTGTGCGCAGCTGTTCGCAATCAAGCCCACTGACATCAGTGCAATCAGACACTGCCGGCTGCCGGGGACGAGCACTCAGCGGAGCCAGAACCAGTGTTGCGAGTCGATGTAAAATGAATTAGGTATATTGTTAGTAAGTTAGCCATGTAATAAGCGGGATAATGTATAGCTAATAGCTATACTCGATCATTGTCGCAAAATAATTGACCTTCACTGACGTTTAAAACACCTCGCCGAGGCGGCTCGGTATTTTAAACTCTGTGTCGGTCAATTATTTTGCGACAATGACCTCGTAGCTATACATTATCCCTTACATAACCAATATCCCATGGATAATAATGCAACTGAATGTGTTCTCCTACTCCTTGACTACAAATGTAACTGTAAATGTGATGACAATACATTAGAAATACAACATTTATGATACCGTTTAAAAAGGTATACTCACGGCGGCTGAGTGGCGCAGTGGGCAAGGCGCTCACCACTAACGCAGGAGCTGCTGGTATCGAGCCCGGCTCTCGGCGTTGTTACCGGCTTGGCCGGTCATCATACTAACACAATTGGTAGTGTTAGAGGGTGGGAAAGCTCCCGTCAGTACAGACAGTTCTCAGTCTCTATCCGTGGCGCTGTTGGCGGTGCTCTCCAATGGTCTGGGAGCCGAGACTAGTACAGATGTAAAAAACAATAACATATATAATAATAATAATAATAATAATAATAATAATAAAAATAATAATACAAAACCTACCATACTTTGTTTTACATCTTCCACATCTTCATCAGAACTTTCCACACTCTGAGGTGGATGCCTGGGCCCTCATTTATCAACGTGGCGTACGCACAAATATGTGCGTAACCCGTGCGTACGATCATTTCTAAGCAAAGTGTGGGATTTATCAATTTGAACTTGTGCTTGACTTTGTGCGTATATTTAAGCACAGGTCGGAGCATGCGTAGCTGGCGCCGGTGGTAGAATATCTTTACAACGCGGAAATAAGCACTGACTGCGCTCTGCGTAACTCAACTCGTTATTATTTTGCGCATATATTGCAGAAATACGGGAACGTTTTGATTATATTTAAAAGGCTTTGCCATTGTTAAACGTAATAAGTGGAACCCCGAAGCTGTAAGCAGAATACAAGTCATATGAACACCCACGATATAGTGTTCTAACTTCTTCCCCCTTCCTATAAGAAAGAATAAAAAACGCATTGCAACGAGAACAGACTGAGGTTATTTGTTGAGTGTATGTGTATACAAAACCCTTGCAATAAATGTGTCTTAAATGAATGAAAACACAGAGCATATATCGTGTGGGTGATATCATGACTTGTATTCTGCTTACAGAATTTCACTTATTTAGTTTTACAATGTCAAAGCCTAAATCAAACCTTCCCGTATTTCTGCAATCTATGCGCAAAATAATAACGAGTTGAGTTCTAACAAAGAACGTATTACATGCTGGTAGGCTGATAGAGTAAACTATGATATGAATATGAATATGATATGATATAAAGGTATACTGGTCCGTCCGCGAGGATATCGTATCGAGGACTCGGATAGCCATTAAATGCCATTTGAGAATATAGGCTAAAGCGACGGCCTATAGCCTATACATATTATTTAATGTTTTCATAAGCGTAAAGATACAACAGCTAGATTAATGATCAAGTTAGTTTACTGTATGCAGGCTTCGCAGGGCTGTGTGTTATACTGTATATCAAGTTTCTCAAGTTTCAAGTTTCTTTAATAGTTGTCATACAGAAGTACAGAATACTTTCATACAAAATGCTTCTTACTGTTACGCTCCAGAGACTGTGCTAGACAAGATAGTATCAAATAACATAGTATAGCATGTAATTTAGAAGAAGAAAATGTGGTCACAGTGTTCGGTATAGACATATGTACAATGTTCTGAGTTACCATATAATATACAATACTATGCAGTGTACTAATGTACAGTACTATATAGTGCAAAGCAGAAATGGGATGAGGTACAATTTAGGTACAATTTACAGTAAGGTGTACGAGTTGTAGTGCAATCCTTCATCAATAAATATAAAGTGTGGGGAGTGGGTGCTACAGTGTGTTTGTTTAAAGTGGGTGTGTGCTATAAAGTGTGTGGAGTGGGTGCTACAGTGTGTTTGTTTAAAGTGAGTGTGTGCGTGTGGATGTGTGTGCTATGTGCGTTTGGTGGTTGTTGTTGTGTAGTGTTCATTGTTCGTTTAGCAGCCTGATGGCCTGGGGATAGAAGCTTCTTCTGAGTCTTTCTGTGCTCGCCTTGAGACTCCGGTATCGCTTGCCTGACCGCAGCAGTTCAAAGAGGCAGTTGTTCGGGTGACTGGAGTCTTTAATGATTCTCTTAGCCTTGCCCTTGCAACGCTTGTTGTAAATGTTCTGGAGGGTGGGGAGCCCCCCTCCAATTGTGCGTTCGGCTGAACGTGTCACTCTTTGTAGTCTGCTTCGGTCTTGTGCAGTGCTATTCCCAAACCAGGAGGTGATGTTGCCGGTCAAGATGCTCTCTATTGTACATGAGTAGAAGTTCTTAAGGATCTTCTGACTGACTTGGAACTTCCTTAGGCGCCTGACACAAAACACTAGAGTCAAGGAAATAAGGAAAATGCGGCACTGTGCCTTTAAGAGGCGAACAGGCTAAGGGACAGGGCTAAGTGTCAGGGACAAAGGCTAAGGGCCAGGGCTACGGGCCAGGGCTGCTTACAGGGATGAGGACAGGGTTCCGACGGCGGAGGCCTGGCAAGGGGACAGGGGCCCGACGGCGGGGGTCGGGCACGGAGACAGGGGCCCGACAGCGGAGGCCGGGCACGGAGGCAGGGGCCCGACGGCGGAGGCCTGTCACGGGGACAGGGGCCCGACGGCGGAGGCCTGGTACGGAGACAGGGGCCCGACAGCGGGGGCCGGGCACGGAGACAGGGGCCCGACGGCGGAGGCCTGTCACGGGGACAGGGGCCCGACGGCGGAGGCCTGGTACGGAGACAGGGGCCCGACAGCGGAGGCCGGGGGGAAGAGGCGCCATCCTCCCGTGGAAATAGGGAGCGATGACGCGCCGGCTTGACGTCTGGAGTGGGAACACTGGCAACCTCCCGTAGAGAATTAGAGAGCGAAGGCGGTGTCCCACTCCAGGCACGGAGATCCTCTTCCTCCTCCTCGGGGGGGCTGGGCACGGAGACTTGACTTGACTTGACTTGAGACAGGGGCCCGACAGCGGAGGCCGGGGGAAGAGGCGCCATCCTCCCGTAGAGAATTAGGGAGCGATGATGCGCCGGCTTGACGTCTGGAGTGGGAACACTGGAAAACCTCCCGTAGAGAATTAGAGAGCGAAGACGGTGTCCCACTCCAGGCAAACGGCGACAGGTGGTGATGGCTGGCACGTCGTCTCACGCCGGAGACGCGGCAGGTGATGGTAACGTACAGGATGGTAATGTACAGAACTCCATGAACACAGAGTGAACACAGATACAGATACAGAACGAACACAGAGTCCAGAACACAGAACGACCCGACCAGGACTGGAGGGGAGTCTGCAACCTATGTACTCTCCCGAGGTGATTGCAAACTCCCAACAGGTGCGTGAAGGTAGAGGATCAAGGATGTCCAAGGGTGGGGGCTGGTGAAGAGTAGAGGAGAGTAAATCATCGCAAGGGTGGGGGCTGGTGAAGAGTAGAGGAGAGTAGACAGGGAAAACACAGGAAAAGGTCCAGGGACAGGCGAATCCTCACAAATGTGCTGGTTCTGTAGCAGGACTGGGTCAGTCAACATCCTTGGCTCCCGGCGCACCGAAGATTATACGTTCAATTTGTTAGTTGGACCTCGGTGATCAATCTCGCTCTCAGTGAAGTCTCTCAGAGTTCGCTCGGGTTAGTCCACTTTTCCACATTTCATGGGGGTGTTCCATTACCGTATATGGTTAATCGGGGCGGTTCTGGTATGCAAATACGTGAAAGTGTGCACGAGCCTCTGCGTAGGAGCAAGGTGATATTTATCATGACAGGTATGCGTAGGACCTGTGTACGCACGTGTGATAAATCCCTTTTTTTTGTGCGTGCACACATTCTAAATTCTGTGCTTACGTATGGAAATAGAAAATTTTCTAAGAAAACTTGATAAATGAGGGCCCTGGTTCTCACAGTCTGCCAGTCTACACATGTCAGTGCACCTGAGGCCATTTGCAACACACATACATCTTGGTAGTAAACACATTTTTGGACAGTTTACAGGCCAGTAGATCCAGGACGGCATCGGATGCTGGCTGGCCTTCCATCCAGTCCACCACCAACTGTTCAGCTTCCTCTTCTCTCTCCATCTTCAGGCTTCTGCCAACAGGGATTGGCACTTGTGGGTCCTTCTCCAAACATCTTCTCCATATACCAGCCTGGTAGTTGGCTTTCTGTGCATGTTTTGTTAAGCAGTCCTTGCATGGTGGGAGTTGATGACTTTCAAGTTCACCTTTTTTGGCATAGAAAATGTGATATCTGAGCTGATTGACCTTGGTGGTTGATGCTTTTGGGGCATACAGGAGACATGTAAATGCCTCTAGTTTGTCCCTCAGCTCTGGGGAGAGATCCCATTCCTTTTTTTTTTTTTTTATATTTTATTTTGATTTTCCATTATTCAAAACATACACAAATGACAATACTGAGACAATTACAGGACAGTAATAACAGCAACAATAACAACAACTATATGTGGGTGCCTATATACGCCTATGGTAAATGGTTGTAAATGTGCAAGATAAAGTGATAAAGGTCCCTACATATGTAAACAAACACAACAGGAAAACAGAAACAAACGACAACAACAAAAAAACAGAACAAAAAATTACAATATTTTCAGAGACATTGAGAGATACAGGATGTCCTCAACACATCTTTAACACATCCTTACCAGAATGGAGCTACTAGAGAGATCAATGAGAAGGTCATTCAGTCAAGTCGGGTGGGAGATCTCCAAGATAGTCCAGAAAAGGCTGCCAAATTTTATTGAAATGATCAACCCTGTTCCTTAGTGAATAAGTCACCTTTTCTAGAGGGATACAGCTCTTCACCTCTGAAAGCCACATCCCAAATGGCAAAGGGAGATCTGACTTCCATTTTGTTGCAATAATTTTTTTGGCAATAACCAGGAGGAGTTCTGTAAGCTTGATGGAATGACTGCGTGTAAGGTTTGAGTTTGTAAAGTTACCAAGGAGGCATAATTCGGGATCAGTCGGAAATGTTATATTATGAATTTGTGATATGGCCTCACAGACCCGCTCCCAGAAACTTTGCAGTTTGATGCAATGCCAAGTGGAGTGAAGGAACGTGCCCTCCTCCTGGCCACACCTAAAACAGAGGGGCGAGATACTAGAGTTGAACCCATGTAATTTGGAGGGGGTAAAATAGACCTGATGCAGGAAATTGAATTGAATCAGTCTATATCTTGAATTTAGTGTGCATGTGACCCCATCTTTACACAGGTCCTCCCAGAGGCCTGGATCAATTTCTGTGTCCAAATCTCTCTCCCATCTAGTCCTGGACCTATCAGGTTCAGTGGTCGGCAGAGAGGGTAGTAAGGTGTTATAGACTTGAGAGATGGTTCTCACCATCCTTTGATCATTATGAAAAAGACTTTCAATGGGAGATTTTTCTGGTAGTTTCCATTGACCTTGAGTGTTAACCCTCACAAAATCTCTCAGTTGCAGGTATTTAAAGAAATCTCTTCCAGGAAGTTGATATTTCTCTTTCATTTGCTGGAAGGACATAAAAACCTCCTTTTCATAACAATGTTCCAGGGAGAGATCCCATTCCTGACCCAACTCTGAGAATGTGTCCTGATTTTGCCTATTGCTGGTCAGAATTTTTAGGGCACCTGTCTTCCCTTTGCCTGCAAAAGCACTTACAGTGTCACATCCTGTATATGCATGCAACCCGATGAGAGCCCTACACATCTCTACGCGAACAGTGGCAGCAACCTTCCTGGTGTCCACAAGCCTTGCACGGGATTTACTGCCACACATCTGGAACAATGGGGCCTCAATCTTGTCACAGAACGCTAAAGACATGATAAAGACATCTGTGTCTTCTGAGCAGATAACTACAGATGGGTATCCCTCTCTTCGTGGCATGGGCAGCATGGAGAAGTAGGCGGCCATCTGCTTCTTGTTGGCATTGAAGAGCTGACACCGCCTCACTGTCCTGAGATGAGATTCTGTAACATTTGTCATTCACAGTTGCATACAGAATCTTGTCTTGTAGCTTTGCTCTGTACTCTGCCTTCCTCCATTCATCGACTATACAGCTAATGAGACTAGTTTTGTTACTGACTTTGGTCAGGAAGCTCCTCCACTGCCTCACCATCTGTGTACCTGTGATACCTTGCAACTCATGACCAGTCTCTTCACCCCGTAGAGATCTTTCACTGTTCTTGATAGAGTTCTCCTTGTATGTGTCAAACACAACATCTATTCTGCTACTCTGACTGCCTTCCCTCAGAGCCATACCCAGAACTGTTGTGGCAACATCTCTGAAAGTAACTTGATCACCTTTCACTCTTTGGAGCAAGTTCATTCCATCAACCACTGTAGCAGAGTTCCCTGGGAGTTGCTATGCTAATGCAAAAAAATTCTGCAAGGTCGTGGCCCAAGTAGCTTTATTTGTCTTTCTCAGCAATCCGCCTAGTGTGGACTGTGGACAGGGCCCAGGAAAATCGCCCAAGGGGATGAGAAAGGATATCTTCCATATGTAGACTGCGCCCTTGTGCCATCACTTTGATGTGTCCAAACAAAGACCTGTTTGCTTTCAAGATGATTGCCCTCCCACTTGATTTCACTTCTCTCTTCTTACACATATCACTGAATGTTTTTAGCCTGTTGGTTTTCATTGGGTCATGGAATTTCTTTGCTGGTGGGTCTTTCTCCAGTCTCTCATCCTTGAAGATTGCATAGCATTGCTCACCAATCTCATATGCCTTCATCAGGTCGGAGTCAATCTCCTTGGGGGCTGTCTTTGCTGTAGAGATTCTAATGAGGTCCCGCTTCTCTGCAAATGGGTTGACCCATTCCTGTATGAGGCTAACCACTGCTGAAACTGCTTCCTCATCTTTCAGGATTATTGGCTGCTGTAGCTCCGCATGACAAACCTCTGATTTGTTACCTTGCACCATCTCCCTTAACTGTCCCAGGAATGCACTGCGGTGCTCAGCTGTTATGTAGTAACGCTTGACAGCTCCAGCATTCAGGCTGAACCATGTTGTGCCTCCAGGAGTCTGTGTGTCTTTGTTAACTGTGACTTCAGTAACCTGGTCCACAGGGATCCGTCCAAAGGGGTTGTTACTTGACAGCTGCACCAAGAATTGGCCTGTTTTGAAGGCCTCATACACAGCAGGATGCTTCTCTGGGCGGTTTTTCATCTGAGCAAAGTAAGGGGACAGGTACCTGGCATAATTTATCTTATCATAAGCAAAGCACCATGGGATCATGCTTCTTATAGCATGGAGGTGCAACTCCCAGTCCCCCTCACGAGAGGCACGCAGAAGGCCAAGTATTACGTTATCTACCATGTCAATGTATGACATCCAGAATGCAGAAAGCTCTCCATTGTTGTGACGGAGGTGTTCCAGAAAGTCTGTCCACAGGGTTATCAGCTCAGCTAAGAGTGGACTTTGCAGAAGATTGTTCGCTGTCTGTTGGTTCAAGTCACTGGCCATATCTTTCACATTGTCCAAGAATTATTTGATCATCCCACTCTTCTCTGGAATGCTGTCCTCAACCCACAGTGTGAACTCTGAACTCTGCCCATGCGAGTCTCATCAGTGCTTCATAGATGTATGGTGGACCCTGACAGCACGGTTATAGTGTTTACCATCAAAGACTCCATTGACAGAACCCTCTGCGACAATTCCAGCCTCTATGCATAATTATGTCCTTTAGACCAGCAACCCGAAATCGCTTTCCTAGGATGGCTAAGGCATTACATATGGTATGGAATGTCCCCATTCTGAGAAGAATGTTGGAGAAGCGCTCTTTGTGCTTCCAGGCAATTTCAGTGGCTTTCGCATATAGTGCTTGATCCATATATTGATTCTAGATGCAGTTCCTTTCTGATTATCTCTGATTGATTCAGGATTTCAAACACTGGTCAACTGTGTGGCTGGTGAATTGATGGTTGGCAGATACCCAACTATATCTTGTGAGATTGGTTCTTGGTCCCTGGTGCTGATATTAAAACCAGTCCAGCTTTGGATTATCTGATTGTCTGTATCTGTTTGCCTTGCAAGTGCCCACACCAGGTTATTCTTGCAGGCAAGAAGAGCAGCTTCCTTGGTTTCCTGGACACAGTGTTCCCTGGTTGGGAGAGGCTGTGGGCCCACACGCGCACCTGCTACATATACTCCCAGTTCTTGGTCCTCAATGGTGACTGATCTCTGCTTCCGTTTCTCAATGTGTGGAAGCTCAGCTCTTGGTAGTTGTGGTCCATAGACATTGGCATGTACAACTATACCATTGACTCTATGTGATGTGCCCTTTCCAGTGAGAGTTTCCTCAAGTCTATCAATATTGTTCCATGCAAGATTGATGCTGGAAGTACAACTCTTTGAGTTGAGGCTGTTGCTAGCTTTTGGAGACACAGAGCAGTGTCATTCTCTTCAAGTTGGGAGTAAGCTTGTTCAGTGTTTGGATGAGCTCAGTATTACCCGTCAATGTTTTTACTGCATAAGGAAGTAGAAGGTGGTTTGTGTTAAAAATTTAAACATGATTACTTGATTAAAATGTTCCTTACGCTTTCTCCTAGCATCACGATCGGCCATGCTTGCTGAAAGAGGGGTGTGGCTCTAATGCAGTCCACTTTAGATGATGTGGAAGAGTGGTTGGCTTATAGACATCCAAAAAAAAATTTTGTTCATATGGGTGGGTGGAGTCAGATAATAATAATAATTATAGATCTAGACAGCCTTTAAAAGTCATGTCCATGGATCAAATGGGATATCTTTATAAATTGTATCATAAATGTTGTATTTTTTGTGTATTTTCATCAGATCCAGAGTTACATTTGTAGTCAAGGAGTAGGAGGACACATTCAGTTGCATTATTATGTGATATTGGTAATACTGGTCATATTGCCTTTTAAAGTAAGATTATGTACCAGGCGAGGATATAAATATGATGTTTTCCTTCATTGTATCTCCATTTACTCTGGAATGGTAATATATGTGGGTTTACTTACACTGGATTCATATGTCCTAGCTTGTTACCTATCAAAGGAGACCAGACACATGCATATAGGCCTTATGGTTCAGGAGCTATCATGATTAATTTGGGACATGTAATTTCGGACAGGAGGCCTGAAAAATATGCTTGGTAGTGTTATAAAAGATATGATAGCACACATTTGGAGGCAACTGCTGCATTGCTATCACATCTTTTCTAGCAGCAGGGGTGTATCCCTTCCCAAAAATCACTATGAAAGTTAGTCCCCCAAGATGGTAGCCGTGGCCCAAATTTGAGGCCCTGGCTCACGGCCTAATTGGAGCTTTTTACATTTGTATTCCTCCAACAAAAGATCCTGAGGCGTCTCCTACCTCTCCTCGTCTCCTCCTCTCCTCCCTCTCCTCGTCTCCTACCTCTCCTCGTCTCCTACCTCTCCTCGTCTCTTATCTCTCCTCCTCTCCTCCCTCTCCTCCCTCTCCTATCTCTCCTCCCTCTCCTACCTCTCATACCTCTCCTCCTCCTCTCCTACCTATCCTCCTCTCCTCCCTCTCCTTCCTCTTCTATCTCTCCTCCTCTCCTCCCTCTCCTATCTCTCCTACCTATCCTCCTCTCCTCCCTCTCCTATCTCTCCTACCTATCCTATCTCTCCTCCCTCTCCTCCTCTCCTACCTCTCCTATCTCTCCTACCTATCCTCCTCTCCTCCCTCTCCTATCTCTCCTCCCTCTCCTATATCTCCTACCTATCCTCCTCTCCTCCTCTCCTCCCTCTCCTATCTCTCCTCCCTCTCCTATATCTCCTACCTATCCTCCTCTCCTCCCTCTCCTATCTCTCCTACCTATCCTCCTCTCCTCCCTCTCCTATCTCTCCTCCCTCTCCTATATCTCCTACCTATCCTCCTCTCCTCCTCTCCTCCCTCTCCTATCTCTCCACACTCAGTGAAGAGATAAAGAAAAGCAGGAGTTGAGCTGTGATCGCTGAGTGGAGAGTTATTATCAATGTAATATTAACACCTGGGCAGAAAAGAAAACTAGTTAAATGTACTAGTACGTGGCCTGTCATTCCTCTGTGGAGTTTGGGGGTGGGGGCGTGGTGTTCGCTGGTTTTCCTTGTGGTGGCAGAGGCGCCGGGGCTGGGGTAGATGGAGCCCGTGGGGTTGGCATTCCCATCGCCGTGCATGGCGGTGTGAGTGGCGCGCGGGCTGTTTGTGTTTTCCTTCGGTCATGGCGTGCTTTATCGGGGGGTGCGTCTTGGATGGGGATCTGGTAGGGATTGATGTGTGGGGTGTTCGGGGGACTGACTGTTCCGGGGGGGTTCACATGACTTCGAGCAACATTATACTATTGTACTTATTTTATGCCTATTCTTAAATCTGCACATCTACAATACACTACTTTATTGTCTTTTATACGTATTCTTATGTCTGAAGTTTATGCAAAAATTCTGTCAATTTGTGTGCTGATTTTATGCCCATGTTCATTTTTTTTTTTTATATAATCTTTTATACTAAATGCTGTGATGCACTCTGGACTGAGAGTACTATGTTGTAGATAGCTATTAATATTTATTATTGTTATATTGTAGAAATGTGTGCATTGAAATGTCTGTAAATGTCTGTCTCGACTACATTGAAAATTAGGGTGACCTCAATTGTAATTTTGAGAATAAATAAAGGTTGATGATGATATACTGTAAGCAGTCATAAGTGCTTATGTCTTTAATGCTTTATTTTCTCTTAACCTGTTAATCTGTAGACCGTTTTCGCCTAAAGGTACATGCCTAAGTAAATGGAAGATTGCTCCACTTCTGCAAGGTCAATTTGCATGTTCTTGGTATCTAGGAACATCTAGGGACCTGGGGGTATGTATTTCCAGTGTCAGAAATATTGTGTCTGTTACTAGGCTGAGTAAATTGTAATGAAGAAAAGGAGAATATAAATTATGATTTATGATTTTTGCATCTTTGATCAAAAATTGATACGGGTAGGAGAAAATGCTCACTGAGCTCATTCACCACCTTATTGAGATCATGTGTACAAAAAATCTAAGCAAATGAATAAAGGGAAGATGATTAAACAGAAGGATTTGTAGATACAGTAATTAATGATCATCGATTTTAATTATAAATTCATATTTGACCTTGAACTTGACCTTAACCTTATTATGGCCAAATCATACATCTATGGATAGGGAAAATGCTCATCTTTCCAATGGCAGGGTTGAATCTGGATCTAGTCATTTCCTTGCGGTTTTTACGATAATTAGCATTTTCCGATAAATTCGTATTTCCGATAAATCGTATAAAACATCGGAAAAATGAAAATATGCACTTTGACTACTGTTTTGATAGGGTTATGGTCTTTACTCATTGCTACAATTTTTTTTTTTTAAAACATTAACCTCTTAACATCCAAGGGCCCACATGTGGACGATTCTTTGCCGACCTCTAGTGGCTCGGTGTGCATTTCTTTTAATACAATATATAGATAGAATTAAAGCCCTATTTGTTGCCTGTCGATTGCCCTTTCAGGTGACAAAATCCATTCAGCGGTTCTCGAGTTACATGCCAATATGTGAGGCGTGCCCCAAAGTACGCAAAAGTACACATTACCACCCCCGACTCCCGGGGCTCTAGTTCCGTCAATCATTTGGCGATCTCGAAAATATTTGCACAGGGTTGTAGCCAATGAGTGTGGCTTTCCAATGATACCCCATGATATGATAATTGGGGATCTAATACGGTATCTATTGATCGATTTATGATAAAGAAAAGCAGGGGGTCCTATAGGGGGACCTTAAGGCTTAACAGGTAGTATATATAATATTATATTTCACTTCATTTAAATGGTAAATTACATTTTTATCTTGAGTTTTGTGTTATGTCTGAAACTAAATATTAAACATGTATCATGTAAATTGACATTTTGGAGCTACAATTATAGCAGCAGCTACAATACTGAACACATTTGATGGAAGGTATTACTGTCTGAATGATTATTAGTGTGGGTGCCTTCATTTTTTTATTAGAACCTAATGTGATCATGCCTTTTCAGAAACAGCTTTGCCAATCGTAACGTATCCATATCCGTTCCGAAAGTTCACCCTCACTTTTCTGTCACAAATCTGGTGAAGACGTACACAGCGTCAATCCTGTCCCAACAAACGGATACTCCTAATTGAAAATGAATTAAGAACAGACATAGATGGACACACAACAGATCAATGTAGTTGCAGCCTTAGTATCTAGACACTAAGGGCCGATCCCTCCATTTTGCATGTGGGTAGGTATAGGGATGGGACTTTCTAGCAAAAGTGCTATTCAAAAATCGCTGGTTCTTAAGATCGAATATTCGACTATTCAACTCCCCCCCCCCCCAAAAATATATAGGCCTATAGGTATTAATTTATTTTTATTTTATAAAAAATATATTGTTATTTTCTGTTTCAGTTTAAATTTAGGTAAAATGTTCAGTTTCAGTTAAATTCAGTTATTCTTTTTAATAGAATGGATCGTTAAAATCAAAGGGTATTGCACATAAATAGGCACTTCTATCAACCGGCTTTAATAAACAAACAGAAAACGTAGCATGTGCATCTTTTAGATCAATTAGGCTGTCTCTAAATATAAAAAGGAATGAAATAAGAATGGTTTGCTTAGTAGGGTAGGGTGTCCAGATTATTTTGTGGATCTAGGGGTAGTGATAATCTAGCCCTCCAACGTTCCTCATTCCTCAAATAAGGGTCGTGGAACGCCAGTAATGTAGGAGAGACCTGTCCGGTTAGCGTCTATGCTTTTACCAACTTGTTTGTGTTTCCGGGTTCCCGTTTTGCGCTCTGATTGGCCACTGACGTTTCTGGTCATGTGACATGTGCGCCCAATCGCATGACGAGCAGTGTCTTAGCCCATTTCCGCGTCGAACAGCCTGCAAACGACCTAACGCCTAGTTTATCACTGGTTAAGCTTAGGCGACTCTTTCGCAGTTGGTTAAGGTTAGAGTTTGGAATCAGGGCTGGCGTTCTATCGCCATGCTCTGAGACAAGCTCTAACCTTAACCAACTTTGAAAGAGTGCCTAAGCTTAACCGACCAAAAACTTGCCGTCACACAATTGGGCGCACATGTCACATGACCAGAAACGTGCGTGGCCAATCAGAGAGCAAAAACGGGAACCCGGAAACACGAACGCGTTGGTAAAAGCCATCAGGCGTCCGGTTAAGGAGAACCAGTAGTGTTTCATAACTCGGAGGTGCCTGAGATATTAAGGAGAAATATATGTTTCCTTCTCTCCAGACACTTCAGTTCAGTTAGAAAGATTTCAGTTACACTACATTTCAGTTCAAACTTTTTTTTTTTATTAACCTAATCTCCTAATTAACCGTCTGTAGTGTGGTAGTGAAAGGTTAACCTTCTGTAGTGTGGTAGTGAAAGGTTAACCTTCTGTAGTGTGGTAGTGAAAGGGTTAACCTTCTGTAGTGTGGTAGTGAAAGGTTAACCTTCTGTAGTGTGGTAGTGAAAGGTTAACGTAAGGTTATGAATATAACCGTAGTTCTATGAATACTAGTGAAGCTCAGCGTCATCTGCACTAACCTCACTTTGTGCATTTGCACTGAATAAAAATTCACAATGTACCTTTACATACCAACATTCGTCTGGCCACACCCCCAACCGCTACCTTCATAAGCAGGTGTGTGGCCACACACTCGCCTCCTTCCCAATCTTTCACCACAAGGCGAGATCAAAGGCCGCAGTGGTGTCCAGACGCTGAGCGTCACTAGTATTCATAGAACTACGGTTATATTCATAACCTTACGTTCTATATCATACTAGCTTCCGCTCAGCGTCATCTGCAATACGGGAGCTGAGCGGGAGCTTGAAGCTCGACAAATGTACCCCACTGAGGCCCCCCACAACCATCAGAACCGGGGAGGACCGAGCCCCCCCGACCCTCCCTAATGGAGGATACCCCCCCTATCGGAGGACGGGAGGGAGACGGATCCGACCGTGCGAAGAGAAACTCGAGCAACTCAACGCACAGGGTGAGCAGACCATGGCTTGACCCCACGACTACCCACACGCACAACCCGCATGCCACCAGGGAACGAACGGAAGGAACAAACCTCGTTACCGCCCCCAAAAACACAGGGTCGAGAGCAACTCAACCCCGTGGCAAGGCCGTAGCAGCGGAGCGCGAAGGAAGACCCAGACCCACTGAAGGGACTGGATCCCCCGGAAAAAGGGGGCCCGGAGAGGACAACGATGCCACAGCATCAAGACCTCACCAGGCGGTCACTAGTGACACCGCCCCCCACATCGCCAGCGTATTCGGACAGGGCCCCTCCAAGAGCGGGCCCTTCCCCCCACTAGCACGCCGCCTGGCACACTGACCCTGGCAAACTCAGGCAGTCAGCATGGCCGTAACTCGAAGCACTCAAGAGGCTACACTACAGCGGGAGCAGGCAGCGCACTGGGGAGACGACCCCAGAAGGGGACGATCCCTCAATCCAGGCATCAGGCGTTTGACCCGAGCCTGGAGCACTGCGGACGAGACCGGCGCCAAAGGGGTCAACTGAAAACAGCACCCCCGGCGGAAGGGGCGTATGCTGGCATTGTTGCGCACCATGACAAAGTCTCCACCAAAAACCCCGACCCAGAGGGGCCGAGGCAGAGAAGGCTGACACGATTGGCAGACGTCATGAACGTGCAGGGGCACACTCAACCGGGTAACCCGGGAGTTGACTCTGCTCCAACACACCAGGGAATCAACCAACCTCTTGGTACCACATGCGGTGGTTGTTCCTATAACCCCTCAAGAAAAAACTCCAAAACACACCTGCGGGTATACACTGGCTATACCGCAGTACAAGTGTTTCAGTTTTCAAAAAGGGGTTATTCCAGGCCTACGGGTCGATGAAACACAACTTCGGACCGGGCCCGGCGGCTCGGGAAGCACACAGGGATGCCAGAGGAGGTCCATAAGACCACCCCAACAGCCCCCTCTTCACCATGCGTAAGAGAGGAGCGAAAAGAATGGAAAACCAGCCCCTTTATGATAACACAGGGGACAACCTGTACCCAACAAAGGGTCTCCATAATGCCCAACCCTGTGACACCCGGGCCGAGCCGGCATTTTTTCCCCCGAAAAAAGCACAAGTCCCTCAGGGTACCAGAACAGCAGATCTGCGTCCCCGGCGGACAACGGGTTAACTGACCTGGACCAGCGTGACCAGAACCAGTCCCGTGCCCTAATCACGCCGACATCCCCACTCCAAGAGAGGGGGTAGGTACGCGTGTCGATCTAAAACATGAAAAGAGGGCGCCACCCAGACGGTCCCATTCGTACCGCGCTCAGTGGCCCACCCCAAGGGCGTGAGACCCCTCTACCTATGTTTTGATCTATTCCGTTAACATCCCCCAGATATGAACGAGAATTCGTCGAGACCTAGTAACAGGCGCTCGGAAGAGAAAACCTCCATCCCAGTTGCCCTATAAAAAACGCTGTTTTAATAATGAGCAACCAAGGCGTACCAGCCTTATGCGTGATTCTTATCAGAAACACCCCGAGCCAGCACTATGTACGCGTCGAGACCCAAACACATCAATGGATAGTCTAACAAGACACCAGGAGCCGTCGTGCTTCATATTCTTTCCTCTTTTTATTAAAAAAGAAAGAAACACAGACTGACATGAATCCCACGTGACGCGGCTGAGGGTAATTTTTTTTTCATTTTTACATCCCGCCACCCTCACCACAGAGAGGAGACGGGAATCCTCAGAGAGACTTCCCACGTGAGCCATGAATTGAAAAGTCACGGTAACATTGAGCTATGTGACCAACAGACTCAAGTTACACGTATATCGAGCGTAGCAGAACACTAAGTTCCTACGCTCTGCCCCGACAACTTGACAAAGACAGACCCTACATACGGGTCTGAAAAAACTCACGGAAGCCGTCGTCCAATAGAAACGTGCCCAGTGACGTATTCTATGACGGGGGGAAACCCATGACTCAACTGCCCGTGATAGGTGCGGAGTCAGGGAACCCCCCCCCCCCCGTGCCAAGCTGCCTAACAGCTTGGCCGGACCGAATGAAAAGAGAGTAAAAAAAACCCTGACCAATCAGAAGAGGGAAGGAGGGGTTTATCTGGTACACCCTCGCAAGCCCAACCCTTGAATATGACAACAACAATAGCCATATGATACCTTAAGTAGCCAGTATGCTAATGAACAGCGCAAAGCTAATTCAATGCGCGCTAGCCACAGACAAGTCTGTGAACAGGGTTTATAACAAGGCCAAAGTTATATATGTGTGAACCCGACACCCGTGTTTATGTTGCAAGACACAGAAAATCTGATAGAGAGAGCGGCCTGAACCGCGGTACCTTTACACACACAAGCATTACTGCAGACCAACACAACAGTGTTGCGGCTCAATATCACTGTTTAAGCAACAGAGCACACAACTAACCTCTACCTTTATGTGAAGAACCTAACCTTCAGGTCGAGGCAGAAAAAACCCTTTTCAACCGAGTGTAAGCTGCAGGCCTTGCTTAAGCTCTAACATGAAATGTAGCGACCAACAAGACTTAAAAGTCTAGCCCTTCTATCAAACACACACTAGCGAAAGGTTCACACATCGTATCCCCATCATATGTAGTGAATAAACACACAGTTTGTAACAAAAAATAGTCCCTCCCAGGAGGGACCCTTTATTTCTTAAAAAACAATCATACGATGGGCCGGGAAGGGAACAGGGGGGACCACAGAGGGAAAAAGTCACTTTAGCGACGCCTGCCACGAGCCGCTCGGGACTTGCCACCCCGGGGAGCCCCGGAGGGACGGTAAAGGATAGGAGGCTGGTCACGACGATCCCTACCGTCACCTCCGAGCATGGATGGGCCGGCTGCAGTGGCGGAGGCGCTCTCTCTCCTCCTGGCCTTCTTTGCTGAAGGTCCAGCAGTGGCGGTGGTAGCAGCGGCGGCTACGGCGGCGGAACCCCGACGACGAGCCTTCCGTCTGACTCCACCGGCGACATCGGGCGGGGGGAAATGAGGCTGGAGCACGGAACGCTCCTCCTGCATTTCCCTGCAGGTTGAGGTCATCAGCTGCAACACCGACCCGAAGAGCCCAGCATCGGAGAGGGGTGCCGTCAGAAGTGGAGTCCTCTTCCTTTCCGGCACACGCGCCTGCTCCAGCCAAAGGTGGCGCTGGGCTATAGTGGCCAGGGCGCGTACTTTCCCAGCGGCGACGGCCTGCAGCTGGATCAGATGCAGGATGGCTCCTGCCGACTGGGCGAGCTGATCATGTTGCAAATCGGTCAGCTCCGTACCGCCCGTCAGTATCCCGGACATGAATCTCGCCAGCTGTGCGATGTTAGAAGTGGCAGCCAGAGTGCGGTTAGGTGGCGTAGCAGAGATTGCGTTCGTCACCAACCCCGGAGCTGTGAGCTGGATTCGCCTGTTCGAATCCAGCTCACAGCTCCGGGGTTGTCACCAGCTTGGCTGGCCGTTCACACTAATACAATTGGCAGTATTAGAGGGTGGGAGAAGCTGGCGGGGTGGGTCCGGGTCGTTGTAAACAGCGACTCCTACAGTTCGGTCGGGGCGCCTGCTAAGTGCGGATGGGACCTGAGTGGGATAGTGTGATCCTTCCACACGCTACGCCCTCTCGGAGAATATCCGCGCTGCCAGGTGAAAAGAAGCGGTTGATTGGCTGGACGTGTGTCGGAGGAAGCACATGATAGCCTCCACTCTCCCAGATGATCTGACTGTGGGGGGTAAGTGCGCAGCGACCAGAAAGGGGATTGGGAATTGGCATAACGACTAACATTGGGATGGGAGAAAATCGGAGGAAAATGGAGGGGGAAAAAGATTAAAAAAAAAAGAAAAAAAAGTGGCAGCCAGAGATTGAGTCGCGGAGATAAATTACTGGTCACTCCAGTAAGCCAACCGCCTTGCCGATTTCCCTTGGGGAACCGGCTTCCGTAACGGCTCCCACACCACCTCAGGACAAAGGAGAGCTGCCATCGGTCTATCAAGCCGAGGCACCCCCTCCTTCATACCGTCTACCAAACCCACCACCCTCGTGACTCGCACGTAGGCGGGGGTGAGGCCCATGATGTGGGAGACCACCTGTCCCTGACGGACGTAGGCCTCCATCGAGGGGAAAAATGGACAGACAACGCCCATCTCTCTCACAGGACGGCGTTGCCATAGATGACCTATGAGATCATCAGGGACAGGAACAGGCTGTGGCTGCGGCAGCGGCACGCCGTTTGCGACTGCCGCCGCCGCCATGAGCTCGGGGAACAAAGCACGCAGTTCCCCCTGCATACTTTCCCCCACCGAGCTCGCGTCCCTCACATGCAGCAGACTACTGGTTACAGAGCCACATTCTGATGTGGCTGATAGCAGGGCATCCCGCCGCCGAGTCGGAGGTTCTAACCCAACATCCGCGTACGAGGGACCCCAAGGAGACCTATCACCCCCCTCCAGTGTTACCTGGACGGGCGGCAGACATGTCTCCACCGGGGCGTCAAATAAGAACCCGTCTGCCTCTACCATGTAGTCCTCTGTTTCCATCGGCCATGGAGAATCAGACGCATCCTCATCCGGCTCCAGTAACTCACCAAAACCAGGCCGTTCGCATCTACAAGCCACCATCTTACGACGGGAGCGAGCCGACGCAAAAAGTTTGCATCTCAAATCCTCCACCACCAGAGGAGCCAGCCGCCCAACAGTGGACGACTATCCGGCGGCAAAGGAATCAAAGCCGGAACCAGGCCATTGCACAGGAGACAGCGCTGGTGCACCAGCTCCTTGGAGAGGCAAACTACCTATCGGATGCCTACCGGGCGCGGCTGCCGACCACGAAAGTGGCCTCAACCCCGCTCCAAGACGCACGACAGAGGAGGAAATGGAGAACCGCTGGTGAAGGGTAACGTTGCTAGCGTGACCCTCCAAGGTAAACATTATGACTTAGCTTTTTTCTTTTAAAAGTTTTATGAGAGAAAAAAAAAAGCTAGAACAAATGTAAACACGTAACTCAACTTTCTTCAGCTTAAACAACCTCGTCAAGTGATGTATATAACAGGCACTTCCTTGTGGTGAAAGTGAAGAAGGAGGCGAGTGTGTGGCCACACACCTGCTTATGAAGGTATCGGTTGGGGGTGTGGCCAGACGAATGTTGGTATGTAAAGGTACATTGTGAATTTGTATTCAGTGCAAATGCACAAAGTGAGGTTAGTGCAGATGACGCTGAGCGGAAGCTAGTATGATATAGAACCTTCTGTAGTGTGGTAGTGAAAGGTTAACCTTCTGTAGTGTCGTAGTGAAAGGTTAACCTTCTGTAGTGTGTAGGGGTGTAACGATGCATCGATTAATCGAAATGCATCTATTCTAATGTGACGATTCAACTGCATCGATTTGAAAATTTTAGAATCGAAATTTATAATCGAAATAATTTTTTTTTTTTTTTTTATTGTTTTTATTGACCTATAGTCCATTCATGCTGAGTGAATCAGTTCCCCCAGCCACATTTGTGTATTCAAAATGTTTTGGGGAATTAACTGATAGAAAATGTATAGAAAATGTATCGAATCGAATCGAATCGTGGTCAAATGAAGAGATTTCATGATGCATTGAATCGTTGCCTGAAAATCGTAATCAAAATTAATCGTTGTGAGGTCGCATCGTTACACCCCTAGTAGTGTGGTAGTGAAAGGTTAACCTTCTGTAGTGTGGTAGTGAAAGGTTAACCTTCTGTAGTGTGGTAGTGAAAGGTTAAGCTTCTGTAGTGTGGTAGTGAAAGGTTAAGCTTCTGTAGTGTGGTAGTGAAAGGTTAAGCTTCTGTAGTGTGGTAGTGAAAGGTTAACCGTCTGTAGTGTGGTAGTGAAAGGTTAACCGTCTGTAGTGTGGTAGTGAAAGGTTAACCTTCTGTAGTGTGGTAGTGAAAGGTTAAGCTTCTGTAGTGTGGTAGTGAAAGGTTAACCTTCTGTAGTGTGGTAGTGAAAGGTTAACCTTCTGTAGTGTGGTAGTGAAAGGTTAGCCTTCTGTAGTGTGGTAGTGAAAGGTTAGCCTTCTGTAGTGTGGTAGTGAAAGGTTAACCTTCTGTAGTGTGGTAGTGAAAGGGTTTACTCAGATCATCATGTCCTTTCAGAGATGAAACATACCCTACTGGGTTCAGTTCTTAACTCACACACAGATCCTCATGTCATTTCAAAGGGTTGGATTTACCATCTGCCCCAGTAGCCTTTTTATTCCATAAAGATTATTGTCAAATGTTACATGTGGCCTTGCGAAGCGGAGGACAGTTTAATATCCTGAAGCCACCAGCCGGCCGCACGGAGGATTAAGGTTTTTCTTTGTTCGACCAAGACAAGTCGCAGATTAATGAAATTATAACTGTTTTCAGATTTACAACATTATAATGACATCTTCAAGATTATTTCAATGGTGTGTGTGTGTGTGTGTGTGTGTGTGTGTGTGTGTGTGTGTGTGTGTGTGTGTGTGTGTGTGTGTGTGTGTGTGTGTGTGTGTGTGTGTGTGTGTGTGTGTGTGTGTGTGTGTGTGTGTGTGTGTGTGTGTGTGTGTGTGTGTGTGTGTGTGTGTGTGTGTGTGTGTGTGTGTGTGTGTGTGTGTGTGTGTGTGTTGAAGCTGAAAGGTTAAATTGGCTTAAAAAGCAGGAGGCAAAGTCATATGATCGCCCCACCCCCCGCCCCCACCCTCTCTCTCTCTCTCTCTCTCTCTCTCTCTCTCTCTCTCTCTCTCTCTCTCTCTCTCTCTCTCTCTCTCTCTCTCGCTCTCTCTCTCTCTCTCTCTCTCACACACAGGTCATGTACAGTAGCAGGGCCGTTTTCTCACACTGAACCAGAGAGTTTTTTTTTTTATAATGCAATTCAAATGTTGAAATTTGCTCTGGCAGCCCTTGTTGCATATTTGCTGATGTCATAATGGACCAGAGCTCTTCTCTTCTCAGAGAAGAGAAGAGAAGAGAAGAGAAGAGAAGAGAAGAGAAGAGAAGAGAAGAGAAGAGAAGAGAAGAGGAGAGGAGAGGAGAGGAGAGGAGAGGAGAGGAGAGGAGAGGAGAGGAGAGGAGAGGAGAGGAGAGGAGAGGAGAAATAAGGAGTGTGACACTGTTCTCCTACGGAGGGACACAGATGTAGAGTGACAGTAATGGAGAATAGCCTGTGGCCACACACACACACACACACACACACACACACACCACACACACACACACACACACACACACACACACACACCTACACACACCTACCTCCTGCCTGTAACCTGGCGTGCGTGTGTGTGGGGGGGGGGGGGGGTGAAAGAGAGAGAAAGAGAGGGGGAGCAAAACAGAAAGGCCTTACTACTACTCTACTTAGTAGTATTATTATGTCTACTGTTACTATTATTATTACTACTACTACTATTACTATCCCTACTACTATTATTGTTACAAAGGGTCAGATTAAACCGAATATATATATTTATTACTTGAGATATATTGTATAATATTTGTATATCGTCTGATATCCCTTGTATATTCTTTGTACATATACACGGAATATCCCTTTACCTAGGTACAGGCCAGACCATAATATTCGTTCTCCTATTGGACAGCGACCCCTAGGCGCCAACGGCCATACCCCCAATGGCAAGTTCAAAGCTACCGCTAAGACATGTCTCAACATGTCCAGGTTTGCGCAGTAATACGAGACAGAACTGAGGTTGGCACTAGATTATTCACCTTACGTATAAATACGTCGCAGGTGGTGTCGGGTCTGGAACCTTTTTGAGAACCCGATCGGTAATAATGATTTAAAAAGAAGTGAAGAATGAAACACTTTTGAGGTAGTTTATTATATAAAAATGAATGAACAAGGTATAAAAGTAGATAAGATATAAAAGTGGAAATAAACAATAATACTAGTTAGTTTAAACACAAAGTATTGACCGGCCGGTCAGTGTGTTCCTCTCCAGTCAAAAAAAACAGAAGAAGTTTCCTGGCTTCCTCCCCCGAACCCTTTTTCACTCCTCCCCATTATACGTCATATAATTGGTGTGTGTGTGTCTGCGTGTGTGTTGGTGTGTGTGTGTGTGTGCATGCTGGTGTGTGTGTCTGCGTGTGTGTTGGTGTGTGTGTGTTGGTGTGTGTGTGTGTGCATGCTGTGTGTTGGTGTGTGTGTGTGTGCATGCTGTGTGTTGGTGTGTGTGTGTGTTGGTGTGTGTGTGTGTGTGTGTTGGTGTGTGTGTGCATGCTGGTTGGTGTGTCTTCGTGTGTGTGTATGCTGTGTGTGTGTGTGTTGGAAAGGGAGGGAAGAAGATTTATTGATATGTGTCTTATGTTTAGTACTTTAAACTTTACTTGGCCCCGTCCCCTAATCTCGGGGTATCTTAGTCAAGTCATAATTTAGTTACTTGTGGCATTTCGTGTGTAAAAATTAATTGAGTTAAAGCTATTGCTCCAACTCTGCGTCTTTGGAAATGAATGTGCCTTTTGTATTTAGGCCATCGTGTGTGTGAGTATTTATGGTCTGATTAAGATCTTGACACTCTTGTCTGTGCCACAGTGAGAGAGGGGGAGAGAGCCAAGAAACTAGGACCTGGCTACATGATTTATACATGTACCCATAGAATGTATCTGCCATTATTTTCATGATTATACATGTCATAATCTGACAGTCCCCCCTTCCCTACCCACCAGGTAGGGAAAAAATTTAACAGAAGGGGACCATAAATCAACAACAAACAATCAAACAGTATATAATAAAAAACACACCGGCCGACCCAATCTACACCGCAAAAAGCACAAGAGTCGGCAGAGAAATGGCACAATCATCAACCTCTCCACCTACCACCTCAAACAGAGTCACTGCATGTGGCCAAAAAACCTCCCGAGACAATCCACGGCCTAGAAATGCACGGCCCATTAAAGAACACATGAATAACAACATGCTTAATACTACGACATAACTGGAGGATAAAAGGCACACATCGTCCCATAGTCCCGCTATTTATGGTAACGGCCCTTGGCGCAGCTCACAGCACATTAGACTCACTGTGAGTTTTTCAAACATAACATAACAGTGCGCAACTACTGAACGGTGCATAATAAAACATAACGGTGTATAAAAGAACATAACAGCGTATAAAAAAACATAACAGCGTATATAAAAACATAACAGCGTATATAAAAACATAACAGTGCATAAAAAACATAACAGTGCATAAAAAACATGACAGTGCATAAAAAACATGACAGCGTATAAAAACATAACAGTGTATAACCCATACCAGGGCGTAGGGCGCCAAAAGGCCCCCTAAAAAAACAGAAAAATACCAAAGAAAACGAAACTTCACCGCCGCCCGACGTCCGCGACGGATCACAGCTCTACATATCAGACTTGTACGCAACCTTGTGGAGTGTGACCACATACAATGGGGGCCCAGAGGAGAGAGATGAATTGGTGTGGTATAGCGAGATGAGAGAGAGAGTAGAATAGGAGACAGAAAAGGCTAGAGGCCTATGACATGAGGCTCCTTCTCCGGCATGTACGGGATGACCAACACTAATACATCAGACCTATACGTAACCTTGTTGGGCTTGCGGAGTGTGACACCTTGTTGGACTTGTGGAGTGTGACACCTTGTTGGACTTGTGGAGTGTGACACCTTGTCGGACTTGTGGAGTGTGACCACATACATGTGGGGGCCCAGAGGAGAGAGATGAATTGGTGCGAGTATAGAGAGTTTGAGAGAGAGAGTAGAGTAGGAGATAGAAAAGGCTAGAGGCCTATGACATGAGGCGTCTTCTCCCGGTATCAGGTACAGGAGAGTCCGTGTTATCCGGTGAGGAGAGACCTAGCCTCCACCCAACATCTGGATATCATGATCTGGCAACACGTGGCAACGGACAGTCCAGAGGCCTCTCAGCCCTCCTCTTCCTGCACAGTCAGAGAGCAAAGAGGGAACGAAGCAGAGGGGACAGTGGGAGGAGGGGCCGGAGCGGGGAATGGAGGGAACGGAGCAGAGGGGACACTGGGAGGAGGGGCTGGAGTGGGGAACGGAGGGAACGGGGCAGAGGGGACAACAGGGGGGAGAGGGGGGCATACGGTGGGGTACACGGCCTGTACACGGGGCATACGGTCTGAGACATACGGGAGAGCGGCAGACTTAAAGGGACATTGCATAGAATTAGGGAGATACACACGAGCATGCACAGAATCAGGGAGATTGCCATGGGCATCTAGTGCTCCTGGTGTAGGATACAGAGAAATGTAGCTCCCGCGATCGTCCTCCGCCAACCTCAGCGAGTGCCCATCCGGCTCGCCTTCTCCCTTTAACAGCGGAAAGAAGGAGGAATCCCTCTCCTTGGACAGTGCAGTAGTAATTAGCCGGTTGGTCAATGAACGGAGACAAGGGATGCAACAACATCCTACCAAGACAAGAACAGAACCGGCAACAGCGAGGGACATAAACATACTGACAAACATAGACTTGTACCGACCAAACCACCTCTCCATCGCTCCACCGAAAGGGTCCGCTGCACCACTGTTCCGCTTAAGTTCATGACTCAAGGTCGTTAAGCCTAACAAGGCCTTGGTCACTGAGCCATCAGGACTGGTGTTATTTGGTAAAAATGTGCAGCATAAGGCCCCGAACATGGAACAGACCCCGCCCCTCTCAGCCATTAACATGTCCAACGCCATCCTATTCTGGAGCGTCATCAGGCTGTTAGCGGCGAGCTGCTCCGCCACCCCCTCAAAAGCCTCCCTCGTGTAATTTATAAATCGCTGTTGATTATAGAATATGTACTGGATCCAATCTAGATTCTTATTAATTGTGGGCCAGACAAAAATAGACTCAAACCCTGCGAGCACTGTGTTCCGGGCCTTGAACTCGTCGGGGACCCCCCTTGGTACGCCTATGGAATCAAGATAAATGCCACTGTCAAAGGAGCCTTTAGGGGCCCTACGCCTGCTACGGCGAGGGCTGGGGCGGAGCACCCTCCCCCCTGCCGCTGTGATCTCTAATTCCTCAGCAGTATAGGGGATAGCATAAAAGGGCAAAACCAGCTGAACAGGGGCACATACACCTGACCATCTATCGGGGAGAATGGAGTAGAGTACGTCTGTACCGCAATACCACCAGACATCCGTCCTGGCGTAGCGCATCTTTGACAAGTCTCCTGTTGTACTCAGTGTGTTGACACTATGTTGCGTGTCACATGTCTTTATCTCCCCCACTGCTCTGCCTCCTCTGTCCCTCCTGGTGATACACGTGTACGCCCCCAGATAAGGAGTAAACGGGGGAGCAATGGGGGCCACTCCAACGGGGGGAAAGAGCTTAGTGAGTGCGGTGCAATTGGGCTTAACAGCTATTTTAGTGAGGAACATGTCCAGTAGACACATGAAACCCCCGGGGTCCTCCCGCATGCTCACAGGAAAGGGGACCGTGCCCAACGAGGGCCTGGCTGATGCACAGATTACACATTCAGACACGTCGTTCAGTTTTGCAGTGAACAGCATCCATCTTAACCACATATTTGGCTCAGTATATCCTGTCTCTATGGCTATGGTGTCTTCTACCGAACCCATACGAACATATGTGACTTGTGGATGCTCAGTGGCTAATGGTCTGGGTCGGACTCCTTCTACTAGGGGGGGTGGGGTGTTCGGGGGCCCTATCACCAGTCTAAATGGTCCTGTGAAATCTGGATATCCCACACCCGGAATGCCTACGACCAGATCAACGGCATCCCCCACCTGTGCATTTACGAGGGTGATAACAATGGGGTTACATGAACCTACTTTACAGCCGGGTGGGGGTTGTCCGTTGATCACAGTCAGCCTGTCTTTAAGTGAGCGCCCAGACTCGTCTAATCTCATCTCTGGATCCTGCGTGCGGCCATGGTCCCTGCTCCCCTTAGTGTCCCAAGCTGAATCTGTGGGGGAACGGCACGGAAGAGCATGGGAAACACAGATGCGTTTATTCAACTGGGAGTATGTAGCATGATTCCCTCTACAGCCAGCCAATATACAAGCGTCAATCAAGACTGTTGCTGTCTTCCCTTCCTCAAACCTGACGTCCATAATGTATCTGGCCCTTCTAACCCCGCGTCTCTGGGCGTAGTCACGGGAAGCGGGTTCTTTGATAGTCTGCCGCACTGCACGGGGGTTGGATGAGAAACAATAGCAGAACAGACCAAGGGTAAAAACTAACAGACATCCTAACACCAGACTGATCCTAAGACATGTGTATTTTACATTTTTAGACGCCATTTCCATTCTTTAGGAGGTATCTTACTCCGTAACAAAGTACAGCAAGTAGCAAGGAAAACACTGTGATTGCCAGACTACCCACCACTACCCTACTCAGTTTTACAGAGATATGGCGTACTCCAGTAACGTTCACAACTGCGTTCTGGTGTTGTATTTGGTGAGAAGAAGGGGATGTTATATTAAGGATGTCGTCAAGCGTGTTTTGTCCTATATCAGACAGAATGTCATCCGATATTGCTGATTCTAATAGATCAGGTAGCCAGATTCTCATTACTCTCTTGTTCCAGCACGGCCAAATCGTGTCTAACCTCTCCAAGTTTACGAGAGGGTTCCTGTGCAGGTACACAATGTGTGAGGTGGTGCCAATTAGCTCCTGTTTTACTTTTTACCTTCAGAGCGTGCGAGGTAGCTTCCACTACCAGGGCAGGCTCTTTCCACCTAGGGTCAGTCCACTTTCTTTTGTGCACTTTGACCCTTACCCAGTCACCAGGTTTAACAGGAGTCTGTTCCGGTGCCTCCTCGGCTGGCTCTGCGTTCTGGATCTGTGAAGACAAGACTCGAGTGATTTTAATGAGAGCCCTAATATAATCTTCCACCTCAATGTCCCATATGTTCAACGCTGGACCAACACCCCCCTCTCTGGGTGGGCCTGGCATTGGTCTACCAATGTCATTAGCTCATGGGGAGAAAGGTGAGTTCTCCCACTCTGGGAAGATCTCATGGACATCAGCGCAAGGGGAAGTGCATCCACCCACTTCATCTTAGTCCCATGACAGGCCTTGGCAATTTTCCTCTTCAAAGTTTGGTTCGCTCGTTCTACAAGGCCCTGCGAGGCCGGATGATAAACTGCACCGAATTTGTGTCCTATGCCTAGCTGCTTTTCCACTATTGCCAGTTTGTGACTGGTGAAGTGCGAGCCATTGTCACTCCGGACCAATGTCGGGAGCCCGTGACGGGGGACAAGCTCATTTCTTAGCCACTTAACAACTGTGGCCGCATCCTCTTTCCTACAGGGGATGGCTTCTACCCATCGGGTGAACCTGTCTACCGCAACCAAAATGTACCTATATCCACGTACAACATTCTCAGCTCCCATATCTGTGAAGTCTATGCAGATTTCTTTAAAAGGCGCATCTGGGACAGGGAACCTACCCATAGGACACCTGTAGGTCCTCTTTACATTAAAGGCGTTGCAGGTGTGGCAGTCTGCAATGAAGTTCTCCACCATCTCTTTGAAATACGGATGCCACCAATGCGTCTCTGCCTCTTTAGTAGTTCTCAGTCTGCCCACATGGGTGGGGCCATGTGCCTGCTTTATGATCAGTTGACACAGTTTAGCTGGCGCCACTAGGCGGCCATCATGTGCTCTCCAAATCCCATCAACACATGTAGCTCCCTTCCTCAGCCACTGGTTCTGTTCATATGGACCAGCCTGTCGCTGCAGCTCCCTGATTGATTCCTCTGTCAACCCCAGCTCCTCCGCCTCACGTAAACACATCATCTGACCTTTGTACCCTGCCACAAATTTTGCTGCCTTATCTGCTGCATCATTCCCCTTGGCAATAAATGTGTCTGAACTCTGATGACCTTTACACTTCATGACCCCCACCTCCAGGGGAAGGAGGACTGCTGCCAAAAGATCCCTAAGTGCTTTTGCATGTTTTATTGGTGTGCCTTGAGAGGTAATAAACCCCCGCCTAATCCATTGTGGGCCATCCACTTGCACAGCCATGTGGCTGTACGCAGAGTCAGTGAAGATGTTTGCCCTTTGACCCCGTGCCAGTTCCAATGCTCTCGTCAATGCTATTATTTCAGCCAGTTGAGCAGACGCTGGCTGAGGAATGATGGCAGACTCTATAGTCACATTTCTAGAGTTTCTCTGTTCTACCACGGCATAAGAAGCAATATTCCCATTCTCACCCCTGTAGCAGCACCCATCACAAAAGAGAACCATATCCGGCTCTGGTATCGGTTCCTCCCGCAGATCTGACCTGATTTTTAAGTCACGCTCCGCTATGTAGCTGCAGTCATGTAGCTCATGATCATCAGAGGCTAATCCCGAAGCCATGTTAGCTTTTCCGGTCTCGTAGCTAATGTGCGGCTGTGTGAGGGACTCTGAAATTCTGATCTTTCTGACAGGTGAGAATGCAAAAGCCTTAGAGCTCAAAAACGCAACTACACCGTGTGATGTGTTCACCTTCAGAGCGTGACACATGACTACATGAGCTGTCTTTTCAATAGCTCTGGCCAGTGCAGCCAGGTGCCTGGCGCATCCCGTCTGACCCAGCTCTATGTTGTCGAGCTTCGAGCTGTGGTATGTCATCACCCTCCTCTCTCCCCTTTGTTTCTGATACAAGACACCATTCACTACCCCCCCTACTTCAGAAACATCAAGGTAGAATGGTTGTGTATAGTCCGGTGTGCACAAATGCGCAGCTTGTGCCAGCGCCTGCTTGGTCTGAGTGAAGGCCTCTTCGCCCTCCCTTGTCCATTCCAGTTCTGCTGTGAGGTTTCTATTCCCTGCTTCAGCAATCATGTCTCTGAGTGGTTGAGTTAGAGTCACATAGTCTGGCACGTAAGTCCTACTGTACCCAGTGAGGCCCAGGAAGGCCAACATCTGTTGTACTGTCCTCGGTTTACCGTGTGAGAGTATAGATGTTCTCTGTGACGAAGTCAACGACAGGCTGTTAGCTGAGATGAGTCGCCCTAAGAAGGTGACAGTCCTTCTCGCTATTTGTGTCTTTTCTCGCTTCACCTTGTATCCTACCTCGGCGAGTAGCGTCAGTAGGTCAGTGGTGGCTCTTAAACAGGCCTCAGCTGTAGGCGAGGCCAGGATTAAATCGTCTACATACATGATCAAATTGACCCCTTCAGGAAGCTGTAAGGTGTCCAGGTCCCTCTTTAGGGCCTGATTGAATAGCCCAGGGCTGTCTTTATAGCCCTGTGGTAGCCTGTTATAGGTGAGTTGACTGCCACCATAGGTAAAGGCAAACATATCTTGCACTTTTGGGTCGAGGGGTAAGCAGAAAAATGCATTTGCTAGATCAATGACTGTGAAGTGGGTGTGTGTTGGATTGATGTTCTGTAGTGCCACATATGGGTCAGGCACAGGAATGTTTTCTGTCATGGTTGCGTTGTTGACCTCTCTTAAGTCATGGACCATTCTCCACCCCCTGTCCCCTGCCTTGGGTACTGGTAGGATAGGTGTGTTCCATGGGGATGTGGTGTATCTTAAAACCCCGACCTCCAGGAGCCCCTCGATAGTGTCTTTTATTCCAACAATCTGTTCAGGCTTAAGGCGGTACTGCGGCCGCCAACAGGGATACTGGTCAGGCTTAAGGGTAACTGATACTCCTCTGTGTGTCACACAACCCACATCGAATGGTCCCGTAGTCCACAGTTTGGACGGCACAGCACGCAGCCATGTCTCAGTGTCTGGGTGATCTGTGTGTTCTCGTCCATGGTCACGTTCCAATTCTTGTACCTCCAACAAGCCCTTATCTGTGCCTCCGTGGAGGATTTTCCACATGTTGTTTACGGGGTTTGTGAAGACCTTGGGGAATGCAGTGGGCACCCACTCACAGGTGAGGGCCTCTTTCATCATAAAGCCCAGGGACCTAGCTTCATACCCCACTGCAATCGCTAAGGTGACATGGGGTGTGGCGTCTGCGTCTAGAGTGTACCATGTTTGCTGTTCTGGGGTCAGATGTGAATATGCAGCGACCCCTTGGGGACCCACAATAATGTCAGATGTCTGTATTGTCTCAGTGTGGCCTTCTTTGTCTTGCTCCCAGGCCTGTTGATACTCCTCATCAGTCCTCCTAAGATAGTTGTATGTCGAATGCAGTGGATCTGACGGGGGCCTATACGCCCCTAGGGTATTTATCCATGGTTTCCACATCATATAATGTCTCTGTATTTCCGGCGTGTCAACCTCAGTAGTAAGCAGCCTACTCCAATAGACCTGAGTGAGTTCCTGTTGGGCGTCAATTGCTCCTAACATTAATATCCTTTGTCCATAGTGGCGAGTGATGAGAGTGTCGTCATGACCTCCCGGGAGTCGCAAAATGATACCATCAGAAGTACAGAAAATGACAGCCCCTAACTTAACTAGGAGGTCTCTGCCCATTAGATTGACTGGGCACTGTGGCGCGTGGAGGAATGAGTGATTTAGGGTTTGACTGCCTATTCGTGTGACCAATGGGGTAGTATATTTCTGTACATCTGCTTTACCCGAAAATCCAACCGTTCTGAGAGTATGAGAGGACAGCGGTGGGACTTTACCCCTGAGACTGTTAAGGACAGAAACTGTAGCCCCCGTATCCACCATTAGTTGGATGTCCTCTCCCTCAATTAGACAGGTGACCATTGGTTCATGAAGTGTTTCACCCGTGGCTGGACCCTCTGGGCCTCTTCATTGTTGGTCATTACCCCATGCAGCCATAGGCAACTGCGTAGGATTGGGTGGCATTGGACCATACTGTGGTTGTGTGTACTGGGGCGGAACTTGCTGCTGACCAGGGTATGCAGGAGGAGTCCAGTAGGGGGAAGGTGGCTGACCTGCCTGGATGTTCGGCGGACCCATGTTTGATTGATAGCGTAAACCCCCTCTTCCTCTGGGGCCAAAAGGTCTCTGGTTTCCCCTGGCGGTTCCCCGTTGGTTGTGACTCCAACAGTTCCGGGCCCAATGACCCCGCATTCCACAGAGATAGCAGGCATCATCCCGCTGCTGTTGCCCGCCCCTCCCCTGTCTGGGCATGGCCCCCCCCCCATACATTGGGTATTGCATGGGGTTGGGCCATTGTTGTTGTTCCATCACATTTCCACCAGGCGCAACTGCCATCTCTGCCTCTTGAGGCTCTTGTTTCAAGGCGGACCCCAATAGCATCTGTCTCCTCTCTTTCTTCCCTTGATTTCGCTCACTGTCCTTCTCCGCAACTTGAAACTTTAATAGTCTCTTAGCCAGATTCTTCATCTCTTCCTCACTCTCCCCTTGTGCCCTCTGGTTTCTAATGTCATAATGTATGAGAAATGCCCTCCATTCCTCATCAGTTTTCGTGTCCAACCCCACGATATCGTCCAATTTGATACGGACCGGTTCTGGGAGAGCTTTAACTACGGCACCCCTCCACACCATTATTGTGGCCTCTGTTTCGTCATACCTCTCCCCTGTACACTCCAACCAAACGTCCTCACACCGTTTAAGAAAGGTGTGAATGTCCTCATTCGATTCCTTTTTTAGGCTGGCCAGTGCAGTGAGTGTCCGATTAGTAGGATAACGGTCCCTTACTGCTGCCCAATAGCGTGGCCTATGTAGATTGAAGTCCTCCTGGTCTTGATGCATATTGCATTGAGCGAGCAGATCGGTCTGCCTAGCAGGCAATCGCCCCTCTATTCTCCCCATCAACGCCCGGAGGTCACCTAAGCACAGGCGATCCCCTGCTGTGTACCTTTCAAGTTCCATTACCCACTTTTGACCACCCTTGGTTAAGGGGGGCAATTTGGCCACTAGGGCGTCCATGTCTCTGTGACTCCATGGCTGATAATAGGGCTAGCAATTAGTGGGCATTGAATGGAGAATTTCCCATCCCCCCTTTCTCCCCCCTGGTCTCTGCCACTCCTGGTTGGTGCAAGGGAGTCACAACCTTGGTGCTGGATCAGCATTTCTCCTCCGCTAATGTCGTATGACCCTCCCTTCGTTTCACCCCCTCTCGCCTGCATCTTCAGTCTTCCCTTTATCACACTGATCTTTTCCACTTCTCCCGTCTCATGGTGCTCCTCTTCCTGCCTGCTAAACCCCATAACAGGGCTGTAGCCCGTCCTTCTGTTCAGCAGACATTCTGCCTCTCCTGGTTCACTTTCCTCATCTAGAGACACTCCGCTACCGCACGCTGTGCCCTGTTTATCTCTAACCCAGGGTAAAGTTGTGTCAGGTGAGGACCCCCCTTGTCTGGTTCTGTCATGGCGGTTGCCGAGGCCTGTTAACAGGTGTGGGGCATTACGTGTAATCCTGTCAACCTGTTCAACTAATTGTGTCAGTGTACGGTCATTCTCCGTCTCAGCCACCTCTAGGACCCCCGAGGTAATGCGTATAACTGGGGCCTGAAGGGCCTGAATCATCTCCCGACCAGGAGTGGACCTGTGCGGTGCGTACGCGGGGGGATTTGTGCCATACAGTTCGGAGGCCTGTGCTGCTGCCGGGGTAGGAGGGAGGCCAGGATAGAGAAAGGTGGTCAAGGAGCCGGTCTCTAAAGATGAGTTAAAGGGGTTTAAGTCAACTAGTGGAAGTATCGGAGCTCGTTCCACTGTGAGTACTTTATGAATGGTGGAATCGGCCCGGGCCTGTGTATTGAGTCGGTCCAGCTCATCTATGTCCTTAAACACAGGGCCCACTGCCGTTTGAGTAGGTATTGCGTATTTGAAGTGGAGTAAGAGAGAGGAGACTCTTGTCATACGCCGCTCAGCTTTGTCCAGAGCGGCTTTAGCCTGCCCGATTCTGTGTCTCCCCGCTTTTTCCCATTCTATGGTTTTGACAGTCAATTCCCCTTTCTCATAGTCCAGTATTTCTTGTCTATGTGTCCTCGTAAGGGCAAGTTCGTCATCCTTTGGAAGTAAATTTCTTATTTGCCAGGAAGATATCAATTTGTCCATTTGTTTCTTAACCTTTTTCCTATTCTGAGGCTCAGTTGTCGCATCAAGCCTCAAATTCACCTTTTCTATAACCTGGCCCGTCGTTTGTTGCTCTATATCAGTCATGATTCCACTGTGAGTCAGCCGTAAAAATAAGACAAAATATATAGTATTTATATAAAGAAGTGAGTGCTGGGGGGGGGGGGGGGGCAGAGAAAGATCCGTGTGTGTGTGTGTGTAGTATGTATCTAAACAAGTGAGTGCTGGGGAGGGGGGGGGGCAAAGAAAGATCTGTGTGTGTGTGTGTGTTGTATGTGTCTAAACAAGTGAGTGCTGGGGAGGGGGGGGGGGCAAAGAAAGATCTGTGTGTGTGTGTGGTATTTGTATCTAAAGCGGGGGATTTTTTTTTTTTTTTTTTTGTGTGTGTGTGTATGTGTGTATGTGTGTGTGTGTGTGTGTGAAGAGGGGAATGTGTTCTAGGTGTGTGTGTGTGTATGTGTGTGTGTGAAGAGGGGAATGTGTTCTAGGTGTGTGTGTGTGTATGTGTGTGTGTGAAGAGGGGAATGTGTTCTAGGTGTGTGTGTGTGTATGTGTGTGTGTGAAGAGGGGAATGTGTTCTAGGTGTGTGTGTGTGTATGTGTGTGTGTGTGTATGTGTGTGTGTGTGTGTGTGTGAAGAGGGGAATGTGTTCTAGGTGTGTGTGTGTGTATGTGTGTGTGTGTGTATGTGTGTGTGTGTGTGTGTGTGCGTGAAAAAAGAAAGAAAAAAAGGCGGGAAAAACGTGTGATTCTCTGCTGGGGTACAATGGAGGGAAGAATCTCACCCCGACCAAGCAGCGCAGCACGACAAAATGATTCAACTGTACCTCTATCCGTTTTGTTTTGCAAATCGATTTAGTATCAATCAGCCAAACGTGGTATTCCAGTCAATAATGGGATTCAGTGTATCATATTAAATGTACCACATATCGTCTAGACTGCAACAATTTCACGTGTGTGTGAAAAAACTAATGAACTACATGAAATAGTACAGTCTATTTATCCAAACTATTTAGCGTGCCTCTGTACCTTGGGAACTAGTATAACCATGCCAAAATTGTTCCCCTTATTTGCACCAGTCCAATCTAGGAATAAATGCACCAGTCCAATTTTGAAATAATTTCGCCAGTCCAATCTAGAATTAATGAAAGCGCCAGTCCAATATTCCCTAATAAACCCAACCCCGTCACGACAGTATCTTAAAGACTTGCATGTTCTTTGAAATTGTCATAATAATCAGCCAAGCTTCTACCCGTATATGGCGGGCTAATTGATGAATATGACAAGTTTCTCACTCCATTCGAGTCCTTCTGTTAAGATACAATTTAACCACCCAGTACAACATCATTTTAAAACACACTGCCAATATTCCCCAATAAACCCAGTATCTCAAAGACTCGCATGTACTTTGAAATTGTCATAATAATCAGCCAATCTTCTACCCGTATATGGGCGGGCTAATTGAAGAATATGACAAGTATCTCACTCCATTCGAGTCTTTCTGTTTAAGATACAACTTAACCCAATATAACATCATTTAAAACACACTGCTTTTCATCGAGCACATCCACACAATCAAACCCTTATTGCTCTAACTTGGCAATTTGACTAAGCTTATCTTGAAGACTTGGATTGCAGTCGACTGACGCAAATGAGACACTATCCCAGGACTAAGAAAAGGCCGATCGCTCCTTTAATCGTAATATGGGCGTAATTCTCCCGCATTTCAGACCTGCAATCCACTGTATGTCTATACTCAATAACTGATTACCCTTAACTTAAATAAATGGGTCACTTCTAACCTATGACACTACTTATTGCCTTATAGAGAAGGACTTTTCATTCAACAATCATCACACCAACAGTGGGGAAAAAAGGACAGAATCACACAGTAATTGTATTTGATTAGGGTTATGGGGGGAAAAAAATTAAATAAATTTGTTAACATTCAAAATAGTACTGTAACTTTGCACCTTGCTCATTCACTTTCAATCAAAAGCATTTATTTGAGTTCACTTTTATCTTTAGCAATTTTCACATTTCATTTATAAATTGAAAAAGGTCACAAACCCACTCCGAGAAGTCCCACGGGCGCCAGACTTCTTTATTCTATTTTTTAACCATGCATATTTATTCTTACCTTTCAGCGTTGGTGCCCCATGGTCGTCTCTCAGAGCGGGTTTTGGCCCACCCCAGGGAAGCCAAATTGTCGGGTCTGGAACCTTTTTGAGAACCCGATCGGTAATAATGATTTAAAAAGAAGTGAAGAATGAAACACTTTTGAGGTAGTTTATTATATAAAAATGAATGAACAAGGTATAAAAGTAGATAAGATATAAAAGTGGAAATAAACAATAATACTAGTTAGTTTAAACACAAAGTATTGACCGGCCGGTCAGTGTGTTCCTCTCCAGTCAAAAAAAACAGAAGAAGTCTCCTGGCTTCCTCCCCCGAACCCTTTTTCACTCCTCCCCATTATACGTCATATAATTGGTGTGTGTGTTGGTGTGTGTGTGTGTGTGCATGCTGGTGTGTGTGTCTGCGTGTGTGTTGGTGTGTGTGTGTTGGTGTGTGTGTGTGTGCATGCTGTGTGTTGGTGTGTGTGTGTGTGCATGCTGTGTGTTGGTGTGTGTGTGTGTTGGTGTGTGTGTGTGTGTGTGTTGGTGTGTGTGTGTGTGTGCATGCTGGTTGGTGTGTCTTCGTGTGTGTGTATGCTGTGTGTGTGTGTGTTGGAAAGGGAGGGAAGAAGATTTATTGATATGTGTCTTATGTTTAGTACTTTAAACTTTACTTGGCCCCGTCCCCTAATCTCGGGGTATCTTAGTCAAGTCATAATTTAGTTACTTGTGGCATTTCGTGTCAAATTAATTGAGTTAAAGCTATTGCTCCAACTCTGCGTCTTTGGAAATGAATGTGCCTTTTGTATTTAGGCCATCGTGTGTGTGAGTATTTATGGTCTGATTAAGATCTTGACACTCTTGTCTGTGCCACAGTGAGAGAGGGGGAGAGAGCCAAGAAACTAGGACCTGGCTACATGATTTATACATGTACCCATAGAATGTATCTGCCATTATTTTCATGATTATACATGTCATAATCTGACAGTGGATACAGAAGCACTTAGACCAAAACGTTGAAGCCTTCACCACGATACAACGTGCCGTGAAGTGGGCCCTTTTTGCCCCTAAATAGAGCCTTGAGAACCGCGTGCGAATTGATAGCTAAAGTGTCAGAGTTTAACGCTGTATCATCGAGTTCGACTTATTCTATTGTAAAGTAATAGTCTATTATTTATAGTGTATTGTGCGGCTACCGTTCTACAGTGACCAGCATTACCACCGGTTCGTCGTACCGAGCTAGTGCACTTATCCAGGCTGGGCGGCCTAAACTCGTGCCGCCATCCTAGGAGTCCTAGACGAGAACCGTTGGATATGTACACCGGAGAACCTACACCGACGAATGCAGAGCCTTTTCCGGCTGGATTATATTGCTTTGGTACTGTGGCTGCTGGAGCAGAGAACCGTCTACCCCACTGCTGTGTGGGATCTACCCTGTGAGGAGCACCGTCGAGCCCGCCTCTAGGACCCACAGAGGCTGGCTAGCTTTCATCCATGCTGTTTTGCATACCGGAGTATAGCTGTTGCTTTGTCTACGGAACAAAGGATTATTGCACTGTCTCCTGTATCTGGAGTCTCTTTATTCCTCGTTGATCCAGACTTTGCTCCCGACCATTCCTCTCCCCTGCTGGCTTACAACCGGAGGGAACCCCCTTAGTATCTCCAGCTGACTACGAGTGTGCCTTATGTAATTCTTATGCTACAGGTGGTGTCAATTATACCCATCTTAATATGCTCATGGACTTACGCTCTTGACCTACTTAAGTGTTCTTCGCCATATAAGCTCAATTCATAATTCTCAATATTGTAACCTATTGTTGCTGCTCTGATAATAAATACTTCTAAATATAACTTTCTTTGTTAAGCCGTATTCTTGTGTGGGTGTTCACCAGATATACCGTGTACTGTATGGCCAGTAATTAAAGTACATAACTAAGTAGTGGTTTAATGATACCATACTCTCAATACAGTCAGGGAATTGTACCCCTCAGTTACAATTGGTCCTTCGAGCCGGATGAATATCAGTGTAATATCTAAATATAATATTGATATTAACCATGGCCAGCGGTGAACACTCCACAAACGGCTCTCCTAAGCTAGAACGCCCGCAGCGCAGACGTCAGCCACCTCCTTACCTAGAGGACTACGCTGCCAGTCTAATACCTAGCTTTATACAGACGTTAAATGCGGGAAAAGCGGATAGTAAAAGCATGTCAAACCCTACCGACCAGGCGACCTTGCCAGTAGAGACCCTAGTGGGTTCTAACGTAACTGACCAAGCTCACGGGGGGGACCAGGAGGGACATGACATGACTATACCCCCAGACAACGTCAACGGGACGGTCCCCGGAGAGCTCCAGGATAAAGAAAGCGCTCCAGGGACGGAACCCGACCCACTACCAGAAGAGAAGCGCGCCCAGGAGATAGACCTCCTCGGAGCGCGCCAGGAGAACGGATCTCCAACGAGCACTGTCAGAAGCCGATCACCTCCATCAGTGTCTTCCCCCAGCGAGGCGGACAAGATGCTGGCGCAGGCATTCATCGCCACCCTGGCAGCCTCCACTGAACGCGATCGACTCCAAGCACAGACGCTTAGCGAGCGCGAACATTCTTCCATGGAACAAGAGCGCCTCCGGGCGCAACAGCTAAGTGAGCGCGAACACTCTACCATGGAAAGAGAACGCCTGCAGGCTCAACAACTGAGTGAGCGCGAACAATCTGCAGACCAAAGAGAGCGCCTTCACGCGCAACTCCAAGCGCAAGCCCTTAGTGAACGCGAACACTCTGCGACCCAGCGAGAGCGCTTCCAGGCGCAGCAAAGGAGTGAAGACGACCGCATACGCCTGGAGACCAGACGCCTCCAGACGGAAGAGAATATTGAAAGAGACCGCGCCGATGCCCAGCGCGCCGCCGCCGATGCACAGCGCGACGCCGCCAATGCACAGCGCGACGCAGCCCAAGCCCAGCGCGAAGCAGAGCGCGACCTCGCTCACATCAAGCGCGAAGCAGAGCGCGACCGACTACAAGCGCAGATAATGGAGCAATTGATTGCCAGGGCGACACCCCCTCTCTCCGCACGGAGCTCCAGGGCATCATCAAAACAAGGGTCTAGGGCACCTTCCCCTACCCGACCAAGCGACCCGGAGCCCGGCCAACAGAAAGAGCCTATCCACGTCTCCGAACCCCCTCCCCGACCGGTCTATGCGAGACCCAGCAACCGGGAAGAACCGGCCTATGCCGCCGAGAGACTGAATAGACGACTTCAAGATCTAGAAGACCTAGCAGAGGAAGAGGAAGAGGAGGAAGGTCAAGCCCACCAGCAGCATCGTACTCCACAGGACCAGGAGGTCCAGTACAGCCCAGACTTTACCCCCGAGGCCCTGCGCTACAGACCCCCGACTCAACTCAGGGGTGAGTTTGACGCACAGCCAGCCCCGAGGAACAGCACCTGGGTACCCGGGCTTTGGTACCCACCAAGTACCAGCCCACGACGACACGTACGGGGAGACTCGCCCAGGAGGCCTCTCCCCCAACGCTCACCGATGTGCCAGCCATCCATGGCATCGTACCTTGGCACACCGACGTTCCCGGATTTTACGCACGAGGACAGAGCACAGTACACGGAATTACGGATGTGCTTAGAGACTATGATGTCCGACGTCCCTGATGAGTGGTACAAATATGCTATCCTCCTCAAGCACCTGAAGGTGCCCAGAGCGCATAATATAGCGCTGGCATATTCCAACTCAAGTACCCCATACACCGCGGCTCTAGTAGCCCTCGACCAGCGTTATGGACGCATATGGGACTACGTGATACAAGAGATAAGGAATATTGACCGTCTCCCCCCAGCCACAGACAATCGCTCATTGGATGACCTCTCTATCAAGGTACAATCCCTGGTAGGGATGCTGGGGGCCCAAAAGGAAAAGGGTAGAAACGAACTGTACGCTAACTCTAATGTAGAAAGGATATTAGAGAAGCTCCCTGCAGCCCGACAAAAGCGCTTCAGGCGGCAAAGAGACCACCGTGATCCCGACGGTCCCGAGCCATCCCTCCTAGACCTGGCCGACTTCCTCGCGAGAGAAGTCAGCAGCCTACGACTGGATACGTTCGTGCGGAGTGGACCAAGCCCCAGAGATGGACCTCGGAGATCCAACGATAACCGCAGGCTGGTGACCGTCATGCACCAAGCCGAATCAGTACCGCGGAACAAGAACCACAACACCCCCTCGACGAAAGAGAAGTGGAAGATTGTATGCCAGTACTGTGAGAAAGAACATTGGCTGTCACAATGTGACACTTTCAAGAAGATGACCGCCGACGAGGTGAGTCAATGGATAAAGTCCAACCGCCGATGTTACCGCTGTGCGCGCAGCCATATGGCAGCCGAGTGCCGCTTGAAGAAGAGGTGCAGCCGGTGTGACGGCGCCCACTTGGACGTCTTGCATGACAGCAACAGGAAGAAACTCGCACCCCCAAGCAGCACCAGAGTAAGCGTCATGTATATTGACCCCGCCAGCAGCGGGAGCTCCCGAGTGCTCTTGAAAGTGGTCCGAGTGACATTAAGCTACGAGGACAAGGTCATGGACACTTACGCCGTCCTTGACGACGGGTCAGAAAAGACTCTCCTCCTCGCATCCGCTGCAGCCCAGCTGGGTCTGCGGGGGAGCGAAGAAACGATGACAATTCGTACTATAAGAAGAGACCTGAAGACAATAAAGGGTGAGAACGTCTCCTTCACTATCGCAGCAAGCGGGCAGCCAGAGAGGCGGTATAGGATCACTAACGCTTTCACCAGCCAAGACATAGGCCTGTCGCGGTACACCTACCCCATCTCCAAGCTGATGGAAAAATACGTGCACCTGCGTCAACTACCTATACCGCTCATCGACGGCGCCACCCCGACCCTGCTCATAGGATCCGACCATGCACACCTCATCGTCCCAACGGACCGGGTCCACATTGGGCCCAGAGGCTGTCCAGCAGCAGTCGAGACCCGCCTAGGATGGACACTACAAGGCCCCCTCTCCAGGTCTCCCAACCGACCAGCAGCCACTCGCTGCCTCCACTCCAGAGTGACAGAAGAAGACACCACCCTCTTACAGCACGTCGAGAGGCTATGGACACTAGAGACAATACCCTTTAAGAACGAAAAGAAACACATTTGTTCCAAGGAAGACATTTATGCCATAGCCCTCCTCGAGCAGAGGACAAAGAGAGTCGAGGTCAATGGAGTGATGAGATACGCAACTCCACTCTTGAGGCGAGAGGGTATGCCCACCTTCCACGCCTCAAAAGAAGCGACGGAGCGATATCTACTGAACACCGAGCGGCGCCTAGCCAGAGACCCCACTCAAGCCACTGTGTACCGCGCTGAGATTGACAAGCTAATCACAGCGGGACACATAAAGAAAATTGACATTCAAGAGGCCGATCAGACGACCGAATCATGGTACGTGCCCCACCACAAGGTCCACCACAACGGCAAGGATCGTATTGTGTTTAACTGCAGCTACCAGATCGGATTACAAAATCTGAATAAAGAACTCTTGCCCGGCCCAACACTCGGCCCCTCTCTACTAGGCGTGTTGCTACGTTTCCGCCAGAACAAGGTGGCCATCAGCGGCGACATCAAAGGGATGTTCCTGCAGGTGCGACTAGTGGAAGAGGACAAGCCCCTGCTGCGGTTCTTATGGAGAGAGAGGATCGGGGATGAGCAACCATCCATCTATCAATGGGAAGTCCTCCCTTTCGGAACCACATGCAGCCCATGCTGTGCTACGTTCGCACTGCAAAAACATGTCGCAGAGGACCCAGCAGCTGACGAGGAGGTCCGACAAAGTGTAGAGAAGAGTTTCTATGTGGACAACTGTCTGCAAAGCGTCTCGACGCCAGAAGAGGCCGAGGCCCTCCTACTCAAGCTCCGCGCCTCCCTGATCAAAGGCGGCTTTGATCTCCGGCAGTGGGCCAGCAGCGACCCTCAAGTACTGCGCAGCCTCTCCCCAGAGGACAAGGCAGCAAGCAGCGAGACCTGGATGGCGACCATCCCAGGTGAAGCCCAAGAAATGACATTAGGACTAGTCTGGCGCTTCAAAACAGACTCGCTCCATTATAGACACACACCCCTGACCAAGGAGCAGGGAAGGTCGATTTCACTACCGACCACCAGACGGAGTGTATACAGAACACTCGCCAGACAATATGACCCGTTGGGATGTATTTTACCTTACACCACCAGGGCAAAAATGATTGTGCGAGAGCTGTGGGACAAGGACCAGGGCTGGGACGACCCCATACCCGACCACCTTGCTTCCACATGGAGAGAGTGGGAAACAGAACTCAACTCGCTCCCAGGTGTCAACATACGCCGCAGCTACTTCCCACCCACAGTGCGGCTGGAGACGTGTCAGATGGACCTGCACGTCTTCAGCGACGCCTCCGAAGTAGCCTACGGTTCGGTGGCCTACTTGCGGGCCCGAGAGGAGGGAGGAGAAATACATACCGCCTTCATCCTGGCTCGTTCAAGGATAGCCCCCCGCAAGCAACAATCGATCCCGCGTCTAGAGCTCTGCGCAGCCCTAGTAGGAGCGCAACTCGCCACGTTAATCCAACGTGAACTCACCATCCCAGTGCAAAGAACAATCCTGTGGTCAGACTCCATGACCGTACTCACATGGATCCAGTCCGATTCGTGTAGATACAAGGTCTTCGTGGGAGTCAGAATCACAGAGATCCAAGATTTAACAGAATCAGCATGCTGGAGGTACGTGGACACAAAACAGAACCCAGCAGACGTCATCACACGGGGAATGTCCCTGGATGACCTCACACGTCACAATATCTATAGTGACGGTCCCGAGTTCCTCAAGCTCCCGGAAGAAGAGTGGCCTAACCCCACCCCACGGGAGGCTAGTCAAGAGGAGGCAGAGATGAAGAAATCTATGTTCTGTGGGTTGACGCACACACCAGTCCCCACAGACCCCAACATAGACGACTGCCCCACCCTTGAGAATGCACAGTTAAAAGGGCGGCTAGGTGGTGTAGTGGGCAAGGCACTCGCCACCAGTGTGGAGACGCTAGGATTCGCGTGTTCGAATCCAGCTCTCCACATTGTTTTCAGTTTAGCTGGTCGTCCGCAGTAATACACATTGGCCGTATTACGGGGAGGGAAACTGAAGGGTGGGGATCGGGCGTTGTGAACAAGCGACTCCTACAAGTCGGTTGGTGCGCCTGCGCAGTAGAATCAGGAAGTGTCGGGGGCAGCGTGAGCCTCCCACGCGTTACTCCTCGACACTGAGAGATCGAGCTGCGCAGGTGAAAAGATGCGACTGCTGTTACCTCAAGTACCGGAGGGGACTTGTGCTATGTATGACTTAGTCCACATTGCAGCCGGCTTGTGGGAGGCAAGAAACAGCGTTCGTGACAGGGGAGGGTTGAATTGGATGATACGAAATTGGGATGGGAGAAAATATAGAAAAATGGGAGAAAAAGTGGATCAAAAAAAAAGAGAATGCACAGTTAAAGACATTCCTGTGGCACCACCCTGAGGTTCCCTCCACTACTGACATTAATGCAGCTAATTACGAAGAAGCAGAACTCCTTCTGCTACAGCGAGCCCAAAGAGACTCGTTCCCCGACGAGCTAGACTGTCTGCAGGGATCAAAGCCAGTCCCGTCAGACAGCAGACTGCTCCACTTGGCCCCTGAGTGCGACGCCCATGATCTCATCAGAGTGGGTGGTCGTCTGAGAAGGGCCCCGGACTTAACGGATGACGTCAAGTTCCCTATAGTTCTCAATAGCCGACACAAGGTCACAGAGCTCATCATAAAGAAATACGACGAGGACGTGCACCACGCTGGGGCAGAGAGAGTCTTCGCTGAGATCAGACGTCGCTATTGGATACTGCAAGGAAGAGAAGCAGTACGACGCTTCCAGCGGACCTGTCTAGACTGTCGCAAGTGGCGAGCACAGCCCAGTATACCCAGGATGGCTGACCTACCCCCCTGTCGCCTCCGACTCGGCGACAAGCCCTTTCACTCCACCGGTATGGACTGCTTCGGCCCGCTGTATGTGAAGAAAGGAAGAGGGACGGAGAAGAGGTGGGGTATTGTGTTCAAATGCATGACCACCCGAGCGATACACATAGAACTCCTTCCAACCATGAGTACGGACTCATTCCTTATGGCCTTCCGGAGATTCACAGCGCGGAAAGGAAAACCGTCTATATTATTGTCTGATCACGGGACAAACTTCAAAGGCGGAGAAAGAGAGCTGAGAGAGAGCTTCCAAGCTATGGGCCCAGAACTTAAGACCCACCTCGCTCCCTCTCAGATTGATTTCCAGTTTAACCCCCCGAACGCCCCTCACTTCGGGGGAACCTGGGAACGGGAAGTACGTTCAATAAAGACCCCTCGGTTACGTCTCAAGTGATGTAGCAGATGTCGACCCAGTCACCCCCAACACTCTCTTGATGGGGCGGCTGGACCCCGCGCTCCCACAGACAGTGTACAGACCTGAGGAAGCGAACGGCCGAAGAATGTGGAGGTACAGTCAAGTATTGGCTGACAAGTTTTGGAACAGTTTCCTCCTCCACTATCTACCGTCTCTACAGACCCGCCAGAAATGGGTAAAAGAAAGAGACAATTTGACGGAGGGCACAGTCGTCATGATTATAGACCAGTCACTACCCTGAGCTATGTGGCCGGCCGGCCGCGTAAGCAAAGTGATCACTGGCGCCGACGGAAAGGTCAGAGCGGCAGAAGTGCTCGTCCAGGGACGGACATACACCCGACCCGTGGCGAGGCTGATAGAGTTGCCAAGGCTACCTGACTCCCTTGCTGACGACCATGACCCACTGACTTTGTGAATTGCCCTACTCCTCACAACGGACATTGAGTAGTGGACAAGACGGTTAATCTGTCTCTGCTTATCTAATTAGGTGCGGACTAATTAGGAGGCGGCTGTTACAAAGTGTCAGATTAAACCGAATATATATATTTATTACTTGAGATATATTGTATAATATTTGTATATCGTCTGATATCCCTTGTATATTCTTTGTACATATACACGGAATATCCCTTTACCTAGGTACAGGCCAGACCATAATATTCGTTCTCCTATTGGACAGCGACCCCTAGGCGCCAACGGCCATACCCCCAATGGCAAGTTCAAATCTACCGCTAAGACATGTCTCAACATGTCCAGGTTTGCGCAGTAATACGAGACAGAACTGAGGTTGGCACTAGATTATTCACCTTACGTATAAATACGTCGCAGGTGGATACAGAAGCACTTAGACCAAAACGTTGAAGCCTTCACCACGATACAACGTGCCGTGAAGTGGGCCCTTTTTGCCCCTAAATAGAGCCTTGAGAACCGCGTGCGAATTGATAGCTAAAGTGTCAGAGTTTAACGCTGTATCGTCGAGTTCGACTTATTCTATTGTAAAGTAATAGTCTATTATTTATAGTGTATCGTGCGGCTACCGTTCTACAGTGACCAGCATTACCACCGGTTCGTCGTACCGAGCTAGTGCACTTATCCAGGCTGGGCGGCCTAAACTCGTGCCGCCATCCTAGGAGTCCTAGACGAGAACCGTTGGATATGTACACCGGAGAACCTACACCGACGAATGCAGAGCCTTTTCCGGCTGGATTATATTGCTTTGGTACTGTGGCTGCTGGAGCAGAGAACCGTCTACCCCACTGCTGTGTGGGATCTACCCTGTGAGGAGCACCGTCGAGCCCGCCTCTAGGACCCACAGAGGCTGGCTAGCTTTCATCCATGCTGTTTTGCATACCGGAGTATAGCTGTTGCTTTGTCTACGGAACAAAGGATTATTGCACTGTCTCCTGTATCTGGAGTCTCTTTATTCCTCGTTGATCCAGACTTTGCTCCCGACCATTCCTCTCCCCTGCTGGCTTACAACCGGAGGGAACCCCCTTAGTATCTCCAGCTGACTACGAGTGTGCCTTATGTAATTCTTATGCTACAGGTGGTGTCAATTATACCCATCTTAATATGCTCATGGACTTACGCTCTTGACCTACTTAAGTGTTCTTCGCCATATAAGCGCAATTCATAATTCTCAATATTGTAACCTATTGTTGCTGCTCTGATAATAAATACTTCTAAATATAACTTTCTTTGTTAAGCCGTATTCTTGTGTGGGTGTTCACCAGATATACCGTGTACTGTATGGCCAGTAATTAAAGTACATAACTAAGTAGTGGTTTAATGATACCATACTCTCAATACAGTCAGGGAATTGTACCCCTCAGTTACAATTATTATTACTATTACTACTACTACTACTATTACTATTACTACTACTACTACAATTACTACTACTACTACTATTACTACTATTACTATTACTACTACTATTACAATTACTACTACTACTACTACTACTACTACTACTACTACTACTATTACTATTACTACTACTACTACTACTACTACTACTATTACTACTATTACTATTACTACTACTACTACTACTACTATTACTACTACTATTACTACTATTACTATTACTACTACTATTACTATTACTACTACTATTACTACTACTACTACTATCCCTACTACTACTACTACTACTAGTACTATTACTACTACTATTACTACTACTACTACTACTATTACTACGACTATGACTACTACTACTAATAATACTACTGCTACTACTACTACTACTACTATTACTACTACTAGTACTATTACTACTACTATTACTATTACTACTACTACTACAATTACTACTACTACTACTATTAATACTATTACTACTACTACTACTATTACTACGACTACGACTACTACTACTACTACTACTACTACTACTACTAGTATTACTACTACTATTACGTTTACATTCAGTGATTTAGCTAACAAGTCAGCAGCAGGTTACATCTCTGGGAGCTAAGTGTAAGTGGGGTTGTTCGTCTAGCAGTGTTGAACTTGAGTACTACACTCCGAGTCCATAGTAGTATAGACATATTAGCGTAGTAGTATATGTATAGTACGTGTGTGTGTGTTAGGGATGCACGATATTGATTTTTTGACACCGATACCGATAACTTTATGCTCCTCAAGCCGATAACCGATATCGATAACCGATATTTATTGTATTAAAACATTTTTTTTAATGTATATATTTCTTTTTATCAATTTTTTTTCTTTTTTTTTCCAACATGAAACAAAACATATCACAATACAATAATAATAATAATACATAAAAAGACTTCCCAGGACAATAACTTAACACCAACTTAAATGTATATTCCTGTAGTTTTGACCTAACCAGACAACAGAAACAAAAGCCAAGACAACAGTTTTGAATGATAAAGTGACCATATTTATTTTTCAAATGAAAATTCACAATCAGTCAACAACTTATAATACATCCAACCTAAGACGCTCAAAGCTTTTTTTTCTTCTTTTTTCAAAGCTGTCTGCCTTGAAAGAAAGGCTTTGAGTGGACACATAGCCTAGCAGGTCGCCTGCGGCATCACCACCGCTGGTGTATGATGGCGCAAGCACCAGGGGCGTTTTTAGGGTTAGAAAACATTGGGGGCTTCAGCCCAGGGGGGTGGAGCCCCCCCCCCCTTTTTTTTCACACAGAAATACGCAATTGAGTAATTAGAGACGAATACTGAAGAACTAGATTCGAGTTTTTTAAAGTGAGGTCCAGGTCCATGAGAGGGATGCGTGTAGCTTATTCCCAGCGGAAGAGTGCGTCGCGTGCTTCCGTGTTTTCTCTGATTGGCCATGACGCCCATGTGACCGCGGCAGCGCGAGAGAGCTGCAGCGCGGAAATAGGCTGTCTATTGCCATTCTCTAAGACAAACCTTAACAGCGCCTAAACTTAACCCTTCTAACCTTAACCAACTCCGAAACAATGCCTAACCTTAACCTTAACCATAACCAACTCCGAAAGAATATTGCCATTCTCTAAGACAAACTCTAACCTTAACCAGCTCCTTAACAGCGCCTAAACTTAACCCTTCTAACCTTAACCAACTCCGAAACAATGCCTAACCTTAACCTTAACCATAACCAACTCCGAAAGAATATTGCCATTCTCTAAGACAAACTCTAACCTTAACCAGCTCCTTAACAGCGCCTAAACTTAACCCTTCTAACCTTAACCAACTCCGAAACAATGCCTAACCTTAACCATAACCAACTCCGAAACAATGCTTAAAGTTAACATGCCTAAACTTAACCGGCGAAAGAATGCACGTTAAAAAAATAAAAAATTGAAGGGAATCGAACTTGTCATCAACAGACCGCAGGATCCACAGCACGGCGGCATACCAGTTGAGCTAAGCGTCGAATGAAAAACATTGGGGATTACGGCTACATAATGCCGCAAGCTCTGCCGCTCCGCTCTGCGGCTTCCGCACTGCCGCGGGGCGTGTCACAGCCAATCAGGGAAAACGCGGAAGCACTCGGCAGCACTCTTCCGCTGGGAATAAGCTATAGGCGAGAGGCGTATGGGCAGTCCCCATAAAAAATTCAAAGTTAACAGGACCAAATCATCAGTTTCTTATTTATTTAACCTTTATTTAGCCGGATAAAACATTGATATGGTCCAAGAGGCCCCAATGAGGGTACAAATATACATATATACACATATACATACATACATACATACATACATACATACATACATACATACATACATACATACATACATACATACATACATACATACATACATACATACCAGTGGCGAATTCTCAGGGCCTTCAAGGTATTCAGAGAAGGCCCTGTGAGCCTCAGAAGAAAGAAAATATGAATTTTAAAAATTACTTTTTTTATTTTTATTTTTTTATTTTTTTTAATCAAATGTATTAAAATAGTTTGTGTCGCTAATCTGTTAAAACCGCACAGTTTCACTCGCCATAGTTGTTTTCGACCCATTCACTGCGCATTAGAGCGTTTTTGTACAGGAGAAAATAACAGCCAATCGGAGATTTCTTTTCACAAGTCTCTAGGCAGACTTTCCTCCATTGGGTATTCTAGCTCGACCTGCCCAATAAACCTTAACAGGAGCCCAGGTGTGGAGTGACAGTTTGATCAGCCAATCACATTTGGAGCTGTAGTCAATGGGCGTAGTCTTTTAGATGCCAAGGTATTCTAGAGTCTGGCTGCGTCGGCCAATCAGAGCGCAAAACGGCAAACGCGGACTACCTTAGTGAACTATCAAGCAAGACAACACGAGACAAACTGAAACATGGCAGCAGCAAATGATACCGTCGATGTTGTTGCGGATTTATTAACAGTTCCCTTTTCAAGAAGAACATTCAATGAAAAGATGGACATTGTCAAAAAAGGCTGCCCAACCCCAGAAGGATGAAGCATGAAGCAGCTATATAAACTGACGTGTTTAGTTGTAACTATCCCTGTCACCACCTCAACCGTGGAAAGGACATTTTCTGCCCTCAAGCGCATTAAAACATATGCGAGGAATACAACCGGACAAGCCCGACTCTCTGCATTATCCTCCATGTCAATTGAAAAAGAAATGCTCCTGGATCTGAAAAGGACTGATCAGCTGTATGACCGGGTCATTGAAAAGTTCACCCAAACGGACAGGAGGATGGATTTCGTCTTCAGGTGAACCACGTCAAAATGGTGAGTGAAACAAATTAATTTATATTGATTATATTGATCTGCCGCTGCGCATTTTATTTCCACACAAATATATGTCTGTCTTGAAATATTGGCTGGGCTGCTGTGCGTTTCATTTGGTAATTCTTGACTTGATCTTTCTTTGCATACCGTAACTTCCCTCTAAGCACAATTTGAATTGTATTAAAATAGTTACATTTGTTTCGTTGTTGAGTCACCATGCATGTCTAATAATGACAACTCGCTGGGAGGCGGAGATCGGCATTGGTTTCAGCGATCACGCAACGTTGAACCACACGATAATGTTGCCGTCTCTCTCTGCTTTCTCAATTCTTCGCTTGATATAATTAATACAAATGTCCAATATAACGGAATTCGTTAGCTCATACAAATGTGATTATAACAGACTGCTGTTTAGTGTCGGGCCGACTGCCCACAGAACGGTCTATTTTATTTCAAGTCAGCAGCAGCAGCACGGAGTATCGAGGGACTTATTTTATTTGGAATATAATATTAATAATATATAATATTATGAAGGCCCGGTTAACTCCGGTACGCTTCGCCACTGATACATACATACATACATATACATACATTACATACATACATACATACATACATACACACATATACACCAATAACAAAATAAAAACACAGTTCTGTATCATTAGGGGATCCGCTCGGCATCACTCATGCACTCCCTCGCGTACGTGCACGCGCACTGAATAAATTCCACAAATGTACCTTTAATACCAGTATTCATCTGACCACACCCCTCGTTAGCTTACCTTCATAAGCAGGTGTGTGGTCACCTGCTCTCCTCCTTCTCGCTTTCACCACAAGGAAGTGCCTCGGTAGTACCCCACTTGACGTGTTGTTAGTTGAAAAGAGTTGTGACGAGTCTACATTGTGCTTAGTTTTTTCTTCTCTCATATCTGTTAAAAGGGAAAAGCTAAGTCATAATGTTTTCTTCGGAGAGTAGACCTACTCTTCACCAGCGGTTCTCCATTCCCGCCTCCGTCGTGCGTTCTGGTGCGGGGCTGCTGCCACTTTCGTGGTTGCCGACCCAGCCCAGGAGGCAGCCGATGGGTAGTTTGCCTCTCCGAGGAGCCGAGGCATCGGTGCCGTCGCTCCGGCGATGGCCTGATCTCGACTCTGGTTCCTCTGGTTCCAGGGAATCGTCCGTTGTTGAACGGGCGGTTGTTTTGGGTCCGGAGGATTTGCGACGCAAACTTTTCGCGTCTGCCCGTTCACGTCGCAAGATGGTGGCATGCAGGCGCGAACGGCCTGGGTTTGGAGAATTGCTGGAGACCAGCGAGGATGCGTCCGGCTCTGGATTTCCGATGGAAACTGAGGACTTCATGGAAGAGTCGGACGGATTCTTGTTTGAAGGTCCTGTGGAGGAGAGTATCCCTCCTATCCAGGAAACACCGGAGGGGGGAGAAATGGCTCCTTGGGACGCCTTGTTTGAAGATGTCGAGGAACCACCTTGGCCTCATCAGCAGGATGCCCTACTATCAGCCACATCAGACTGTGGCTCCTTAACCAGTCGCAGCCTGCTGCATGTGAGGGATGCGGGTTCGGTGGAGGAAGGTCAGCAGGGGGAACTGCAGGCTTTGTTTCCCGAGCTCATGGCGGTAGCCGCCGCTGCAAACGGCGTGCCGCTGCCATTGCCTGCTCCTGTCCCTGACGATCTCATAGGTCAGGGGTGGCCAACCAGTCAGAGACTAAGAGCCACAAAAATTACTGTGGTACCACAAAGAGCCACACCATATACCAGCGTTTCTCAACCTTTTTTTTGAGTCACGGCACCCTTCATGTGTTTATAGGTATCACCCTCTGGCCTCTGAAGTTGCTAATGTCTTTTTTATTTGGGCCTCACAGGGTTAAAAGTACCCTGTGAGACCCACGGTTGCAAAATTACAAAATCACTTTTAGCCATTTAAAAAAATTATGTTTATTTAAAAAAATTTAAAGGGGAACTATTTTACTATTTCTTTCACTATTTGGGCACTTTTACACAATTCCTGTGAGTCTATGGAACACCTAGGTTTTTTTCAAAAAAAAATGCATTGTTTTGTATTTCTAATCAAGTACTAAAAACCACATTTTTCTACCTCAAGATCTTAAAGTGGAAATGAAGCAGTGCGATAAATACATATTCATAGCATCACATTAGTATTTAGATAAGCCACAGAAAAAATCATGTTATAAAAATAAGCAGTTTCTAAGAAAAAAGATTTGTTATGTGCATTTTTGAAGCATTTATCATTATGGGCGCAGCCATTTTGTTGTTGACGTCATGGGGCTTGTTTGGTGTATACACTGCTGGTTAGTTGCCTATAGTGAATGGGTCAGTCGGTAAATAAAATGTTGCCTACAAAACAACGGGACCGCGGTGGTTCTGTTTGTATTGCTCCTGGCTGTTCAAACTAATTTTACCATGTGAGAGAGAGGAAAGTTGGTTCATTTCCACAAACTACCAGTGAAAAAAACAGTGTTGTTGGCATGTTGGCTCAGGCTGGCTGCACTCAGGCGGCGTGATCAGCCTGTTGGACAGGGAATGAAGATCCCCAGAGAACACTTCATTGCCTCGGATTATGTTGTTGGGGGTGGAAGGTTTGTCCAGAAGACCACTAATCAGCTGAAGCCTGATGCGGTTCCCTCGGTCTTCGACAGACAGACCGGCGTTAGCTCTCGGGAGCGATGGCTAGCTGGTTAGCACCAGCCGGGGACCGGCGTTAGCTCTCGGGAGCGATGGCTAGCTAGTTAGCACCAGCCGGGGACCGGCGTTAGCAACCGGGAGCGTCGCGGAGCATTCAGCCTGCTGGCTACCTAGATCCACTTCAACCAGCGTCGCGGAGCATTCAGCCTGCTGGCTACACAGCTTGTCGGTGTGCTAATAGCCTCGGCAAGCTAACGGTAGCTGGCTACACAGCTTGTCGGTGTGCTGGAGCCTCGGCAAGCTAACGGTAGCTGGCTCCAGGCTATTAGCACATCGACAAGCTGCTGGAGCTCCCGACGCTCGGCTGGTTGAAGTGGATCTAGGTAGCCAGCAGGCTGAATGCTCCGCGACGCTCCCGGTTGCTAACGCCGGTCCCCGGCTGGTGCTAACTAGCTAGCCATCGCTCCCGAGAGCTAACGCCGGTCCCCGGCTGGTGCTAACCAGCTAGCCATCGCTCCCGAGAGCTAACGCCGGTCTGTCTGTCGAAGACCGAGGGAACCGCATCAGGCTTCAGCTGATTAGTGGTCTTCTGGACAAACCTTCCACCCCCAACAACATAATCCGAGGCAATGAAGTGTTCTCTGGGGATCTTCATTCCCTGTCCAACAGGCTGATCACGCCGCCTGAGTGCAGCCAGCCTGAGCCAACATGCCAACAACACTGTTTTTTTCACTGGTAGTTTGTGGAAATTAACCAACTTTCCTCTCTCACATGGTAAAATTAGTTTGAACAGCCAGGAGCAATACAAACAGAACCACCGCGGTCCCGTTGTTTTGTAGGCATCATTTTATTTACCGACTGACCCATTCACTATAGGCAGCTAACCAGCAGTGTATACACCAAACAAACCCCATGACGTCAGCCATGACGTCAGCAACAAAATGGCGGCGCCCATGTTGAAAACAGGGATATTATATTTGATTTTTCAGACAAATAAGATAGATTTCACATTTGATTATAGAACCCTGTCTTACACAAGGTACACAACAAACAAACTAGGATCACATTGTTCACTGCTTCATTTCCACTTTAAGCCGTTTTGAGGCTGGGCTCCAACCACTGTGTGGCCTGGTGCCAACTGCCACATCAACTGCCACATTATTATGCAGCTGAGAAATCTCTGACATCACAGATATGCACATTTTCAGATGACTCAGTTCAGTGAGGGTGAATATTGTGAGAGGAGAATTGGAAGAATTCGCCAATATGAGAATTAGAGACATATATCCTATTAATATAAGTCCACATAGCTAAGAAACAATGGTAAACACTGAAAAAAGCCATTTATAAGATAGTTCCCCTTTAAGCACATGTATAGTCAATTGGTCCTGTTGTTCAGCCTCACAATGCTATTTGATAGTAAATGTGTTTATATGTCCCTCTGGCCTCTGAAGTTGCTAATTTCTTTTTAATTTGGGCCTCACATGGTTAACCTCTTAAGCCCGAGATATACAGTAAAAGTGTATATTTTCAGCATTACGTTTGTTTACCAATTATTTTAACTTATTAGTGAAATATAAGATTATAGAAATCTCAGGGCATTGAGTCGGAAACCGGCGCATATTGACAGGAGGAAGTGGCACAGCCAAAAGTCAGTGTAGTCTTTTGAAGGAAGAGACTCAGGGCTTTCAAATTTCGAAAAACTACCCTACCCAGGTCACACCAGCCCCTGTCAATCATCTGACTTCTGGATTTACTTTTTAATTTCTCTTATTTTTTGGGATTATCTCCCACAAACCTGAACGTTATTGCCATAAAACAGAACGCAGTTAGTTTCTCTACCTTTCTGTGAACGTCTTGCAAAAATCGGTGTTGCAATATGATGAAAAATGGTGGAGAAATTTACATTATAAAAAAGATGGCAGAATTCAGTACTGTATCTACAAAACCTTCTGTTTAATCATCTTCCCTTTATTCATTTGCTTAGATTTTTCAGGTCTGGTCAATTTTAGCATGGTGTTATTTACAGTCAAAGATAAATTTTTTTTTAAATAGAATTGATATTCTCCTTTGGTTCATTACAATTTACTCAAGCCTAGTAATAGACACACTATTTCTGACACTGATCCATATATGTCCCTAGATTCAGATACCAAGAACATGCAAATGGACCATTTAAAAAAAAATTGTAAATGTGTATTATACGTCCTTATGGAATGAGTGAGATAAAAAATAAAAAAAATAAAAAAAAGTAAAAAATAAATAAAAATAAAAAATATTTTTTTTTAATTTTCTTTAATTTTTTTGTATGGATGGAAGAGCCGCACATTGACGGGCAAAGAGCCGCATGCGGCTCGCGAGCCGCGGGTTGGCCACCCCTGTCATAGGTCATCTCTGGCAGTGTCGCCCGGTGAGAGGGGTGGATGTTGTCTACCCATTTTTCCCTTCAATGGGGGCCTATGTTCGTCAGGGTCAGGCGGTGTCTCACATCATGGGACTTACCCCCACCTACGTACCAGTTACGCGGGTGTCGGGGTTGGTCAAAGGTATGAGGGAGGGCGTGCCTCGGCTTGATAGTCCGATGGCCGCTCTCCTCTGTCCGGATGTGGTGTGGGAACCATTATGCAAGCCGGTTCTCCATGGAATATCGGCTAGGCGATTGGCATATTGGGGTGACCAGTCATTTATCGCTGGTACACAATCGCTGGCTGCGGCTTCTAACATCGCCCACCTAGCTAGATTTGTATCGGGGATTATGACGGGCGGCATGGATCTGACCGAGGTAAAATGCGATCAGATCACCCAGGCGGCAGGAGCTGTCCTGCACCTTACCCAGGTGCTGGCCATAGCCTCAGGGAAAGTGCGTGCCCTGGCCACCCTGAGCCAGCGCCACCTTTGGCTGGAGCAGGCCCGTGTGCCAGAGAAGAAGAGAGCCCCTCTTCTGACGGCCACCCTCTCCGATGCTGGTCTGTTCGGGAAGGCCCTGCGGTTGATGACCTCAACGTGCAGAGAGATGGCAGAGGAGAGATCCATTCTGCCGACTCCTATTACAAACAGTAATGTTGCTATGGCGACGCCTTCCGTGAGTTAAAGAGTGTTAAGGTGTCGATGTTCCCCACAGCTAGGACTGTCCTTCCAGCTAGCTTGTTCTCCTTTGCTAGTCCAGCCCTGTCTGCTAGCCTAGCTCCGGCAGCTAGCGCAGCCTCTATGCTAATGTAGCAGTACAGCTAGCATAGGCCCTGTAGCTAGCAATGCTCTGGCAGCTACCCAGTCCCTCTGCTAGCCCCACTTTAGGTGTAGCTTCCCCTGGCTGTGCTTGCGGATCGCCGACGCCATCTTGTCACCCGGACGAGCGGTGACAAGAGTGGGTCCGCCATCTTGGCTAAGTACTAACAGTACCACGTGTATCAACAGCAACGTCCATTGAAGTGAATGCTAACAACCAGTGTCTAAGGGGTACCCCGAACAATTTAAGCCGGCTTAGGTTAGGTTTTCTTTGGTAACGTGGGCCCACATTTACTTGGTTTTATTTTGTTATTTGTTTATTTGATTATTTGGTTCTTGAATTCCCAATGTGTCTACATTTTATGCCTGGGTTCCCCTAGTACAAGCGGGGTGTTTTAATGTATTGAGTACTCGGTGCCTATGGTGGGAAGAGCTTCCCCTACATTATGATAACAAGAGCACCCGGTGCCATGTATTAAGGAATAACATTGTAATGGATAACATGCTCAGGCTTCAGTAAAGTAGACATAATCGGGATCATTGTGTGTGTCTGTTTCTTCAAGTTCCATTTGCTATTCTAACCTCTGGGTAAATATTGTGACTGCATAATTATTTAACCCTTACACCCCATTTACAGAATAGCATTTGAAGGGTCTATACAGGTGGTCAAGGAAGGGTACTGCTTAAAGGGAAGCCCAATAATACTATTGAACTGACAGTCACTGGGTGTGGGAGGGCTGTCGGAGGTACTGAGGGAGCGAGGGTGTTTGGGGAGCTACTGCTGACCGCCTTGGAAGGCGAGGGAGACCAGAGTACCAGTCCCCAGGTTAGTAAATCCTGGGCCCCATCCACTCCAGCTACAAGCCCTCCAGAACGACGTTCCGGGCCAAAGACGGGGGTACATATAGGTCCAATACTATAGTATCCTACTACCCAGTGTCTGTGTACTACTACTCCCACAAGCAGGGATAATCCACCCTTCTACATTTGGCGTCACGAACAGGATCAACATCCTACTCCACTTCCTTGACAGACCAGTAGAGAGACCATGACGTCCGACGAGGGGACCCGAGCCGCGCAGGAGATGGCGGCAAAAGTGGAAGAAATGCCCGAGAAGTGCCAGGCGCAGAGGGCACGACTGGAGACACCGGAGGAACCAGTGACGAGACTGGAACAAGGAGAGGCCGTGAAGGGGTCGACCGAGGGGGCACTCCATGAGAGGCGGTGTGTTCAGGCGGCTCTGCGGGAGCCAAGAGACGGCTCAGAAGCCGCCAATGGGTTAGAGATGATGTTCACCAAAGAGTATACCCTCCTCGTGAAGGACGACCCCATCCGAGGACGCGCGAGCGACGTGGTCCGGAGACTTCTGAGGATGGGAGGGCTCGGCGGAGTGGACAGGCTCCTTCACGGGATGGAGGGGATGCGCCCGTACCGCAGTTATCGCCCCGGCTCCGAGGAGGTCGGCTTCAGCCCCATGGTGGTAGTTCCCCACCAACCCAGCCGGGTCAACCGGGAGGCTTACGTCCCGGTATGCACGTCAAGGAGGTCAGAACCGGAGGTGGAGGACACCGAGAGGGGCGTCCCCATCGCCACGGGCCCCATCCCGTACTCGCCAGTCGGCCCCATACGAATGGTGATCCAGATGAGGAACCGCGGGTACGACCGGGTGGAGATATGGCGAATCCAGGTGGAGGGGCCCCAGCTGGAACCAGTGGGGCGGGCAATGATCCGCGGAATCCAGCCCCCTAAGACCCCGTTCAAGACAGAACCTGATTCTAGAGAGCCTGAGAGGGAGCCCGACCGGAGGGGGTCTGAGAAGAGAAAGGCCGATCAGAGGGGGCCAGAACAGAGAGAGCCTGACCAGGGAAGGGCCGACCAGAGGGGGCCTGAACAGAGAGGGCCCAACAAGAGAGAGCCCGACAGGAGAGAGCCCAACCGGGGAGAGCCCGACAGGACAGAGCCTGACAGGAGGGGGCCTGAACAGAGAGGGCCCAACAAGAGAGCGCCCGACAGGAGAGAGCCTGCTCAGAGAGAGCCCGACAGGAGGGGTCTGAACAGAGAAGGGCCAGCCAGAGGGGGCCTGAACAGAGAGAGCCCAACGGGAGAGAGCCCAACCGGAGAGAGCCTGACAGGAGGGAGCCTGAACAGAGAGAGCCCAACAGGAGAGAGCCTGACAGGAGGGGGCCTGAACAGAGAGGGCCCAACAAGTGAGAGCCCGACAGGAGAGAGCCTGCTCAGGGAGAGCCCGACCGGAGGGGGTCTGAACAGAGAGAGCCCAACAAGAGAGAGCCCGACAGGAGGGGGTCTGAACAGAGAAGGGCCGGCCAGAGGGGGCCTGAACAGAGCGAGCCCAACGGGAGAGAGCCCAACCGGAGAGAGCCCGACAGGAGGGAGCCTGACCAGAGGGGGCCTGAACAGAGAGAGCCCAACAGGAGAGAGCCCGACAGGAGAGAGCCTGCTCAGAGATGGGCTGGCCAGAGGGGGCCCGAACAGAGAGAGCCCAACAGGAGAGAGCCCGACCAGAGGGGGCATGAACAGAGAGGGCCCGACAGGGGAGAGCCCAACAGGAGGGAGCCCGACAGGAGAGACCCTGCTCAGAGAAGGGCTGGTCAGAGGGGGCCCTAACAGAGGGAGCCCAACAGGAGAGAGCCCGACAGGGGAGAGCCTGACCAGAGGGGGCCTGAACAGAGAGGGCCCAACAGGAGAGAGCCCAACAGGAGAGGGCCCGACAGGGGAGAGCCTGCTCAGAGAAGGGCCGGCCAGAGGGGGCCTGAACAGAGAGAGCCCGCCAGGAGAGAGCCTGACCAGAGAGGGCCTGAACAGAGAGGGCCTGAGAGGAAAGAGCCTGCCCAGGGGGAGCAGGAGGGAGAGCCCGACGAGAGGGGGTCTGAAAGGAGAGGGGCCGACCGGAGGGGGCCTGAACAGAGAGAGCCCAACAGGAGAGGGCCTGAGAGGAGAGAGCTTGACGGCAAAGACCGGGACCTCTGGAGGCAGAGTTACCACCGAGGTGTCCGATCAGGAGGTCAAGGAGGCGAGGACAGCCCAGAACAGGGGCCTCGTCGGCGTCGCTTCGGCGCAACTTTCAATACCGGCGCAGACGCTCATCGGCAGGTGTCAAACCGGGCCTAGAGGGTGGAGATGGGAGCGTCAGGAGGGCGTCAGGAGAGGTAAAGTCAGTCCCCTCAAACGAGGATGGAGAAGACGGCGGAGACGGGGGCGAGGAGGGCGCCGCGGGCGGCTCCTCAGAGGCCTCGGCGGGCGAAGCCGTGGCCAAGGGCCTACCAACAGAGACAGACGAATCTGACGCAGAATCAGATGCAGGGGAGGTTGAACGAACCTGGCCCCAGAGGAGCACCAGAGGTCGGCTACCGCTTGGGATCGCCAGGACGGCGTGCTGAAGAGGATGGTTGTAGAACAGTGTGTGAAACTAATGGAACAATGTGTGAAACTGTGGGTCTAAGGACCGTTTTCATGTCATTAGACTGGTTTCATTGAGGAACTTGCAGAGGACTTGGCAAGTTTAAAGTGGGGGGAAATGTAGCAGCCTGAATATTCTACAAAGTATTCAGTAGTGCTAACTAACTGTTACTTTCCCTGTGTGTGTATAACGTGTGATTTACAGTGTTCCTTTGGATAGCCTAACAGTGTTCCTTTGGATAGCTCGCCCAGTCTAACGACGAGGTGAGGTGCTACTCTTCTCCGGCTGCAGTATGGACTACTAACAATAACATTGAGCCCTTTTTCCCTTTCTGGAGCGGTCCTTGAGTGGGACCAGTGGAGGTTGCCAGCAGGGGGCGGAGTGGCAGTGGTGGCAGGTGGAGCTGTGGAGAGAAGCAAGCAACGAGGAAGAGGGAGTTACCTGGAGGCAAGGGGAGCAGGAAGCTCTCTTCGGCATTGGACTTGGCCGTGAACGGTCGCAGCCACAATGGGCGTGTGCTTTGGAATAGCCCTGTTGAAGAAGTTAATGAAGGAGAGCCCCGTCGGAGCGAGCGGCGGGTGATGAGAAATACTTGCTAGTGACGGGTTATCCTAGAAGTATCAGCGATAGTGTGTGAGTAAGAGAAACCGAACCCAAGGACTAACGTCTAGAGCTAACGAGACTAACGTCTAACGTTATCGGGTTATAGTAGTTACTGTGTGCGGTATAGTAGTATGCTGCTAACGGCTCCGTCTGACTTGAGTAGACTACCGGGCGCGCGGCGCTGAAGAGACTGGTGGTATAGCCAGCCACGTTGCGTTAGCAGTGTAACCGATATAGCAGGAGGGTGCGTCGAGACCCAAAGCTTAGCTGTGTTTAGGGTAGTCATAGTATTAGCTCGCGCGACAGAAGCAAGCCAGCAACAACAGCGGTGGACGTTTCCCAGACGGTACAGAGGACGCCTCTTCCCACCAGCAGAGGACGCCATACCACACGCTCCTCCAGCTAACCACTGCCTGCTGTTCGCCCAGCCTGCTGGCTGTGCTCGCGGATCGCCGACGCCATCTTGTCACCCGGACGACCGGTGACAAGAGTGGGTCTGCAATCTTGGCTACGTACTAACAGTACCACGTGTATCAACAGCAACGTCCATTGAAGTGAAAGCTAACAACCAGTGTCTAAGGGGTACCCCGAACAATTTAAGCCGGCTTAGGTTAGGTTTTCTTTGGTAACGTGGGCCCACATTTACTTGGTTTTATTTTGTTATTTGTTTATTTGATTATTTGGTTCTTGAATTCCCAATGTGTCTACATTTTATGCCTGGGTTCCCCTAGTACAAGCGGGGTGTTTTAATGTATTGAGTACTCTGTGCCTATGGTGGGAAGAGCTTCCCCTACATTATGATAACAAGAGCACCCGGTGCCATGTATTAAGGAATAACATTGTAATGGATAACATGTCCAGGCTTCAGTAAAGTAGACATAATCTGGATCATTGTGTGTGTCTGTTTCTTCAAGTTCCATTTGCTATTCTAACCTCTGGGTAAATATTGTGACTGCATAATTATTTAACCCTTACACCCCATTTACAGAATAGCATTTGAAGGGTCTATACAGGTGGTCAAGGAAGGGTACTGCTTAAAGGGAAGCCCAATAATACTATTGAACTGACAGTCACTGGGTGTGGGAGGGCTGTCGGAGGTACTGAGGGAGCGAGGGTGTGTGGGGAGCTACTGCTGACCGCCTTGGAAGGCGAGGGAGACCAGAGTACCAGTCCCCAGGTTAGTAAATCCTGGGCCCCATCCACTCCAGCTGCAAGCCCTCCAGAACGACGTTCCGGGCCAAAGACGGGGGGTACATATAGGTCCAATACTATAGTATCCTACTACCCAGTGTCTGTGTACTACTACTCCCACAAGCAGGGATAATCCACCCTTCTACAGATAGCAATAGTAATATAACGTTAATGCAACAAAACAAATGCCTTGCTTTGTTAATCATAACGTTGATGCAGTAGCGTATGTCGGTGTGTTGGCTGTAACGGACATGACAATAACATAACGTGTACACATTAAAATTGCGATAATCTATTCTAACATTTTCAAATCGATGCAGTTGAATTTCCCCCTTAGGATCGATGCATTGTTACACCCCTACACCAAAGTCACTGGCCCACTGTGTATCCGTGTGTATAATAACTTGGCTAGCGTTATCAACAGCAGAGATGGGCAATAGGTCCAGCTGCAGCGCCGGACGGCCGGAGTGCAAGCGGTGTGATGTAATTGGCAGACTCAACTGTCAATCAATGGTCTACCTGACACACAAACTCATAAACAATGTTTCTGTACTGGAGGTGTACAGTATTTCAATAGGCAACCCTGAAAGGATTATTTTTCTAGACGAGCAACACAGCCAAAACATAAGCATTGTATGCATAAAAGGGGCAAAAGCTAAAGTTAAGTGACTGAACCTTTTGTAGCAGTAGTTTGATTTGATAGTTTATTTGATAGGGACAGCACGTGTTAATGAACATCAAGTACAAAATACAAAATGTAAACATGCAGGGTTGTAGCAAGAGCTAATTTACACACATGCACGCACAGTACAAATATAAATCTATTTTTGAAAAAAAAAAAAAACTGTTACTTGAAATATTTTCACTGTGCTCCTAAATATTTTTGGGTGCTCCTAAATTTCTTTGTGTGCTCCTAAATTTTTTCATTTAGGAGCACATGTGCTCCTTGGGAAAAAGGTTAGCGTAGAGCCCTGTATAATATAGCATTGTATAGCAGTGTACATAAAGATCCAGTGCCTCATCCGTAGCTAACAGTGTATTGCACTACCACAGGACCTAGCATGTCCTACCATGCTCTGTAAATAACTCATGTACATATACCGATATGCCCTACTCTGTTTACTTGTTTTATTGCACAATGTCGTTCTATTGGATTCTATTATATATTACTAGATTATTATGCACATTGTTGCGGGCAAGACCCCCCGCATTTCATTGTATACTTGTATGCCGTGACAAATAAAACTCTTGACTTGACTTGACTTGAACTCAGCAGCTCTCCTCAAACACACTAAACTACAACCGCTGTCTCTCAACAGATCCAGGATCAGCTCAGAACAGCTTCAGTCATCGCTTCACGACCAGGGACATCCCGTCCAGGTCGGATCAGACGGACCGGAATAGGAGCCAATCATGACATAATATTTTAATTGATCGGTATTGGCTATATTAGATACAAAATTTAGATTGGATTCAAATGTATTGTCATCATTATACAGCGTACAGTACAACAAAAATAGGTTTGGCATCCAGAGTGCAAATGTAACAGTAAAGTGTAATAGAAATATACAATGTACACTACAGTTGATTAAAGGTGCTGTAAGTGGTGTTTTTATTTGTTTGTTGTGTGGTCTTCATGTTCAAATAATAACTCTCGACTTCGACAGCCATAACTGATATAGTGTTTGGTCAGTAACCTGGGTCTCCCAGTCCTTCCGCTCTGCAGTAAACAGAAAATGAATGTCCTGGTATGTAGAGCTATTTAATACTTATTTTAACAAAATATATACCATTTACAGCACCTGGATATTAAATATATACATTTGTACTACTGAGTAATAGTGCTAATCAGATGCATGTACAGAGGTGTAGTATTATTAGCCAGCAGCATAAGTAAGAGTAGGTAACGGATATGTACAGATATAGATATATCTAGATCTATGTAAAAAGGATTATATGCAGGTATGTACAGACAGATGTGGATATATATTAAGGCCGGGCCGTTAACGCCGTTACCGGGCTAAGTTAACGGCGGACACTTATTGCGCGATAAAAAAGATAGCCGTTAATCTATTCTCAAAGTTGGGTCTGGGAGCCAATTACATTAGCTGATGTATACCTGGTCGAATGACTCTGTGTGTGTGACTGTGTGGGTGTGTGTGTGTGTGTCTGTAAATGCTCTGTGTGTCCCTCTCTCTCTATCTATCTCTCTCTCTCTCTCTCTCTCCCTCGCAGTCGGGAGCACTCGCATATCACTGTCAAAATATCTTTGCGCACGCCCGTATTCCGATCTGTGCAATAATATTCACAGAGGTATATTGTCATTTGAAACAAGTTATCAATGCATTGTCCCGTGGGATTATGCCCCCCTGCAGCGAAATTAATTAGTATCCCCCTCAATCTCTCTATATCTCTCTCTCCAGTTGCAGACTGTGTGGGTGACTGTCACTGATTGAGTCAAGCCATGTCACATAGCTACTGAGTGACTGTACTGGTAACGTTATTTGTGTTCTGAATAAAACAATTTATTAAACACAAGTACATCTTATTGAACATTATTTTGATATTTCATTACCAATTATCATAGCAAAACAGCTTTTTCAAACAGTCTGTAATGCATTTTGGAAATGGGAGATGGGCTCATGGTGTAATGGGCCATCTGGCCTGAGAAACGTAAGGAGGAAAGAAAAAGTAAGGACTTACTTCTGGTCATTATTTAGGTAGAACACACATATTTTGAATGCCTTCGGCAGACTTCAAATGAGCCATTTTAATCTAGATTAATTTTTTTATTTTTTTATTGTCCAACTCTTAATTTCCGATACCGATATCAACCGATATCAACCGATACCGATATATGCAGGGTTCCCCCCACCCCCCCCAAAAAACTGAATAATTTCAGGTAATTAACATTATCTCTTGTCGTATAATTAACACAACATTATTGTGAGGTTCGCCTGTTCCCTGGACCTTTAATTCCCTGTCTCCTCACCTCACCAGCCCCCACCCTCGCGTTGTTTTACTCTCCTCTGCTCTTCAACAGCCCCCACCCTTGGACTACCTTTCACAGCTGTGATAAGTTATGATTAGCGCCCCAGAGGGCTTTAAATACCTGGACTTCCCCTCCAGTGCTCGTCGGGTCGTTCTGTATTCTACCATCTACCGCCGCGCTCCTGGTGAGACATCGTCATCGCTCTCTATTCTTCCACGGGAGGATTCCTTTGTTCTCACTGGGAGACGTTGTGCCATTCTGTATGCTACCATCTACCGCCGCGCTCCTGGTGAGACATCGTCATCGCTCTCTATTCTTCCACGGGAGGATTCCTTTGTTCTCACTGGGAGACCTTGTGCCATTCTGTATGCTGGTTCTTTGTTCTGGACTCTGTATCCTTTTCTGTGTTCAGTGTTCGTGGAGTCCTGGACGTTGCCATCACCTGCTGATGTAAACTGCTGGGACCCTGATGTAAACAAGACGAAAGTCTTTCTCTGGTCTGCATCCCCTTAACAATTGTATGTATTGAGCTGTACTGTACTGTACCCATTCTGCAATCTGTTAATAAAGTTTTCATTCATTCATTCATTCATGCCGCGTCTCCGGCGTGAGACGAGGTGCCGGCCATCGCCACCTGTCGCCGTTTGCCTGGAGTGGGACACAGTCTGCGCTCTCTAATTCTCTACGGGAGGTTTTCCAGTGTCCCACTCCAGACCCCAAGCCGGCGCGCTCCAACTCCAGACGTTACCATCACCTGCCGCGTCTCCGGCGTGAGACGAGGTGCCAGCCATCGCCACCTGTCGCCGTTTGCCTGGAGTGGGACACAGTCTGCGCTCTCTAATTCTCTACGGGAGGTTTTCCAGTGTCCCACTCCAGACCCCAAGCCGGCGCGCTCCACTCCAGACCCCAAGCCGGCGCGCTCCACTCCAGACCCCAAGCCGGCGCGCTCCACTCCAGACCCCAAGCCGGCGCGCTCCACTCCAAACCCCAAGCCGGCGCGCTCCACTCCAGACCCCAAGCCGGCGCGCTCCACTCCAGACCCCAAGCCGGCGCGCTCCTACTCCAGACGCTCAGGCCGGCGCGCATCGCTTCCTATCCCACGGGAGGATGCGTCTCTTCACTTCCGAGGAGGATCTCCTTGCCAGGCCTCCGCCGTCTGAACCCTGCCATCCCTGTAAGCAGCTCTGGCCCTCGCCCTGTCCAAGGCCTTAACCCTGTTTCTCTGTCCCTGTCTCCAGCCCGCCTCCCCGGGCCTCTGTCCCTGTTTCCCCCTCTCCAGTGCCCCTGTTCCTGCCCTGACCTTTTTGCCCTGGCCCTGTCCTGTAGCCTTAGCCCCTTAGCCTGCTCGCCTCTTAAAGGCACAGTGCCACATTTTTCCCTATTTCTTTGTTTCCAGTATTTTTGTGTTCTCCCTTAAAGGGACAGTGCCGCTTTTTGTTTGTATTGAATAAATGCCCTGTTTTGGCTTACTCTCATACCTGTCTTGTGTTGTGCGATTGGGGTCGGTTACAAACCATAACAATTATGCATACTTTAACAATAAATAAAATAATAATTTGTTCTTACTTGCTTGCCTGGGTAAATAAAGGTTAAATAAATGTATATTTAATATTTTCCGATATGACATTTGTATGCCAATATCGGCCTATAATATCGGTAGGCCGATAATATCGGACATCCCTAATATATATATATATAGGGTTAGAAATTAACATTTTTTTTCAAGGGCTTTTTTTGCCCCCCTTAATTGATTTTCGGGGGCTTTTTTTGTATTTCGGGGGCACAACATTTTTATAATGAAAATTAACATAAAGATTATAAAACATTGTTGACACTTTTTTTTACAGTCTTCGTCCCTATGTTTGATAACGTAATGTTAATGTCTCCATATATAGGGCTCTACGCTAACCTTTTTCCCAAGGAGCACATGTGCTCCTAAATAAAATGTTAATAAATAAAATCTAAATACAAATTTAGGAGCACACAATGAAATGTAGGAGCACAGTGACAATTGTTCAAGTAACACACACACACACACGATGTGTGACATGGCTTGGTTTCATGTTTTGAGGTACCTTCAATTATCTGTATATAATACATACATACTCTATCTAAATAGATTAAATATGATTGTCCCTGAGGGCAAGTTGTGTTGTTGTCTTGATATATCTACAAATAGCAGACAAATAGCCGGTTGCCTCTGGATCAATGAATGTCTAATATTGAATAATATTATTAGCTATTTTATTTTTAACATCCCTAATTCCAACAGTCAAGAGGCTTGTTTCAAATTGATACATGAAAAACCCCACACACGCAACAACATCCACCTCAAACACAACAAAAGAACAGAGCATCTTATGAACTTATTATGTCATGGACTCTATGGACTGTCAGCTGAACTCGCACCAATGCATAGGGAAATAGTCAGACATCCCAGAATTATTTCATAATACAAGTTTTTAATGGACGTTTGGATTAAAATCATCAGGAAGACAGCACTGGAACGTTTGTGAGTATATAGGCTCTGGCCAGATCTATCAATGAAATACGTTGCACGCTCAGCGCTGTGGAATGAAGGAAATGCGCATCGGGATCGGATTTGGATGTTATTGTTTGAAGTTGTGTTACAAATGGAACGGTCTTTCCCCGCCGAACACAAGTTACTTAACGTTACATAGGTTGCGCTATGCAGATGCTTAGCTTGCTAACGTTAAGATAGCAGTGTAACTTAAGTTATGCATGCTTGATGAAAGCAGAGCAGAGCTCTCTGTCTGTCTGCGTTCGCACCTCTCAAGCACCCTGTAACACGCAGCGGGCCCCGCCTCCCTCCCTCCTTGCATTCCACCCAAAAACTGAATTTCAGTCCAGTTTCTGAACTATTAACAGCGGAGCTGTTTTGTAATCTTCACTCGTCTCTCACACTGCAAGTAAATGTTTTTTCCGGTTCGCACACACACATATTATTAGGGGCAAATCCGAGGGAAATGCTCGCACTGTAGAGCATATATATAATTATATATATAATTAGTAAACTGTTGGGGGCTTTTCTTGCCCCCCTTAACTGATTTTCGAGGGCATTTGGTCAATTTTCGAGGGCAAAATGCCCCAAGCCCCCGTTAATTTCGAACCCATATAGTATACACAAGTTCTGACAAATAAAAACAAACTTGAACTTGAACTTGAACTACACTGCATGATTGCACATGCTATCAGCATTATACTGTACATGCTATATTGTACATAATATATGCCCGATCAAATTCCAATCGTTTTTTGTCACAAATGAATGAAAACCATTAACTAATTCAGAGCCATGCCCATATGACCAAATTAGGTCTAGATTGCCACCGCTTTAATCAATGGGAGGACGGGGATATTTGCGAACGCTTAAAGGAAAACTCCAACATTTTGGGAAATTAGCTTATTTAACATCTTCCCTGGAGTTAGACAAGAAGATACATACCTTTTTTGTCTCTCTGCATGCATTAGGCTTAGAAAACGCCCGGACCGTTAGCCTAGCTTAGCTTCATCACTGTAAGTGGGTCAGACATTTACCCGAGTTCCCTACAGTCACGAAATACACACTCCAAATACAATCAAAATACAACTCCAAAACGTTCCTGTAAACATGTTGTGACCTGTGTATTTACCACATCTCCCAGTCACACAAGTCACACGAGTCTCCCAGTCACACAAGCCTCCCAGTCACACAAGTCTCCCAGTCACACGAGTCTCCCAGTCACACAAGTCACACAAGTCTCCCAGTCACACAAGTCTCCCAGTCACACAAGTCACACACGAGTCTCCCAGTCACACAAGTCACACAAGTCTCCCAGTCACACAAGTCTCCCAGTCACACAAGTCACACATGAGTCTCCCAGTCACACAAGTCACACAAGTCTCCCAGTCACACAAGTCTCCCAGACACACAAGTCTCCCAGTCACATTTGGGAGTATTCAGGGTTTCAGGGGATCAGCCAGAACGGTTTGGGCTTATTGCACATAACGTGTTTTATCTCGCAATCTATGAAAAAGACTGTATTATCTTGGAAATGCGCGATGTTTAGTGTGTAATAAACTACAAACTACAGCGTGTGGAAACAAACTATTATTCCCATGCTGGACTACAAGTAATGTTTGTCAAAATGAGCCACACCGTGTCTCTACAGCTATAATACAGAACACAAACACAGCTTCGCAAACATAGTGCAACGACCACGGAAACTAGAAGGCTGGCATTCTAAGGGTAATGATAACCGAATAGCGTGGCAGTCAAAGTGTTAATGATACAAATATTGTTGTATTTATTATTATTATAATGATTTAATTCCAAGGATGTCTGTAGAATCTACGTTATTATACACAATCACCATGATTTCTCCCAAATGAAGCATAAAGAACACGGGCGCGCACCAGTCTGTCTGACTTGCGACAGCCTTTCAGGAGGGGAGAAACTGCCCGATTAAGTTGCTCCATTAAGTTGAACGGATAGTGGACAGGACAAAAACAGAATCAGAATTAATATATTTAACATTTTAAGCATTTTATGAGCAAATTAAATTCATTAGATTGGACATTTGACAACTGTCTCGGGCGAATTCGCTCTGCGTATTCAAGCTGAGAAACCCGCTGTTTCTCCCCCTCCCCTTTTCCTAGAGACGAAAAGTAACCTGGTGTAACCCGAGCACCCCCTACTAGTACTGTTAATACAGCAACCACCGGAAACCACTCTGCAGGGGTAGATCTGTACACACTCACACACACACCAAATATATACATGCACTTGCACACACACACCAAAGATACACACATCACACACACACACACACCTAAATCCTCACTCACACACACACCAAAAATATACATGCACACACATACACACCAAATACTGTATATACACGCACACACATACACAACAAATATATACACACACACACTAACACACCCACAGAGATACACAAAAACACACAAATGCATTGCCGCAATGACACACACACAGCCCTCAAACATACACAACCAGCCACACACACACACACACACACACCATACAAACAAAGACACCGTTACACACACAGCCATAGAAAAAACACACACATAACCCAGTGCAGCAGAGGGAGGTGGTTCCCCATGTGGAGACTGAGATAACACTGGAAACAAACAACACACTTTTAATTACTTTACTAATTATTTACACTAAGTTAAATAAAAACACCATGAGTTCATCTGGTTTACTGACTGGTTTACTGACGGACTAGTATACTGACTGGCTGATGGTAAATCAACAGAGTGGCTTGTTTGCAATCCGTTAGAACCTACAGTAACACTTTGTTTAGAAAACAGTGGGCTGCACGATTTTGGGAAATAATCTAATTGCGATTTTTCTGACAGATATTGCGATTGCGATTACATTTGCGATTATAATTTTTTTAAGCAGCCCCACATAGGTTTATTGTAAAATGCGGCTTGCATCTGGCCTACGCGGTGGGTCTGTTCGGGACACCGAGTCTGAAAATGTTTCTTTTTACCTGGGAATCGATACCGGTACGGTACCCAACGGTACCTTTTTTTCTGTACTTTACTCTCCCTCTCTGAAGTAAACTTCACAACACACAATCTAAAACCCCTTACCTCCCTCTCCCAAACTGTTCCTACAACAATTTTCTTTATGTTGCATGATCATGTATATTTATTTTGTATTATAATTTTTTTTGTGTTTAAATATCAACATTATCTGGCAATCCTCAGTAAATACTATCAAACTCCTCTGATGTCAGACCAGATATGAGACGCGTGCACACACACACACACACACACACACACACACAGAAAAGGAGAATGGCTTAAATGATTTTAGAATACTTCAGCTAATGAAGTTAAATGTTTATTATCATCAACTATCCAGTTCGTTTTTATAGTGCAACGTTTTTCTACTTTTCTACATTAATTGAACCAGTAGAGAGAGAGATGCCCCCCCCCCCCCCCGAGCCCCACCCTTTCCTTACTCAGCTCAGATGTTTTCTCTGTCTTGAGCAGGGTTCTCAAGCTTCGCACCTTGGGATGGAATGGGTTACATGACCATTATCCACTTAGACACCCCGGTCTCTCTTGGTGAATTTAAATCTGTATTACATAACTTCCTACAAGAAGAATGTTGCTGCTTTCTGTAGTCGGGTCCCAACTGCAAAATTACTGTATTACCCTGTATTATACACTTTTACTATCATGTAGACTATTCTGCTTTGTGTTTACATGTGATGTATTGTATATTGTATGTATATGCACATTTATTATGTTCTTGTGTGATGTATCGCACATTTTATTGCTGTGTGATGTATTGCAAATGTTATCGCTGTCATCTTGGCCAGGTCTACCTTGAAAAGGAGATCTTGTATCTCAATGGGACTTCCTGGTTAAAAAAAAATAAAATAAAAAATGTAATTGCAGGCTTGGCGATTTGATAATTGCATCATTCCAAATCGCGATTTCGATTAAAAAGCGATTAATCGTGCAGCCCTAGAAAACACACGCTGTTTTTGCTAAGATTTGGTAGGGGGAGGGGAGAGGAGAGGATGGGAGATGAGAGGAAAGGAGAAAATAAGGGGATGGGAGAGGAGAGAAGAGAGGAGAGGGGGAGAGGAGAAGAGAGGAGAGGAGAAGAGGGGGGGATAAGAGAGAAGGGGAGAGGAGAGAAGAGAAAAGAGAAGAAGAAGAGAAAAGAGGAGAAGAGGTGTGTAGCTAGTGGATACAGAAAAGGAAGCAAGTGAATTGGACCAAAAGAAAGAATGAAAAAGACAGTGAGTGAGTGAGAGAGAGAAAGAGAGGAGAGAGAGAAAGAGAGAGAGGAGAGAGAGGGGGATACAGAGGGAAAGAGAGACAGAGATCTGAATTTCCCCAAGGGGATCAATAAAGGAATATCTTATTTTATCTTATCTAACCATCCTTCACAGCAGAGGGATGTGTGTGCAATGCTGCCAATTTCTCCACTTGCACAATCTGAAAGTAGCCACTTCCGGCTGACTTCCGGTTGCCAATGGCACTTCCTGTCCCATCCAAATACATTGGTTTTAGCTACTTTTCTCCCCTTATTTAAACAACTTTGTCGTCACAGAGAGGCAATGAAACGTTTGTATTATTATAGTATAGAATGTATTTAATAAGCAAACGTTTGTCAGCAGGGTTTTTGGGCTGTATTTCATGTAAAAACGTTTACTGTTAGTTTCCTTGCTCAGCCAGCATTAGCTAACAGAAGCTAGTGGTTAAACAGGCCGGATTAGCTTTGAGCTAACTATCTTTCCCGACCCATGTATTCATTCCATTCTAAACATAACGTTAGTTTACAAAACATGACCTGTCTATATAACGTTGAGGAACAAATTATAAGTGTGTGGGTGTGTGTTTTGGTGAACATTGGACTGCAACAGAAAATGCATCACAGTTACAGACAGTATAGCTACTGTTAGCTGCACTCAGGCGGCGCGATCAGCCTGTTGGACAGGGAATGAAGATCTCCAGCGAACACTTCATTGCCTCGGATTATGTTGTTGGGGGTGGAAGGTTTGTCCAGAAGACCACTAATCAGCTGAAGCCTGGTGCGGTTCCCTCGGTCTTCGACAGACAGACCGGCGCAGGCTCCCGGGAGCGATGGCTAGTTAGTTAGCACCAGCCGAGGACCGGCGTTAGCTGCCGGGAGCGATGGCTAGCCAGTTAGCAACAGCCGGGGACCTGGAGCGATGGCTAGCTAGTTAGCACCAGTCGGGGACCGGCGTTAGCTGCCGGGAGCGATGGCTAGCAAGTTAGCACCAGTCGGGGACCGGCGTCAGCTGCCGGGAGCGATGGCTAGCTAGTTAGCACCAGTCGGGGACCGGCGTTAGCTGCCGGGAGCGATGGCTAGCTAGTTAGCACCAGTCGGGGACCGGCGTCAGCTGCCGGGAGCGATGGCTAGCTAGTTAGCACCAGTCGGGGACCGGCGTTAGCTGCCGGGAGCGATGGCTAGCTAGTTAGCACCAGCCGGGGACCGGGAGCGATGGCTAGCTAGTTAGCACCAGTTGGGGACCGGCGTTAGCTGCCGGGAGCGATGGCTAGCTAGTTAGCACCAGCCGGGGACCGGGAGCGATGGCTAGCTAGTTAGCACCAGCCGGGGACCGGGAGCGATGGCTAGCTAGTTAGCACCAGTCGGCTAGCTAGTTAGCACCAGTCGGGGACCGGCGTCAGCTGCCGGGAGCGATGGCTAGCTAGTTAGCACCAGCCGGGGACTCACGTCAGCTCCCGGGAGCGATGGCTAGCTAGTTAGCACCCCGGCTGGTGCTAACTAGCTAGCCATCGCTCCCGGCAGCTGACGCCGGTCCCCGACTGGTGCTAACTAGCTAGCCGACTGGTGCTAACTAGCTAGCCATCGCTCCCGGTCCCCGGCTGGTGCTAACTAGCTAGCCATCGCTCCCGGTCCCCGGCTGGTGCTAACTAGCTAGCCATCGCTCCCGGCAGCTAACGCCGGTCCCCAACTGGTGCTAACTAGCTAGCCATCGCTCCCGGCAGCTGACGCCGGTCCCCGACTGGTGCTAACTAGCTAGCCATCGCTCCCGGCAGCTAACGCCGGTCCCCGACTGGTGCTAACTAGCTAGCCATCGCTCCAGGTCCCCGGCTGTTGCTAACTGGCTAGCCATCGCTCCCGGCAGCTAACGCCGGTCCTCGGCTGGTGCTAACTAACTAGCCATCGCTCCCGGGAGCCTGCGCCGGTCTGTCTGTCGAAGACCGAGGGAACCGCACCAGGCTTCAGCTGATTAGTGGTCTTCTGGACAAACCTTCCACCCCCAACAACATAATCCGAGGCAATGAAGTGTTCGCTGGAGATCTTCATTCCCTGTCCAACAGGCTGATCGCGCCGCCTGAGTGCAGCCAGCCTGAGTGCAGCTAACAGTAGCTACTGTCTGTAACTGTGATGCATTTTCTGTTGCAGTCCAATGTTCACCAAAACACACACCCACACACTTATAATTTGTTCCTCAACGTTATATAGACAGGTCATGTTTTGTAAACTAACGTTATGTTTAGAATGGAATGAATACATGGGTCGGGAAAGATAGTTAGCTCAAAGCTAATCCGGCCTGTTTAACCACAAGCTTCTGTTAGCTAATGCTGGCTGAGCAAGGAAACTAACAGTAAACGTTTTTACATGAAATACAGCCCAAAAACCCTGCTGACAAACGTTTGCTTATTAAATACATTCTATACTATAATAATACAAACGTTTCATTGCCTCTCTGTGACGACAAAGTTGTTTAAATAAGGGGAGAAAAGTAGCTAAAACCAATGTATTTGGATGGGACAGGAAGTGCCATTGGCAACCGGAAGTCAGCCGGAAGTGGCTACTTTCAGATTGTGCAAGTGGAGAATACAGTATCGGACTCTCTCACACACACACACACACACACACACACACACACACACACACACACACACACACACACACAGTAAAACTGAACTCCCAACAAAAACACTGTCAGGGTTAGGGGTTCAATTCCCACCAATACTAAACATGTATGTCATTCACTACTGTAAACTGATCAAAGAAAAGGAAGAAAATAAAGGAAAATATTTATTTTGTATTGCAACTCTGGTGTTGAAATATGAGTTGTTGACTATACATTTCACTTTTACTTATGAACTGCAACATATCTCTAGCAGGTATCAATGTCATGTTGCAGAAAATACACGTTTTGTGAGGAAGAAGAAATTAGCTTCATTGTCAATAATAAATTAAACCTCAGCTCCTCTCCTCCTCCCTCCTCACCACCTCACCTCCTCAATCCTCACCTTCCCCATCCTCACAGCCTTTTCTCCTCTCCTCCAGGACCACCACCACTCTCAGGATAATATACGACTAATTATACTAATAAATACATCAATGCTAATTAAAAAGTCATATTTTCTTTATAGAAAATAATACACATTCCACAAGGAACAGACACTAGGGTTGCACGATACACGGATACTAGAAAGGTATTGTGATACCCAGCCGTTAAAAACAGTCCAATAATCCATTTTATTAGTATCAATACTTATAGAATGATAGCCTGATGTAATAGTTGTGTGTGTGTTGAGGATTTTTTTATTTTTACATTTTTTGGAACAAAATAACCTCCTACAAAAGAATACTCCAAAAAACAAGCACTATATTACAGTGTTCTCATGTGTTGTGCTATGTTACGTTATGTCATGTTATGTTACAGTATGTTATGTTATGTTTTATGTTATGATATGTTGTTATGTTACCTTACGTTGTGTTGTATTGTGCTCTGTTGTGTTACAGTATTTATTTATTTTTTGTCCACTTTTTCTCCTCTTTTTCTATTTTTCTCCCAATTTCGCTGTGCCAATTCTCCCCTCCCCTGTCTTGAACGTTGCTCGCATATGCCCCCCACTGGCCAGTTGTAGGGAGGATAGAAGCCTTGCATCACGTGTCCCCTCCGATACACGAGAAGGCAGCCTGTCACATCTTTTCACCTGCCAGCGCGGACTCTCATTGGTTTGATTGAATGATTGATTGAAAAATGTATTAACAGATTGCAGAATGGGTACAATACAGTACAGCTCAATACACACAATTGTTAAGGGGATGCAGACCAGAGAAAGACTTTCGTCTTGTTTACATCAGGGTCCCCCATTTTCAATTCATCAGGACATATATGACATACATGACATACAGATAGTCAGTACTGCTACATCTATACATTTATGACATACCAGATTTGCAAATACAGTACTGTTTGTGATACAGAAGGAGTCAAGAAAAGGGAGTATATACATTTGACGTAGAAACTGTACATTGGAGGAGGTTGGGTGGGGGGGGTTGGGTACATTGGGATATTGACAACCATACTGGGTAATTTACATTGGAGGTGGTTGGGGGGGGGGGGGGGCACACTGTATAAACAAGTAAAACTGTACATTGAGGGGGGGGGGGAGACACTGTACAAACAAACAAAATTGTACATTGGACTATTGACAAAACCATACTAGGTAAATGACTGTACATTGGAGGGGGTTGGGTTAGGATATTTACAGGGGCCAGTGTTGAATTGCAGTCTCCCGTAGGTGTCCCTTGAGAGGGGTTTTGAAAGTGGGTAGTGATCTACATTCCTTTACAGCTTTGGGTAGGGCGTTCCACATTGATGTGGCATAATTGCGAAACGTGTTTAGTCCCTTATTTGAGCCGAATCTGTGTTTAACATGATTTGTGGAGCTCCCTCTGGTGTTGTGATCGTGGTATTCACTGACCTTTGGGAAGTATTTTGACATGTACATGGGTACCTTGGTCGTGTAGTGTATCTTGTAGACCAGGCCCATTGCAAGTTGCTGTACTCTGTCGTCTACTCTAAGCCATCCTAGGTTGTCAAAGTGGGCAGGGGTGAGGTGGGAGAGGAGTAACGTGTGGGAGGCTCACACTACCCCCGCCATTTCCTGTCTCTGCTGTGCAGGCGTCCTCCAACCGACCTGTAGGAGTCGCTGTCCACAACGTCCAGATTACCACCCATCGACTTCCACCAGCTAACTCTGCCAATTGAGTTAGTATGACGGCCGGCCCAAGCCGGAGGCAACGCTGACAGCCGGATTCGAACCCGGTGTCTCTTGTGTTGGTGACGAGCGCAATGTCCGCTGCGCCACACGTGTTACAGTATTTCTATGATCTTACACGGCCCATTGAGGAGAATTAGAGATAAATTGTCATCTCTCCTCTCCTCTCTTCTCCTCTCTTCTCCTCTCCTCCTCTTCTCACCTCTCCTCTCTTCTCCTCTCCTCCTCTCCTCACCTCTCTTTTCCTCTCCCCTCCCCTCTCTTCTCCTCCTCTCCTCTCTTCTCCTCTCCTCTCCCCTCTCTTCTCCATTCCCCTCCCCTCTCTTCTCCTCTCCTCACTCTTTCCCTGCTCAAACAGTCCTCTGTTATACACACATCTTAAAGGAACACGCCAACTTTTGGGGAAATTTGCTTATTTGTCATCTACCCTGGAGTTAGACAAGCAGATACATACCCTTTTCTTCTCTGTGCATGCATTAGGTTTAGGGAACAGCCGCACCGTTAGCCTGCTTAGCGTCATTCACTGGAAATAGGTGTGCCAGTGTAGCCTAGTTCCAGAGAGTCACAAAATACACTCCAAATATAACTCCAAAAACGTTCCTGTAAACATGTTGTGACCTCTGTATTTACCACCTGGAGAAATAAATAAAAAATAATTAGACATTTTCGTTTTCTAAGCAGATATATACTTGGAACTATTTTTTGCCGAACCACTGCTGCCTGGGTACAGTGATTTCATCACCACAAAAGCCCAGTTTTTCATAATACATAATACACATATACAATATATCTGACAAACTCACAGAGATAAATATCTACAAGCTGAGTCACTTCCAACATTACATGAAAGGTTTTGTGTCTGTGGTGTGTCTGACACACACACACACACACACACACACACACACACACACACACACGTGTTTAATCTGTTTAATCTGTCCATTTATGAACATGTAATTTCTAAATAGTGACTAATTAGACTAAACAGGACAACAGGTTTCCAAGCATTAATGAACTATGAGGCTGAATAGTGAATATTTGACCGCATAGCAGCTGGACACTTTGACACCACAGAGAGAGCGAACATGTCTCTCAGTGGTTTCAGATACTATTATATAAAATATGTGGAATTTAAATGTAGGCTATAGGCCTCTTTAACATTTCCAAGCATTCGTAATCCATAAGATATTATGTTGTATGTATGTATAGGTATGATTCTGACAGAACTACGAGTTAAAGAAGGTGCAGACAGTCACTACCCGTGGGATAAAGCCTCTTCTTCTTTCGTGTAACGTCAGAGGTCCAACTCTGTATCTTGTAGCCATGCCCTTAACTCTGGTCCCACATCAAAGAGGCTGGCTTCCGAGGGTGGTTTGTATAGGGGGCAGATGGTCAGGATGTGGTCAACAGTCTGCTCAGGGTCTCCACACTCACATGCAGCGCTGTCTGCCAGGCCCCACTTCCTTAATGATGCTTTAAAGCAACCAACCCCAGATCTTAAACGGTTCAGCAGAACCCATTGCCGGCGTGGAAGATTGTCTCCTGTGGCGCCATCTCCTGGATCCCAGATGTGGTGGTGGATACGGATTGGCCCAGCACTCTCCCACTCTCTCTTCCAGGCTGCCAGCCATCCATTTCTGGATAGGTCCTCAGTGGTGGAACGGAGTATCTCTTGTGCCACCTTGTTGTAGGGGTGGCGGGACTTGAGTCTGCTCATAGGTGCTGTTGTTGTTGTGGTGTTGTGTAGGATGTGCCAGTCATGCTTCACTGCCTTCCTTGCTAGGGCGAGAGTGGCAGCCTCTCGTAGTAGGCCAGCTGGTGCGATTCCTGCAAGGACTGGCAGCAGGAAGACGGGTGTAGCCTTCAGGCATCCAGTGATGATCCGGAGGGCGTTGTTAGTAGCCACATCAACTTTTTTAACGTGTGGGCTTCTGCTCCAAACTGGGGCACAGTACTCTGCTGCCGAGAAGACCAGGGCTTGGGTGGATATCCGAAGGGTCTTGGCAGTGGCTCCCCAGGTTGTACCTGCGAGGCGTCGGATCAGCGCAACCCTTGATGTTGTCTTTGCCCTGACATCTTCGAGGTGTTGTTTGAAGGACAGTGTCCGATCCAGACGCACGCCAAGGTATTTAGGGGCTTGCTGGGACTCCAGACGCTTGTGGTCAGCATATACCTCCAGTTCCCTCTTGGCGTCTCTGTTGCAGAGATGGTATGCTGCTGTAACGGTCTTGCTGGTGCTGAGCTGTAGGCGCCACTTTTGTAGATAGGCTACTAGGATGTCCATGTCTTGGTTAAGACCGTCCTCCAGTGCCTTCCATGTGGGTCTTCTCAGCATGATGGCAAGATCGTCCGCGTCGTCGTCCGCGTCGTTTTGAAGTGACGTTATTAGCACCGCTTGTAAAAACAGGATTACATTCAATCTAGACGGTTAACGGGCTTTGATCTGAGACTAAAGGAGATCTCTCTCTCTCACACACACATACAAATAAAACACAACAACAAACAAGATCATTCCACTCTCTATGCTGTTGTAAGGTGTATGATGTGAAGATTCTGATTCTGATTCCCACACACACACACACACACACACACACACACACACACACACACACACGATTCCAGGAGCATTTGTGTGTTTATGTAAAGTTATGTACCCCACAATCAATAGCGAAACATGATCACTCCTATAATACAAAACTTCACACACACACACTACTCCAGAGGCATTAGTGTGTGTGTGTGTGTGTGTGTGTGTGTGTGTGTGTGTGTGTGTGTGTGTGTGTGTGTGTGTGTGTGTGTGTGTGTGTAACGTGTGTGTGTGTGTGTGTGTGTGTGTGTGTGTGTGTGTGTGTGTGTGTGTGTGTGTGTGTGACGTGTGTGTGTGTGTGTGTGTGTGTGTGTGTGTGTGCGTGTGTGTGTGTGGTTAGTTCCATTGTGGCCTGGCGGAGGAAGAGGAGTGAAGCAGGAGAAGTTAATTAGGCTGACCTAGAGTCAGTTTCCTCTGGAGCACAAAGACCTTTTTTCAAAACTATTTGGCAGGTGATCGGATCAACCTCTATTCAGGTAAATCTAATTCTTTCCACCACAAGGTCGGGAGTAAAGCGAATACAGTTTCCACAGGAAAAAAAACCTTCAGTGCTGTTCTTTGCTCTTCCAATTAAGAAACTCATTTCATTTCAGATATAACTAATGTTAATAGCAGCATCTACGCTAACCTCCGCCATTGGTGTTTTGAAATGAACAGTTGCTTCTCACTGTTGTCACACCTAAACCACCTCTTCTCGTAGATTACAAACTTCTCTCTATGGAGATTTGCCAGAATGATGTGGGCAGTGAAACGTGAGCTCACAAGATCAGAATGGTCTCATGTCCAAATTCTTAAGATTTGGACATCAATCTGATGCAATTTCTTCTTTATTTCTCCATGAGGTTGATTGAAATAGTATTTCTGTTTGTGTGTATTACAGAGAATCCAGAGCCATCAGGACTAAAATGAAGCGAAACAAGATACAGCAGCACTGGAAGAAAGAGGATGAATAACATTCTTGTTTTCAGTTCAGTTAATTTTTATATTGGACACATGACAATGGACATAAATCGCAAGTTTTACCAGCTGCTGTTGCAGCATTGTCCGAAAAGGGCTAGGGAGAAGCACTACATAGCTTGCCGGGCCCTACGCCTGAAGACTACTTTTTTTTATACACATATATACCTGCACATATTCATACATGATACATATTCATACATGATGTTTATAGCATTGTTCTGTATATACTGTATACATACACATATACACACACGCATATATATTTATCCCATAAATACTGTATCATATTATAAATAATAAGCTGTACACCAACTGGGGTGCTCTTTGCCATGGATATGTATGTGTGTGTGTATGTATATATATATATACATACACACATGGCAAAGAGCACCCCATAGTTGGTATACACAGCTTATTTACAATATGATTAATAAATTAGTGTTGGCATGTATATAAAGTGAGATACAGTACATATACACATTATAGTATATTATGGTTGAGCACTTTGGTTCCGCACGGACGTTTACACTGTTATAGAATAAACCGCTGCCAGCAGGCAGCAGCCCAGCACTGACCATCACCAACCCTAACTTAGGGGTTAGAGTTAGAGGTGGTCTAGGTCTGGTTAGGGGTTAGAGTCAGAGGTGGTCTAGGTCTGGTTAATAGAGGCCATAACCAGACCTAGACCACCTCTAACTCTAACCCCTAACCAGACCTAGACCACCTCTAACTCTAACCACTAACCACACCTCTTCCATGTGGCACTTTAACAGTACACTGACCTCAGAATGTATGTTTTTATGCAAGCAGATTACAATCAGTGTGTACTACTGTGTTTAGTTTACAGTATCATGTTGTTATAGAATAAACCGCTGCCAGCAGCAGCCCAGCACTGACCAATGACCATCACCAAACTTAACTTAGGGGTTAGAGTAAGAGCCTAGGTGGTCTAGGTCTGGTTAGGGGTTAGAGTCAGAGAGGTGGTCTTGGTCTGGTTAGGGGTTAGAGTCAGAGGTGGTCTAGGTCTGGTTAATAGAGGCCATAACCAGACCTCTAGACCATCTCTAACTCTAACCCCTAACCAAACCTAGACCACCTCTAAATCTAACCCCTAACCAGACCCAGACCACCTCTAAATCTAACCCCTAAGTTACCCTAACCAGACCTAGACCACCTCTAACTCTAACCACTAACCAGACCTCTTCCATGTGGCACTTTAACAGTACACTGACCTCAGAATGTATGTTTTTATGCAAGCAGATTACAATCGGTGTGTACTACTGTGTTTAGTTTACAGTATCATGTTGTTATAGAATAAACCACTGCCAGCAGCAGCCCAGCACTGACCAATGACCATCACCAAACTTAACTTAGGGGTTAGAGTAAGAGCCTAAGTGGTCTAGGTCTGGTTAGGGGTTAGAGTCAGAGAGGTGGTCTTGGTCTGGTTAGGGGTTAGAGTCAGAGGTGGTCTAGGTCTGGTTAATAGAGGCCAGAGGATAGACAGAGGATAGAGGATTGATGGATTGATGGAGCCCCATGGATTTTCTCAATACATTGAGACGTTTGTTAAAATGGTTACAGAGGTTTCTGCTGAGTAGTTCTGGAAAGAGCTCACCTATTTATGGCTGACGTTGACTTTAAGTTTGTGTTTGTAGGTTGGTGGCTAAAGCAGTACAGTAGGAGATCTTGCCATCCAAGAATGAGTCCAATCAAGATATTGGAACCTGGCAAAGTTCAAGAAGTCAGGAGATCGAGATTTAGCACTTAGGTGTTTGTGTGCATTACAAATACAATTTATTATTGTTAGTATTATTATTATTATTGATCTTTGGAGTTGTATCCAGTTATATACAGTTCACTTGTTAATAAATTTGATGGCTTTGTCATTATAAATGATTTCCCATATATTTTTTATCTTTGCAATTTTGTAATACAATACCAATGGGTTCAAATGGTAAAATCAGCCATTTTGAAATCCAAAATTATGCAGGTTGTATTTATCCTATCCCAAAAATGAACTCATATTTGAATTCCCCATTAAGAAACACATCATTTAGACACCTTGCATGTTAGGATTTCCTTCAGATTCATGTTGGCATCCATGTATGGCCAAGGGGTGAAAAATGGTCAAATCGGCCATTTTGAAATCCAAAACAATGTAGGTAGGAGTTATCCGATTAGAAAAAGAATCCCATATTTGAATTCCCCACAAAAAAACACATATTTTAGACACCCCACTCGATTGATTTTCCAAAAAAAAAAAAGTATGGCCCGCCCTACTAGTATAGTGTTGTAGTATATAGTGTTGTTTACTCTAGGGTCTTCATGGACCTCCTCTGAACCTAATCATCCCAGCTGCTTGTAACTCTCTTTAGCTATCAATCCAGTACAGGGTGTCTATGCTGCTCTTCATTGAGCCCTGAAGAAATCATGTAGCCTCCTGACTCACATTAATACATTAAAATAAATTGAAAATGTCTGTCAATGATGTAAATGGACTGAGTTAAAAAACAATTGATATCAATCCAACACCAGAGTCAATTAACACATACACCTTTACCACAACATCCACCTGTTTCCAATCAACTAATTAGACAAAGAGAAAGATGATTGGCTGTCAAACCTGCAGAGCACCTGAACCTAAGAGGCCTGTGAGATAAGACAGCTCAGTGTGGGTTTGCTGAAAGTGGACAAAGGGGCCAGGATTTCTGTAGCTTTTGGAATAGATGCAAACTATGGCTAAAGCTGTAGGACTTGTTCTAAGGTAACGTTTTGATCCATTGTGTTGGAATGTTGTGATTCTGATATAAGTTATGTTTAATCTAAATAAACTTGTTTTTGTTTAGAGTGCTGCTGTTGTCTTCGCTGACTGGAAGACAGCATGCAAGCGGTGAGTTAACCCTTTTCAAGAACAACCTGATTATTACCCATTCAAGAACTACTGATTGTCAGGCTTGTGAATTAACTTGATGTGATATTGTTTCTATCAACAGCTTACAGGTCTGCATCTGTAACCAAGGCTAAAATTCTTGGAGATGCTACAGGGCCAGAATTGAGCTACCAGCCTGCCTACAGTAGCTATAATGTTCGTGATGAATCACTTGTTGGTAGTTATGGTCCAAGCTCAGGTTCCCTCAACAGTTATGATTAAATCGCTTGTTAGTTTTGGTCTTGGCTCGCATGACTACAGTGACACTTAACTAGCACTGGGTATTCTTTGGGTAGGGGGGGGGGGGCACTGTACACTGTACATTGGAATACTGACAAAGCCATACTTGGTCATTTACAACTGGGTTAGGACATTTGTAGGGGCCAGTTTCGAATTGCAGTCTCCCGTAGGTGTTCTTTGAGAGTTTTTGAAAGTGGGTATAGATTCACATTCCTTTACAGCTTTGGGTAGGGTGTTCCACATTGATGTGGCATAATTGCGAACGTGTTTAGTCCCTTGTTTGAGCCGAATCTGGGTTTAACATTATTTGTGGAGCTCCCTCTGGTGTTGTGATCGTGGTATTCACTGACCTTTGGGAAGTATTTTGACATGTACATGGGTACCTTGGTCGTGTAGTGTATCTTGTAGACCAGGCCCATTGCAAGTTGCTGTACTCTGTCGTCTACTCTAAGCCATCCTAGGTTGTCAAAGTGGGCAGGGGTGAGGTGGGTTCTAGGAGTAAGGTCAAGCAGTAGTCTGACTAGCTTGTTTTGAGATGTTTGTAATTTTGTTTTAGTGCCTTTGAGGTGCTTTGGTACCATGAGGTGCAAGCATAGTCGTAGTACCCTTGAATGAGTGCTCCTGCCAGAGTCTTCAGGGTATTCTTGTTTACCAGAGATCCGGTACAAGAATCGAGTTCGTTGGTTGACTTTTTTTATTACATTTGATGCCATTTTGTCACAGGAAAGATTAGCCTCTAGGATGGAACCCAGGTAGGTTAATTTCATCTTTCCTTGTGACAATATTGTCACCCACTGTAACCGAGAAGCCGTCTGTCTTGCTGAGTTTGTTATTTGAACCGAAGAGAATGGACTCTGTTTTGCCCATGTGTAATGATAGTTTGTTGTCGGCGAGCCATATGCAGATTTTGCCTAGTTCCGAGCTGAGGGCTTTTTCAACCTCTAACTTGTTCTTGTCAGAGACCAGCAGGGCTGAGTCGTCCGCAAACGGGAACAAGTTGCAGTCACAAGCTGACGACATGTCATTTGCATAAATTAGGAATAGTAGCGGTCCTAGTATGCTTCCTTGTGGAACACTACAGCTCACTGTGAGAGGGGGGGTAGGGTACCGTTTACCTCCATCTGTTCTCTCCCCTCCAGGTAGGATTCACTTCCTGTGAATAAACAATTCTTTATATTAACATTATATTGTGCATTGGAAACACAAACATACTTAAAATGAGTAAATATTATTCATTTTAAACATGTTTATTTTATTTCTATAAAACATCTTCTTCCCCTCTCTTTACCAGGTGGGACGGCGCCCCCTAGTGGAGAAACCGCCACTGGCCAGCAGTTCTTGACGTCAGCACAGACTTCCTTGCAACCCTACCCCTTTTCTTGATCCTCCAATCACAGCTGTCGCTTACCTCGGACAAACATTGTAGTTCCGCCACTCTGACCCACTTTCGTTGTTATCGTGGAATGCGGAAGTAAAGCGCCTCAGGGGGGGTCCGTAGTTCAAGCTCTCAGCTCATCGCCATTCATTTCATTGTTGCCGAGGCGGCACTCGCTCGTAAGTTTACTTTACTTTACTTACTTACTGCATTTTCTTTTTACATTTTAACCCATTAGCAGACCACTCATGGATGTAGTCAATAGTGGTATTTTATGTAGCAATCTTTAGTTTATGTTTATCATAAGTTAATAGCTTGTTAGATTCTAAATGCAGTTAGATAACGTTACCATGTATATGTAACGTTAAATGTATATCTTTTCTGGACACTTTTTGTATCACAAACGGTACTGTATTTGCAAATCTGGTATGTCATAAATGTATAGATGTAGCAGTACTGTATATCTGTATGTCTTGTGTGTCATATATTTCCTGATGAATTGAAAATGGGGGACCCTGATGTAAACAAGACGAAAGTCTTTCTCTGGTCTGCATCCCCTTAACAATTGTATGTATTGTACTGTACTGTACCCATTCTGCAATCTGCAAACCAAGAATCAAGAGGTTTATTTGTCACATCATTCCAGGTTCAACTAGAAGACTGATAAGGTGAATATGCCTACCACATTACTACTACACCTGCATATAACCCATACAACTCTGTATGATATCAATAATGCTGTAAATACCGTATACATATATTTATATTTACCGTATATATATTTATACACTTGTCGGTATATACCATAGTGTCTTTAAACCTGTATCACTGTAGATAATAATACTATAACACCGTACATACTGTACATCTGGTTATAATTATTACTCAGTAGTACTCTTTATATATTTTGTATCCAGTCTAATCACCTGTACATTGAATATTGCTATTGCACTTTACTGCTATATTTGCACTCCGGTTGGATGCCAAACTTATTTCCGTTGTACTGTACTTGTGCTGTATAATGACAATGCATTTTAATCTAATCTAATACAATTTTGTGTTGAGCGACATTTTATCTCATGGCACAAGGGCATATTAAACATATTTTCCCTTATTCTGAAATACAGTATATATAAATAAATATATATATATATATGTTTTATATATATTTTTTTTTTTGATAGATTAGAAGATAACCATTTGCATTCGAGGCACAAATGTCTCTGACTTCTTTCCATGTGCAAGCCTGCCAAGAGAACTCAAATCTCTGCAGGCTTTCTGGATTAAAGGGGTTAATTGTGCTAGCCATGTTGATTAAAAAACAACACATCCGACCAATACGATTTTAACCCTCGAAAGTGTTGCATGCAAATCTTAAGAGGGCCGGCCAACAATTGCGTGGCCCACAATCTATAGGCGTGGGATTGAACAGGGTCTGGCTACAGTCCCTGGATCAGTGGGGAGGGTCTGTCTGTTGGGATGGAGAGGCTGGTGGAGGGATGGAGAGGCTGGTGGAGGGATGGAGAGGCTGGTGGAGCGATGAGGAGGCTGGTGGAGCGATGAGGAGGCTGGTGGGACGATGGAGAGCCTGTAATATTAAATAAGGTGCAACGTTATTGTCTGAAATAATTTTCACAAATGATTTAATTCATATTAAATGTATATATTGACTTACCATTTGTGTAGAAGCGATGGAGACTCGGGGGAGACGATGGAGAGCCTGTAATATTAAATAAGGTGCAACGTTATTGTCTGAAATAATGTTCACAAATGATTTAATTCATATTCAATTTATATATTGACTTACCATTTGTGTAGAAGCGATGGAGAGGCTAGTGGGGCGATGGACAGCCACGCTAGGTGGTGGGACATTTGTAGGAGCAACGGTCAGACCAAACACGTCCATGGCAACGATCAAGGTGTTTGTTGGGGGCCTGCTTGTTGTAGGCCTAGATGTTGCTTGGCTTTGCTGGTCCTTCTTTGCCCTTTTTGTCTGGCTTTTACTCCCAAGATGCCCATCGTCAGACAGCACTGTTTTTCTTTCAGCCCGGATGTGCTTTGCTGCGATTCTCAACCTCAGCCTGATGTATCTGTTGGTTATTTTCTTTTGTACATCATGGCATGAGGGTAGTCTGCTGTCTAACAGCTTAGCCTCTCTCCAGCAAATCCATGGCATTTGGGAGCTTCATGAGGGCGGCACTGGTCTTGTTTCGGAACAGCTCCTCGATTTGCCGGACTAGAACAAAGGCCTCTTGTGACGGCCGACAAAGTGCACCTGGTTTGAATTCCTTCAGCTTCAGTAAAATACTGTGCTCTCCTTCAGGACTCTCATCATTGTGCTTAATTGCATTTTGGCATTCAGCACAAATGTTGGAATAACTGATCACTTTCTTCACAATGTAGCCCGTAAGATGGTAGAGAGCACAGGTCTCGGTTTTTGTGGGGTCAGGTGCAGGGCTGCACTCCATCAGATCTTCTATTCTGAGAACAGGACTGGGAAATGTCTCCTTTGCGTCCAGGAAGTCTGCCAAAAGGCTGTTGTCATCCTCCTGATAGCTTCCTGATTTGACTGTTGCAAGAAACTGCCCAACTGATATTGATTTCAGTGCCTGCTGAAACTCCACTGGAGTTGGGACTGGATTCCTCTGTCTTATGCAGCTGAATAGATTTTCAAGACAGTCTTGGGTAAACCTGCTGGTCATCACAAACAAGTGTCCCTGGGCCAGCATGTCTTCTTGGATTGATAGTATTGTTGATGTTGCCATCACAATCCCTGTTTGCACAGGCTTCCATCTAGCCGGTTGTCCAATCTTCAGCCCACGGAACAGTTGGACCGTGTCCTGGAGGAAACTGATGGCCTTTTGGTATTCCTCCATCTTGTGCCTGCTCAGTGCCATTACTGGGTGGCGAGAGGACATGAGGTCAAACCAATGGTCCACCTGCTCCAGGAACCATGCTGTTGTCTGGTAAGAGGGGGGTCGTTGTTCCCGCTCCACCATGTATTTCAGGCCGGCACTTGTTGCCTTGCTGAAGACATTCAACGCAGGGCCCACCTTCATCTTGTCGAAATGACTGGGCTGAAGGGTTTTACGTGAGAGGTTTGGAGCAATTTTCAATACCAACCCCTCTTGAAAATTCACCAAATCGTTCAATGGACTAATTGAAACCTCGTTGGATGAGAGGTTCTCCTTCTCCACCGTATGTGGTGGAATTGTAAACATCTGTCCACGGACCAGGGCACTCTTCAGGTTCTTCACCAGATGTGGGACATCTGGCATGAAATATAGCCTCCTGTCTGGTCTTGCTGGATGTGGGACAAACGTTTTGTTTTGGTTCACTCCAAAGGCCTTCCACATTGCCAGATTAGGGCTGCCCATGTCGGTGGTGACATTAATTACATGTAGCCCTATGGAAGCTGCTCTGTCAATAATGTCCAGAATGATGGGTTTATAAATTGCTCCATTAGTGGAATTGCCACTGTAGTGGTAAGCCACTACTTGTTTCCAGCGTGTCGTGGTCCCTGACAACATAAAAACACACGCATGTGTTGCCTCTCCTGTGTGGCCGGGTAACGTCACGTCCCCATAAAGTTTCCCTGTCCCCAGATGCAGCTCCACGCTGGGTGTGATTGACATCTCGTCCAGAGTCAGCACACACTCCCTCTCCATCTCTGTCAGGCCATCTACTTTCAGCTTCAGTATGTCAAACACCTCCCCTAATATTCCTGGTTCCATCTTTATATGCTGCAGTCTCCTTTGCAGGGTTCTGATGTCGGGGAGAGGAATCTCCATCTCCTGAAGCAGCATGTAGCCTGTTGAGCCTGTGGCAAAACAGATTTTTATGGCCTTTTTAATTATGTCATTTCCCCATCTCATGCCCCTCTTGCTCTTCATACCAATCGCTAATCCAGCTAATTTCTTTTCCATGACAATTTTTTTTTTTCCGTAGGACCACATTCATTCTTTGTCTTTTTAGGGCTGCCTCTAACTGATGTATTTTTCTTTCTAACTCAACCCTCAGGTCTTTCTCACTGGCTCCTGGTTCACTTGGACGCTGCACACTAGTTTCTGGCTCATTGGCTCCTGGTATGGCCCTCTCATCAATCTCCTCACAGTCTTCACCTTCGTTGCCCTCTCTTCCCTCATTTTCCCTTCCTGCCTCAATATCTGAAATGATGACATGGCATTGTCAGTGAGGGTGTACTGTGTAGGCTAGTCATTGAAATTAGAAATATTATATAAATTATAACTTCATGTTTATTCATACCAAAGTTAATTTGAGCACAATATGTGTGGTCACTGGCCACTGTATGAATATGTGCTGGAGGTTCTGGGGTTCTCACAGTGGGACCCTTCCTCCTCTTGGGTCTCGGGCGATGCACAAATAGTGTCGGAACAGCATCAGCCTTCAATTTCAGATGGCCTTTTCTGTTTGCTGTGAACTGGTCTCCCTCAAAATGTGCCTGCAGAATAATTCCAGACTTTACCCCATAATTGCTAATCACAATTTCATTGTAGTCATGTACATATTACTGTAAAATAAATTGAACCTTAATCCACAAGTGAAATGTCCAAATGTGGAGTAGAAATGTAACGTACCGCACACAGTTTTCTACTATTGTAATTTCGTGTGATGGTCAGGTTGCTTCTGCTGACTTTGGCCAACCATTTTCTTCTGTCTGTGTCCTTTGGGAACCCATACAGATCCCTTTCTCTGACCGATTGGTGCACCCGAATGCTGAACAGCCGACCATGGTAAGACGTTGATCTATAAAAGTTCGATGTTATGATTAAGCAAGCAAAATATGTATACTAAAATATCAAGTTTCCCACAGCAGAAACTGGTGGGTCAACTCTAAACCCTCTAAAATATTGAAATCAAATAGTTTTATTGTCTCATACACCTCTTGAAGCAGGATGCTTGCATGCTGTGGAATGGAAATGTTAGAGATGAGAAGATGCAAGATGTGTGTTGTTGTAGAGTGCATGAGCAACTCCATAACTCTCTATCTCCCTGTTTTGTTTTCTAGGATAAATTACCACTATAATGACGTGCATGTGTCCAGTCTGTGGTGAGCAGCAGTCGTGACAGAAAGGCCCTAGCACTACAAACAACAGGAGTGGAAGACTGGACCTCTACATGGACATGGACATATTATAGGCCTATAATAATAAAAAAATTGTGGAATGCAATTGGTTGCTTTGTATATTTTGTACTGTTGACCAAACTTCTTTCTTGGCTTAATTGAGTAGTATCAATGGTTACAGTATGAAATGTAAATGCAGAGTAAACAGCTTGATATGATATTCACTGCATTTTCACGTGTGCATGTATGAATGTCTTATACTATACTTATACTATAGATAGCATTAGGATGTGTAGAGGCACAAGTCTCTCTGCCACTCACCTGAAATGCTATTATATATATTGAATATAAATAGCCCACATATAATGTGGGCTGATTAATACAATGATGCTTGATTGTGTAACAACTGGTGATATGGCTCATGTAAAATAAGTCAGCTAGCACAGCTAGCATTTAACGTTCGAAATTGCCGTCATCGCCTAGTGATATAATGTAAATATTAAAGTAGCAGATATGCAATGCACATTGTATTAATAAGTACCAAAAAGTGCTGTAACTGTAGTAGCAGAGCCGTATAATTAGTTATGCTGTTCTGTCCCGCTGATATCAAGTTGACAGGAAGGCCAAATTGGAACTACAGGTAGCTACGTGAGCCACGTGATATCCTGTCGGCGAGATCAAAGCGTGTCGCAAAGGGCTCTGGTTTGTTTGTACGAGGAAGTCCGAAGTAAGCGACAGCTGTGATTGGAGGATCAAGAAAAGAGGGCAGGGTTTGAGACGGGTCTATTTCAGACGTACTTGAAGATACTCCCCTTTCCCCAATCGCATGTCATCAGAGCATAGGCTACTCTTAGTTTGAGGTAAGGCAACTTATAAAAGTTGTAATTTGTGCTTTATACATTATCTAGTTGTTACATGTTCCGTTAAATATTTCATTCACCCTGTGTACATTCTGTTCGGATCCAATCTGGTCGTATTTAACACACCTGACGACCGGAGCTATTGATATGCAAATAGCGAGTGCACTCAGTTGATTTCAGGAACGCACGCGCGCGGCGCACCACTGGGAAGCACACACTGCTAACGAATGAATTTCCGCGCCGTCTCTCTCACTTGAGCGCGCGGAAGCCACCGAGGAAGGCACATTGCCTAGTCTATATGCGAAGTCATCTATTTTAGAATGATCAGTGTGTGACTGTACTCTAAAGAGCAGCGTGGAGCCACAGCAGCTCTCTCTCTCGCCCCCCCCTCTCTCTCTCTCTCTCCCTCTCTCGCTCTCTCTATCTCCCCCCCCTCTCTCTCTGTCTCTGTCGGGACAGACAGGCAATCAGATATAAACAAACAGACAGGGCGGGGTACTACTATAGTAATATTGTTTATTTGCATTTGGAAAGATAGACACATTAGCTGGCTGAACAACATCTATTGAAAGATAGAGAAAGGCATAGGGAGAATAAAGAGAGAGAGAAAAAGATAGAGCTGTACTGTATTGTATACCCATTCTGCAATCTGTTAATAAAATATACACTGATATAAGCCTACTGGTTGCTGTTCAATCATAATCATAATTAGCTGTCAGGAAACAAATAAAACGTTTGTCATTATAGGTGACAAGGTGGATTGACTTAATGACTGCTATATCCTGCTATTATTATTATTATGCAACATTGTAATAGTTATAAACAAACATACAGACGGGGGGGTTGGGCGTTTATTTGCAGATACAGACACAGCTGGTTGAACAACATCTATATCTGTGGTATATGCAGATATTCAACTGTATTTCTGTGACAATGCGCGTCGCCTCAAATAGGATTGAAGCGAAAAAATAGCTTGCCGCTAGCGGCCAGTGTGCCTACTGTCGTCCGTTAACATGGGAGCGGAAGTGAAGAGGCAGCCGCCCGTCCGTCTGTGTTCATTCGTCAGCAGTGTGTTTGTGCCGTGAAGGGAACGCCTCCCGCGTGTAGCGGGAAAAATTTGACTTTTATTTTTGGTTGCACGCAAACTGTCCAGGTTCTGATTTCATACACACACACTACTAGGCTATTACTACAGCGAGCCCCACTCATTTATATATAGTGCAAATTAATTGTTCAAATGAAGGCATCCAATATGATTAACGGTTCACTGATCATGAAATATGAACTAACTATACAATTTTTTGGGTTGCACACAAATGATGCTGTCCAGGTTCTGATTTCATACACACACACACTACTAGACATACTACAGCGAGCCCCACTCATTTCATATAGTGCAAATTAAGTGTTCAAATGAAGGCATCCAATAATATATTAACCATTGTCTTACCTTAATGCAGATAAATGCGACGTTTCGTCTTGGTGAGAAAGACCGTTCACAACTTTAATCACAAGTTGCAATGAAGTGAAAGTTTTTTGTAATTTAGATCTCATCATGCTTTGAAAACAATGTACATACAGTAGCTCTAAAAAGTTTCCACGATTTGTTGAACTCAGACTCATCATGTCCTCTTAGAGCAAGCCCTTGTTTGCCAAGATAAAACAACATACAGCCTCAGCCCTCAGGTGATCGGTAGTTATGCCCAGGGCCAGCCCGGTGCAGCTTCTAAATTACTTTGTTTATGCCTTGGAAAAATACCGTATATATCCATTTTGCTTTTTGAAATTTGACTCAAAATAGTGCGCTGGTGTTCGCTACAAAGCGATCGGCGGGCTGAAATTCAGAACACAGATGTTTGCTTACTGCGGCCTGCGGGATCAGGATGATCATGTGAATGATGTGATTGGCTACATTATTTAACCTGAGCCTATGTGTGATTGGTTACTGCCTGTACCTGGAATGTTAAACGCTGCCACCGATTGACACCTTCGTCGTTGACACCTCGGCCAGCCGGCTGCAGCACAAGACACACACAATAGCCAGCAGCCTGCGCACATATTATATACATTTCAAGATTCCGAGCATAATATTCTGGGTAGGCATAGCCCCCCCTAGCCTATATATACCCGCCGCCTATGGGGACCCTGATGGAAACAAGATGTCTTTTTCATGTCTGCATCCCCTTAACCCAGTGCTTCTCAAACTTTTTCTGTCAGGCCCCCCTTTGGCGGACCAAAATATTTTGGGCCCCCCCCTCGCCCCAACAAAATTAATAGTCATGAAATGGGCCATGTTTAAATTTATTGAAACAACACCAATATCGTGACCTTTCAAATTGGCCCTATATTTTGTTTTCAGAGCTGTCATGGATGAAAAGCCAGCTTCACACAGATACTGTATGTGGTGCTGAATGGTATCAACACCTTAACTGCTGCATCATGAGATACTTGGTGGGCCATGAGATGAGATACTTGGTACTCGGCATCACACTCTGAAACTAGCTCTCTTGGTGGTATCGGATGAGATTTCAAAGAGTTCTTCCAAGAGTTTGGATGGAGATGTGTCAGGAAGCTTTGTCTCAATGTTGTCTGTAAAGGTTTTTTTTATCCAGAGTAACTTGGTGATCCTTTTCTGTGTTTTATTAAATAATGATTTTCAGATTTTGAGAAATGGTATTTTCATGGAGAACTTTAGTGATAATTTTCTGGAATCCAAAAAAAAAAAAATCTCAAGGCCCCCCCTGTCATGCCTCTGCGCCCCCCCTGGGGGGCGCGCCCCCCACTTTGAGAAACACTGCCTTAACCAGTGGTGCAGTCGTAATATGGGCCAAGGCCAAACTTCACGTGCACGCGCATACATGTTCCCTCGGTTGCGCACAGAACGAGTAGGGGATATCTGCAGAGCCACAGAGCCCAGGCGTGGATGGGTTTGAGGCGGGGCTTCGTGGCGTAGACGAGTATTAGTGGCCTGGACAAGTATTTGCACTACTGCGCATGGGGGGGGGGGGGCTCTCTCGTTTACGACACGCATACACAACTTAACTTTCGTCTCGTTTACATCAGGGTCCCCCATTTTCAACTTAACTTTCGTCTCGTTTACATAGACAGTAATGTTACATCTAGACATTTATGACATACCAGATCTACAAATATACACCACTGTTTGTGATACAAAAATAGAGTATATACATTTTAGGGGGAATACATTTACATTTAGTCATTTAGCTGACGCTTTTATCCAAAGCAACTTACAAGTTCTGTACGACAAGTCATCAGGAAGGGCACAACTCTATCAGCTGAGTAACAATGTTCATAAAGTGTTGAGTGCTACAGTGTAGGTTAGTTTATTAGGACAAGTGCATGACAGTAAGGTTAGTTAGGGTTATTTATTTTTATTTTTTTATTCAGATAGTGGTTGAAGAAGTGCGTCTTTAGTCGACGGCGAAAGATTGGACTGGTTTCGGCTGTCCTAACTGGGGTGGGTAGTTCATTCCACCATTGTGGAAGGTCGCACTACCTCTCTCATTGTACTGTACTTGTCTAATAGATGAACCCTTCAAGAGCAACGGGTACAGGGTTTTAAGACTGCGATTGTGACATGAGTACATGACACAAAATGATTGGTCATATTGTTGTGACATGTAGCCAGCAAACAATGTATGGACATAAAATCTACACGCACACAAAATATCTAACCCTAACTAACCTTACTGTCATGCACTTGTCCTAATAAACTAACCTACACTGTAGCACTCAACACTTTATGAACATGGTGCAGCTTTAAAGGCAAACTTCTTCTTCCTCCAGCTGCCGGCATCATTAAGGAGGAGACCGATAGCAGCCCGGGTGCGGAAATTGAAGGAATGGAAGGGGGAATGGAGAGCAAGTATCTCTGGTTTGCCAACCTGGTCTGTACACACACACACACACACACAAACAATACATAAGGTGCCTATGAGGGCTGACCTCAACTAACATAAGATAAGTTATATAGCCTACTGGTCTCGCTCTTCGCCATATTGAGATATCTTTATCTCCAGTACCTACTGTACTTCATTAACAAAAAACAATGCACCCATGCACTTGACCAGGCCCCGCCCCAGTGTCCCCCTATAAGACACCGGACATGGTCATACTCGCCCTTCCTCATTTTTGTTTCCATCATGGCGGATGCAGTGCACTCCATGAACTAGTTGTTATGAAATGCAGAAGGAACGCTTATATTGAAACACGTTGACATTGGGGCCGTTCTTTCAACCTAAAAGTGCACTTTCTTCAACCTCAAGCCTAAATTCCTTAGCAACCCGTATTACCAAGTAAACAAATCACAGAACGATAGCCACGTTAGTTAGCCAGCCTGCAGCCAGGTACTACCGTTAGCTCCCAACGATAGTCACGTTAGTTAGCCAGCCTGCAGCCAGGTACTACCGTTAGCTCCCAACGATAGCCACGTTAGTTAGCCAGCCTGCAGCCAGGTACTACCGTTAGCTCCCAACGATAGCCACGTAACCCTCGCGCGCGCTGTGCACTACAATCAACTCTGTCAGTGTAATAGCAGTCTGTGACATCACGGTATTGAGAATCATACCGGCGGGATCTCGAAATATCCTGGTATACCGTAATACAGTCATACCGCCCAAGCCTAGTATGGGCTAGCCCATTCTGCAGTGTGTTTGGGTGGTAGTAATATCACTGCAGGGCTACGGTGTGTAGGAACCCACCCTGTCGGGCAGTGTGGGGGCCTCACACCTTGCATGTCCAGCTGTAGAACAATTCCTCAGCAGTCCATGCTGGAGGGGTGTTCAGTGGGGGAGCTTTTGTCACCTAGTAAGATGTCAGCTTCTGCCGTATCAAACCGGCCCTTTCTGTCGGGGTCCCCCCTTGGGTGCGATTGCCTCGTGGGTAGTGTCAGGGTCCGATGTCCCGACTCCACGGAACGCTCTGCTCGCGTGGTTAGCGGGTCCAGGGTTGGCTACGCACAGCGGGCGGGACCGGGCCGCCTATCTACGGTTTCTGGCGGACCAGCGGCAAGTTGCGGCGGGTGCGCTTGGGATTATCATCACATATGGCTACAGCAGTGGACCTGTCTCTGGACCTGTCTCATGGAAGGTTCAGCATTTTGGACCGTCTCCCGCCTGGGTTTTGCTGTAGACTGGAAGTAGAGTACTCCTCTTCCCAGTCAACGGGTGGAGTACTTGGGCTTATTCTAAGCTCAAGGTCTATATGGACATCCCTCTCGGAGCCGCGGCGAGTGGGTGTTCTCGGCACGCTCGGGAGGTTCCGTCCTAGGACGGTTACGGCGCTGTCTGTGATGCGCCTGCTCGGTATGATGGCATCTGCTCATTCCGTGGTCCCTCTTGGCCTCCTCTTCCCCCGTGAGGTGGATACAGAGGTGGTTTTCCAGTATGGAAATAGACCCAGTGAGAGCAAGTGGAAGCGGCTAAGGTTCCCATGTCAGTACTGGGGGACCTCGCCCTCTGGGGAGGGCCTGGGGCCCTCACCAGCGGGGTCCCCATGAGCAGCAGGCTGTTGCACGTCACGGTCTTCACCGACGCCTCCCTCACTGGGGTGGGGACGTGTCGGGCCAACGCAGTAGGGGGCAGCTGGCAAGACCATGCTGCCCGGTCTGCGCTACATTCAATATGTTGGAATTGAAGGCAGTCCTTCTGGTCCTCAAACGGTGTTTTGATCAGGACGGACAACACGACGTCAGAGTCGTATATCGACAGACGGGGAGGAGTACGCTCCCCCTGTCTGCACCGGGCGGCGGTCGGCTGGCTATGGGCGTTTCTCCATCTGCGCAGCCTGAGGGCTCGCCACATCCCCGGCAGGGTGAATGTAGGTGCAGGTGTGATGTCGCGGGGCGGTCCTCACCCTGACTAGTGGGGATTACGTCCAGACATAGTCAGGCAGGTCTGGGACCGTGGCCGTCCGGGATTCTGTACGCTTCCCCCCTCCCTTACACCTGATAACTCAGCTGTTGGGGCGGGTACGTCGGGAGCGCTGGACTTGGTCCTGGTCGTGCCGGGCCGGGGCTCAGCTGTTTGGTCCCAGGCCCTGATTCAGCTGTGTGGCCTGTTCCGTGGTCACCACGGGCCCTCTCTCAGGCATGCGGAACTCTGTTGTGGTGTAGAGTGGGGGGCTTGGACCCGGTGTCCTGCCCCCTGGACGCTGTCCTTTCCTTTGTTCAGTCTATTTTTGGTAGACTGTCGGCTTCAACAGTGAGGGTATATGCTGCGGCTATTTCCTCTTGTCATGTGGGGTTTGAGGCGTTACGTTGTTCAGCCACCCTCTTGTGAATGGTTTCCTGCTTGGTGCTCGGCGTCTTAAGCCGGTGGAACGTTCTCTGTCTCCGAGTGGGACCTCCAACTGGTCCTCGGCCGGTTGTCTGAGGCCCCGTTTGAGCCTCTTGAGCAGGCGTCTTTGGAACAGCTGTCTTCAAGACTGCATTCCTGCCGGCCATCGCCTCCGCTAAGCGCGTGGGTGGCCTGTGTGCTTGTCTATTCATGTCAATAGCGGTGCGACTCTGAGGCCTACTCCAGTCTTCGTGCCAAAAAATATGAATGAAAAATGATAGAAACCGCTGTGGCGCATACAGTTGAATGCTGGTATTACACTCATTGAGGGACACGAAGAAGTCAAGTCCGATGGGATTTGGGAATCTCGAATACAAATCGGGATTGGAATAAAAAATGCATTTATATTAAACAATACAGAATATACAGCACTTCTTGGGGTCTGTAGGGTAAGCACTTATTCCCTCCCCCCTGAACATTTATGGAGATGTATGGGCCTTTTAACAGGGTGTCCGCGGGACCTTAAAAAGTCTTAAATTCAACTATCAACTATTAAGGCCTTAATTTGTCTTAACATGTCTTAAATCCGACTTTCGGAGGTCTTAAAAACATGCCATGTCATCTTATGTTTCATTGTGAAATCTGGGGGGAAACTATTAACGGGAGATAAAGTCAGGCTTTTTTTTTTCTTTCACGCAAACGGTACGCAGTGGGGCGGAACCAATTAACATGGTCCTTAATGTGTGTCGCCGTCGGGAGCTATTTCAGAACACCGGAGCATAGGTAACACGTTATTCAAGCCGTAGCGATAATGCTGACGTTTAGTTTAGTTTAATTGATTTGTATTTATTTGCACTCGTTAATTTAACATGGGAAAGTGCAAATTTAATGAGAACTGGCTCGAAAACCCTCTGTTTGCACCGTGGTTGGTCCCAGTGAAAGACATGTACGAGGCCTGCTGCAAACTCTGCAAAAAGGATTTTAAACTGGGAACAATGGGAATAAAAGCAGTCGAGTCACACATGCACAGCGCTAAGCATGTTACCTCTGCAAAAACCCGCCTGCAGACAACTTCAATATCAAATTTCTTTTCGACGCCGTCCACATCAACTGCTCAGGGACAGGTAGGTCTACCACCAATTACATCTGCACCTGTCCGGGTAACGTTCGGCTCCACGCCAACCCTTGAAGCTGAGGTACTGTGGGTTCTAAATACGGTCGCAAAGCATCTGGTAGGTCTACCACCAGCGACACCAATGGACCTGTCTCAAAAAACCTGCCCTCTTTTCTTGATCCTCCAATCACAGCTGTCGCTTACCTCTTATCAGAGGTAAGCGACAGCTGTGATTGGAGGATCAAGAAAAGGGGCAGGGTTTGAGACGGGTCTGTAACATCTGCACCTGTCCGGGTAACGTTCGGCTCCATGCCAACGTTTGAAGCTGAGGTACTGTGGGTTCTAAATACGGTCGCAAAGCATCAGTCCTACAATGGAAATGAGGGACTAGGAGAGGTATTCCATGCGATGTTCCCTGACTCGGAAATCGCTAAAACATTCACATGTGGCAAAGACAAAACGTCCTACAGGTTTGGATTGGCCCCTTACATCCAAAATAATCTATTCACGGATGTAAACAAGGACACTTTGTGTTGATGAGAGCTTCACCCCACCGTATGTATTTTTTTGTCACCCACCCACCCCCTCCTAATGTACAGTCTCCTCCCCATCATATGTATATATATATATATGTTAGGATCTCTGGGTAACAGTACTGTATATTTGCATATCGTATATGTCACAAATGTAACACTACTATATACATGTATGTTATGTATGTCCCTATGCCATAAATGTCATGTATGTTGTGTATGTCATAAATGTCACTATGAATTGAAAATGGGGGACCCTGATGTAAACAAGACAAACGTCTTTCTCTGGTCTGCATCCCCTTAACAATTGTGTGTATTGAGCCGTACTATATTGTACCCATTCTGCAATCTGTTAAATAAAGTATTCATTCATTCATTCAACCAAACTACAAAAACAAAACAACTGAATGAATGAATTAAAACTTTATTTAACAGATTGCAGAATGGGTACAATACAGTACGGCTCAATACACACAATATTTCACGTATTTCATTTCAATTAACACGTATTTCCCATAATGTTGGCGTGTTCCTTTAAGTCTAACCCTTGTTTAGTATCTGTGAGCAGAAATAAATGTCCATTTACACAAATATGAACTCGAGCCGTGAATGTTTCCTCCTGTGTTCCTCCAGATGAAGTACACGACTGCTCTGAAGGAGAAGATGCAACAAGAACAGGTCTGCACACACACACACACACACACACACAATACTCAAGGCGCCTACGATGGCTGACCTCAACTAAGATAAGATAAGATATTCCTTTATTGATCCCCTTGGGGAAATGCGGGTGTCATAGCAGCATGGGGGAGGGGAGGTACAGGTATGGGCAGGGTAATAGTAGAAAGATATACATATATAGGCAATACAATTCGATCTGATTATAAAGATATCAGGACAAAATAAACGGTGAACAATATAATTAACTCTGAATGTAAAAATATGTGTTAACAAAGGTGCAGACGAGGGTCTGTGTATGCCCTATCGTCTATATTATGTTACAATACATTTGTATCTGAATATATACTATGAGTAAAAGTAAACGGTATACACAAGGTGCAGTACACACAAGGTACCCTAACTGGCATGCCATTCTAAGGAACCCATCATTATAAAAACAGACAATTTGTGGGGGGGGGGGGTCTGGGAATGAGTCGAGTCAAGAGTTTTATTTGTCACGGCATACAAGTATACAGTGAAATGCGGGGGTCTTGCCCGCAACGATTGTGCATAATACAATGATAAGAATCCAATAGGATGAGAATGCGACATTAAGTGCAATAATACAAGTAATAAGAGTAAAGACATATCATATATACCTGAGTATGCTACTTGTTCTGAAGGGCCAGATTAACATTGAGAATCTACGTTTTATTGTTTTATATAACTTGTATATTATTTATATATATAAGCTATATCCCTTTAAGCCTCCGTTTGAATCATAGCATTATTCGCTTTCCTCATTGGATAATGCCCTTGACGTCGGCGGCGCCTAGAATCGCGCCCCTGAGACAAGTTCAAAGACGAGTCTGGACAAGTTGGGACATGCCTGGGGCCAGCGCATTGATCCCAGACAAGAGCTTCGGCTTAAGTATATATATTGTGGAAGGCGCAAACGGTAGCAGTGTTCGGTGAAGTAAGCAGTTCGTCTAGCAACCTAATGCAGTAACGTGAAGTTCGTCCGGAGTAATGCAACAGCAGTAGTTGAACCTAGCGTATAGCAGAGTCAAGTTCGACCTAACTTAATGTGAAGTAAAGAGTCGTCATTTAGTGTGAATCGTATTACAGCAGTTCGTTCGGTGTGCAGCATTAACAAGCAGTTCGTTCGTTTAGTAACTAGCGTGAACCTTAGCAAGTGTGTGTGGACTTAAAGTAATTAGTGCCAGCACACGAGGTGGGCCTAGTAGCGGAACTATTGGACATGTGCGCATTGGAACCTACCGCGGCGATATTGTAGAACCATTATTGGTTGGATTATAGTGATTGTGGAAACGTAGTACCGTGGAGAAGAGCATCGTTAATACCCTCGTCGTTTGGATTTAACTACCCTGAAGATTCTACATCGGGCTAGCTTCGGGGACGAAGCTGGCTGGCTATCATCATTGCTATCGGGCATTGGATTACAGCTATTACCTTGCTGCCGAGCACTTGGATTATAAAGACCGGATCCGTATGAGAACCCCTTTTTCTTCAAGTGAACAGCCTGAGTATCCGTACATTCTTCATTCCTCTGGAGCTTACAACTCTGGGAGGATATCACCAGTCTCCAGCTGTACCCTCGTTTTGCCCCCTATATTACCATCCCACGCCAGGCGGCGTCTGGTCTAGTATACCTAGCCTAGGAATTATTCATTCCCACTGACTTTGCTACTCTCCGACTTTCTAATATCATTCGCCATAAAAGAGCGACCCAGTAATTACCAGTTGTATCTTCTGCATAATAATAAATACTGTAAATGATATCTCCTTGTCACCGTGCCGTCTATTCTGAGTGTCTGCCATAATTAACTGTACTGTCTGGCAAGTAATAATAATATGTAGTAGTGGTTTAATCTTATCACAATCTTTAATACAGTCAGGGTTTTGTAACCCCTCAGTTACACTACTACTCCCCAGTGTAACAGTCAGTGAGAGAGCGGGGGTAGAAAATGAATTAATGTGGATGAGAGCCTTGACATTAATAGTGGTTGTAGCTACGGCTGTAGGGGTGCGGGAGACGTGATCCAATATAGACTTTTATATGCCCGAGTCTCCTGAACACAGAGACCAGTCGATCTGCGCTTTCTCGACTGAGCTATAGTCACTTTTCCGCACCTACTCCCGAACTCCGCATGCGCAGATGGCCCACGGATTGGTTAACCGTCTTTATTACATGGCGTTTTCACATTCGCCGAAATGCTTGCTTGTGATTGGTCAATAGCACGCGTCAGAGGTCCGATATTACCCGATAACGGACCTCTGTGGAACAATAATGGCCGCTGTGCGCAGCTGTTCGCAATCAAGCCCACTGACATCAGTGCAATCAGACACTGCCGGCTGCCGGGGAAGCTGCCGGCGATGACAGGGCGGAGCGACGAGCAGAGCCAGAACCAGTGTTGCGAGTCGATGTAAAATTAATTAGGTATATTGTTAGTAAGTTAGCCATGTAATAAGCAGGATAATGTATAGCTATACTCTATCATTGTCGCAAAAAATAATTGACCTTCACTGACGTTCAAAACACCTCGCCGAGGCGGCTCTGTATTTTAAACTCTGCGTCGGTCAATTATTTTGCGACAATGACCTCGTAGCTATACATTATCCCTTACGTAGTGTGGTAGTGAAAGGGTTAACCTTCTGTAGTGTGGTAGTGAAAGGGTTAACCTTCTTGAGTGTGGTTGTGACATGGTTAACCTGTTCCACCCCTTAGGGTCGGTTAAATGCCACCACCCACTTCAATGATAGCGTTGTGAACGCATAATCTCTGTCTTAAATTATGGCTGTGTCTAATCTGCCCGTCGTTTATCAATGACTTGTTTGCAGTCAACATTGTTGAAACGGATTGTTTTTTAATCGCTTCATTTCCGTTTGATAGCATTTTGAAAAGCCCTCGTTTTCAAGGAAAATATAAAGATTCCGTGATAAAAGGCATTTACTGGAATATTCTGGCATACACAAACGTTGTCATTTTTCAGCCTATTATGAATCGTTTTCAAATAAACGCTAGATTATCGATAGTATATGTGTACTTATGCACGCTATAGAAGCGGGCTGAAATATCGATTATCTCATTTCCTGATTGCTCGCACAGCCACACACACACGCATAGGGCAAACGCTGATATATAGGTGAAAATAGCTCTGATTATCCCAAGACTGGTAAAATAGATTCCTTACCTTAGATCCAAAAAGATTATTCCAATTCCTGATCGCCATCCAAATATTGCTTGCGTTTATTGATTCAGCATTGGGTACTGTAAATACATAATCCACGCGTTTTCCGGGCCGGCGATCACAATGGATTCTTCAGTTGGCTCGACGGAAAAGTAAAATGAGGAAACTGGCTCCCCCCTTCAGCAGTCTAAAGTAATGGGGTGCAGTTACACAGGGAGAGACGATATGGGGCGGTATCTTCCCAATTGAGCTCAGAGAGTCTGCAACACTAACCTGAGGCTCGATTGATGAAATATGAATTAAAATTGCCAATAAAAAAAATACGACAAACAAACGCTATATAGCGTTGGCGGGCACTCCATGGTCGGCATGAACTAACGACAAAACGCGTGGCTGGCATCCAAAGTGTTAAACAAGTCAAGAAGAAACATCACAATACATCAAGAACAAAACAAAAAAGACCATGAAATCCTAAATAAAATGTAAAATAAATAAATGCAACACTCCCAGACATACCCCACGCGAAGGTAAGGAAAAACTCACTAATAACCTAGCAATAGGAAAAAAGCACCACAGGCAATGTGGAGGGGAGAAACCTTAGAAGGGCCGTTCAAGGGGGGATCTCCCTTCTTAGATGTCGGTGATAGTAGTGTTGCTATAAAACAGGCGAAACAGTTGGTAAGTATGTACATATAGGCTACATTTAACTATTCAGATGTCGAAGATATTTGACAGTGGACTGACACACTTCACTTCTTTTAAAGGATGCCTTGCTTGCCCAGCATCTGGAGCATCTGGAGGATCTGAAGCAGTGGCATGAAAGAGAATTGTCGGAGCATAACAAAAATCTTGCCGGATGCATGTCCGATGAGGATTGGGAGCTTTATCAGCAGTATGCGGTCTGTACACACACACACACACACACACACACACACACACACACACACACACACACATGGCGTGTTCCTTTAAGTCTAACCCTTGTTATTAGTATCGGTGAGCAGAAATAAATGTCCATTTACACAACACTGCCAGCCAGATAAATATGAACTTGCCGAACCGTGAATGTTTCCTCCCGTGTTCCTCCAGGTATGGGCCAAATCTGCGGGGGCGAACCTAGAGGTCTGCACACACACACACACACACACACACACACACACACACACACACACACACACACACACACACACACACACACACACACACACACACACACACATATAATTAACTCTGTAGTCAATATAATTAACTATGAATATAAAAGTAAACTGAACAATATAATTAACTCTGTAGTCAATATAATTAACTATGAATATAAAAGTAAACTGAACAATATAATTAGACCTACAAGGTACCCTAACTGGCATGCCATTCTAAGGAACACATCGTTATAAAAACATAGACAAATTGTGGGGGGGGTCTGGGAATTCACTACCATAACCATACTGCTACCTTCTTGCCCCATAGAGACTGAGTATGCTACTACCGTAATTCCTCTAATAGTGACCCGGGCTTGTATTTGCTTCAACTGTAGCGGGTACCAGGCTTTTATTAGGAGGAAGCATGTATAAGAGAGAGGCCTATATTTCTAATTTTCAAACGGATCATAATGAATAAATCAACATTTTGTGTCAAGTTTAAACCCAGTAAAATGTACTGGGTTCATTTATTGAAACCAAGTACTGTATGAAATAGTAAACAGTGCAATTACAGGTGGTCACTGGTCATTTCAACGTTTTCAAAGTGAAATCGAGTAACTTTACCTGAGTAAAAGACTTCTCTAGCCAACCTTTACTGGCCACAAACGCCTTGCCTCCATCACTAACTGTTGGGTAGATTTCCATTGCTTTTCTTTGTATCATTTTGCGCGACGCACGGTTGTTTGTCGCGCAATGCATAAATCCACTCGGAAAGTAGTGTCTCCATCTCCTCGCTCACTTTTGTTCTCCCTCCAGTTATGCGGGCTCTTTTACCGTCGGCTCTGGAATCAATGTTAAAGTGCTTTGCGGCTTTCTCTCCCGAATGCTCCGCCGCATACCTCAGAACTTCCTCTTTAAACTTAACGTCAAACTTTTGTCTCTGTTTAGTACCGGTAGCCATGCTTGCTCTGTTGTTGTGTTACGTGCTGCGCGCGACCCGTGTTCCATACGGAAGTAAGGGGAGGTTCACTCACGCGTATATTAGTAACCCGGTTTGTATTGAGAGGTCGGCTTATAATTGCTTAGCTTATCAGCGCACCCGGACATTAATAGAGTCGGTTTTTAATTGAATACAGGTCACTATTAGAGGAATTACGGTAAACATAGATAATGTATGAAAAATCTAAATTGTATATTCTGTATTGTATTATGAATTGATTAGGAGTATGTATTGTTGTTTTAATTTGTCTGTATGCCATGTGAGTAATGTAAGTCTGTAACTGTATTTTACTTTTATGGACCCCAGGAAGAATAGCACTGCTGTGGCTATTGCTAATGGGGATCCAAATAAACGTATCTTGATCCTCCAACCACAGCTGTCGCGGGGCGGGGGGTTGAGATAGGTCAAGTGCTTCAGGGTCCGTGTACGTTTTGATAGTTCGTTTTTCGTTTCAAACGGAAAAACGAAAAAAAAAATGAAATACGAGGTGTTTTCCTATTTCCGTTTGAAACCAAAATCGAAAAAACGGGGAAAAACTGAAATACGGAGCTGTTTTTCGTATTTTGGTGTCAGAATCAAATGAAAAAAAGGAGTAAATAATGGGCCGTGTACTTTTGATAGTTCGTTTTTCGTTTTTGATGTGAAGAATGGAGAACGGAACCACGTGACAAGTACATTTTTCAATGTAAAAGCCATTCACGATCTAACGTTAACGAATATGTATAACGTTATGAATAAATACACATGCATACAGATCTATACCATTACCAGGGTAACGTTATATACATACATTTTTTGTTTTGTGCATTTCATTTAGACATTATATTGTATGTGAAGTAATAGCCTAATAATATGGAAATAGCCTGTGTGGTCTGTCCCAAGCAGTGTTGTCTAAACGCACGTTATACAGATATCCTAGTTCAGTGCAGTGGTCGGCAATAGGCGGCTCGCAGGCCGAAATAGGTCCGCCAGCAATAATATCTGCCGGTCAGATTATTTTGAGAATATGATTTGTGATGAAGACTCGCTTTATTGTATCGGAATCGGGAGACTTAGGTAAAGTTAGAAAGATATTCACAGATTCGAATTTCCACGTCAATAATTCTTAAGCGAAATGTTTTTAAAACACAAAGGACACCTCTTTCCTATCGTAGTAAGGTAGACAATGAGCTACAACCTTACTTTCACCTAAACGAGGCGAGCCGGCCTCGGAGCTGTACATTTAATAATAATAATAAATTGATCTATATGTGCAGTCGGCCTTGACGAGGCAAGTGCGCAGCCAGGGACCGTCTAAAAAGTGCAACACCGAAAAGAGGCACTGCAAAAAGATTGATTGATTGATTGACAAGTTTATTAACAGATTGCAGAATGGGTACAGTACAGCTCAATACATACAATTGTTAAGGGGATGCAGACCAGAGAAAGACTTTCGTCTTGTTTACATCAGGGTCCCCCATTTTCAATTCATCATAACATATATGACATACATGACATACAGATAGACAGTACTGCTACATCTATACATTTATGACATATCAGATTTGCAAATACAGTACTGTTTGTGATACAAATGTCCAGAAAAAGAGTGTATATACATTTGGCGTAGAAACTGTACATTGGAGGAGGGTGGGTGGGTGGGGTGGGGTTGGGTGGGTGAGGGCTGTACATTGGAGGTGGGGGGGGGGGGTCATACTTGGTAATTTACTGTACAACTAGGTTAGGACATTTGTAGGGGCCAGTTTCGAATTGCAGTCTCACGTAGGTGTTTTTTGAGTGTTTTTGAAAGTGGGTAGTGATTCACATTCCTTTACAGCTTTAGGTAGGGCGTTCCACATTGATGTGGCATAATTGTGAAACGTGTTTAGTCCCTTGTTTGAGCCGAATCTGGGTTTTACATGATTTGTGGAGCTCCCTCTGGTGTTGTGATCGTGGTATTCACTGACCTTTGGGAAGTATTTTGACATGTACATGGGTACCTTGGTCGCGTAGTGTATCTTGTAGACCAGGCCCATTGCAAGTTGCTGTACTCTGTCGTCTACTCTAAGCCATCCTAGGTTGTCAAAGTGGGCAGGGGTGAGGTGGGTTCTAGGAGTCAGGTCAAGCAGTAGTCTGACTAGCTTGTTTTGAGATGTTTGTAATTTGTTTTTTAGTGCCTTTGAGGTGCTTTGGTACCATGAGGTGCAAGCATAGTCGTAGTACCCTTGAATGAGTGCTCCTGCTAGAGTCTTCAGGGTATTCTTGTTTACCAGAGAGGAGATCCGGTACAAGAATCGTGTTCGTTGGTTGACTTTTTTTTATTACATTGGATGCCATTTTGTCACAGGAAAGATTAGAACCCAGGTAGGTAATTTCATCTTTCCTTGTGATAATATTGTCACCCACTGTAACCGAGAAGCCGTCGGTCTTGCTGAGTTTGTTATTTGAACCGAAGAGAATGGACTCTGTTTTGCCCATGTGTAATGATAGTTTGTTGTCGGCGAGTCATATGCAGATTTTGCCTAGTTCCGAGCTGAGGGCTTTTTCAACCTCTAACTTGTTCTTGTCAGAGACCAGCAGGGCTGAGTCGTCCGCAAACGGGAACAAGTTGCAGTCACAAGCTGACGACATGTCATTTGCATAAATTAGGAATAGTAGCGGTCCTAGTATGCTTCCTTGTGGAACACCACAGCTCACTGTGAGGGGGGGGGATAGGGTACCGTTTACCTCCACCATCTGTTCCCTCCCCTCCAGGTAGGATTGTATCCAGCTCACTGATAAACTATCAAAAATTGCTTTTAGCTTCACGTCATACAGTGTATAGTGTCACCAAAATCACTGCACACATCATCAATGGTATCCTATTGGTTATACCAGTGGTTCCCAAAGTCGGGGTCGCGACCCAAAGGTGGGCTGCGAACAGCCACGGGTGGGCCGCGAGATGATTTTAAATTTTTTTTATTTTTTTATTTTTTTATTATTTTAATTTTTGTCAGGCCACTGAACTTAGAAGCAGGCCAGGACAGTGTTTCTAGTTGTATTCTAAAATTTGACTATGGTTTTATATTAACTTAATAAATAAACAAAAACGAAAAATCTACTTATTTCAACGAACATTTCAAACTAAATAACAGATTATGCACATAAAACGCTGAAAACAACCGAAGCAACAATAGTATTTTAATGAGGCTATTATTATTATCATTATTATTTTGCAACAAGTTAGCCCTCTCATAAATAGCACATATAAATGAATAACTAACTTGAACTAACTTAATAGGATTGAAGTGATATTTGGCTTAAAAAATCGGTCGCCTGACAAAAAAAAAAAAGCCTGACGATGTGCATTGGGCCGCGGCTCTCTGACGCCTTATTTTCTGGGCCCTGGCCTGAAAAGTTTGGGAACCCCTGGGTTATACTACAACACTTAGATTTGAAAAAAATGCTTTTTCATAATTCTGGGGATTTTGTATTGGAAAAAAACATTAAATATCTTCACTCAGAGTGTAGTGTCACCAAACTCACTTAACAGATCAATTTTATCCTATTGGTTATACTACAACACTTAGATTAAAAAAAAATATATATATATCCTTTTTCATAATTTGGGGGATTTTTGATTGAGGAAAATAGTATAAAATAGTTCACTCTTGTACACTGTAGTACCACCAAATTCAGTTAAAAAAACCATTGCAAAATCATCACAGTAGAAAAAAAATCGGCGGAAAATATTGCACATGAACCATTATTGCATTATTGCACATGTCCCAACATCTGTCATATTGCACATACAAGTATAAATTATAGTGAGGTGGGTTGTAGATGTGGTGGCAACAATAGGGGGCGGGGGGGGGGGTGATTGTTCAGTTCAGTGATGGCTCTCTGCAAGAAGCTGTTCTGCAGCCTGGAGGTGGAGCTTTGAAGGCCCTGTATCGCCTCCCAGTTGAAGGCCCTGTATCGCCTCCCAGATGAAGGCCCTGTATCGCCTCCCAGATGAAGGCCCTGTATCGCCTCCCAGTTGAAGGCCCTGTATCGCCTCCCAGTTGAAGGCCCTGTATCGCCTCCCAGATGAAGGCCCTGTATCGCCTCCCAGTTGAAGGCCCTGTATCGCCTCCCAGTTGAAGGCCCTGTATCGCCTCCCAGATGAAGGCCCTGTATCGCCTCCCAGATGAAGGCCCTGTATCGCCTCCCAGATGAAGGCCCTGTATCGCCTCCCAGTTGAAGGCCCTGTATCGCCTCCCAGATGAAGGCCCTGTATCGCCTCCCAGATGAAGGCCCTGTATCGCCTCCCAGATGAAGGCCCTGTATCGCCTCTCAGATGAAGGCCCTGTATCGCCTCCCAGATGATTAGTTTGCACAGACTAAAGACAATGCCTAATTTCCTCTACGAATGGAATGTAACACATTTCATTCACAAGTTTTGTGTGAATGTATCTGAGAACGTATTTGAACACACTTGACGACCTGAGCTATTGTTATGCAAGGTAGCCAGGTGGGTACTTAGCGAGTTGGCGCATCAGTCGAGTGCAGCGCATTCCTCATGAGGTTTGGTGTGAACGATGGTCTGACTCAGGCAGAGCACCGTTCACACCAAACCTGTGAATGTGATTGCCATGAATTGTTATGCTTATGCAAGGTAATAATAATAATAATGGATTGGATTTATATAACGCTCTTCGTGACACCCCAGAGCGCTTACAGAGTCCATTATTCGTTCATACACAGTCATACCGGTGGTGGTAAGCTACAATTGCAGCCAGAGCTGCCCTGAGGCAGACTCACGGAAGCGTGGCGAATAATCATCGCCTACGGCCCCTCCGACCACCACCAACATTCATACACATTCATACGAGGCAAGTAGGTTAAGTGTCTTGCCCAAGGACACAACGGCAGTGCGATGGACATGGGCTTGAGCGGGATTCGAACCACCAACCCTTCGATCATTGGACGACCCGCTCTACCCCTGAGCCACGCCGCCCCACTGCCCCCCAAGGTAGCCAGGTACACGCGACGAGTCGAGTGCAGCGCTTTCTTGCATGCACGCGCTTCTGCTCACAAAAGCTTGGTTGCCCGGTGTGCAACCCCGTCCCATGAGCAACGCACCTCACACCAACACCATGGAACTAATGACCAATTTTACAATGTTCCCTGTCAGAATAGTCAGTAATTTTATATAGTGCTAGCTAACGTTTCAACATACTTGTCTTGTTCCCCATCAGCACTGGCAAATGCACTATTACTAAACTAGTTACAGTAGGTTGCTAGCTACATCTGCTTCCACGTCTTGTGTTGAATGTCGGACTGGGACTTGACATGACATTACCAACATCTTTGAATATTTATTTTTTCTTTTTTTATAGTTGACCAATGAGGTCAACAGGCTACTACCGGCAATCTATGTCTGTAATAATAATAATAAAACAAGAATAAAACATAAAAAAATGTAATTACAAAAAAAATTATAATAATAATAATAATTTTTATCTTAGGGGGGCTAATATTACATTCAGCCCCCCTAAAAAGGGTCTAGAACCGGCACTGGCTTGCACACAGATGGTTATTTTTGAAAATGATTTTGTTTATGGAATTCATTCTTATATACGTATATAAAATTCATAAAAAAAAATCAGAGTTGATAACTTGACACTTTAGGGAGTACAATTAACACTCCCAAATAGTACAAATGTAACTTGGAGCAGTGTTATTTATCTAATCCCCTTAGTGTTACTTTAACTCTGTTTTGGAGTTAAAGAAGGAACTGGCATAGTGTTAAATGTTTAACTATTTTACAAGTGTTAATTGGAGCTATATAAACCCTGAAAAAGTGTTGAAATCAACTCTGGGAGTTAATTCAACACTGGTCTTTTTGCTGTGGGCCGGTCCTTCAATGTGTCCAATAGACTGCTGCAGTCATTCTAGTCTGTAGTGGCCAGCGTCCTCTTCTATGCTGGGGGCGCTACATCAACTCAAGGGACACATGATGTAAACAAGACAAACGTCTTTCTCTGGTCTGCATCCCCTTAACAATTGTGTGTATTGAGCCGTACTGTATTGTACCCATTCTGCAATCTGTTAAATAAAGTATTCATTCATTCATTCATTCGTTCAACAAACTGAACAAGCTGAGCTCTGTGGTGGGAGTCGAGCTGGTCAGACTAGAGGTGATGACAGAGAGGGGGATGAGAAGGAAGCTGGCTGCTATCTGTGTTATCGAGACATGCACTAACGGAACGTAGACCAATCGCGGCCACTCTTATTGTCTGGGACCAAATACGACCACACCCCATTCCCAGTAAGAAGTGGGAATCTCTAGAATGGGTTTCGGGCAACGCTGTATACGGAAGTGGCTCTCAAGGTGACGATTAGACAACACTTTCTGTTGTCAGTAGATGGCAGCATTGGTTTAAAATTAAAAGGTGAAAATGTTGAAAACTACATAAATACAGTTCCCATGAGCGTTAGCACAGGTCACAGGTCACTGGGATGTGTCTATTCTTTGACGCGATCTGAACAGCGTTAAACTATTAACGGGACCTCAGTACAGTGACCGCGAATGGTAAACTAATTATCATAACAAAATTGCATCATTAGCATTACGTTTGTTGTCTAAAGGGAAACATAATGGTACAATTTAAGATTTGAATGTTATCCGCATATAAAGGACAAATAAAACATTGTTAATTTGTAAGAAACCCCAATGAAAACGGCGCAGAGTATGTAATATTCGCTATTATGAAAATGTGATAGAACCCTATAAAAATGTGGACGTTATATGGTACCTACTGCATATCACTACACTATCCACTACACTATCCTGGAGAATCCCTCCCCCACCCCTTCTACGAGGATAACCAGTAGGATAACATTGATGTGTGTGCAGTGAGTTTGGTGACACTACACTCTATAAGAGTGAAGATATTTAATGTTTTTTTCCAATACAAAATCCCCAGAATTATGAAAAAACATTTTTTTCAAATCTAAGTGTTGTAGTATAACCAATAGGATACCATTGATGATGTGTGCAGTGATTTTGGTGACACTATACACTGTATGACGTGAAGTTATTGAATCTTTTTGCAGTGCCTCTTTTCGGTGTTGCACTTTTTAGACGATCCCTGGCTGCGCACTTGCCTCGTCAAGGCCGACTGCACATATAGATTTATTATTATTAAATGTACAGCTCCGAGGCCGGCTCGCCTCGTTTAGGTGAAAGTAAGGTTGTAGCTCATTGTCTACCTTACTACGATAGGAAAGAGGTGTCCTTTGTGTTTTAAAAACATTTCGCTTAAGAATTATTGACGCGGAAATTCGAATCTGTGAATATCTTTCTAACTTTACCTAAGTCTCCCGATTCCGATACAATAAAGCGAGTCTTCATCACAAATCATATTCTCAAAATAATCTGATCGGCAGATATTATTGCTGGCGGACCTATTTCGGTCTGCGAGCCGCCTATTGCCGACCACTGCACTGAACTAGGATATCTGTATAACGTGCGTTTAGACAACACTGCTTGGGACAGACCACACAGGCTATTTCCATATTATTAGGCTATTACTTCACATAAAATATCATGTCTAAATGAAATGCACAAAACAAAAAATGTATGTATCATAACGTTACCCTGGTATAGATCTGTATGCATGTATTTATGTATTTATTCATAACGTTATACATATTCGTTAACGTTAGATCGTGCATGGCTTTTACATTGAAAAATGTACTTGTCACGTGGTTCCGTTCTCCATTCTTCACATCAAAAACGAAAAACGAACTATCAAAACGTACACGGCCCATTATTGACTAATTTTTTTCATTTGATTCTGATACCAAAATACGAAAAACAGGTCCGTATTTCAGTTTTTCCCCGTTTTTTCGATTTTGGTTTCAAACGGAAATAGGAAACACCTCGTATTTCCGTTTTTTTCGTTTTTCCTTTTGAAACGAAAAACGAACTATCAAAACGTACACGGACCCTTCAGCTATGTCGCCTGAAAGCCTCTGTTACCCTGGGGATGTGTTCTGCATAGGGATGCACTGATCCCATATTGGTATCGGTATCGGCCGCCAATATCAGTAAAATAGCTGGATCGGGTATCGGTAAAAAAATATATATATATCGGATAATTTTTTTTAAAATGTAATAAGAAATAACCATTCATTACATTTATATCTATGTGTTAATTTGTTACATTTAGTTTCACTAAGTTAGGAAAGTAATGTTTTAAGTCAAGCCTGATGTTGCCTTGCACTGGCATGATCCCAGTCTCTTCCACACAGTGACAGTGAGGCATACAGTTTATTACTTGAATGAATGAAGTTTATTTTTAGTCTTTGTTTACAACAAATCAAAAACACACTTGTGATCCTTTACAATTCTTAAAAACTAAATATTTTTATATAAAAAAATAAAAACGCGGATTAAATCTTTTCTTTTTAACTTTTTGGGAGAAAAATTTGGACAATGGAGATCGGTATCTGTATTGGCCGATACCAAACCCAGGTATCTGTATCTGGACTGAAAAAGTTGGATCGGTGCATCCCTAGTTCTGGACGCTGACCCGTCTGTTGTTGCTGAACTGCACAGTCTAACCTCTGTGTTGCCCCCCCAGTCCCCAGGCACCAGCAACCAACCCTCAGCATCAGCCACCCAACCCAATGTGTTCCCAGCACCAGCCCAGTTTTTCCCCCAACCACCAGCATCAGCCACCCAACCCAATGTGTTCCCAGCACCAGCCCAGTTTTTCCCCCAACCACCAAATGTCAACATCAGCATCAATGTCAACGCCCCCGCAACACCAAACCCCCCCGCAACACCAAACCCCCCGCCAAGGTAGGTGTTCTTTGAGAGTGGTTTTGAAAGTGGGTAGTTATTCACATTCCTTTACAGCTTTGGGTAGATTGATTGAAAAGTTTATTAACAGATTGCAGAATGGGTACAGTACAGTACAGCTCAATACATACAATTGTTAAGGGGATGCAGACCAGAGAAAGACTTTAGTCTTGTTTACATCAGGGTCCCCCATTTTCAATTCATCATAACATATATGACATACATGACATACAGATAGACAGTACTGCTACATCTATACATTTATGACATCAGATTTGCAAATGCAGTACTGTTTGTGATACAAAAAGTGTCCAGAAAAAGAGTGTATATACATTTGACGTAGAAACTGTACATTGGGGGAGGTTGGGTGGGTGGGGGCTGTACATTGGAGGTGGGGGGGGGGGGGGGGGGTTGGGTAGGGGGGGGGGCACTGTACACTGGAATACTGACAAAGCCATACTTGGTCATTTACTGTACAACTGGGTTAGGACATTTGTAGGGGCCAGTTTCGAATTGCAGTCTCCGTAGGTGTTCTTTGAGTGTTTTTGAAAGTGGGTAGTGCATTCCTTTACAGCTTTGGGTAGGGCGTTCCACATTGATGTGGCATAATTGCGAAATGTGTTTAGTCCCTTGTTTGAGCCGAATCTGGGTTTAACATGATTTGTGGAGCTCCCTCTGGTGTAGTGATCGTGGTATTCACTGACCTTTGGGAAGTATTTTGACACATTGATGTGGTATAATTGCGAAACGTGTTTAGTCCCTTGTTTGAGCGAATCTGGGTTTAACATGATTTGTGGAGCTCCCTCTGGTGTTGTGATCGTGGTATTCACTGACCTTTGGGAAGTATTTTGACATGTACATGGGTATAGTCGTGTAGTGTATCTTGTAGACCAGGCCCATTGGTTGGGGTGGAGCTGGACTCTAGCGAGGGTGACTGAGAGGAGGAACCTTGCTAAGCTCCAGGCCATCAGGGAAAACCCCTCTCACCCACTATACACAGACCTGGCTGACAGGAGGAGCATGTTATAGGCTCACACTACCTAAATGCAGCACTGAACGGCACAGGAAGTCCTTCATTCCGACAGCCATCAGACTATACAATGCATCACTGTGCACAGAGTGGCAGTTACCATCTTCCTGGACTCTTACTTTTTAAACGGCACTGTGCAATATTACACCTACTGTAGACTTCAGTATATTTTTACTGTATTTATTTACTGTATCTTTTATTCTATTTCATTTTATTCTATTCTTAGGCCATTTGTTTTGTTCTTATTTGTGACTTTTTCTGTCTAAATGTTTAATGTTGAGTGATTTGCAGTGTCAAATTTCCCTCAGGATAATACATTTCTATTATATTCTATATCTTTGAAAAGTCCATTTATTCAACACGTCTGAATTCACTGACAAACTGAACTGAACTGACAAAAATAAGGTGCATAAAAAAGCAAACAAAATCCCTCCACAGGCTACTCACCATCATTAGTAGAGCGGCAAGCGGCGTTTGGGGACAGAGTGAAATCTTCTTAAAACACTGTCCCTCCACTCATTCCTGAACTTTTTTGTTAAGTCCTTCTCAAATGCCAACTGAATTAAATTGGCCTTGCGTCGATGAAGCATACTAAGGCGATGTTCTGTAAAGACGTTCTTGAGGGTAGAAAATGAATTCTCACAGTGCTGTGCTAGCTTCAGTAGTGTTGTTGACATCAGTGGGCTGTCCCCGACTAAGGATTTGGATAGTCGAGTAATTTTTTTATTTTTTTTTACCAGGGTGACCTGGAGAGCTACCAGGCCCGGGACAACTTTGAGTGCCATGTTCAACTTCAAAGTAGACCGGCATAATAAGAAGAAATAAATAAAGAAGATGGAAGGTAAGCTAATTTCCCTAAATGTGTGTCATATGAAGGACATGCCGTGTGTGGTAAGTACTTCTGTAATGTAAACCTGTCTCTGTCGAAATGGAAGACCCCTCCACGGCAGATAGATTTCAGATAAATCTGATTCCTGTGTGGGAATATTGATCTACAGATCAGTTCTGGGCTTCATAATAGCATGGTAAAAGGGTACTGATCACCAATTGGATCCTGGATCAGCACTCTTGAGTGCCTATACCTACTACTCTTGAGCAGCTGATATATAGGAGAGCAGATACTTTTGTCTATGGTTGTGTTTTATCTACCCGAGTTAACGTTCATATTGTTCTTCTTTGCTTATGAAGACATACAGTTGTAATGTAGTTATTTTAATGCCTGTTAAATTGTTGACTCCTTTCTGGCTTTCTCTAGGTCAGGGGTCGGCAACCCTAGGCACGCGTGCCTGCTTAGAGAGAGAGATCTGGTGGAGAGATTGGAGGAGGAGGAGGAGGGTGTGCTTTGTGTGTGCACTGTGTGTGTGCCATCATGTTAGCCTCAGTTAAACCTTGCGACGCCTCGTTACATGAAGCTGTGTTCGGAGGTCCTGTGTGCTGATCTGTGTTCTGATCTGTGTTCTGATGTGTGCTGATCTGTGTTCAGATCTGTGTGCTGTGTGCTGATCTGTGTTCTGATCTGTGTGCTGTGTGCTGATCTGTGTTCTGATGTGTGCTGTGTGCTGATCTGTGTTCTGATGTGTGCTGATCTGTGTTCTGATCTGTGTGCTGTGTGCTGATCTGTGTTCTGATCTGTGTGCTGATCTGTGTTCTGATGTGTGCTGTGTGCTGATCTGTGTTCTGATGTGTGCTGATCTGTGTTCTGATCTGTGTGCTGTGTGCTGATCTGTGTTCTGATGTGTGCTGTGTGCTGATCTGTGTTCTGATCTGTGTGCGGTGTCATGTGACACTACACATATTTAATTGAGACCCTTTATTTGTTTATTTCAATTTAGCTGGAAATACATTGCTACATCATTCAGTAACATTTGCAGAGCCTTATAACAAAAACATTATTAAGGTCACCATTGTGACATTTTATTATTTATTTTTCTATTATTTCATTGAACATTGCACATGTTAAAAGCCATTTTTTACCAAGTCGTTCTTAAAACAATGACAATAAACAGTTTTATTAGGTTGAAATAATGTGGTTGTGTACTTATTTTTCTGTTAACTTATTATGGCTTGAAAACTTGTTCTCCTGGTGTTCTCCATTAGGCCTGTAGGTGGAGCTATGACAGCACACGTACAGTACACACACCGATGGTGTGTGATGTGTCCACAAATAAATGGGCGATTGTGAGTGAAATGGTCGCACTGTATGCAGCTGTTTGTCTGCATTGCATTCACCCCCCCCCCCCCCCAACTCAGATTTAGGGTTGATACAACCATCATAATAATATTGTTAATAATAACAATAACAATAATGATGTAATAATGTAAAAATTATCATTAAAAAGACCTGATTATGAGAAAAAAAATGTACGATGCATGGAATATTGTTGAGGCACACTAGTTACAACTATATTTCAACCAGGCACTCCATGTCAAAAAGGTTGCTGACCCCTGCTCTAGGTGGTGCAGATAGAAGACATGATACCTGCCGTGCTGTTCTGTTCACCCCGTGTCTTTGTGTATCCTATGCCTTCGTGTTCCATGCCTTTCCTGCCTTCCGTGGAATTGCCCTTTGTTATTCTGTATTTCCCCTTGAGTCCGTTCCTGCTTCCTAGCCACATTTTCCAGCACAGCTGAGGTTTTTTGTTTCCGTGTCTTGAGTGTGGGAATATTGATCTACAGATCAGTTCAGTTCATAAATTAAATTAACGTTTTTAAAATCAACCGTTTTCAAGTATTATTATCACTACTATGTCACAAATACATGTAGAATGTAAAACGTTAGGTTGGCAATAGTTTAGCAATAGGTTAAAAGTGTATTTATATCATTTTAAGTTTTTATTTTCCACTCGTTTTTTGACCCGGAAGCGGAAATGGAAATGTTGAACCATGGGAATTGGAATCTTTTTGCGGCCATTTTGAAGAGGACCTCGCTAGCTATCGTTCAGTGGTGGAATTTCTCCGTTCTACACTTCCTGTGGTCCACTATGGTGTTTCAAAGTTCAGCGTTCTGAATTAATCATATCAATAATTGTTATGATTCGTGATAATAAGCTACAAAAGGTAACGTTTTTGACAAATATTGAAACACAGTCAGTTTCTCCACACTATTGTAATCATGTAGGAAGAATTAGATCTGAAATTAGTTACAAAATGGTTACACTGTGGGGGAAATAAAAAAGTACAGTCGATTACATTAAATATCAGTATATGTTATTATGCACGCCTGGTGATACTATATCCAAATTGAACTCGGCCATTTGAAAGATACTATATGTATATATATATAAATGTGCGAATTGGCTATAATAAGGTAATGTATAAGCATATATTCTATATTCTATAATAATATTTCAAATTGCATTGGTCCGGATGGGAGAATTCAGTACTGTATATACAAAACCTTCAATTTGATCATCTTCCCTTTATTAATTTCCTTAGATCTTTTGTACACATGATCTCAAGAGGGTACTGAATGAGCTCAGTGGCAGTTTTTTAAGTTTAGTCATTATTATCATGGTTTTATTCACTGTCAAAGATGAAAAGAAAAATCATAATTCATATTTTCCTTTGTTTCATCACAATTTAAGCAAGCCTAGTAATGGACACAATATTTCTGACACTGAGAATACATTCATTGAGGTCCATAGATGTTCCTAGATACCAAGAATATGCAAATATCCCTTGTAGAAGTGGAGCAATATTCCATTTACCTAGGTATACATTTTATGCAGATTTTCACCTGGGGTGGAACAGGTTAAGTAAAAGTAGAAATACCCATATAAATGAGTACTCTGGTAAAAGTCCTCTTTTTTTTTGATCAAATATTTTTATTTTCTTCTTTTTTCCAACATGAAACAAAACATATCACAATACAACAACAACAATACATAAAAAGACTTCCCAAGACAGTAACTCAACACCACATGACAAGACAACTGATACAACTGTACAGTGATCATCCTAACATGGACACTCGCTCGTTCTCTCCCCCCCTCCCCTCGCTCACCCCAGGACCTCAACATGAGTCACACAAAAAACAAGAATCAAAACAAACATTTCCAAACTTATATGCGTTCCCTCAACTTTGCCACTGTAGCAAATTACGATATCAGATTCCCTAACCCCTATAACACGTGCCGTGGATATCTCCAAATAGATCACGTCAAGGTAGGTGAGAAACCATACCTGACGTTGGATGAAACCAACGTGAGGCAATCAATGTTTTTGCGGCTGTGAGGCCGGCCAAAATGAGTTTTTTTCACCTGTATAGAGGTCGGTAATTTAGAGAGATCATTCAGTAATAATACAGAAGGAGATGCAGGTATGGTTAGAGAGAAAATGTCTGAGAGCTGATATGTAAAAAATTTTCCTGTAAAAGTCCTCCATTCTAAAGTATTTGCTATTGAATGTACTTAAGTATCTAAAATAAAAGTATCCATTCTACATGACGTTTGGGTATTCCAGTGCTTGGGATAATTAAATCCTTGATCCATTGATCTCTAAAGGTTATGTTAAAGTGGTGTGTGGTCCAGTTATGCTGCTCTGTTTAAAGGTTATGTTAAAGTAGTGTGTGGTCCAGTTATGCTGCTCTGATTAAAGGTTATGTTAAAGTAGTGTGTGGTCCAGTTATGCTGCTCTGAATACATCCTCTTGAAGTTGACGGGCTTCAAATCTGAAAGTATATCATCTTCATACATTTTTGTTTTCTATGCTAAATATTTTTCTTCAAAGTAACTAGTAACTAGATGAATTCAGATAAATGAAGTGTAGTAAAAGTAGGAAGTTCCCTAAAATTTACTGAAATTAAGTACAAGTAGCTTGAAATTGTATTACAGTACTTGAGTAAAAATACTTAGTAAATGTGAAAACAAAGATGGCTCCACATTGTAACAACCAACGGAACACACTCGTGACCACACATGCACCACAATTCACCTTTCAGGATATCCCAGCGGCGTTGGACGTATTCGGAGCAGTCGGATTTTGTACCGAGGGCCAATCACGTTGCCGGTGTTGATGCAGATGGAGATCTTCTGGATAGGCTGTAGATCTTTGTCAAACTGGGCCAGCAGGCGTGTGGAGGTGTACTGCTCAAACCTATACATCTTACTGGAAGAAGAGGGAGGGAGATGGAGAGTGAAATAAAACAACAGTTAAAGCCGCACTACGTAGTTTTGGGATATAAATTTGAACCTCTGCAAGGTCAAAATAATGTGTGCTATATCTTTAGTACTGAATTAATTAAGTGTCCCATGCAGTACTTGAAGTGGGCCAGTACTTCTGCACTTATTATTTTACAATTTGGCCTACCATGACTTTTTCTTGCATACCGGGACCTCTCACAAACCGACGGTACTCTTAGGTAATGCAGTTTATGTAGGATCAGGCGGATTCAGCGTGGCCCTAAATAAACGACATTACCCAGGGGGCACTATGTGATGACTGATTGATTGAAAACTTTATTAACAGATTGCAGAATGGATACAGTACAGCTCAATACATACAATTGTTAAGGGGATGCAGACCAGAGAAAGACTTTCGTCTTGTTTACATCAGGGTCCCCCCTTTTCAATTCATCAGGACATATATGACATACATGACATACAGATATTCAGTACTGCTACATCTATACATTTATGACATACCAGATTTGCAAATACAGTACTGTTTGTGATACAGAAGGAGTCAAGAAAAGGGAGTATATACATTTGACGTAGAAACTACATTGGAGGAGGTTGTGTGGGGGGGTTGGGTACATTGGGATATTGTCAACCATACTGGGTAATTTACATTGGACCATGCCGCTCACCTGTTCCCCTTCTCGCTTGCAATCCTCTAGCTTTGGCATGGATTGATTGTTCGTTAGATCGTTAGCATGCCTAACAAATGCAAATATATTGTAGTCTGTCCCATTGTTCTGACCAAGATTACGTTCCTTTTTGTCTCCTTGATGCGCACATGAGTCTGACATTGACGAGAAACCTGTCTATTGTCGCCCCCAACAGTGAAATGAGTACCGGCACTTATTTCTTTCCACTTCAAGCACTGGTCCTATGAACAAAACTGAATCCCTGGAACACCGTATGAAGCTAGAAACGATCTGTTTGGCTGAATGGATTCTTGGATTTGTGTTGAGATAAACATTTGTAACTAATTGTTCTAGAGGTCATTTTCCTAAAACTAGCTTTAAAGAGGCAGAGTGAATGCTCACATGTGTGATATCACCTGGATGTAAAAGACTGCTCCATGGACAATGAATGGGGTATTGACTTTATGGCCCATAAAAGGTTTATATTCTATTATTGCTAACAGTTCTGAACCAGAATTTAAGAGTTCAGACAAACATTTTATGTGCCCATAAAGCCAGTACCCCATTCATTGTTTTTGGAGCAACCGCAGCTTTAACATCCAGGCGATGTTGCAAATGTGAGGATACAACCTCAGGCAGGTTATAATAACCATACGTACCACCCTCCCCTCAGACAGGTTATAACCATACATACCACCCTCCCCTCAGGCAGGTTATAACCATACGCACTACCCTCCCTTCAGACAGGTTATAACCATACGTACCACTAGGGCGGGCCATCATTTTTTTTTTGGAAAATCAATCGAGTGGGGTGTCTAAAATATGTTTTTTTTGTGGGGAATTCAAATATGGGATTATTTTTCGGATCGGATAACTCTAACCTACATTGTTTTGGATTTTAAAATGGCCAATTTGACCATTTTACGCCCCTTGGCCATACATGGATGCCAACATGAATCTGAAGGAAATCCTAACATGCAAGGTGTCTAAATGATGTGTTTATTAATGGGGAATTCAAATATGAGTAAATTCTTCGGATCAGATAACTCTAACCTACATCATTTTGGATTTCAAAATGGCCGATTTTACAATTTTTCACCCCTTGGCCATACATGGATGCCAACATTAATCTGAAGGAAATCCTATCATGCAAGGTGTCTAAATGATGTGTTTCTTAATGGGGAATTCAAATATGAGTTCATTTTTGGGATAGGATAAATCTAACCTACATAATTTTGGATTTCAAAATGGCAGATTTTACCATTTGAACCCATTGGTATTGTATTACAAAATTGCCAAATGTACCCATCCCCTTTCAAAGATTAAAAAATATATGGGAAATCATTTGGAACATCATTTTGGATTTCAAAATGGCTGATTTTACCATACCCTTTTACCAGGTCAGCTCCTGCCCCCTCCCCTCTGTCAGTGGAAGAAAGCTAATGCTCTTTTCAAGTCACATGTTGTCAATAAAAAGGTGACCATCATGACCAAGCTCAAGGAGATGTGGAAGCAGGCAGTGAGCTTTTATCTTGGGAGAAGCAAACTTGAGAGTTTAATTGTCAAGTTGGACAAGTTATTTGATATTTGAACTTGCAAGTGCCAGATTACTAGTTGTGAGGGGGCAGGTTGTGAGGGTTGTGTGATGCAAGCCCACATTAACTGTTGCTGCAGCAAAGACAAAAAGATTCCTGTGAAAGATATTGCCTATAGGGACAGGGAAAAGGTTGGAAGTAAAAGACCACACCAAATGGCTGGAGCTGATCTGCCTGAGCACAAGAGACAGGTGACAACATTGGAAAGGCAGGGGATGGAAAAGAAGGCAGAGAAAAGGAGAAGGGGCAAAGAAGAAAGGTCGCCAGGAAGGATGTTGAGAGCGTCCTTACAGTCCCTGAAGTTGAGCTCATTCCTGAAACTGACCCTGCAGCTTCAGCAAAGCTGCGGAAAAATTATGATGAGATTCCAAACATTGCCCTTGCTAGTGTAAGGTATGGCATAGGGCTAAGGCCAACTGCAGCTATAGCAACTGCAGCCCTGATTGATGCAGGACTCATCTTAGAAGATGACACAAGTAAAGTGATTGATAAGAACAAGGTTAAGAGAGCACACGAAAAGTTGATGCAAGATCTGGGGGAAGAGTTTGAGGAGAAGTGCAGGGAGGAGGGGGGGGATCTCCTGTATCCTCTTTGATGGGCGGATTGACATGACCAATGTGATGATGGAAGCTGAGGGCAGTGACCAATCTTTTCCTGCAAAGATCAAGGAAGAACACTATAGTGTTGCTAGTGAGCCTGGCAGCAACTATCTGTTCCACTTTACACCAGAGAAAGCAACTAAAGAGGAGTCCCATGCAGAGCAGATTGCTAAGGTCCTGTTTTCCTGGCTGAAAGAGAGAGGTTCTGATAAGACCTTGTGGGCCATTGGAGGAGACTCAACCAATGTCAACACTGGAGTGAAGGCAGGTGTAATGCGGAAGATGGAGCTGCACCTGGGGAGAAAGTTGGTCTGGTTGGTGTGCAACCTGCACACTGGTGAACTTCCACTGTGCCGTCTCATTGTTGAAGTTGATGGGGCTACTCTGTCAGACAACAAATTATCTGGGCCAATAGGACAGCTCCTTGATTCTGTTACAGACTTGGAGATCAATCCTAACTTCACCAGGATCTTTCTTGGCCCTCCGCTGATCAAGCTGCCTGAGAAGATCATTCAAGATCTCTCAACTGATCAACACTATGGCTATAAGCTGGTCTGTGCAATCAGGGATGGAGTGCTTTCTGCGAGGCTGGCTCTGCTGGAGATTGGACCGGTAAACCACAGCCGCTGGCTCACCACAGCAAACAGACTCCTCAGGCTCTGGGTGTCAAAGCATCAACTTAAAAGAAAGAACCTGAATAATCTACAATGCATTGTGGAATTCATCATTGGAGTGTATTATCCATGTTGGTTCAACATGAAGGTCAAGCACTCCTGGATCGAAGGGCCTAGGCACATCCTGTTTCAGCTGGACTGCCTCAAGTCTCAGAGGAAGGAGGTGCTGGATGTTGTGATGCCAACTGTGAGAAGATCTGCTTGGTATGCCCACAGTGAAGCCATCCTCCAAACACTGCTGTGCTCTGAGGATCAAAAAGAGAGAATTGAGGGGGTGGAGAGAATCCTGGCCATCAGGGGATCCAGACACTCAGCTGGGAGACTCCTCTGTCAGGATCAGAAGAACACCTCACATCAATAGTGACGCTTCCAGCATTGGTGGCTTAATCAGCTGGTCAGAAGATGTGTCAGAGCCACCTCTCACCTGCTCCCTAAGCACCTTCGAGGTGAAGAACTTCATCAACACCCCCATGGAGGTTCTCAACTGGCCTTGCCACACACAAAGCATCGAGAGGATTGTTAAAATGGTGACTGAGGCCTCTGCTAAGTAGTTTTCACAAGAGAAAAGGGATGGAGGGATCAGGGCTCAGGAGACCAGCAGGAGGCTGATGTCCAAGAATGAATCCAAGCAGGACTTGTGCAACCTGATCAAATTCAAGAAGATAGAGGATTGATGGAGCCCCATGGATTTTCTCAATACATTGAGACGTTTGTTAAAATGGTTACTGTAACTGAGGGGTACAATTCCCTGACTGTATTGATAAGTATGGTATTATTAAACCACTACCTCTTGTACTTTAACTTCTGGCCATCCAGTACATGATATAGATATGATGAACACTTTCCCACCTGATGAAACGAAGTCCACACAAATGTACAAATCGAATATTTTATATAGCAAAAGGTATATACAACGTTCACTTGTTTACACTTATGATTTGAAATGCACTTGTATGGCAAATGAGTATTCGTAGGTAAATCAACATTGAATGTCCAATCTCTGGTTACGCAGGGAGTAAGTATACAACCTGGTTCCTTAGGGAACTATAGCGATGGTACTTAAATGATTATAGCCGGATAATGCAAAGGGGGGGTCCCGCTGGTTGTAAGTCAGTAGGGGGGGGGGGGGGGGTTAGGAGAGCCGTGGTCAATATCCCATCTGGCCGACGATTTCTTGGGAGAATTCAAAGTCTTGAACACGGTGCCCACAGAACCTCGGTCCGCAGATGAATACAGCCGGACCCTCTTGTAGACGGTAGTTGCCGGTCCACAACGAAGAGACGTGAGGCGACCTCACTCGGGGTAGAGCGCCGTCTCACTTGGACTCCTCTCGGGGGGTAGTTCCAACACTTACCAGTGTTGGCTGTTATCCATGGCATAAATCAAAGCACCCAAAGCAAGTAGATAATCCAAGCCGTGTAGGGCTAGCCGTCGTCCGGGTAAGGTAATCCAATGTGCAGGTCCACTCGTCCTGGCCCAGAACTCCTCGGATGAAAGCACCACACGTGGTCTGCCCAGCCTGGTTAAGCTTCTAGATAACGCGAGGAAACGATGGGGGTACTGCTCACTTTATAACTCTAACCGAACGGTGCACCATACATAATAGACTATTATTAACTTAATAGAAATACGTCCCACTCGACGGTATAGTGCCAAACTATGACAATTCAACTATTAATCCACACGATGTCTCAATGCCATTCTGAGGCCAAGTTGACCATACTACACCACACGTGTATCGGGGTGAGGCTTAACGTCTTGCCACTAGGTTGGAGGGTAAAGAACTAAGGGCGAAGTGACTAAGAAAGTTCTACTTTACTTGCGCCATATATATATGCGCTGTGAACAAATAGTACCATCCGTATTTCGCCAGACGTATTCCTACGCGGAACCGGGGCCTGTAACGACATGTTCGTCGGCACGATTGAACTTGAACCAAGGGGCTTGGCTGCTGGCGCCAGGTTCTCGTCCAATGAGAGAATGAAACTATTATGGGCTGTTAGTAGACTAAAGGGATATTCAGTGTATATGTACACAGAATATACAAGGGATATCAAACGATATACAAATACTATTAAATATATATCCATAAATAAATATATATATTCGGTTTAATCTGATCCTTCACAACAGCCGCCCCCTAATTAGTCCCACCTAATTAGCTAAGCAGAGACAGATTAACCGCACTGTCTACCACTCAGGGTCCGCTGTAAGGGTCAGTCAACTCACAAAGTCATGGGGTCATGGTCGTCATCGATAGTGTCTGGGAGTCTGGGCAGTTCTATTAGCCTCGCCACGGGTCGTGTGTAAGTCCGCCCTTGGACGAGCACTTCAGCTGCTCGGACCTTGCCATCGGCACCGGTGATCACTTTGCTTACGCGGCCAGCCGGCCACATAGCTCTGGGTAGTGACTGGTCGATAATCATGACGACTGTTCCTTCTGTCAAATTGTCTCTCTCTTTTACCCACTTCTGGCGGGTCTGTACTGTAGAGACGGTAGGTAGTGGAGTAGAAAGCTGTTCCAAAACTTGTCAGCTAGTACTTGACTGTACCTCCACATTCTTCGGCCGTTCGCTTCTTCAGGCCTGTACATTGTCTGGGGTAGCGCGGGGTCCAGCCGCCCCATCAAGAGTGTGTTGGGGGTGACTGGGTCGACATCTGCTACATCACTTGAGACGTAACCGAGGGGCTTTGAGTTCAATACTCCCTCGATCTCCGTGAGGACTGTCATTAGGACTTCCTCCGCCACGGTCTGGGCCCCAAGCACGGCGTACAGGGCTGTCTTTATAGAACGTACTTCTCGTTCCCAGGTTCCACCGAAGTGAGGTGCATTCGGGGGGTTAAACTGGAAGTCAATCTGGGATGGAGCGAGGTGGGTCTTAAGTTCTGGGCCCATAGCTTGGAAGCTCTCTCTCAGCTCTCTTTCTCCGCCTTTGAAGTTTGTCCCGTGATCAGACAACAATGTAGACGGTTTGCCTTTCCGTGATGTGAATCTTCGGAAGGCCATAAGGAATGAGTCTGTGCTCATGGTTGGAAGGAGTTCGATGTGTATCGCTCTGGTGGTCATGCATTTGAATACAATACCCCACCGCTTCTCAGTTCCTCTTCCTTTCTTTATATACAACGGGCCAAAACAGTCCATGCCTGTGGAGTGGAATGGCTTGTCGCCGAGTCGGAGGCGACAGGGGGGTAGGTCAGCCATCCGGGGTATGCTGGGCTGCGCGCGCCACTTTCGGCAGTCTAGACAGGTTCGCTGGAAGCGCCGCACTGCTTCCCTCCCTTGAAGTATCCAATAGCGACGTCTGATCTCCGCGAAGACTCTCTCTGCTCCTGCGTGGTGCACATCCTCGTCGCATTTCTTTATGATCAGCTCTGTGACCTTGTGTCGGCTGTTCAAGACTATCGGGTACTTAACGTCATCCGGTAAGTCTGGAGCTCTCCGCAGACGACCACCCACTCTGATGAGATTATGGGCGTCGCTCTCGGGGGCTAGGTGGAGCAGTCTGCTGTCTGATGGGACGGGCTTTCCTCCCTGTAGACAGTCTAGCTCGTCGGGGAACGAGTCTCTCTGGGCTCGTTGTAGTAGAAGAAGTTCTGCTTCTTCGTAGTCAGCTGCTGAAATGTCGGCAGTGGGCTGAATCTCTGGGTGGTGCCACAGGAATGTCTTGAGCTGCGCACTCTGTAGGGTAATGCAATCATCTATGTTGGGGTCTGTGGAGGCGACTGTGCTCAGTCCACAGAACATAGGTTTCTTGTTCTCAGCCTCCTCTTTACTCGCTTCCCGTGGGGTGGGCGTAGGCCACTCTTCTTCCGGGAGCTTGAGGAACTCTGGTCCGTCACTGTAGATGTTGCGACGGGTGAGGTCATCTAGGGACATTCCCCGGGTGATGACGTCAGCTGGGTTGTGTTTGGTGTCCACATACCGCCAGCTCGCTGTTTCTTTTAACTCTTGAATCTCGGTGACTCTGACTCCCACAAAGACTTTGTATCTGCATGAATCAGACTTGATCCATGTGAGTACTGTCGTGGAATCTGACCACAAGATTGTTCTGTGCACCGGAATGGTGAGTTCACGTTGGATTAACGTGGCTAGATGCGCTCCTGCTAGGGCTGCGCAGAGCTCTAGACGCGGGATAGATTGTTGCTTTCGTGGGGCTATTCTTGAGCGAGCCAGGATGAAAGCAGTATGTATTTCTCCTCCCTCCTCTCGGGCACGCAAGTAGGCCACCGAGCCGTAGGCTACTTCGGAGGCGTCGCTGAAGATGTGTAGATCAATCTTGCATGTCTCTGGCCTCACTGTGGGTGGGAAGTAGCTGCGGCGTATATTGACGCCTGGGAGTGAGCGGAGTTCCGTCTCCCACTCTCTCCATGTGGAGGCAAGGGGTGCGGGTATTGGGTCGTCCCAGCCCTGGTCCTTGTCCCATAGTGCTCGTACAATCATCTTTGCCCTGGTGGTGTAAGGTAGAATACATCCCAACGGGTCATATTGTCTGGCGAGTGTTCTGTATACACTCCGTCTGGTGGTCGGTAGTGCAGTCGACCTTCCCTGCTCCTTGGTCAGGGGTGGGTGTTTATAATGGAGCGAGTCTGTTTTGAAGCGCCAGACTAGTCCTAATGTCATTTCTTGGGCTTCTCCTGGGATGGTCGCCATCCAGGTCTCGCTGCTTGCTGCCTTGTCCTCTGGGGAGAGGCTGCGCAATACTTGCGGGTCGCTGCTGGCCCACTGCCTGAGATCAAAGCCGCCTTTGATCAGGGAGGCGCGTAGCTTGAGTAGGAGAGCCTCGGCTTCTTCTTGAGTCGAAACGCTTTGTAAACAGTTGTCCACGTAGAAACTGTTCTTCACACTGTGTCGGACCTCTTCATCTTCTGCTGGGTCCTCTGCGACGTGTTTCTGTAGTGCAAATGTAGCACAGCACGGGCTGCATGTGGTTCCGAAGGGGAGTACTTCCCACTGGTAGATGGCTGGGTTCTCATCCCCGATCCTCTCTCTCCATAGGAACCGCAGCAGGGGCTTGTCCTCCTCCACTAGTCCCACCTGCAGGAACATCCCTTTGATATCCCCGCTGATAGCCACCTTGTCCTGGCGGAAGCGCAGTAGCACGCCTAGTAGGGAGGGGCCGAGTGTGGGGCCGGGCAAGAGCTCTTTATTCAGATTTTGGGATCCGATCTGGTAGCTGCAGTTAAACACAATGCGATCCTTGCCGTTGTGGTGGACCTTGTGATGCGGCACGTACCATGATTCGGTCGTCTGATCGGCCTCTTTAATGTCAATCTTTGTCACGTGTCCCGCTGTGATTAGCTTCTCAATCTCAGCGCGGTACACACGCTCTTGAGCGGGGTCTTTGGCTAGGCGCCGCTCTGTGTTCAATAGATAGCGCTCCGTGGCGTCTTTCTTTGCGTGAAAGGTGGGCATTCCCTCTCGCCTCAGGAGTGGAGTTGCGTATCTCATCACTCCGCCGACTGTGACTCTCTTTGTCCCCTGCTCGAGTAGGTTGATGGCGTAAATGTCTTCTTTAGAACGAATATCTTTCTTTTCGTTCTTAAAGGGCATTGTCTCTAGTGTCCATAGCCTCTCGACATGCTGCAGGAGAGTGGTGTCTTCTTCTGTCGTTCTGGAGTGGAGGCAGCTAGTGGCTGCTGTTCGGTTGAGAGATTTAGCGAGGGGGCCTTGTAGTGTCCACCCTAGGCGGGTCTCGACTGCTGCAGGACAGCCTCGGGGTCCTGTATGGACCCGGTCAATCGGGACTATGAGTTCTGCATGGTCGGAGCCTATCAGCAGGGTCGGGGTAGCGCCGTCTATGAGCGGGATAGGTAGTTGACGCAGGTGCACATATTTATCCATCAACTTGGCGATGGGGTAGGTGTACTGCGATAGTCCTATTTCTTGGCTGGTGAAAGCATTTGTAATCCTATACCGACGCTCTGGCTGCCCGTTTGCTGCGATAGTGAAGGAGACATGCTCGCCCTTTATCGTCTTTAAATCTCTTCTTATTGTCCGAATCGTCATTTGGTTCTCGCTCCCCCGCAGTCCCAGCTGGGCCGCAGCGGACGCGAGCAGAAGGGTCTTCTCTGACCCGTCATCAAGGACGGCGTAAGTGTCCATGACTTTATCTTGGTAGCTCAATGTCACACGGACTACCTTTAAGAGCACTTGGGCGCCGCTGCTGCTGGCGGGGTCAATGTACATGACACTTGCCTTGGTGCCGCTCGATGGTGCAGGTGAAGGCCGTCTTCTGTTACTGTCGTGTAGTATATCTAGATGGGCTCCGTCGCACCGACTGCACCTTTTCTTTAGGCGGCATTCGGCTGCCATGTGACTGCGCGCACATCGGTAACAGCGCCTGTTGGACTTTATCCATTGACTCACTTCTTCTGCATTCATCTTTGTGAACAGGTCACATTGTGACAGCCAGTGTTCTTTCTCACAGTAGGGGCACACCATCTTCCACTTCTCTTTTCTCGAGGGGGTACTGTGGCTCTTACTGCTCGGTACTGACTCTGATTGGTGCATGACAGTCACCGATCTTCTTCCATCATTTATTCTCCTGGGTCCCTCTCTGGAGCTTGGCGTGCTCCGCCCGAACGTATCCAGTCGTAAGCTGCTGACTTCTCTCGCCAGGAAGTCGGCTAGATCAAGGAGGGATGGTTCGGGGCCGTTAGGATCCCGGTAGTCTCTCTGCCGCCTAAAACGCTCTTGTCTTGCGGGTGGCAGCTTCTCCAAAATCCTCTCGACGTTAGAGTTGGCGTATAGCTCATGCATGCCCTTTTCCCGTTGCGCTCCCAGCATCCCTACCAGGGACTGCACTTTGATTGACAGGTCGTCTAATGAGCGATTGTCTGTTGCTGGGGGTAGGCGATCAATATGCCTTATCTCTTGGATTACGTAATCCCATATACGTCCATATCTCTGGTCCAGCGCTGCTAGAGCTGCGGTGTATGGGGTCGTAGAGGTGGCATAGGCTAGCGCTATATTGTGCGCCCGGGGTACTTTCAGGTGCTTCAGTAATATTGCATACTTGTGGCGTTCATCAGCGACATCCACCATCATTGTCTCTAGGCACATCCGGAGCTCCGTGTACTGTGCCCGATTCTCATGGGTGAAATCTGGGACCATCGGTGTGCCAATGTATGACGCCGTGGATGGCTGATACATCGGCGAGCGTTGGGGGAGAGGCCTCCTAGGCGAGTCTCCTCTTGCGCCTCTCGGTGGGCTGGTACCGGCAGGGTACCATGGCCCGCTGGTCCAGGTGCTATTCCTCGGGGCTGGTCGTGCGTCATGCTCACCCGTGAATAGAGTCGGGGGTCTGTAGCGCAGCGCCGAGGGGGTATAGCCTGGGCTGTACTGGACCTCCTGGTCCGGTGGAGTACTGTGCTGTCGTCGGGCTTGGTTCTCCTCCTCTCCCTCTTCTTCTTCTATCAGGTCCTCTAGATCCTGTAGTCGTTTATTTAGCTTCTCCGTAGTGCATGCCGCTCCTTCCTTGTAGCTGGGTCTCGCTTGGACCGGTCTGGGAAGGGGGTCTGCGGGGGGTATAGGCTTGGTCTGTTGGTCAAGTTCAGGGTCGCTTGCTCGGTTAGGAGACGCTGCCCTTGACTGTTGTCTCGACGAGTTCCTTGAACCCCTGGCGGAGGGAGAGGGTGTTGCCTTGAGGATCAGCTGCTCCATTAGCTGTGCTTGTAGTCTGTCGCGCTCGGCTTGTATTCTGTCACGCTCGGCTTCGCGCTCGGCTTGTATTCTGTCGCGCTCGGCTTCGCGCTTGGTGAGATCTGCTTCTCTTTGGGCACCGGCACGCTGGGTGTCGGCCCGGTCTCTTGCCATATTCTCTTCCGTCTGAAGGCGTCTCAGCTCCAGACGTATGTGCTCTTCTTCGCTCCGTTGCTGTGCTTGGAGTCGATCGCGTTCGCCCTGAAGTCGATCGCGTTCAGTAGAGGCTGTCAGGCTGGCGAGGAACGCCTGTGATAGCATCCTCTCCGCTTCGCTGGGGGAAGACGCTTGTTGAGGTGAGCCGCTCCTGGCTGTACCCGCTGGGGATGCGTTCCCCTGCGGGGAGTCCTGGAGCTCTATCTCCTCGGCGCTCTCCTCCTCTTCTTCCGTGCAGAGTTCCACCTCTGGCGGGTTGTCTTCCTCCCGGAGCTCTGGGGGGTCTACTTCTTCGGTATTGGCGGGGGGTAAAGTCGTGTCAGTTCCCTCCTGGTCCCCACCGCGAGTTTGGTCAGTTAAATTAGAACCCACTAGGGCCTCTGTGGTCGGGGTATCCTGGTTGATAGGGTCGGACATAATTTTACTTTCTACTTTTACCGCGTTCACCGTTTGTAGAAGGCTAGGTAGTTGACTGACAGCGTAGTCCTCTAAGTACTGAGGTGTCTGTCGTCTGCGCCGCGGGCGTTCTACGTTAGGAGGACCGTTTCGTGGAGTGTTCATCATAGGCCATTTCAATATTAATAACACTATATTAATATTACACTAGTTACCCTCCGGCTCGAAGGACCAATTGTAACTGAGGGGTACAATTCCCTGACTGTATTGATAAGTATGGTATTATTAAACCACTACCTCTTGTACTTTAACTTCTGGCCATCCAGTACATGATATAGATATGATGAACACTTTCCCACCTGATGAAACGAAGTCCACACAAATGTACAAATCGAATATTTTATATAGCAAAAGGTATATACAACGTTCACTTGTTTACACTTATGATTTGAAATGCACTTGTATGGCAAATGAGTATTCGTAGGTAAATCAACATTGAATGTCCAATCTCTGGTTACGCAGGGAGTAAGTATACAACCTGGTTCCTTAGGGAACTATAGCGATGGTACTTAAATGATTATAGCCGGATAATGCAAAGGGGGGGTCCCGCTGGTTGTAAGTCAGTAGGGGGGGGGGGGGGTTAGGAGAGCCGTGGTCAATATCCCATCTGGCCGACGATTTCTTGGGAGAATTCAAAGTCTTGAACACGGTGCCCACAGAACCTCGGTCCGCAGATGAATACAGCCGGACCCTCTTGTAGACGGTAGTTGCCGGTCCACAACGAAGAGACGTGAGGCGACCTCACTCGGGGTAGAGCGCCGTCTCACTTGGACTCCTCTCGGGGGGTAGTTCCAACACTTACCAGTGTTGGCTGTTATCCATGGCATAAATCAAAGCACCCAAAGCAAGTAGATAATCCAAGCCGTGTAGGGCTAGCCGTCGTCCGGGTAAGGTAATCCAATGTGCAGGTCCACTCGTCCTGGCCCAGAACTCCTCGGATGAAAGCACCACACGTGGTCTGCCCAGCCTGGTTAAGCTTCTAGATAACGCGAGGAAACGATGGGGGTACTGCTCACTTTATAACTCTAACCGAACGGTGCACCATACATAATAGACTATTATTAACTTAATAGAAATACGTCCCACTCGACGGTATAGTGCCAAACTATGACAATTCAACTATTAATCCACACGATGTCTCAATGCCATTCTGAGGCCAAGTTGACCATACTACACCACACGTGTATCGGGGTGAGGCTTAACGTCTTGCCACTAGGTTGGAGGGTAAAGAACTAAGGGCGAAGTGACTAAGAAAGTTCTACTTTACTTGCGCCATATATATATGCGCTGTGAACAAATAGTACCATCCGTATTTCGCCAGACGTATTCCTACGCGGAACCGGGGCCTGTAACGACATGTTCGTCGGCACGATTGAACTTGAACCAAGGGGCTTGGCTGCTGGCGCCAGGTTCTCGTCCAATGAGAGAATGAAACTATTATGGGCTGTTAGTAGACTAAAGGGATATTCAGTGTATATGTACACAGAATATACAAGGGATATCAAACGATATACAAATACTATTAAATATATATCCATAAATAAATATATATATTCGGTTTAATCTGATCCTTCACAACAGTTACAGAGGTTTCTGCTGAGTAGTTCTGGAAAGAGCTCACCTATTTATGGCTGACGTTGACTTTAAGTTTGTGTTTGTAGGTTGGTGGCTAAAGCAGTACAATAGGAGATCTTGCTGTCCAAGAATGAGTCCAATCAAGATATTGGAACCTGGCAAAGTTCAAGAAGGAGATCGAGATTTAGCACTTGTTTTGTTTGTGTGCATTACAAATACAATTTATTATTGTTAGTATTATTATTATTATTATTATTATTATTATTATTATTGATCTTTGGAGTTGTATCCAGTTATATACAGTTCACTTGTTAATACATTTGATGGCTTTGTCATTATAAATGATTTCCCATATATTTTTTAATCTTTGAAAGGGGATGGGTACATTTGGCAATTTTGTAATACAATACCAATGGGTTCAAATGGTAAAATCGGCCATTTTGAAATCCAAAATGATGTAGGTTAGAGTTATCCTATCCCAAAAATGAACTCATATTTGAATTCCCCATTAAGAAACACATCATTTAGACACCTTGCATGTTAGGATTTCCTTCAGATTCATGTTGGCATCCATGTATGGCCAAGGGGTGAAAAATGGTCAAATCGGCCATTTTGAAATCCAAAACAATGTAGGTAGGAGTTATCCGATTAGAAAAATAATCCCATATTTGAATTCCCCACAAAAAAACACATATTTTAGACACCCCACTTGATTGATTTTCCAAAAAAAAAAAAGTATGGCCCGCCCTACTAGTATAGTGTTGTAGTATATAGTGTTGTTTACTCTAGGGTCTTCATGGACCTCCTCTGAACCTAATCATCCCAGCTGCTTGTAACTCTCTTTAGCTATCAATCCAGTACAGGGTGTCTATGCTGCTCTTCATTGAGCCCTGAAGAAATCATGTAGCCTCCTGACTCACATTAATACATTAAAATAAATTGAAAATGTCTGTCAATGATGTAAATGGACTGAGTTAAAAAACAATTGATATCAATCCAACACCAGAGTCAATTAACACATACACCTTTACCACAACATCCACCTGTTTCCAATCAACTAATTAGACAAAGAGAAAGATGATTGGCTGTCAAACCTGCAGAGCACCTGAACCTAAGAGGCCTGTGAGATAAGACAGCTCAGTGTGGGTTTGCTGAAAGTGGACAAAGGGGCCAGGATTTCTGTAGCTTTTGGAATAGATGCAAACTATGGCTAAAGCTGTAGGACTTGTTCTAAGGTAAAGTTTTGATCCATTGTGTTGGAATGTTGTGATTCTGATATAAGTTATGTTTAATCTAAATAAACTTGTTTTTGTTTAGAGTGCTGCTGTTGTCTTCGCTGACTGGAAGACAGCATGCAAGCGGTGAGTTAACCCTTTTCAAGAACAACCTGATTATTACCCATTCAAGAACTACTGATTGTCAGGCTTGTGAATTAACTTGATGTGATATTGTTTCTATCAACAGCTTACAGGTCTGCATCTGTAACCAAGGCTAAAATTCTTGGAGATGCTACAGGGCCAGAATTGATCTACCAGCCTGTCTACAGTAGCTATAATGTTCGTGATGAATCACTTGTTGGTAGTTATGGTCCAAGCTCAGGTTCCCTCAACAGTTATGATCCCAGTAAATCGCTTGTTAGTTTTGGTCTTGGCTCGCATGACTACAGTGACACTTAACTAGCACTGGGTATTCTTTGGGTAGGAGGGGCGGAATACTGGCAAAAGCCATACTTGGTCATTTACTGTACAACTGGGTTAGGACATTTGTAGGGGCCAGTTTCGAATTGCAGTCTCCCGTAGGTGTTCTTAGAGTTTTTGAAAGTGGGTATAGATTCACATTCCTTTACAGCTTTGGGTAGGGTGTTCCACATTGATGTGGCATAATTGCGAACGTGTTTAGTCCCTTGTTTGAGCCGAATCTGGGTTTAACATGATTTGTGGAGCTCCCTCTGGTGTTGTGATCGTGGTATTCACTGACCTTTGGGAAGTATTTTGACATGTACATGGGTACCTTGGTCGTGTAGTGTATCTTGTAGACCAGGCCCATTGCAAGTTGCTGTACTCTGTCGTCTACTCTAAGCCATCCTAGGTTGTCAAAGTGGGCAGGGGTGAGGTGGGTTCTAGGAGTAAGGTCAAGCAGTAGTCTGACTAGCTTGTTTTGAGATGTTTGTAATTTTTGTTTTAGTGCCTTTGAGGTGCTTTGGTACCATGAGGTGCAAGCATAGTCTTAGTACCCTTGAATGAGTGCTCCTGCCATAGTCTTCAGGGTATTCTTGTTTACCAGAGATCCGGTACAAGAATCGAGTTCGTTGGTTGACTTTTTTTATTACATTTGATGCCATTTTGTCACAGGAAAGATTAGCCTCTAGGATGGAACCCAGGTAGGTTAATTTCATCTTTCCTTGTGACAATATTGTCACCCACTGTAACCGAGAAGCCGTCTGTCTTGCTGAGTTTGTTATTTGAACCGAAGAGAATGGACTCTGTTTTGCCCATGTGTAATGATAGTTTGTTGTCGGCGAGCCATATGCAGATTTTGCCTAGTTCCGAGCTGAGGGCTTTTTCAACCTCTAACTTGTTCTTGTCAGAGACCAGCAGGGCTGAGTCGTCCGCAAACGGGAACAAGTTGCAGTCACAAGCTGACGACATGTCATTTGCATAAATTAGGAATAGTAGCGGTCCTAGTATGCTTCCTTGTGGAACACTACAGCTCACTGTGAGAGGGGGGGTAGGGTACCGTTTACCTCCATCTGTTCTCTCCCCTCCAGGTAGGATTCACTTCCTGTGAATAAACAATTCTTTATATTAACATTATATTGTGCATTGGAAACACAAACATACTTAAAATGAGTAAATATTATTCATTTTAAACATGTTTATTTTATTTCTATAAAACATCTTCTTCCCCTCTCTTTACCAGGTGGGACGGCGCCCCCTAGTGGAGAAACCGCCACTGGCCAGCAGTTCTTGACGTCAGCACAGACTTCCTTGCAACCCTACCCCTTTTCTTGATCCTCCAATCACAGCTGTCGCTTACCTCGGACAAACATTGTAGTTCCGCCACTCTGACCCACTTTCGTTGTTATCGTGGAATGCGGAAGTAAAGCGCCTCAGGGGGGGTCCGTAGTTCAAGCTCTCAGCTCATCGCCATTCATTTCATTGTTGCCGAGGCGGCACTCGCTCGTAAGTTTACTTTACTTTACTTACTTACTGCATTTTCTTTTTACATTTTAACGCATTAGCAGACCACTCATGGATGTAGTCAATAGTGGTATTTTATGTAGCAATCTTTAGTTTATGTTTATCATAAGTTAATAGCTTGTTAGATTCTAAATGCAGTTAGATAACGTTACCATGTATATGTAACGTTAAATGTATATCTTTTCTGGACACTTTTTGTATCACAAACAGTACTGTATTTGCAAATCTGGTATGTCATAAATGTATAGATGTAGCAGTACTGTATATCTATGTCTTGTGTGTCATATATTTCCTGATGAATTGAAAATGGGGGACCCTGATGTAAACAAGACGAAAGTCTTTCTCTGGTCTGCATCCCCTTAACAATTGTATGTATTGTACTGTACTGTACCCATTCTGCAATCTGCAAACCAAGAATCAAGAGGTTTATTTGTCACATCATTCCAGGTTCAACTAGAAGACTGATAAGGTGAATATGCCTACCACATTACTACTACACCTGCATATAACCCATACAACTCTGTATGATATCAATAATGCTGTAAATACCGTATACATATATTTATATTTACCGTATATATATTTATACACTTGTCGGTATATACCATAGTGTCTTTAAACCTGTATCACTGTAGATAATAATACTATAACACCGTACATACTGTACATCTGGTTATAATTATTACTCAGTAGTACTCTTTATATATTTTGTATCCAGTCTAATCACCTGTACATTGAATATTGCTATTGCACTTTACTGCTATATTTGCACTCCGGTTGGATGCCAAACTTATTTCCGTTGTACTGTACTTGTGCTGTATAATGACAATGCATTTTAATCTAATCTAATACAATTTTGTGTTGAGCGACATTTTATCTCATGGCACAAGGGCATATTAAACATATTTTCCCTTATTCTGAAATACAGTATATATAAATATATATATATATATATATATGTTTTATATATATATTTTTTTTTGATAGATTAGAAGATAACCATTTGCATTCGAGGCACAAATGTCTCTGACTTCTTTCCATGTGCAAGCCTGCCAAGATAACTCAAATCTCTGCAGGCTTTCTGGATTAAAGGGGTTAATTGTGCTAGCCATGTTGATTAAAAAACAACACATCCGACCAATACGATTTTAACCCTCGAAAGTGTTGCATGCAAATCTTAAGAGGGCCGGCCAACAATTGCGTGGCCCACAATCTATAGGCGTGGGATTGAACAGGGTCTGGCTACAGTCCCTGGATCAGTGGGGAGGGTCTGTCTGTTGGGATGGAGAGGCTGGTGGAGGGATGGAGAGGCTGGTGGAGGGATGGAGAGGCTGGTGGAGGGATGGAGAGGCTGGTGGAGCGATGAGGAGGCTGGTGGAGCGATGAGGAGGCTGGTGGGACGATGGAGAGCCTGTAATATTAAATAAGGTGCAACGTTATTGTCTGAAATAATTTTCACAAATGATTTAATTCATATTAAATGTATATTGACTTACCATTTGTGTAGAAGCGATGGAGACTCGGGGGAGACGATGGAGAGCCTGTAATATTAAATAAGGTGCAACGTTATTGTCTGAAATAATGTTCACAAATGATTTAATTCATATTCAATTTATATATTCAATTTATATATTGACTTACCATTTGTGTAGAAGCGATGGAGAGGCTAGTGGGGCGATGGACAGCCACGCTAGGTGGTGGGACATTTGTAGGAGCAACGGTCAGACCAAACACGTCCATGGCAACGATCAAGGTGTTTGTTGGGGGCCTGCTTGTTGTAGGCCTAGATGTTGCTTGGCTTTGCTGGTCCTTCTTTGCCCTTTTTGTCTGGCTTTTACTCCCAAGATGCCCATCGTCAGACAGCACTGTTTTTCTTTCAGCCCGGATGTGCTTTGCTGCGATTCTCAACCTCAGCCTGATGTATCTGTTGGTTATTTTCTTTTATACATCATGGCATGAGGGTAGTCTGCTGTCTAACAGCTTAGCCTCTCTCCAGCAAATCCATGGCATTTGGGAGCTTCATGAGGGCGGCACTGGTCTTGTTTCGGAACAGCTCCTCGATTTGCCGGACTAGAACAAAGGCCTCTTGTGACGGCCGACAAAGTGCACCTGGTTTGAATTCCTTCAGCTTCAGTAAAATACTGTGCTCTCCTTCAGGACTCATCATTGTGCTTAATTGCATTTTGGCATTCAGCACAAATGTTGGAATAACTGATCACTTTCTTCACAATGTAGCCCGTAAGATGGTAGAGAGCACAGGTCTCGGTTTTTGTGGGGTCAGGTGCAGGGCTGCACTCCATCAGATCTTCTATTCTGAGAACAGGACTGGGAAATGTCTCCTTTGCGTCCAGGAAGTCTGCCAAAAGGCTGTTGTCATCCTCCTGATAGCTTCCTGATTTGACTGTTGCAAGAAACTGCCCAACTGATATTGATTTCAGTGCCTGCTGAAACTCCACTGGAGTTGGGACTGGATTCCTCTGTCTTATGCAGCTGAATAGATTTTCAAGACAGTCTTGGGTAAACCTGCTGGTCATCACAAACAAGTGTCCCTGGGCCAGCATGTCTTCTTGGATTGATAGTATTGTTGATGTTGCCATCACAATCCCTGTTTGCACAGGCTTCCATCTAGCCGGTTGTCCAATCTTCAGCCCACGGAACAGTTGGACCGTGTCCTGGAGGAAACTGATGGCCTTTTGGTATTCCTCCATCTTGTGCCTGCTCAGTGCCATTACTGGGTGGCGAGAGGACATGAGGTCAAACCAATGGTCCACCTGCTCCAGGAACCATGCTGTTGTCTGGTAAGAGGGGGGTCGTTGTTCCCGCTCCACCATGTATTTCAGGCCGGCACTTGTTGCCTTGCTGAAGACATTCAACGCAGGGCCCACCTTCATCTTGTCGAAATGACTGGGCTGAAGGGTTTTACGTGAGAGGTTTGGAGCAATTTTCAATACCAACCCCTCTTGAAAATTCACCAAATCGTTCAATGGACTAATTGAAACCTCGTTGGATGAGAGGTTCTCCTTCTCCACCGTATGTGGTGGAATTGTAAACATCTGTCCACGGACCAGGGCACTCTTCAGGTTCTTCACCAGATGTGGGACATCTGGCATGAAATATAGCCTCCTGTCTGGTCTTGCTGGATGTGGGACAAACGTTTTGTTTTGGTTCACTCCAAAGGCCTTCCACATTGCCAGATTAGGGCTGCCCATGTCGGTGGTGACATTAATTACATGTAGCCCTATGGAAGCTGCTCTGTCAATAATGTCCAGAATGATGGGTTTATAAATTGCTCCATTAGTGGAATTGCCACTGTAGTGGTAAGCCACTACTTGTTTCCAGCGTGTCGTGGTCCCTGACAACATAAAAACACACGCATGTGTTGCCTCTCCTGTGTGGCCGGGTAACGTCACGTCCCCATAAAGTTTCCCTGTCCCCAGATGCAGCTCCACGCTGGGTGTGATTGACATCTCGTCCAGAGTCAGCACACACTCCCTCTCCATCTCTGTCAGGCCATCTACTTTCAGCTTCAGTATGTCAAACACCTCCCCTAATATTCCTGGTTCCATCTTTATATGCTGCAGTCTCCTTTGCAGGGTTCTGATGTCGGGGAGAGGAATCTCCATCTCCTGAAGCAGCCTGTAGCCTGTTGAGCCTGTGGCAAAACAGATTTTTATGGCCTTTTTAATTATGTCATTTCCCCATCTCATGCCCCTCTTGCTCTTCATACCAATCGCTAATCCAGCTAATTTCTTTTCCATGACAATTTTTTTTTTCCGTAGGACCACATTCATTCTTTGTCTTTTTAGGGCTGCCTCTAACTGATGTATTTTTCTTTCTAACTCAACCCTCAGGTCTTTCTCACTGGCTCCTGGTTCACTTGGACGCTGCACACTAGTTTCTGGCTCATTGGCTCCTGGTATGGCCCTCTCATCAATCTCCTCACAGTCTTCACCTTCGTTGCCCTCTCTTCCCTCATTTTCCCTTCCTGCCTCAATATCTGAAATGATGACATGGCATTGTCAGTGAGGGTGTACTGTGTAGGCTAGTCATTGAAATTAGAAATATTATATAAATTATAACTTCATGTTTATTCATACCAAAGTTAATTTGAGCACAATATGTGTGGTCACTGGCCACTGTATGAATATGTGCTGGAGGTTCTGGGGTTCTCACAGTGGGACCCTTCCTCCTCTTGGGTCTCGGGCGATGCACAAATAGTGTCGGAACAGCATCAGCCTTCAATTTCAGATGGCCTTTTCTGTTTGCTGTGAACTGGTCTCCCTCAAAATGTGCCTGCAGAATAATTCCAGACTTTACCCCATAATTGCTAATCACAATTTCATTGTAGTCATGTACATATTACTGTAAAATAAATTGAACCTTAATCCACAAGTGAAATGTCCAAATGTGGAGTAGAAATGTAACGTACCGCACACAGTTTTCTACTATTGTAATTTCGTGTGATGGTCAGGTTGCTTCTGCTGACTTTGGCCAACCATTTTCTTCTTCTGTCTGTGTCCTTTGGGAACCCATACAGATCCCTTTCTCTGACCGATTGGTGCACCCGAATGCTGAACAGCCGACCATGGTAAGACGTTGATCTATAAAAGTTCGATGTTATGATTAAGCAAGCAAAATATGTATACTAAAATATCAAGTTTCCCACAGCAGAAACTGGTGGGTCAACTCTAAACCCTCTAAAATATTGAAATCAAATAGTTTTATTGTCTCATACACCTCTTGAAGCAGGATGCTTGCATGCTGTGGAATGGAAATGTTAGAGATGAGAAGATGCAAGATGTGTGTTGTTGTAGAGTGCATGAGCAACTCCATAACTCTCTATCTCCCTGTTTTGTTTTCTAGGATAAATTACCACTATAATGACGTGCATGTGTCCAGTCTGTGGTGAGCAGCAGTCGTGACAGAAAGGCCCTAGCACTACAAACAACAGGAGTGGAAGACTGGACCTCTACATGGACATGGACATATTATAGGCCTATAATAATAAAAAAATTGTGGAATGCAATTGGTTGCTTTGTATATTTTGTACTGTTGACCAAACTTCTTTCTTGGCTTAATTGAGTAGTATCAATGGTTACAGTATGAAATGTAAATGCAGAGTAAACAGCTTGATATGATATTCACTGCATTTTCACGTGTGCATGTATGAATGTCTTATACTATACTTATACTATAGATAGCATTAGGATGTGTAGAGGCACAAGTCTCTCTGCCACTCACCTGAAATGCTATTATATATATTGAATATAAATAGCCCACATATAATGTGGGCTGATTAATACAATGATGCTTGATTGTGTAACAACTGGTGATATGGCTCATGTAAAATAAGTCAGCTAGCACAGCTAGCATTTAACGTTCGAAATTGCCGTCATCGCCTAGTGATATAATGTAAATATTAAAGTAGCAGATATGCAATGCACATTGTATTAATAAGTACCAAAAAGTGCTGTAACTGTAGTAGCAGAGCCGTATAATTAGTTATGCTGTTCTGTCCCGCTGATATCAAGTTGACAGGAAGGCCAAATTGGAACTACAGGTAGCTACGTGAGCCACGTGATATCCTGTCGGCGAGATCAAAGCGTGTCGCAAAGGGCTCTGGTTTGTTTGTACGAGGAAGTCCGAAGTAAGCGACAGCTGTGATTGGAGGATCAAGAAAAGAGGGCAGGGTTTGAGACGGGTCTATTTCAGACGTACTTGAAGATACTCCCCTTTCCCCAATCGCATGTCATCAGAGCATAGGCTACTCTTAGTTTGAGGTAAGGCAACTTATAAAAGTTGTAATTTGTGCTTTATACATTATCTAGTTGTTACATGTTCCGTTAAATATTTCATTCACCCTGTGTACATTCTGTTCGGATCCAATCTGGTCGTATTTAACACACCTGACGACCGGAGCTATTGATATGCAAATAGCGAGTGCACTCAGTTGATTTCAGGAACGCACGCGCGCGGCGCACCACTGGGAAGAACACACTGCTAACGAATGAATTTCCGCGCCGTCTCTCTCACTTGAGCGCGCGGAAGCCACCGAGGAAGGCACATTGCCTAGTCTATATGCGAAGTCATCTATTTTAGAATGATCAGTGTGTGACTGTACTCTAAAGAGCAGCGTGGAGCCACAGCAGCTCTCTCTCTCGCCCCCCCCCTCTCTCTCTCTCTCTCGCTCTCTCTATCTCCCCCCCCTCTCTCTCTGTCTCTGTCGGGACAGACAGGCAATCAGATATAAACAAACAGACAGGGCGGGGTACTACTATAGTAATATTGTTTATTTGCATTTGGAAAGATAGACACATTAGCTGGCTGAACAACATCTATTGAAAGATAGAGAAAGGCATAGGGAGAATAAAGAGAGAGAGAAAAAGATAGAGCTGTACTGTATTGTATACCCATTCTGCAATCTGTTAATAAAATATACACTGATATAAGCCTACTGGTTGCTGTTCAATCATAATCATAATTAGCTGTCAGGAAACAAATAAAACGTTTGTCATTATAGGTGACAAGGTGGATTGACTTAATGACTGCTATATCCTGCTATTATTATTATTATGCAACATTGTAATAGTTATAAACAAACATACAGACGGGGGGGTTGGGCGTTTATTTGCAGATACAGACACAGCTGGTTGAACAACATCTATATCTGTGGTATATGCAGATATTCAACTGTATTTCTGTGACAATGCGCGTCGCCTCAAATAGGATTGAAGCGAAAAAATAGCTTGCCGCTAGCGGCCAGTGTGCCTACTGTCGTCCGTTAACATGGGAGCGGAAGTGAAGAGGCAGCCGCCCGTCCGTCTGTGTTCATTCGTCAGCAGTGTGTTTGTGCCGTGAAGGGAACGCCTCCCGCGTGTAGCGGGAAAAATTTGACTTTTATTTTTGGTTGCACGCAAACTGTCCAGGTTCTGATTTCATACACACACACTACTAGGCTATTACTACAGCGAGCCCCACTCATTTATATATAGTGCAAATTAATTGTTCAAATGAAGGCATCCAATATGATTAACGGTTCACTGATCATGAAATATGAACTAACTATACAATTTTTTGGGTTGCACACAAATGATGCTGTCCAGGTTCTGATTTCATACACACACACACTACTAGACATACTACAGCGAGCCCCACTCATTTCATATAGTGCAAATTAAGTGTTCAAATGAAGGCATCCAATAATATATTAACCATTGTCTTACCTTAATGCAGATAAATGCGACGTTTCGTCTTGGTGAGAAAGACCGTTCACAACTTTAATCACAAGTTGCAATGAAGTGAAAGTTTTTTGTAATTTAGATCTCATCATGCTTTGAAAACAATGTACATACAGTAGCTCTAAAAAGTTTCCACGATTTGTTGAACTCGGACTCATCATGTCCTCTTAGAGCAAGCCCTTGTTTGCCAAGATAAAACAACATACAGCCTCAGCCCTCAGGTGATCGGTAGTTATGCCCAGGGCCAGCCCGGTGCAGCTTCTAAATTACTTTGTTTATGCCTTGGAAAAATACCGTATATATCCATTTTGCTTTTTGAAATTTGACTCAAAATAGTGCGCTGGTGTTCGCTACAAAGCGATCGGCGGGCTGAAATTCAGAACACAGATGTTTGCTTACTGCGGCCTGCGGGATCAGGATGATCATGTGAATGATGTGAATGATGTGATTGGCTACATTATTTAACCTGAGCCTATGTGTGATTGGTTACTGCCTGTACCTGGAATGTTAAACGCTGCCACCGATTGACACCTTCGTCGTTGACACCTCGGCCAGCCGGCTGCAGCACAAGACACACACAATAGCCAGCAGCCTGCGCACATATTATATACATTTCAAGATTCCGAGCATAATATTCTGGGTAGGCATAGCCCCCCCTAGCCTATATATACCCGCCGCCTATGGGGACCCTGATGGAAACAAGATGTCTTTTTCATGTCTGCATCCCCTTAACCCAGTGCTTCTCAAACTTTTTCTGTCAGGCCCCCCTTTGGCGGACCAAAATATTTTGGGCCCCCCCCTCGCCCCAACAAAATTAATAGTCATGAAATGGGCCATGTTTAAATTTATTGAAACAACACCAATATCGTGACCTTTCAAATTGGCCCTATATTTTGTTTTCAGAGCTGTCATGGATGAAAAGCCAGCTTCACACAGATACTGTATGTGGTGCTGAATGGTATCAACACCTTAACTGCTGCATCATGAGATACTTGGTGGGCCATGAGATGAGATACTTGGTACTCGGCATCACACTCTGAAACTAGCTCTCTTGGTGGTATCGGATGAGATTTCAAAGAGTTCTTCCAAGAGTTTGGATGGAGATGTGTCAGGAAGCTTTGTCTCAATGTTGTCTGTAAAGGTTTTTTTTATCCAGAGTAACTTGGTGATCCTTTTCTGTGTTTTATTAAATAATGATTTTCAGATTTTGAGAAATGGTATTTTCATGGAGAACTTTAGTGATAATTTTCTGGAATCCAAAAAAAAAAAAATCTCAAGGCCCCCCCTGTCATGCCTCTGCGCCCCCCCTGGGGGGCGCGCCCCCCACTTTGAGAAACACTGCCTTAACCAGTGGTGCAGTCGTAATATGGGCCAAGGCCAAACTTCACGTGCACGCGCATACATGTTCCCTCGGTTGCGCACAGAACGAGTAGGGGATATCTGCAGAGCCACAGAGCCCAGGCGTGGATGGGTTTGAGGCGGGGCTTCGTGGCGTAGACGAGTATTAGTGGCCTGGACAAGTATTTGCACTACTGCGCATGGGGGGGGGGGGGCTCTCTCGTTTACGACACGCATACACAACTTAACTTTCGTCTCGTTTACATCAGGGTCCCCCATTTTCAACTTAACTTTCGTCTCGTTTACATAGACAGTAATGTTACATCTAGACATTTATGACATACCAGATCTACAAATATACACCACTGTTTGTGATACAAAAATAGAGTATATACATTTTAGGGGGAATACATTTACATTTAGTCATTTAGCTGACGCTTTTATCCAAAGCAACTTACAAGTTCTGTACGACAAGTCATCAGGAAGGGCACAACTCTATCAGCTGAGTAACAATGTTCATAAAGTGTTGAGTGCTACAGTGTAGGTTAGTTTATTAGGACAAGTGCATGACAGTAAGGTTAGTTAGGGTTATTTATTTTTATTTTTTTATTCAGATAGTGGTTGAAGAAGTGCGTCTTTAGTCGACGGCGAAAGATTGGACTGGTTTCGGCTGTCCTAACTGGGGTGGGTAGTTCATTCCACCATTGTGGAAGGTCGCACTACCTCTCTCATTGTACTGTACTTGTCTAATAGATGAACCCTTCAAGAGCAACGGGTACAGGGTTTTAAGACTGCGATTGTGACATGAGTACATGACACAAAATGATTGGTCATATTGTTGTGACATGTAGCCAGCAAACAATGTATGGACATAAAATCTACACGCACACAAAATATCTAACCCTAACTAACCTTACTGTCATGCACTTGTCCTAATAAACTAACCTACACTGTAGCACTCAACACTTTATGAACATGGTGCAGCTTTAAAGGCAAACTTCTTCTTCCTCCAGCTGCCGGCATCATTAAGGAGGAGACCGATAGCAGCCCGGGTGCGGAAATTGAAGGAATGGAAGGGGGAATGGAGAGCAAGTATCTCTGGTTTGCCAACCTGGTCTGTACACACACACACACACACACACAAACAATACATAAGGTGCCTATGAGGGCTGACCTCAACTAACATAAGATAAGTTATATAGCCTACTGGTCTCGCTCTTCGCCATATTGAGATATCTTTATCTCCAGTACCTACTGTACTTCATTAACAAAAAACAATGCACCCATGCACTTGACCAGGCCCCGCCCCAGTGTCCCCCTATAAGACACCGGACATGGTCATACTCGCCCTTCCTCATTTTTGTTTCCATCATGGCGGATGCAGTGCACTCCATGAACTAGTTGTTATGAAATGCAGAAGGAACGCTTATATTGAAACACGTTGACATTGGGGCCGTTCTTTCAACCTAAAAGTGCACTTTCTTCAACCTCAAGCCTAAATTCCTTAGCAACCCGTATTACCAAGTAAACAAATCACAGAACGATAGCCACGTTAGTTAGCCAGCCTGCAGCCAGGTACTACCGTTAGCTCCCAACGATAGCCACGTTAGTTAGCCAGCCTGCAGCCAGGTACTACCGTTAGCTCCCAACGATAGCCACGTTAGTTAGCCAGCCTGCAGCCAGGTACTACCGTTAGCTCCCAACGATAGCCACGTAACCCTCGCGCGCGCTGTGCACTACAATCAACTCTGTCAGTGTAATAGCAGTCTGTGACATCACGGTATTGAGAATCATACCGGCGGGATCTCGAAATATCCTGGTATACCGTAATACAGTCATACCGCCCAAGCCTAGTATGGGCTAGCCCATTCTGCAGTGTGTTTGGGTGGTAGTAATATCACTGCAGGGCTACGGTGTGTAGGAACCCACCCTGTCGGGCAGTGTGGGGGCCTCACACCTTGCATGTCCAGCTGTAGAACAATTCCTCAGCAGTCCATGCTGGAGGGGTGTTCAGTGGGGGAGCTTTTGTCACCTAGTAAGATGTCAGCTTCTGCCGTATCAAACCGGCCCTTTCTGTCGGGGTCCCCCCTTGGGTGCGATTGCCTCGTGGGTAGTGTCAGGGTCCGATGTCCCGACTCCACGGAACGCTCTGCTCGCGTGGTTAGCGGGTCCAGGGTTGGCTACGCACAGCGGGCGGGACCGGGCCGCCTATCTACGGTTTCTGGCGGACCAGCGGCAAGTTGCGGCGGGTGCGCTTGGGATTATCATCACATATGGCTACAGCAGTGGACCTGTCTCTGGACCTGTCTCATGGAAGGTTCAGCATTTTGGACCGTCTCCCGCCTGGGTTTTGCTGTAGACTGGAAGTAGAGTACTCCTCTTCCCAGTCAACGGGTGGAGTACTTGGGCTTATTCTAAGCTCAAGGTCTATATGGACATCCCTCTCGGAGCCGCGGCGAGTGGGTGTTCTCGGCACGCTCGGGAGGTTCCGTCCTAGGACGGTTACGGCGCTGTCCGTGATGCGCCTGCTCGGTATGATGGCATCTGCTCATTCCGTGGTCCCTCTTGGCCTCCTCTTCCCCCGTGAGGTGGATACAGAGGTGGTTTTCCAGTATGGAAATAGACCCAGTGAGAGCAAGTGGAAGCGGCTAAGGTTCCCATGTCAGTACTGGGGGACCTCGCCCTCTGGGGAGGGCCTGGGGCCCTCACCAGCGGGGTCCCCATGAGCAGCAGGCTGTTGCACGTCACGGTCTTCACCGACGCCTCCCTCACTGGGGTGGGGACGTGTCGGGCCAACGCAGTAGGGGGCAGCTGGCAAGACCATGCTGCCCGGTCTGCGCTACATTCAATATGTTGGAATTGAAGGCAGTCCTTCTGGTCCTCAAACGGTGTTTTGATCAGGACGGACAACACGACGTCAGAGTCGTATATCGACAGACGGGGAGGAGTACGCTCCCCCTGTCTGCACCGGGCGGCGGTCGGCTGGCTATGGGCGTTTCTCCATCTGCGCAGCCTGAGGGCTCGCCACATCCCCGGCAGGGTGAATGTGGGTGCAGGTGTGATGTCGCGGGGCGGTCCTCACCCTGACTAGTGGGGATTACGTCCAGACATAGTCAGGCAGGTCTGGGACCGTGGCCGTCCGGGATTCTGTACGCTTCCCCCCTCCCTTACACCTGATAACTCAGCTGTTGGGGCGGGTACGTCGGGAGCGCTGGACTTGGTCCTGGTCGTGCCGGGCCGGGGCTCAGCTGTTTGGTCCCAGGCCCTGATTCAGCTGTGTGGCCTGTTCCGTGGTCACCACGGGCCCTCTCTCAGGCATGCGGAACTCTGTTGTGGTGTAGAGTGGGGGGCTTGGACCCGGTGTCCTGCCCCCTGGACGCTGTCCTTTCCTTTGTTCAGTCTATTTTTGGTAGACTGTCGGCTTCAACAGTGAGGGTATATGCTGCGGCTATTTCCTCTTGTCATGTGGGGTTTGAGGCGTTACGTTGTTCAGCCACCCTCTTGTGAATGGTTTCCTGCTTGGTGCTCGGCGTCTTAAGCCGGTGGAACGTTCTCTGTCTCCGAGTGGGACCTCCAACTGGTCCTCGGCCGGTTGTCTGAGGCCCCGTTTGAGCCTCTTGAGCAGGCGTCTTTGGAACAGCTGTCTTCAAGACTGCATTCCTGCCGGCCATCGCCTCCGCTAAGCGCGTGGGTGGCCTGTGTGCTTGTCTATTCATGTCAATAGCGGTGCGACTCTGAGGCCTACTCCAGTCTTCGTGCCAAAAAATATGAATGAAAAATGATAGAAACCGCTGTGGCGCATACAGTTGAATGCTGGTATTACACTCATTGAGGGACACGAAGAAGTCAAGTCCGATGGGATTTGGGAATCTCGAATACAAATCGGGATTGGAATAAAAAATGCATTTATATTAAACAATACAGAATATACAGCACTTCTTGGGGTCTGTAGGGTAAGCACTTATTCCCTCCCCCCTGAACATTTATGGAGATGTATGGGCCTTTTAACAGGGTGTCCGCGGGACCTTAAAAAGTCTTAAATTCAACTATCAACTATTAAGGCCTTAATTTGTCTTAACATGTCTTAAATCCGACTTTCGGAGGTCTTAAAAACATGCCATGTCATCTTATGTTTCATTGTGAAATCTGGGGGGAAACTATTAACGGGAGATAAAGTCAGGCTTTTTTTTTTCTTTCACGCAAACGGTACGCAGTGGGGCGGAACCAATTAACATGGTCCTTAATGTGTGTCGCCGTCGGGAGCTATTTCAGAACACCGGAGCATAGGTAACACGTTATTCAAGCCGTAGCGATAATGCTGACGTTTAGTTTAGTTTAATTGATTTGTATTTATTTGCACTCGTTAATTTAACATGGGAAAGTGCAAATTTAATGAGAACTGGCTCGAAAACCCTCTGTTTGCACCGTGGTTGGTCCCAGTGAAAGACATGTACGAGGCCTGCTGCAAACTCTGCAAAAAGGATTTTAAACTGGGAACAATGGGAATAAAAGCAGTCGAGTCACACATGCACAGCGCTAAGCATGTTACCTCTGCAAAAACCCGCCTGCAGACAACTTCAATATCAAATTTCTTTTCGACGCCGTCCACATCAACTGCTCAGGGACAGGTAGGTCTACCACCAATTACATCTGCACCTGTCCGGGTAACGTTCGGCTCCACGCCAACCCTTGAAGCTGAGGTACTGTGGGTTCTAAATACGGTCGCAAAGCATCTGGTAGGTCTACCACCAGCGACACCAATGGACCTGTCTCAAAAAACCTGCCCTCTTTTCTTGATCCTCCAATCACAGCTGTCGCTTACCTCTTATCAGAGGTAAGCGACAGCTGTGATTGGAGGATCAAGAAAAGGGGCAGGGTTTGAGACGGGTCTGTAACATCTGCACCTGTCCGGGTAACGTTCGGCTCCATGCCAACGTTTGAAGCTGAGGTACTGTGGGTTCTAAATACGGTCGCAAAGCATCAGTCCTACAATGGAAATGAGGGACTAGGAGAGGTATTCCATGCGATGTTCCCTGACTCGGAAATCGCTAAAACATTCACATGTGGCAAAGACAAAACGTCCTACAGGTTTGGATTGGCCCCTTACATCCAAAATAATCTATTCACGGATGTAAACAAGGACACTTTGTGTTGATGAGAGCTTCACCCCACCGTATGTATTTTTTTGTCACCCACCCACCCCCTCCTAATGTACAGTCTCCTCCCCATCATATGTATATATATATATATGTTAGGATCTCTGGGTAACAGTACTGTATATTTGCATATCGTATATGTCACAAATGTAACACTACTATATACATGTATGTTATGTATGTCCCTATGCCATAAATGTCATGTATGTTGTGTATGTCATAAATGTCACTATGAATTGAAAATGGGGGACCCTGATGTAAACAAGACAAACGTCTTTCTCTGGTCTGCATCCCCTTAACAATTGTGTGTATTGAGCCGTACTATATTGTACCCATTCTGCAATCTGTTAAATAAAGTATTCATTCATTCATTCATTCAACCAAACTACAAAAACAAAACAACTGAATGAATGAATTAAAACTTTATTTAACAGATTGCAGAATGGGTACAATACAGTACGGCTCAATACACACAATATTTCACGTATTTCATTTCAATTAACACGTATTTCCCATAATGTTGGCGTGTTCCTTTAAGTCTAACCCTTGTTTAGTATCTGTGAGCAGAAATAAATGTCCATTTACACAAATATGAACTCGAGCCGTGAATGTTTCCTCCTGTGTTCCTCCAGATGAAGTACACGACTGCTCTGAAGGAGAAGATGCAACAAGAACAGGTCTGCACACACACACACACACAATACTCAAGGCGCCTACGATGGCTGACCTCAACTAAGATAAGATAAGATATTCCTTTATTGATCCCCTTGGGGAAATGCGGGTGTCATAGCAGCATGGGGGAGGGGAGGTACAGGTATGGGCAGGGTAATAGTAGAAAGATATACATATATAGGCAATACAATTCGATCTGATTATAAAGATATCAGGACAAAATAAACGGTGAACAATATAATTAACTCTGAATGTAAAAATATGTGTTAACAAAGGTGCAGACGAGGGTCTGTGTATGCCCTATCGTCTATATTATGTTACAATACATTTGTATCTGAATATATACTATGAGTAAAAGTAAACGGTATACACAAGGTGCAGTACACACAAGGTACCCTAACTGGCATGCCATTCTAAGGAACCCATCATTATAAAAACAGACAATTTGTGGGGGGGGGGGGGTCTGGGAATGAGTCGAGTCAAGAGTTTTATTTGTCACGGCATACAAGTATACAGTGAAATGCGGGGGTCTTGCCCGCAACGATTGTGCATAATACAATGATAAGAATCCAATAGGATGAGAATGCGACATTAAGTGCAATAATACAAGTAATAAGAGTAAAGACATATCATATATACCTGAGTATGCTACTTGTTCTGAAGGGCCAGATTAACATTGAGAATCTACGTTTTATTGTTTTATATAACTTGTATATTATTTATATATATAAGCTATATCCCTTTAAGCCTCCGTTTGAATCATAGCATTATTCGCTTTCCTCATTGGATAATGCCCTTGACGTCGGCGGCGCCTAGAATCGCGCCCCTGAGACAAGTTCAAAGACGAGTCTGGACAAGTTGGGACATGCCTGGGGCCAGCGCATTGATCCCAGACAAGAGCTTCGGCTTAAGTATATATATTGTGGAAGGCGCAAACGGTAGCAGTGTTCGGTGAAGTAAGCAGTTCGTCTAGCAACCTAATGCAGTAACGTGAAGTTCGTCCGGAGTAATGCAACAGCAGTAGTTGAACCTAGCCTATAGCAGAGTCAAGTTCGACCTAACTTAATGTGAAGTAAAGAGTCGTCATTTAGTGTGAATCGTATTACAGCAGTTCGTTCGGTGTGCAGCATTAACAAGCAGTTCGTTCGTTTAGTAACTAGCGTGAACCTTAGCAAGTGTGTGTGGACTTAAAGTAATTAGTGCCAGCACACGAGGTGGGCCTAGTAGCGGAACTATTGGACATGTGCGCATTGGAACCTACCGCGGCGATATTGTAGAACCATTATTGGTTGGATTATAGTGATTGTGGAAACGTAGTACCGTGGAGAAGAGCATCGTTAATACCCTCGTCGTTTGGATTTAACTACCCTGAAGATTCTACATCGGGCTAGCTTCGGGGACGAAGCTGGCTGGCTATCATCATTGCTATCGGGCATTGGATTACAGCTATTACCTTGCTGCCGAGCACTTGGATTATAAAGACCGGATCCGTATGAGAACCCCTTTTTCTTCAAGTGAACAGCCTGAGTATCCGTACATTCTTCATTCCTCTGGAGCTTACAACTCTGGGAGGATATCACCAGTCTCCAGCTGTACCCTCGTTTTGCCCCCTATATTACCATCCCACGCCAGGCGGCGTCTGGTCTAGTATACCTAGCCTAGGAATTATTCATTCCCACTGACTTTGCTACTCTCCGACTTTCTAATATCATTCGCCATAAAAGAGCGACCCAGTAATTACCAGTTGTATCTTCTGCATAATAATAAATACTGTAAATGATATCTCCTTGTCACCGTGCCGTCTATTCTGAGTGTCTGCCATAATTAACTGTACTGTCTGGCAAGTAATAATAATATGTAGTAGTGGTTTAATCTTATCACAATCTTTAATACAGTCAGGGTTTTGTAACCCCTCAGTTACACTACTACTCCCCAGTGTAACAGTCAGTGAGAGAGCGGGGGTAGAAAATGAATTAATGTGGATGAGAGCCTTGACATTAATAGTGGTTGTAGCTACGGCTGTAGGGGTGCGGGAGACGTGATCCAATATAGACTTTTATATGCCCGAGTCTCCTGAACACAGAGACCAGTCGATCTGCGCTTTCTTGACTGAGCTATAGTCACTTTTCCGCACCTACTCCCGAACTCCGCATGCGCAGATGGCCCACGGATTGGTTAACCGTCTTTATTACATGGCGTTTTCACATTCGCCGAAATGCTTGCTTGTGATTGGTCAATAGCACGCGTCAGAGGTCCGATATTACCCGATAACGGACCTCTGTGGAACAATAATGGCCGCTGTGCGCAGCTGTTCGCAATCAAGCCCACTGACATCAGTGCAATCAGACACTGCCGGCTGCCGGGGAAGCTGCCGGCGATGACAGGGCGGAGCGACGAGCAGAGCCAGAACCAGTGTTGCGAGTCGATGTAAAATTAATTAGGTATATTGTTAGTAAGTTAGCCATGTAATAAGCAGGATAATGTATAGCTATACTCTATCATTGTCGCAAAAAATAATTGACCTTCACTGACGTTCAAAACACCTCGCCGAGGCGGCTCTGTATTTTAAACTCTGCGTCGGTCAATTATTTTGCGACAATGACCTCGTAGCTATACATTATCCCTTACGTAGTGTGGTAGTGAAAGGGTTAACCTTCTGTAGTGTGGTAGTGAAAGGGTTAACCTTCTTGAGTGTGGTTGTGACATGGTTAACCTGTTCCACCCCTTAGGGTCGGTTAAATGCCACCACCCACTTCAATGATAGCGTTGTGAACGCATAATCTCTGTCTTAAATTATGGCTGTGTCTAATCTGCCCGTCGTTTATCAATGACTTGTTTGCAGTCAACATTGTTGAAACGGATTGTTTTTTAATCGCTTCATTTCCGTTTGATAGCATTTTGAAAAGCCCTCGTTTTCAAGGAAAATATAAAGATTCCGTGATAAAAGGCATTTACTGGAATATTCTGGCATACACAAACGTTGTCATTTTTCAGCCTATTATGAATCGTTTTCAAATAAACGCTAGATTATCGATAGTATATGTGTACTTATGCACGCTATAGAAGCGGGCTGAAATATCGATTATCTCATTTCCTGATTGCTCGCACAGCCACACACACACGCATAGGGCAAACGCTGATATATAGGTGAAAATAGCTCTGATTATCCCAAGACTGGTAAAATAGATTCCTTACCTTAGATCCAAAAAGATTATTCCAATTCCTGATCGCCATCCAAATATTGCTTGCGTTTATTGATTCAGCATTGGGTACTGTAAATACATAATCCACGCGTTTTCCGGGCCGGCGATCACAATGGATTCTTCAGTTGGCTCGACGGAAAAGTAAAATGAGGAAACTGGCTCCCCCCTTCAGCAGTCTAAAGTAATGGGGTGCAGTTACACAGGGAGAGACGATATGGGGCGGTATCTTCCCAATTGAGCTCAGAGAGTCTGCAACACTAACCTGAGGCTCGATTGATGAAATATGAATTAAAATTGCCAATAAAAAAAATACGACAAACAAACGCTATATAGCGTTGGCGGGCACTCCATGGTCGGCATGAACTAACGACAAAACGCGTGGCTGGCATCCAAAGTGTTAAACAAGTCAAGAAGAAACATCACAATACATCAAGAACAAAACAAAAAAGACCATGAAATCCTAAATAAAATGTAAAATAAATAAATGCAACACTCCCAGACATAACCCACGCGAAGGTAAGGAAAAACTCACTAATAACCTAGCAATAGGAAAAAAGCACCACAGGCAATGTGGAGGGGAGAAACCTTAGAAGGGCCGTTCAAGGGGGGATCTCCCTTCTTAGATGTCGGTGATAGTAGTGTTGCTATAAAACAGGCGAAACAGTTGGTAAGTATGTACATATAGGCTACATTTAACTATTCAGATGTCGAAGATATTTGACAGTGGACTGACACACTTCACTTCTTTTAAAGGATGCCTTGCTTGCCCAGTATCTGGAGCATCTGGAGGATCTGAAGCAGTGGCATGAAAGAGAATTGTCGGAGCATAACAAAAATCTTGCCGGATGCATGTCCGATGAGGATTGGGAGCTTTATCAGCAGTATGCGGTCTGTACACACACACACACACACACACACACACACACACACACACACACACATGGCGTGTTCCTTTAAGTCTAACCCTTGTTATTAGTATCGGTGAGCAGAAATAAATGTCCATTTACACAACACTGCCAGCCAGATAAATATGAACTTGCCGAACCGTGAATGTTTCCTCCCGTGTTCCTCCAGGTATGGGCCAAATCTGCGGGGGCGAACCTAGAGGTCTGCACACACACACACACACACACACACACACACACACACACACACACACACACACACACACACACACACACACACATATAATTAACTCTGTAGTCAATATAATTAACTATGAATATAAAAGTAAACTGAACAATATAATTAACTCTGTAGTCAATATAATTAACTATGAATATAAAAGTAAACTGAACAATATAATTAGACCTACAAGGTACCCTAACTGGCATGCCATTCTAAGGAACACATCGTTATAAAAACATAGACAAATTGTGGGGGGGGTCTGGGAATTCACTACCATAACCATACTGCTACCTTCTTGCCCCATAGAGACTGAGTATGCTACTACCGTAATTCCTCTAATAGTGACCCGGGCTTGTATTTGCTTCAACTGTAGCGGGTACCAGGCTTTTATTAGGAGGAAGCATGTATAAGAGAGAGGCCTATATTTCTAATTTTCAAACGGATCATAATGAATAAATCAACATTTTGTGTCAAGTTTAAACCCAGTAAAATGTACTGGGTTCATTTATTGAAACCAAGTACTGTATGAAATAGTAAACAGTGCAATTACAGGTGGTCACTGGTCATTTCAACGTTTTCAAAGTGAAATCGAGTAACTTTACCTGAGTAAAAGACTTCTCTAGCCAACCTTTACTGGCCACAAACGCCTTGCCTCCATCACTAACTGTTGGGTAGATTTCCATTGCTTTTCTTTGTATCATTTTGCGCGACGCACGGTTGTTTGTCGCGCAATGCATAAATCCACTCGGAAAGTAGTGTCTCCATCTCCTCGCTCACTTTTGTTCTCCCTCCAGTTATGCGGGCTCTTTTACCGTCGGCTCTGGAATCAATGTTAAAGTGCTTTGCGGCTTTCTCTCCCGAATGCTCCGCCGCATACCTCAGAACTTCCTCTTTAAACTTAACGTCAAACTTTTGTCTCTGTTTAGTACCGGTAGCCATGCTTGCTCTGTTGTTGTGTTACGTGCTGCGCGCGACCCGTGTTCCATACGGAAGTAAGGGGAGGTTCACTCACGCGTATATTAGTAACCCGGTTTGTATTGAGAGGTCGGCTTATAATTGCTTAGCTTATCAGCGCACCCGGACATTAATAGAGTCGGTTTTTAATTGAATACAGGTCACTATTAGAGGAATTACGGTAAACATAGATAATGTATGAAAAATCTAAATTGTATATTCTGTATTGTATTATGAATTGATTAGGAGTATGTATTGTTGTTTTAATTTGTCTGTATGCCATGTGAGTAATGTAAGTCTGTAACTGTATTTTACTTTTATGGACCCCAGGAAGAATAGCACTGCTGTGGCTATTGCTAATGGGGATCCAAATAAACGTATCTTGATCCTCCAACCACAGCTGTCGCGGGGCGGGGGGTTGAGATAGGTCAAGTGCTTCAGGGTCCGTGTACGTTTTGATAGTTCGTTTTTCGTTTCAAACGGAAAAACGAAAAAAAAAATGAAATACGAGGTGTTTTCCTATTTCCGTTTGAAACCAAAATCGAAAAAACGGGGAAAAACTGAAATACGGAGCTGTTTTTCGTATTTTGGTGTCAGAATCAAATGAAAAAAAGGAGTAAATAATGGGCCGTGTACTTTTGATAGTTCGTTTTTCGTTTTTGATGTGAAGAATGGAGAACGGAACCACGTGACAAGTACATTTTTCAATGTAAAAGCCATTCACGATCTAACGTTAACGAATATGTATAACGTTATGAATAAATACACATGCATACAGATCTATACCATTACCAGGGTAACGTTATATACATACATTTTTTGTTTTGTGCATTTCATTTAGACATTATATTGTATGTGAAGTAATAGCCTAATAATATGGAAATAGCCTGTGTGGTCTGTCCCAAGCAGTGTTGTCTAAACGCACGTTATACAGATATCCTAGTTCAGTGCAGTGGTCGGCAATAGGCGGCTCGCAGGCCGAAATAGGTCCGCCAGCAATAATATCTGCCGGTCAGATTATTTTGAGAATATGATTTGTGATGAAGACTCGCTTTATTGTATCGGAATCGGGAGACTTAGGTAAAGTTAGAAAGATATTCACAGATTCGAATTTCCACGTCAATAATTCTTAAGCGAAATGTTTTTAAAACACAAAGGACACCTCTTTCCTATCGTAGTAAGGTAGACAATGAGCTACAACCTTACTTTCACCTAAACGAGGCGAGCCGGCCTCGGAGCTGTACATTTAATAATAATAATAAATTGATCTATATGTGCAGTCGGACTTGACGAGGCAAGTGCGCAGCCAGGGACCGTCTAAAAAGTGCAACACCGAAAAGAGGCACTGCAAAAAGATTGATTGATTGATTGACAAGTTTATTAACAGATTGCAGAATGGGTACAGTACAGCTCAATACATACAATTGTTAAGGGGATGCAGACCAGAGAAAGACTTTCGTCTTGTTTACATCAGGGTCCCCCATTTTCAATTCATCATAACATATATGACATACATGACATACAGATAGACAGTACTGCTACATCTATACATTTATGACATATCAGATTTGCAAATACAGTACTGTTTGTGATACAAATGTCCAGAAAAAGAGTGTATATACATTTGGCGTAGAAACTGTACATTGGAGGAGGGTGGGTGGGTGGGGTGGGGTTGGGTGGGTGAGGGCTGTACATTGGAGGTGGGGGGGGGGGGGTCATACTTGGTAATTTACTGTACAACTAGGTTAGGACATTTGTAGGGGCCAGTTTCGAATTGCAGTCTCACGTAGGTGTTTTTTGAGTGTTTTTGAAAGTGGGTAGTGATTCACATTCCTTTACAGCTTTAGGTAGGGCGTTCCACATTGATGTGGCATAATTGTGAAACGTGTTTAGTCCCTTGTTTGAGCCGAATCTGGGTTTTACATGATTTGTGGAGCTCCCTCTGGTGTTGTGATCGTGGTATTCACTGACCTTTGGGAAGTATTTTGACATGTACATGGGTACCTTGGTCGCGTAGTGTATCTTGTAGACCAGGCCCATTGCAAGTTGCTGTACTCTGTCGTCTACTCTAAGCCATCCTAGGTTGTCAAAGTGGGCAGGGGTGAGGTGGGTTCTAGGAGTCAGGTCAAGCAGTAGTCTGACTAGCTTGTTTTGAGATGTTTGTAATTTGTTTTTTAGTGCCTTTGAGGTGCTTTGGTACCATGAGGTGCAAGCATAGTCGTAGTACCCTTGAATGAGTGCTCCTGCTAGAGTCTTCAGGGTATTCTTGTTTACCAGAGAGGAGATCCGGTACAAGAATCGTGTTCGTTGGTTGACTTTTTTTTATTACATTGGATGCCATTTTGTCACAGGAAAGATTAGAACCCAGGTAGGTAATTTCATCTTTCCTTGTGATAATATTGTCACCCACTGTAACCGAGAAGCCGTCGGTCTTGCTGAGTTTGTTATTTGAACCGAAGAGAATGGACTCTGTTTTGCCCATGTGTAATGATAGTTTGTTGTCGGCGAGTCATATGCAGATTTTGCCTAGTTCCGAGCTGAGGGCTTTTTCAACCTCTAACTTGTTCTTGTCAGAGACCAGCAGGGCTGAGTCGTCCGCAAACGGGAACAAGTTGCAGTCACAAGCTGACAACATGTCATTTGCATAAATTAGGAATAGTAGCGGTCCTAGTATGCTTCCTTGTGGAACACCACAGCTCACTGTGAGGGGGGGGGATAGGGTACCGTTTACCTCCACCATCTGTTCCCTCCCCTCCAGGTAGGATTGTATCCAGCTCACTGATAAACTATCAAAAATTGCTTTTAGCTTCACGTCATACAGTGTATAGTGTCACCAAAATCACTGCACACATCATCAATGGTATCCTATTGGTTATACCAGTGGTTCCCAAAGTCGGGGTCGCGACCCAAAGGTGGGCTGCGAACAGCCACGGGTGGGCCGCGAGATGATTTTAAAAATTTTTTATTTTTTTATTTTTTTATTATTTTAATTTTTGTCAGGCCACTGAACTTAGAAGCAGGCCAGGACAGTGTTTCTAGTTGTATTCTAAAATTTGACTATGGTTTTATATTAACTTAATAAATAAACAAAAACGAAAAATCTACTTATTTCAACGAACATTTCAAACTAAATAACAGATTATGCACATAAAACGCTGAAAACAACCGAAGCAACAATAGTATTTTAATGAGGCTATTATTATTATCATTATTATTTTGCAACAAGTTAGCCCTCTCATAAATAGCACATATAAATGAATAACTAACTTGAACTAACTTAATAGGATTGAAGTGATATTTGGCTTAAAAAATCGGTCGCCTGACAAAAAAAAAAAAGCCTGACGATGTGCATTGGGCCGCGGCTCTCTGACGCCTTATTTTCTGGGCCCTGGCCTGAAAAGTTTGGGAACCCCTGGGTTATACTACAACACTTAGATTTGAAAAAAATGCTTTTTCATAATTCTGGGGATTTTGTATTGGAAAAAAACATTAAATATCTTCACTCAGAGTGTAGTGTCACCAAACTCACTTAACAGATCAATTTTATCCTATTGGTTATACTACAACACTTAGATTAAAAAAAATATATATATATATCCTTTTTCATAATTTGGGGGATTTTTGATTGAGGAAAATAGTATAAAATAGTTCACTCTTGTACACTGTAGTACCACCAAATTCAGTTAAAAAAACCATTGCAAAATCATCACAGTAGAAAAAAAATCGGCGGAAAATATTGCACATGAACCATTATTGCATTATTGCACATGTCCCAACATCTGTCATATTGCACATACAAGTATAAATTATAGTGAGGTGGGTTGTAGATGTGGTGGCAACAATAGGGGGCGGGGGGGGGGGGGTGATTGTTCAGTTCAGTGATGGCTCTCTGCAAGAAGCTGTTCTGCAGCCTGGAGGTGGAGCTTTGAAGGCCCTGTATCGCCTCCCAGTTGAAGGCCCTGTATCGCCTCCCAGATGAAGGCCCTGTATCGCCTCCCAGATGAAGGCCCTGTATCGCCTCCCAGTTGAAGGCCCTGTATCGCCTCCCAGTTGAAGGCCCTGTATCGCCTCCCAGATGAAGGCCCTGTATCGCCTCCCAGTTGAAGGCCCTGTATCGCCTCCCAGTTGAAGGCCCTGTATCGCCTCCCAGATGAAGGCCCTGTATCGCCTCCCAGATGAAGGCCCTGTATCGCCTCCCAGATGAAGGCCCTGTATCGCCTCCCAGTTGAAGGCCCTGTATCGCCTCCCAGATGAAGGCCCTGTATCGCCTCCCAGATGAAGGCCCTGTATCGCCTCCCAGATGAAGGCCCTGTATCGCCTCTCAGATGAAGGCCCTGTATCGCCTCCCAGATGATTAGTTTGCACAGACTAAAGACAATGCCTAATTTCCTCTACGAATGGAATGTAACACATTTCATTCACAAGTTTTGTGTGAATGTATCTGAGAACGTATTTGAACACACTTGACGACCTGAGCTATTGTTATGCAAGGTAGCCAGGTGGGTACTTAGCGAGTTGGCGCATCAGTCGAGTGCAGCGCATTCCTCATGAGGTTTGGTGTGAACGATGGTCTGACTCAGGCAGAGCACCGTTCACACCAAACCTGTGAATGTGATTGCCATGAATTGTTATGCTTATGCAAGGTAATAATAATAATAATGGATTGGATTTATATAACGCTCTTCGTGACACCCCAGAGCGCTTACAGAGTCCATTATTCGTTCATACACAGTCATACCGGTGGTGGTAAGCTACAATTGCAGCCAGAGCTGCCCTGAGGCAGACTCACGGAAGCGTGGCGAATAATCATCGCCTACGGCCCCTCCGACCACCACCAACATTCATACACATTCATACGAGGCAAGTAGGTTAAGTGTCTTGCCCAAGGACACAACGGCAGTGCGATGGACATGGGCTTGAGCGGGATTCGAACCACCAACCCTTCGATCATTGGACGACCCGCTCTACCCCTGAGCCACGCCGCCCCACTGCCCCCCAAGGTAGCCAGGTACACGCGACGAGTCGAGTGCAGCGCTTTCTTGCATGCACGCGCTTCTGCTCACAAAAGCTTGGTTGCCCGGTGTGCAACCCCGTCCCATGAGCAACGCACCTCACACCAACACCATGGAACTAATGACCAATTTTACAATGTTCCCTGTCAGAATAGTCAGTAATTTTATATAGTGCTAGCTAACGTTTCAACATACTTGTCTTGTTCCCCATCAGCACTGGCAAATGCACTATTACTAAACTAGTTACAGTAGGTTGCTAGCTACATCTGCTTCCACGTCTTGTGTTGAATGTCGGACTGGGACTTGACATGACATTACCAACATCTTTGAATATTTATTTTTTATTTTTTTATAGTTGACCAATGAGGTCAACAGGCTACTACCGGCAATCTATGTCTGTAATAATAATAATAAAACAAGAATAAAACATAAAAAAATGTAATTACAAAAAAAATTATAATAATAATAATAATTTTTATCTTAGGGGGGCTAATATTACATTCAGCCCCCCTAAAAAGGGTCTAGAACCGGCACTGGCTTGCACACAGATGGTTATTTTTGAAAATGATTTTGTTTATGGAATTCATTCTTATATACGTATATAAAATTCATAAAAAAAAATCAGAGTTGATAACTTGACACTTTAGGGAGTACAATTAACACTCCCAAATAGTACAAATGTAACTTGGAGCAGTGTTATTTATCTAATCCCCTTAGTGTTACTTTAACTCTGTTTTGGAGTTAAAGAAGGAACTGGCATAGTGTTAAATGTTTAACTATTTTACAAGTGTTAATTGGAGCTATATAAACCCTGAAAAAGTGTTGAAATCAACTCTGGGAGTTAATTCAACACTGGTCTTTTTGCTGTGGGCCGGTCCTTCAATGTGTCCAATAGACTGCTGCAGTCATTCTAGTCTGTAGTGGCCAGCGTCCTCTTCTATGCTGGGGGCGCTACATCAACTCAAGGGACACATGATGTAAACAAGACAAACGTCTTTCTCTGGTCTGCATCCCCTTAACAATTGTGTGTATTGAGCCGTACTGTATTGTACCCATTCTGCAATCTGTTAAATAAAGTATTCATTCATTCATTCATTCGTTCAACAAACTGAACAAGCTGAGCTCTGTGGTGGGAGTCGAGCTGGTCAGACTAGAGGTGATGACAGAGAGGGGGATGAGAAGGAAGCTGGCTGCTATCTGTGTTATCGAGACATGCACTAACGGAACGTAGACCAATCGCGGCCACTCTTATTGTCTGGGACCAAATACGACCACACCCCATTCCCAGTAAGAAGTGGGAATCTCTAGAATGGGTTTCGGGCAACGCTGTATACGGAAGTGGCTCTCAAGGTGACGATTAGACAACACTTTCTGTTGTCAGTAGATGGCAGCATTGGTTTAAAATTAAAAGGTGAAAATGTTGAAAACTACATAAATACAGTTCCCATGAGCGTTAGCACAGGTCACAGGTCACTGGGATGTGTCTATTCTTTGACGCGATCTGAACAGCGTTAAACTATTAACGGGACCTCAGTACAGTGACCGCGAATGGTAAACTAATTATCATAACAAAATTGCATCATTAGCATTACGTTTGTTGTCTAAAGGGAAACATAATGGTACAATTTAAGATTTGAATGTTATCCGCATATAAAGGACAAATAAAACATTGTTAATTTGTAAGAAACCCCAATGAAAACGGCGCAGAGTATGTAATATTCGCTATTATGAAAATGTGATAGAACCCTATAAAAATGTGGACGTTATATGGTACCTACTGCATATCACTACACTATCCACTACACTATCCTGGAGAATCCCTCCCCCACCCCTTCTACGAGGATAACCAGTAGGATAACATTGATGTGTGTGCAGTGAGTTTGGTGACACTACACTCTATAAGAGTGAAGATATTTAATGTTTTTTTCCAATACAAAATCCCCAGAATTATGAAAAAACATTTTTTTCAAATCTAAGTGTTGTAGTATAACCAATAGGATACCATTGATGATGTGTGCAGTGATTTTGGTGACACTATACACTGTATGACGTGAAGTTATTGAATCTTTTTGCAGTGCCTCTTTTCGGTGTTGCACTTTTTAGACGATCCCTGGCTGCGCACTTGCCTCGTCAAGGCCGACTGCACATATAGATTTATTATTATTAAATGTACAGCTCCGAGGCCGGCTCGCCTCGTTTAGGTGAAAGTAAGGTTGTAGCTCATTGTCTACCTTACTACGATAGGAAAGAGGTGTCCTTTGTGTTTTAAAAACATTTCGCTTAAGAATTATTGACGCGGAAATTCGAATCTGTGAATATCTTTCTAACTTTACCTAAGTCTCCCGATTCCGATACAATAAAGCGAGTCTTCATCACAAATCATATTCTCAAAATAATCTGATCGGCAGATATTATTGCTGGCGGACCTATTTCGGTCTGCGAGCCGCCTATTGCCGACCACTGCACTGAACTAGGATATCTGTATAACGTGCGTTTAGACAACACTGCTTGGGACAGACCACACAGGCTATTTCCATATTATTAGGCTATTACTTCACATAAAATATCATGTCTAAATGAAATGCACAAAACAAAAAATGTATGTATCATAACGTTACCCTGGTATAGATCTGTATGCATGTATTTATGTATTTATTCATAACGTTATACATATTCGTTAACGTTAGATCGTGCATGGCTTTTACATTGAAAAATGTACTTGTCACGTGGTTCCGTTCTCCATTCTTCACATCAAAAACGAAAAACGAACTATCAAAACGTACACGGCCCATTATTGACTAATTTTTTTCATTTGATTCTGATACCAAAATACGAAAAACAGGTCCGTATTTCAGTTTTTCCCCGTTTTTTCGATTTTGGTTTCAAACGGAAATAGGAAACACCTCGTATTTCCGTTTTTTTCGTTTTTCCTTTTGAAACGAAAAACGAACTATCAAAACGTACACGGACCCTTCAGCTATGTCGCCTGAAAGCCTCTGTTACCCTGGGGATGTGTTCTGCATAGGGATGCACTGATCCCATATTGGTATCGGTATCGGCCGCCAATATCAGTAAAATAGCTGGATCGGGTATCGGTAAAAAAATATATATATATCGGATAATTTTTTTTAAAATGTAATAAGAAATAACCATTCATTACATTTATATCTATGTGTTAATTTGTTACATTTAGTTTCACTAAGTTAGGAAAGTAATGTTTTAAGTCAAGCCTGATGTTGCCTTGCACTGGCATGATCCCAGTCTCTTCCACACAGTGACAGTGAGGCATACAGTTTATTACTTGAATGAATGAAGTTTATTTTTAGTCTTTGTTTACAACAAATCAAAAACACACTTGTGATCCTTTACAATTCTTAAAAACTAAATATTTTTATATAAAAAAATAAAAACGCGGATTAAATCTTTTCTTTTTAACTTTTTGGGAGAAAAATTTGGACAATGGAGATCGGTATCTGTATTGGCCGATACCAAACCCAGGTATCTGTATCTGGACTGAAAAAGTTGGATCGGTGCATCCCTAGTTCTGGACGCTGACCCGTCTGTTGTTGCTGAACTGCACAGTCTAACCTCTGTGTTGCCCCCCCAGTCCCCAGGCACCAGCAACCAACCCTCAGCATCAGCCACCCAACCCAATGTGTTCCCAGCACCAGCCCAGTTTTTCCCCCAACCACCAGCATCAGCCACCCAACCCAATGTGTTCCCAGCACCAGCCCAGTTTTTCCCCCAACCACCAAATGTCAACATCAGCATCAATGTCAACGCCCCCGCAACACCAAACCCCCCCGCAACACCAAACCCCCCGCCAAGGTAGGTGTTCTTTGAGAGTGGTTTTGAAAGTGGGTAGTTATTCACATTCCTTTACAGCTTTGGGTAGATTGATTGAAAAGTTTATTAACAGATTGCAGAATGGGTACAGTACAGTACAGCTCAATACATACAATTGTTAAGGGGATGCAGACCAGAGAAAGACTTTAGTCTTGTTTACATCAGGGTCCCCCATTTTCAATTCATCATAACATATATGACATACATGACATACAGATAGACAGTACTGCTACATCTATACATTTATGACATCAGATTTGCAAATGCAGTACTGTTTGTGATACAAAAAGTGTCCAGAAAAAGAGTGTATATACATTTGACGTAGAAACTGTACATTGGGGGAGGTTGGGTGGGTGGGGGCTGTACATTGGAGGTGGGGGGGGGGGGGGGGGTTGGGTAGGGGGGGGGGCACTGTACACTGGAATACTGACAAAGCCATACTTGGTCATTTACTGTACAACTGGGTTAGGACATTTGTAGGGGCCAGTTTCGAATTGCAGTCTCCGTAGGTGTTCTTTGAGTGTTTTTGAAAGTGGGTAGTGCATTCCTTTACAGCTTTGGGTAGGGCGTTCCACATTGATGTGGCATAATTGCGAAATGTGTTTAGTCCCTTGTTTGAGCCGAATCTGGGTTTAACATGATTTGTGGAGCTCCCTCTGGTGTAGTGATCGTGGTATTCACTGACCTTTGGGAAGTATTTTGACACATTGATGTGGTATAATTGCGAAACGTGTTTAGTCCCTTGTTTGAGCGAATCTGGGTTTAACATGATTTGTGGAGCTCCCTCTGGTGTTGTGATCGTGGTATTCACTGACCTTTGGGAAGTATTTTGACATGTACATGGGTATAGTCGTGTAGTGTATCTTGTAGACCAGGCCCATTGGTTGGGGTGGAGCTGGACTCTAGCGAGGGTGACTGAGAGGAGGAACCTTGCTAAGCTCCAGGCCATCAGGGAAAACCCCTCTCACCCACTATACACAGACCTGGCTGACAGGAGGAGCATGTTATAGGCTCACACTACCTAAATGCAGCACTGAACGGCACAGGAAGTCCTTCATTCCGACAGCCATCAGACTATACAATGCATCACTGTGCACAGAGTGGCAGTTACCATCTTCCTGGACTCTTACTTTTTAAACGGCACTGTGCAATATTACACCTACTGTAGACTTCAGTATATTTTTACTGTATTTATTTACTGTATCTTTTATTCTATTTCATTTTATTCTATTCTTAGGCCATTTGTTTTGTTCTTATTTGTGACTTTTTCTGTCTAAATGTTTAATGTTGAGTGATTTGCAGTGTCAAATTTCCCTCAGGATAATACATTTCTATTATATTCTATATCTTTGAAAAGTCCATTTATTCAACACGTCTGAATTCACTGACAAACTGAACTGAACTGACAAAAATAAGGTGCATAAAAAAGCAAACAAAATCCCTCCACAGGCTACTCACCATCATTAGTAGAGCGGCAAGCGGCGTTTGGGGACAGAGTGAAATCTTCTTAAAACACTGTCCCTCCACTCATTCCTGAACTTTTTTGTTAAGTCCTTCTCAAATGCCAACTGAATTAAATTGGCCTTGCGTCGATGAAGCATACTAAGGCGATGTTCTGTAAAGACGTTCTTGAGGGTAGAAAATGAATTCTCACAGTGCTGTGCTAGCTTCAGTAGTGTTGTTGACATCAGTGGGCTGTCCCCGACTAAGGATTTGGATAGTCGAGTAATTTTTTTATTTTTTTTTACCAGGGTGACCTGGAGAGCTACCAGGCCCGGGACAACTTTGAGTGCCATGTTCAACTTCAAAGTAGACCGGCATAATAAGAAGAAATAAATAAAGAAGATGGAAGGTAAGCTAATTTCCCTAAATGTGTGTCATATGAAGGACATGCCGTGTGTGGTAAGTACTTCTGTAATGTAAACCTGTCTCTGTCGAAATGGAAGACCCCTCCACGGCAGATAGATTTCAGATAAATCTGATTCCTGTGTGGGAATATTGATCTACAGATCAGTTCTGGGCTTCATAATAGCATGGTAAAAGGGTACTGATCACCAATTGGATCCTGGATCAGCACTCTTGAGTGCCTATACCTACTACTCTTGAGCAGCTGATATATAGGAGAGCAGATACTTTTGTCTATGGTTGTGTTTTATCTACCCGAGTTAACGTTCATATTGTTCTTCTTTGCTTATGAAGACATACAGTTGTAATGTAGTTATTTTAATGCCTGTTAAATTGTTGACTCCTTTCTGGCTTTCTCTAGGTCAGGGGTCGGCAACCCTAGGCACGCGTGCCTGCTTAGAGAGAGAGATCTGGTGGAGAGATTGGAGGAGGAGGAGGAGGGTGTGCTTTGTGTGTGCACTGTGTGTGTGCCATCATGTTAGCCTCAGTTAAACCTTGCGACGCCTCGTTACATGAAGCTGTGTTCGGAGGTCCTGTGTGCTGATCTGTGTTCTGATCTGTGTTCTGATGTGTGCTGATCTGTGTTCAGATCTGTGTGCTGTGTGCTGATCTGTGTTCTGATCTGTGTGCTGTGTGCTGATCTGTGTTCTGATGTGTGCTGTGTGCTGATCTGTGTTCTGATGTGTGCTGATCTGTGTTCTGATCTGTGTGCTGTGTGCTGATCTGTGTTCTGATCTGTGTGCTGATCTGTGTTCTGATGTGTGCTGTGTGCTGATCTGTGTTCTGATGTGTGCTGATCTGTGTTCTGATCTGTGTGCTGTGTGCTGATCTGTGTTCTGATGTGTGCTGTGTGCTGATCTGTGTTCTGATCTGTGTGCGGTGTCATGTGACACTACACATATTTAATTGAGACCCTTTATTTGTTTATTTCAATTTAGCTGGAAATACATTGCTACATCATTCAGTAACATTTGCAGAGCCTTATAACAAAAACATTATTAAGGTCACCATTGTGACATTTTATTATTTATTTTTCTATTATTTCATTGAACATTGCACATGTTAAAAGCCATTTTTTACCAAGTCGTTCTTAAAACAATGACAATAAACAGTTTTATTAGGTTGAAATAATGTGGTTGTGTACTTATTTTTCTGTTAACTTATTATGGCTTGAAAACTTGTTCTCCTGGTGTTCTCCATTAGGCCTGTAGGTGGAGCTATGACAGCACACGTACAGTACACACACCGATGGTGTGTGATGTGTCCACAAATAAATGGGCGATTGTGAGTGAAATGGTCGCACTGTATGCAGCTGTTTGTCTGCATTGCATTCACCCCCCCCCCCCAACTCAGATTTAGGGTTGATACAACCATCATAATAATATTGTTAATAATAACAATAACAATAATGATGTAATAATGTAAAAATTATCATTAAAAAGACCTGATTATGAGAAAAAAAATGTACGATGCATGGAATATTGTTGAGGCACACTAGTTACAACTATATTTCAACCAGGCACTCCATGTCAAAAAGGTTGCTGACCCCTGCTCTAGGTGGTGCAGATAGAAGACATGATACCTGCCGTGCTGTTCTGTTCACCCCGTGTCTTTGTGTATCCTATGCCTTCGTGTTCCATGCCTTTCCTGCCTTCCGTGGAATTGCCCTTTGTTATTCTGTATTTCCCCTTGAGTCCGTTCCTGCTTCCTAGCCACATTTTCCAGCACAGCTGAGGTTTTTTGTTTCCGTGTCTTGAGTGTGGGAATATTGATCTACAGATCAGTTCAGTTCATAAATTAAATTAACGTTTTTAAAATCAACCGTTTTCAAGTATTATTATCACTACTATGTCACAAATACATGTAGAATGTAAAACGTTAGGTTGGCAATAGTTTAGCAATAGGTTAAAAGTGTATTTATATCATTTTAAGTTTTTATTTTCCACTCGTTTTTTGACCCGGAAGCGGAAATGGAAATGTTGAACCATGGGAATTGGAATCTTTTTGCGGCCATTTTGAAGAGGACCTCGCTAGCTATCGTTCAGTGGTGGAATTTCTCCGTTCTACACTTCCTGTGGTCCACTATGGTGTTTCAAAGTTCAGCGTTCTGAATTAATCATATCAATAATTGTTATGATTCGTGATAATAAGCTACAAAAGGTAACGTTTTTGACAAATATTGAAACACAGTCAGTTTCTCCACACTATTGTAATCATGTAGGAAGAATTAGATCTGAAATTAGTTACAAAATGGTTACACTGTGGGGGAAATAAAAAAGTACAGTCGATTACATTAAATATCAGTATATGTTATTATGCACGCCTGGTGATACTATATCCAAATTGAACTCGGCCATTTGAAAGATACTATATGTATATATATATAAATGTGCGAATTGGCTATAATAAGGTAATGTATAAGCATATATTCTATATTCTATAATAATATTTCAAATTGCATTGGTCCGGATGGGAGAATTCAGTACTGTATATACAAAACCTTCAATTTGATCATCTTCCCTTTATTAATTTCCTTAGATCTTTTGTACACATGATCTCAAGAGGGTACTGAATGAGCTCAGTGGCAGTTTTTTAAGTTTAGTCATTATTATCATGGTTTTATTCACTGTCAAAGATGAAAAGAAAAATCATAATTCATATTTTCCTTTGTTTCATCACAATTTAAGCAAGCCTAGTAATGGACACAATATTTCTGACACTGAGAATACATTCATTGAGGTCCATAGATGTTCCTAGATACCAAGAATATGCAAATATCCCTTGTAGAAGTGGAGCAATATTCCATTTACCTAGGTATACATTTTATGCAGATTTTCACCTGGGGTGGAACAGGTTAAGTAAAAGTAGAAATACCCATATAAATGAGTACTCTGGTAAAAGTCCTCTTTTTTTTTGATCAAATATTTTTATTTTCTTCTTTTTTCCAACATGAAACAAAACATATCACAATACAACAACAACAATACATAAAAAGACTTCCCAAGACAGTAACTCAACACCACATGACAAGACAACTGATACAACTGTACAGTGATCATCCTAACATGGACACTCGCTCGTTCTCTCCCCCCCTCCCCTCGCTCACCCCAGGACCTCAACATGAGTCACACTCACAATACATCACAATACATCACTCAGCAAAAAAAAAAAACAAGAATCAAAACAAACATTTCCAAACTTATATGCGTTCCCTCAACTTTGCCACTGTAGCAAATTACGATATCAGATTCCCTAACCCCTATAACACGTGCCGTGGATATCTCCAAATAGATCACGTCAAGGTAGGTGAGAAACCATACCTGACGTTGGATGAAACCAACGTGAGGCAATCAATGTTTTTGCGGCTGTGAGGCCGGCCAAAATGAGTTTTTTTCACCTGTATAGAGGTCGGTAATTTAGAGAGATCATTCAGTAATAATACAGAAGGAGATGCAGGTATGGTTAGAGAGAAAATGTCTGAGAGCTGATATGTAAAAATTTTTCCTGTAAAAGTCCTCCATTCTAAAGTATTTGCTATTGAATGTACTTAAGTATCTAAAATAAAAGTATCCATTCTACATGACGTTTGGGTATTCCAGTGCTTGGGATAATTAAATCCTTGATCCATTGATCTCTAAAGGTTATGTTAAAGTGGTGTGTGGTCCAGTTATGCTGCTCTGTTTAAAGGTTATGTTAAAGTAGTGTGTGGTCCAGTTATGCTGCTCTGATTAAAGGTTATGTTAAAGTAGTGTGTGGTCCAGTTATGCTGCTCTGAATACATCCTCTTGAAGTTGACGGGCTTCAAATCTGAAAGTATATCATCTTCATACATTTTTGTTTTCTATGCTAAATATTTTTCTTCAAAGTAACTAGTAACTAGATGAATTCAGATAAATGAAGTGTAGTAAAAGTAGGAAGTTCCCTAAAATTTACTGAAATTAAGTACAAGTAGCTTGAAATTGTATTACAGTACTTGAGTAAAAATACTTAGTAAATGTGAAAACAAAGATGGCTCCACATTGTAACAACCAACGGAACACACTCGTGACCACACATGCACCACAATTCACCTTTCAGGATATCCCAGCGGCGTTGGACGTATTCGGAGCAGTCGGATTTTGTACCGAGGGCCAATCACGTTGCCGGTGTTGATGCAGATGGAGATCTTCTGGATAGGCTGTAGATCTTTGTCAAACTGGGCCAGCAGGCGTGTGGAGGTGTACTGCTCAAACCTATACATCTTACTGGAAGAAGAGGGAGGGAGATGGAGAGTGAAATAAAACAACAGTTAAAGCCGCACTACGTAGTTTTGGGATATAAATTTGAACCTCTGCAAGGTCAAAATAATGTGTGCTATATCTTTAGTACTGAATTAATTAAGTGTCCCATGCAGTACTTGAAGTGGGCCAGTACTTCTGCACTTATTATTTTACAATTTGGCCTACCATGACTTTTTCTTGCATACCGGGACCTCTCACAAACCGACGGTACTCTTAGGTAATGCAGTTTATGTAGGATCAGGCGGATTCAGCGTGGCCCTAAATAAACGACATTACCCAGGGGGCACTATGTGATGACTGATTGATTGAAAACTTTATTAACAGATTGCAGAATGGATACAGTACAGCTCAATACATACAATTGTTAAGGGGATGCAGACCAGAGAAAGACTTTCGTCTTGTTTACATCAGGGTCCCCCCTTTTCAATTCATCAGGACATATATGACATACATGACATACAGATATTCAGTACTGCTACATCTATACATTTATGACATACCAGATTTGCAAATACAGTACTGTTTGTGATACAGAAGGAGTCAAGAAAAGGGAGTATATACATTTGACGTAGAAACTACATTGGAGGAGGTTGTGTGGGGGGGTTGGGTACATTGGGATATTGTCAACCATACTGGGTAATTTACATTGGACCATGCCGCTCACCTGTTCCCCTTCTCGCTTGCAATCCTCTAGCTTTGGCATGGATTGATTGTTCGTTAGATCGTTAGCATGCCTAACAAATGCAAATATATTGTAGTCTGTCCCATTGTTCTGACCAAGATTACGTTCCTTTTTGTCTCCTTGATGCGCACATGAGTCTGACATTGACGAGAAACCTGTCTATTGTCGCCCCCAACAGTGAAATGAGTACCGGCACTTATTTCTTTCCACTTCAAGCACTGGTCCTATGAACAAAACTGAATCCCTGGAACACCGTATGAAGCTAGAAACGATCTGTTTGGCTGAATGGATTCTTGGATTTGTGTTGAGATAAACATTTGTAACTAATTGTTCTAGAGGTCATTTTCCTAAAACTAGCTTTAAAGAGGCAGAGTGAATGCTCACATGTGTGATATCACCTGGATGTAAAAGACTGCTCCATGGACAATGAATGGGGTATTGACTTTATGGCCCATAAAAGGTTTATATTCTATTATTGCTAACAGTTCTGAACCAGAATTTAAGAGTTCAGACAAACATTTTATGTGCCCATAAAGCCAGTACCCCATTCATTGTTTTTGGAGCAACCGCAGCTTTAACATCCAGGCGATGTTGCAAATGTGAGGATACAACCTCAGGCAGGTTATAATAACCATACGTACCACCCTCCCCTCAGACAGGTTATAACCATACATACCACCCTCCCCTCAGGCAGGTTATAACCATACGCACTACCCTCCCTTCAGACAGGTTATAACCATACGTACCACTAGGGCGGGCCATCATTTTTTTTTTGGAAAATCAATCGAGTGGGGTGTCTAAAATATGTTTTTTTTGTGGGGAATTCAAATATGGGATTATTTTTCGGATCGGATAACTCTAACCTACATTGTTTTGGATTTTAAAATGGCCAATTTGACCATTTTACGCCCCTTGGCCATACATGGATGCCAACATGAATCTGAAGGAAATCCTAACATGCAAGGTGTCTAAATGATGTGTTTATTAATGGGGAATTCAAATATGAGTAAATTCTTCGGATCAGATAACTCTAACCTACATCATTTTGGATTTCAAAATGGCCGATTTTACAATTTTTCACCCCTTGGCCATACATGGATGCCAACATTAATCTGAAGGAAATCCTATCATGCAAGGTGTCTAAATGATGTGTTTCTTAATGGGGAATTCAAATATGAGTTCATTTTTGGGATAGGATAAATCTAACCTACATAATTTTGGATTTCAAAATGGCAGATTTTACCATTTGAACCCATTGGTATTGTATTACAAAATTGCCAAATGTACCCATCCCCTTTCAAAGATTAAAAAATATATGGGAAATCATTTGGAACATCATTTTGGATTTCAAAATGGCTGATTTTACCATACCCTTTTACCAGGTCAGCTCCTGCCCCCTCCCCTCTGTCAGTGGAAGAAAGCTAATGCTCTTTTCAAGTCACATGTTGTCAATAAAAAGGTGACCATCATGACCAAGCTCAAGGAGATGTGGAAGCAGGCAGTGAGCTTTTATCTTGGGAGAAGCAAACTTGAGAGTTTAATTGTCAAGTTGGACAAGTTATTTGATATTTGAACTTGCAAGTGCCAGATTACTAGTTGTGAGGGGGCAGGTTGTGAGGGTTGTGTGATGCAAGCCCACATTAACTGTTGCTGCAGCAAAGACAAAAAGATTCCTGTGAAAGATATTGCCTATAGGGACAGGGAAAAGGTTGGAAGTAAAAGACCACACCAAATGGCTGGAGCTGATCTGCCTGAGCACAAGAGACAGGTGACAACATTGGAAAGGCAGGGGATGGAAAAGAAGGCAGAGAAAAGGAGAAGGGGCAAAGAAGAAAGGTCGCCAGGAAGGATGTTGAGAGCGTCCTTACAGTCCCTGAAGTTGAGCTCATTCCTGAAACTGACCCTGCAGCTTCAGCAAAGCTGCGGAAAAATTATGATGAGATTCCAAACATTGCCCTTGCTAGTGTAAGGTATGGCATAGGGCTAAGGCCAACTGCAGCTATAGCAACTGCAGCCCTGATTGATGCAGGACTCATCTTAGAAGATGACACAAGTAAAGTGATTGATAAGAACAAGGTTAAGAGAGCACACGAAAAGTTGATGCAAGATCTGGGGGAAGAGTTTGAGGAGAAGTGCAGGGAGGAGGGGGGGGATCTCCTGTATCCTCTTTGATGGGCGGATTGACATGACCAATGTGATGATGGAAGCTGAGGGCAGTGACCAATCTTTTCCTGCAAAGATCAAGGAAGAACACTATAGTGTTGCTAGTGAGCCTGGCAGCAACTATCTGTTCCACTTTACACCAGAGAAAGCAACTAAAGAGGAGTCCCATGCAGAGCAGATTGCTAAGGTCCTGTTTTCCTGGCTGAAAGAGAGAGGTTCTGATAAGACCTTGTGGGCCATTGGAGGAGACTCAACCAATGTCAACACTGGAGTGAAGGCAGGTGTAATGCGGAAGATGGAGCTGCACCTGGGGAGAAAGCTGGTCTGGTTGGTGTGCAACCTGCACACTGGTGAACTTCCACTGTGCCGTCTCATTGTTGAAGTTGATGGGGCTACTCTGTCAGACAACAAATTATCTGGGCCAATAGGACAGCTCCTTGATTCTGTTACAGACTTGGAGATCAATCCTAACTTCACCAGGATCTTTCTTGGCCCTCCGCTGATCAAGCTGCCTGAGAAGATCATTCAAGATCTCTCAACTGATCAACACTATGGCTATAAGCTGGTCTGTGCAATCAGGGATGGAGTGCTTTCTGCGAGGCTGGCTCTGCTGGAGATTGGACCGGTAAACCACAGCCGCTGGCTCACCACAGCAAACAGACTCCTCAGGCTCTGGGTGTCAAAGCATCAACTTAAAAGAAAGAACCTGAATAATCTACAATGCATTGTGGAATTCATCATTGGAGTGTATTATCCATGTTGGTTCAACATGAAGGTCAAGCACTCCTGGATCGAAGGGCCTAGGCACATCCTGTTTCAGCTGGACTGCCTCAAGTCTCAGAGGAAGGAGGTGCTGGATGTTGTGATGCCAACTGTGAGAAGATCTGCTTGGTATGCCCACAGTGAAGCCATCCTCCAAACACTGCTGTGCTCTGAGGATCAAAAAGAGAGAATTGAGGGGGTGGAGAGAATCCTGGCCATCAGGGGATCCAGACACTCAGCTGGGAGACTCCTCTGTCAGGATCAGAAGAACACCTCACATCAATAGTGACGCTTCCAGCATTGGTGGCTTAATCAGCTGGTCAGAAGATGTGTCAGAGCCACCTCTCACCTGCTCCCTAAGCACCTTCGAGGTGAAGAACTTCATCAACACCCCCATGGAGGTTCTCAACTGGCCTTGCCACACACAAAGCATCGAGAGGATTGTTAAAATGGTGACTGAGGCCTCTGCTAAGTAGTTTTCACAAGAGAAAAGGGATGGAGGGATCAGGGCTCAGGAGACCAGCAGGAGGCTGATGTCCAAGAATGAATCCAAGCAGGACTTGTGCAACCTGATCAAATTCAAGAAGATAGAGGATTGATGGAGCCCCATGGATTTTCTCAATACATTGAGACGTTTGTTAAAATGGTTACTGTAACTGAGGGGTACAATTCCCTGACTGTATTGATAAGTATGGTATTATTAAACCACTACCTCTTGTACTTTAACTTCTGGCCATCCAGTACATGATATAGATATGATGAACACTTTCCCACCTGATGAAACGAAGTCCACACAAATGTACAAATCGAATATTTTATATAGCAAAAGGTATATACAACGTTCACTTGTTTACACTTATGATTTGAAATGCACTTGTATGGCAAATGAGTATTCGTAGGTAAATCAACATTGAATGTCCAATCTCTGGTTACGCAGGGAGTAAGTATACAACCTGGTTCCTTAGGGAACTATAGCGATGGTACTTAAATGATTATAGCCGGATAATGCAAAGGGGGGGTCCCGCTGGTTGTAAGTCAGTAGGGGGGGGGGGGGGGTTAGGAGAGCCGTGGTCAATATCCCATCTGGCCGACGATTTCTTGGGAGAATTCAAAGTCTTGAACACGGTGCCCACAGAACCTCGGTCCGCAGATGAATACAGCCGGACCCTCTTGTAGACGGTAGTTGCCGGTCCACAACGAAGAGACGTGAGGCGACCTCACTCGGGGTAGAGCGCCGTCTCACTTGGACTCCTCTCGGGGGGTAGTTCCAACACTTACCAGTGTTGGCTGTTATCCATGGCATAAATCAAAGCACCCAAAGCAAGTAGATAATCCAAGCCGTGTAGGGCTAGCCGTCGTCCGGGTAAGGTAATCCAATGTGCAGGTCCACTCGTCCTGGCCCAGAACTCCTCGGATGAAAGCACCACACGTGGTCTGCCCAGCCTGGTTAAGCTTCTAGATAACGCGAGGAAACGATGGGGGTACTGCTCACTTTATAACTCTAACCGAACGGTGCACCATACATAATAGACTATTATTAACTTAATAGAAATACGTCCCACTCGACGGTATAGTGCCAAACTATGACAATTCAACTATTAATCCACACGATGTCTCAATGCCATTCTGAGGCCAAGTTGACCATACTACACCACACGTGTATCGGGGTGAGGCTTAACGTCTTGCCACTAGGTTGGAGGGTAAAGAACTAAGGGCGAAGTGACTAAGAAAGTTCTACTTTACTTGCGCCATATATATATGCGCTGTGAACAAATAGTACCATCCGTATTTCGCCAGACGTATTCCTACGCGGAACCGGGGCCTGTAACGACATGTTCGTCGGCACGATTGAACTTGAACCAAGGGGCTTGGCTGCTGGCGCCAGGTTCTCGTCCAATGAGAGAATGAAACTATTATGGGCTGTTAGTAGACTAAAGGGATATTCAGTGTATATGTACACAGAATATACAAGGGATATCAAACGATATACAAATACTATTAAATATATATCCATAAATAAATATATATATTCGGTTTAATCTGATCCTTCACAACAGCCGCCCCCTAATTAGTCCCACCTAATTAGCTAAGCAGAGACAGATTAACCGCACTGTCTACCACTCAGGGTCCGCTGTAAGGGTCAGTCAACTCACAAAGTCATGGGGTCATGGTCGTCATCGATAGTGTCTGGGAGTCTGGGCAGTTCTATTAGCCTCGCCACGGGTCGTGTGTAAGTCCGCCCTTGGACGAGCACTTCAGCTGCTCGGACCTTGCCATCGGCACCGGTGATCACTTTGCTTACGCGGCCAGCCGGCCACATAGCTCTGGGTAGTGACTGGTCGATAATCATGACGACTGTTCCTTCTGTCAAATTGTCTCTCTCTTTTACCCACTTCTGGCGGGTCTGTACTGTAGAGACGGTAGGTAGTGGAGTAGAAAGCTGTTCCAAAACTTGTCAGCTAGTACTTGACTGTACCTCCACATTCTTCGGCCGTTCGCTTCTTCAGGCCTGTACATTGTCTGGGGTAGCGCGGGGTCCAGCCGCCCCATCAAGAGTGTGTTGGGGGTGACTGGGTCGACATCTGCTACATCACTTGAGACGTAACCGAGGGGCTTTGAGTTCAATACTCCCTCGATCTCCGTGAGGACTGTCATTAGGACTTCCTCCGCCACGGTCTGGGCCCCAAGCACGGCGTACAGGGCTGTCTTTATAGAACGTACTTCTCGTTCCCAGGTTCCACCGAAGTGAGGTGCATTCGGGGGGTTAAACTGGAAGTCAATCTGGGATGGAGCGAGGTGGGTCTTAAGTTCTGGGCCCATAGCTTGGAAGCTCTCTCTCAGCTCTCTTTCTCCGCCTTTGAAGTTTGTCCCGTGATCAGACAACAATGTAGACGGTTTGCCTTTCCGTGATGTGAATCTTCGGAAGGCCATAAGGAATGAGTCTGTGCTCATGGTTGGAAGGAGTTCGATGTGTATCGCTCTGGTGGTCATGCATTTGAATACAATACCCCACCGCTTCTCAGTTCCTCTTCCTTTCTTTATATACAACGGGCCAAAACAGTCCATGCCTGTGGAGTGGAATGGCTTGTCGCCGAGTCGGAGGCGACAGGGGGGTAGGTCAGCCATCCGGGGTATGCTGGGCTGCGCGCGCCACTTTCGGCAGTCTAGACAGGTTCGCTGGAAGCGCCGCACTGCTTCCCTCCCTTGAAGTATCCAATAGCGACGTCTGATCTCCGCGAAGACTCTCTCTGCTCCTGCGTGGTGCACATCCTCGTCGCATTTCTTTATGATCAGCTCTGTGACCTTGTGTCGGCTGTTCAAGACTATCGGGTACTTAACGTCATCCGGTAAGTCTGGAGCTCTCCGCAGACGACCACCCACTCTGATGAGATTATGGGCGTCGCTCTCGGGGGCTAGGTGGAGCAGTCTGCTGTCTGATGGGACGGGCTTTCCTCCCTGTAGACAGTCTAGCTCGTCGGGGAACGAGTCTCTCTGGGCTCGTTGTAGTAGAAGAAGTTCTGCTTCTTCGTAGTCAGCTGCTGAAATGTCGGCAGTGGGCTGAATCTCTGGGTGGTGCCACAGGAATGTCTTGAGCTGCGCACTCTGTAGGGTAATGCAATCATCTATGTTGGGGTCTGTGGAGGCGACTGTGCTCAGTCCACAGAACATAGGTTTCTTGTTCTCAGCCTCCTCTTTACTCGCTTCCCGTGGGGTGGGCGTAGGCCACTCTTCTTCCGGGAGCTTGAGGAACTCTGGTCCGTCACTGTAGATGTTGCGACGGGTGAGGTCATCTAGGGACATTCCCCGGGTGATGACGTCAGCTGGGTTGTGTTTGGTGTCCACATACCGCCAGCTCGCTGTTTCTTTTAACTCTTGAATCTCGGTGACTCTGACTCCCACAAAGACTTTGTATCTGCATGAATCAGACTTGATCCATGTGAGTACTGTCGTGGAATCTGACCACAAGATTGTTCTGTGCACCGGAATGGTGAGTTCACGTTGGATTAACGTGGCTAGATGCGCTCCTGCTAGGGCTGCGCAGAGCTCTAGACGCGGGATAGATTGTTGCTTTCGTGGGGCTATTCTTGAGCGAGCCAGGATGAAAGCAGTATGTATTTCTCCTCCCTCCTCTCGGGCACGCAAGTAGGCCACCGAGCCGTAGGCTACTTCGGAGGCGTCGCTGAAGATGTGTAGATCAATCTTGCATGTCTCTGGCCTCACTGTGGGTGGGAAGTAGCTGCGGCGTATATTGACGCCTGGGAGTGAGCGGAGTTCCGTCTCCCACTCTCTCCATGTGGAGGCAAGGGGTGCGGGTATTGGGTCGTCCCAGCCCTGGTCCTTGTCCCATAGTGCTCGTACAATCATCTTTGCCCTGGTGGTGTAAGGTAGAATACATCCCAACGGGTCATATTGTCTGGCGAGTGTTCTGTATACACTCCGTCTGGTGGTCGGTAGTGCAGTCGACCTTCCCTGCTCCTTGGTCAGGGGTGGGTGTTTATAATGGAGCGAGTCTGTTTTGAAGCGCCAGACTAGTCCTAATGTCATTTCTTGGGCTTCTCCTGGGATGGTCGCCATCCAGGTCTCGCTGCTTGCTGCCTTGTCCTCTGGGGAGAGGCTGCGCAATACTTGCGGGTCGCTGCTGGCCCACTGCCTGAGATCAAAGCCGCCTTTGATCAGGGAGGCGCGTAGCTTGAGTAGGAGAGCCTCGGCTTCTTCTTGAGTCGAAACGCTTTGTAAACAGTTGTCCACGTAGAAACTGTTCTTCACACTGTGTCGGACCTCTTCATCTTCTGCTGGGTCCTCTGCGACGTGTTTCTGTAGTGCAAATGTAGCACAGCACGGGCTGCATGTGGTTCCGAAGGGGAGTACTTCCCACTGGTAGATGGCTGGGTTCTCATCCCCGATCCTCTCTCTCCATAGGAACCGCAGCAGGGGCTTGTCCTCCTCCACTAGTCCCACCTGCAGGAACATCCCTTTGATATCCCCGCTGATAGCCACCTTGTCCTGGCGGAAGCGCAGTAGCACGCCTAGTAGGGAGGGGCCGAGTGTGGGGCCGGGCAAGAGCTCTTTATTCAGATTTTGGGATCCGATCTGGTAGCTGCAGTTAAACACAATGCGATCCTTGCCGTTGTGGTGGACCTTGTGATGCGGCACGTACCATGATTCGGTCGTCTGATCGGCCTCTTTAATGTCAATCTTTGTCACGTGTCCCGCTGTGATTAGCTTCTCAATCTCAGCGCGGTACACACGCTCTTGAGCGGGGTCTTTGGCTAGGCGCCGCTCTGTGTTCAATAGATAGCGCTCCGTGGCGTCTTTCTTTGCGTGAAAGGTGGGCATTCCCTCTCGCCTCAGGAGTGGAGTTGCGTATCTCATCACTCCGCCGACTGTGACTCTCTTTGTCCCCTGCTCGAGTAGGTTGATGGCGTAAATGTCTTCTTTAGAACGAATATCTTTCTTTTCGTTCTTAAAGGGCATTGTCTCTAGTGTCCATAGCCTCTCGACATGCTGCAGGAGAGTGGTGTCTTCTTCTGTCGTTCTGGAGTGGAGGCAGCTAGTGGCTGCTGTTCGGTTGAGAGATTTAGCGAGGGGGCCTTGTAGTGTCCACCCTAGGCGGGTCTCGACTGCTGCAGGACAGCCTCGGGGTCCTGTATGGACCCGGTCAATCGGGACTATGAGTTCTGCATGGTCGGAGCCTATCAGCAGGGTCGGGGTAGCGCCGTCTATGAGCGGGATAGGTAGTTGACGCAGGTGCACATATTTATCCATCAACTTGGCGATGGGGTAGGTGTACTGCGATAGTCCTATTTCTTGGCTGGTGAAAGCATTTGTAATCCTATACCGACGCTCTGGCTGCCCGTTTGCTGCGATAGTGAAGGAGACATGCTCGCCCTTTATCGTCTTTAAATCTCTTCTTATTGTCCGAATCGTCATTTGGTTCTCGCTCCCCCGCAGTCCCAGCTGGGCCGCAGCGGACGCGAGCAGAAGGGTCTTCTCTGACCCGTCATCAAGGACGGCGTAAGTGTCCATGACTTTATCTTGGTAGCTCAATGTCACACGGACTACCTTTAAGAGCACTTGGGCGCCGCTGCTGCTGGCGGGGTCAATGTACATGACACTTGCCTTGGTGCCGCTCGATGGTGCAGGTGAAGGCCGTCTTCTGTTACTGTCGTGTAGTATATCTAGATGGGCTCCGTCGCACCGACTGCACCTTTTCTTTAGGCGGCATTCGGCTGCCATGTGACTGCGCGCACATCGGTAACAGCGCCTGTTGGACTTTATCCATTGACTCACTTCTTCTGCATTCATCTTTGTGAACAGGTCACATTGTGACAGCCAGTGTTCTTTCTCACAGTAGGGGCACACCATCTTCCACTTCTCTTTTCTCGAGGGGGTACTGTGGCTCTTACTGCTCGGTACTGACTCTGATTGGTGCATGACAGTCACCGATCTTCTTCCATCATTTATTCTCCTGGGTCCCTCTCTGGAGCTTGGCGTGCTCCGCCCGAACGTATCCAGTCGTAAGCTGCTGACTTCTCTCGCCAGGAAGTCGGCTAGATCAAGGAGGGATGGTTCGGGGCCGTTAGGATCCCGGTAGTCTCTCTGCCGCCTAAAACGCTCTTGTCTTGCGGGTGGCAGCTTCTCCAAAATCCTCTCGACGTTAGAGTTGGCGTATAGCTCATGCATGCCCTTTTCCCGTTGCGCTCCCAGCATCCCTACCAGGGACTGCACTTTGATTGACAGGTCGTCTAATGAGCGATTGTCTGTTGCTGGGGGTAGGCGATCAATATGCCTTATCTCTTGGATTACGTAATCCCATATACGTCCATATCTCTGGTCCAGCGCTGCTAGAGCTGCGGTGTATGGGGTCGTAGAGGTGGCATAGGCTAGCGCTATATTGTGCGCCCGGGGTACTTTCAGGTGCTTCAGTAATATTGCATACTTGTGGCGTTCATCAGCGACATCCACCATCATTGTCTCTAGGCACATCCGGAGCTCCGTGTACTGTGCCCGATTCTCATGGGTGAAATCTGGGACCATCGGTGTGCCAATGTATGACGCCGTGGATGGCTGATACATCGGCGAGCGTTGGGGGAGAGGCCTCCTAGGCGAGTCTCCTCTTGCGCCTCTCGGTGGGCTGGTACCGGCAGGGTACCATGGCCCGCTGGTCCAGGTGCTATTCCTCGGGGCTGGTCGTGCGTCATGCTCACCCGTGAATAGAGTCGGGGGTCTGTAGCGCAGCGCCGAGGGGGTATAGCCTGGGCTGTACTGGACCTCCTGGTCCGGTGGAGTACTGTGCTGTCGTCGGGCTTGGTTCTCCTCCTCTCCCTCTTCTTCTTCTATCAGGTCCTCTAGATCCTGTAGTCGTTTATTTAGCTTCTCCGTAGTGCATGCCGCTCCTTCCTTGTAGCTGGGTCTCGCTTGGACCGGTCTGGGAAGGGGGTCTGCGGGGGGTATAGGCTTGGTCTGTTGGTCAAGTTCAGGGTCGCTTGCTCGGTTAGGAGACGCTGCCCTTGACTGTTGTCTCGACGAGTTCCTTGAACCCCTGGCGGAGGGAGAGGGTGTTGCCTTGAGGATCAGCTGCTCCATTAGCTGTGCTTGTAGTCTGTCGCGCTCGGCTTGTATTCTGTCACGCTCGGCTTCGCGCTCGGCTTGTATTCTGTCGCGCTCGGCTTCGCGCTTGGTGAGATCTGCTTCTCTTTGGGCAGCGGCACGCTGGGTGTCGGCCCGGTCTCTTGCCATATTCTCTTCCGTCTGAAGGCGTCTCAGCTCCAGACGTATGTGCTCTTCTTCGCTCCGTTGCTGTGCTTGGAGTCGATCGCGTTCGCCCTGAAGTCGATCGCGTTCAGTAGAGGCTGTCAGGCTGGCGAGGAACGCCTGTGATAGCATCCTCTCCGCTTCGCTGGGGGAAGACGCTTGTTGAGGTGAGCCGCTCCTGGCTGTACCCGCTGGGGATGCGTTCCCCTGCGGGGAGTCCTGGAGCTCTATCTCCTCGGCGCTCTCCTCCTCTTCTTCCGTGCAGAGTTCCACCTCTGGCGGGTTGTCTTCCTCCCGGAGCTCTGGGGGGTCTACTTCTTCGGTATTGGCGGGGGGTAAAGTCGTGTCAGTTCCCTCCTGGTCCCCACCGCGAGTTTGGTCAGTTAAATTAGAACCCACTAGGGCCTCTGTGGTCGGGGTATCCTGGTTGATAGGGTCGGACATAATTTTACTTTCTACTTTTACCGCGTTCACCGTTTGTAGAAGGCTAGGTAGTTGACTGACAGCGTAGTCCTCTAAGTACTGAGGTGTCTGTCATCTGCGCCGCGGGCGTTCTACGTTAGGAGGACCGTTTCGTGGAGTGTTCATCATAGGCCATTTCAATATTAATAACACTATATTAATATTACACTAGTTACCCTCCGGCTCGAAGGACCAATTGTAACTGAGGGGTACAATTCCCTGACTGTATTGATAAGTATGGTATTATTAAACCACTACCTCTTGTACTTTAACTTCTGGCCATCCAGTACATGATATAGATATGATGAACACTTTCCCACCTGATGAAACGAAGTCCACACAAATGTACAAATCGAATATTTTATATAGCAAAAGGTATATACAACGTTCACTTGTTTACACTTATGATTTGAAATGCACTTGTATGGCAAATGAGTATTCGTAGGTAAATCAACATTGAATGTCCAATCTCTGGTTACGCAGGGAGTAAGTATACAACCTGGTTCCTTAGGGAACTATAGCGATGGTACTTAAATGATTATAGCCGGATAATGCAAAGGGGGGGTCCCGCTGGTTGTAAGTCAGTAGGGGGGGGGGGGGGTTAGGAGAGCCGTGGTCAATATCCCATCTGGCCGACGATTTCTTGGGAGAATTCAAAGTCTTGAACACGGTGCCCACAGAACCTCGGTCCGCAGATGAATACAGCCGGACCCTCTTGTAGACGGTAGTTGCCGGTCCACAACGAAGAGACGTGAGGCGACCTCACTCGGGGTAGAGCGCCGTCTCACTTGGACTCCTCTCGGGGGGTAGTTCCAACACTTACCAGTGTTGGCTGTTATCCATGGCATAAATCAAAGCACCCAAAGCAAGTAGATAATCCAAGCCGTGTAGGGCTAGCCGTCGTCCGGGTAAGGTAATCCAATGTGCAGGTCCACTCGTCCTGGCCCAGAACTCCTCGGATGAAAGCACCACACGTGGTCTGCCCAGCCTGGTTAAGCTTCTAGATAACGCGAGGAAACGATGGGGGTACTGCTCACTTTATAACTCTAACCGAACGGTGCACCATACATAATAGACTATTATTAACTTAATAGAAATACGTCCCACTCGACGGTATAGTGCCAAACTATGACAATTCAACTATTAATCCACACGATGTCTCAATGCCATTCTGAGGCCAAGTTGACCATACTACACCACACGTGTATCGGGGTGAGGCTTAACGTCTTGCCACTAGGTTGGAGGGTAAAGAACTAAGGGCGAAGTGACTAAGAAAGTTCTACTTTACTTGCGCCATATATATATGCGCTGTGAACAAATAGTACCATCCGTATTTCGCCAGACGTATTCCTACGCGGAACCGGGGCCTGTAACGACATGTTCGTCGGCACGATTGAACTTGAACCAAGGGGCTTGGCTGCTGGCGCCAGGTTCTCGTCCAATGAGAGAATGAAACTATTATGGGCTGTTAGTAGACTAAAGGGATATTCAGTGTATATGTACACAGAATATACAAGGGATATCAAACGATATACAAATACTATTAAATATATATCCATAAATAAATATATATATTCGGTTTAATCTGATCCTTCACAACAGTTACAGAGGTTTCTGCTGAGTAGTTCTGGAAAGAGCTCACCTATTTATGGCTGACGTTGACTTTAAGTTTGTGTTTGTAGGTTGGTGGCTAAAGCAGTACAATAGGAGATCTTGCTGTCCAAGAATGAGTCCAATCAAGATATTGGAACCTGGCAAAGTTCAAGAAGGAGATCGAGATTTAGCACTTGTTTTGTTTGTGTGCATTACAAATACAATTTATTATTGTTAGTATTATTATTATTATTATTATTATTATTATTATTATTATTATTGATCTTTGGAGTTGTATCCAGTTATATACAGTTCACTTGTTAATACATTTGATGGCTTTGTCATTATAAATGATTTCCCATATATTTTTTAATCTTTGAAAGGGGATGGGTACATTTGGCAATTTTGTAATACAATACCAATGGGTTCAAATGGTAAAATCGGCCATTTTGAAATCCAAAATGATGTAGGTTAGAGTTATCCTATCCCAAAAATGAACTCATATTTGAATTCCCCATTAAGAAACACATCATTTAGACACCTTGCATGTTAGGATTTCCTTCAGATTCATGTTGGCATCCATGTATGGCCAAGGGGTGAAAAATGGTCAAATCGGCCATTTTGAAATCCAAAACAATGTAGGTAGGAGTTATCCGATTAGAAAAATAATCCCATATTTGAATTCCCCACAAAAAAACACATATTTTAGACACCCCACTTGATTGATTTTCCAAAAAAAAAAAAGTATGGCCCGCCCTACTAGTATAGTGTTGTAGTATATAGTGTTGTTTACTCTAGGGTCTTCATGGACCTCCTCTGAACCTAATCATCCCAGCTGCTTGTAACTCTCTTTAGCTATCAATCCAGTACAGGGTGTCTATGCTGCTCTTCATTGAGCCCTGAAGAAATCATGTAGCCTCCTGACTCACATTAATACATTAAAATAAATTGAAAATGTCTGTCAATGATGTAAATGGACTGAGTTAAAAAACAATTGATATCAATCCAACACCAGAGTCAATTAACACATACACCTTTACCACAACATCCACCTGTTTCCAATCAACTAATTAGACAAAGAGAAAGATGATTGGCTGTCAAACCTGCAGAGCACCTGAACCTAAGAGGCCTGTGAGATAAGACAGCTCAGTGTGGGTTTGCTGAAAGTGGACAAAGGGGCCAGGATTTCTGTAGCTTTTGGAATAGATGCAAACTATGGCTAAAGCTGTAGGACTTGTTCTAAGGTAAAGTTTTGATCCATTGTGTTGGAATGTTGTGATTCTGATATAAGTTATGTTTAATCTAAATAAACTTGTTTTTGTTTAGAGTGCTGCTGTTGTCTTCGCTGACTGGAAGACAGCATGCAAGCGGTGAGTTAACCCTTTTCAAGAACAACCTGATTATTACCCATTCAAGAACTACTGATTGTCAGGCTTGTGAATTAACTTGATGTGATATTGTTTCTATCAACAGCTTACAGGTCTGCATCTGTAACCAAGGCTAAAATTCTTGGAGATGCTACAGGGCCAGAATTGATCTACCAGCCTGTCTACAGTAGCTATAATGTTCGTGATGAATCACTTGTTGGTAGTTATGGTCCAAGCTCAGGTTCCCTCAACAGTTATGATCCCAGTAAATCGCTTGTTAGTTTTGGTCTTGGCTCGCATGACTACAGTGACACTTAACTAGCACTGGGTATTCTTTGGGTAGGAGGGGCGGAATACTGGCAAAAGCCATACTTGGTCATTTACTGTACAACTGGGTTAGGACATTTGTAGGGGCCAGTTTCGAATTGCAGTCTCCCGTAGGTGTTCTTAGAGTTTTTGAAAGTGGGTATAGATTCACATTCCTTTACAGCTTTGGGTAGGGTGTTCCACATTGATGTGGCATAATTGCGAACGTGTTTAGTCCCTTGTTTGAGCCGAATCTGGGTTTAACATGATTTGTGGAGCTCCCTCTGGTGTTGTGATCGTGGTATTCACTGACCTTTGGGAAGTATTTTGACATGTACATGGGTACCTTGGTCGTGTAGTGTATCTTGTAGACCAGGCCCATTGCAAGTTGCTGTACTCTGTCGTCTACTCTAAGCCATCCTAGGTTGTCAAAGTGGGCAGGGGTGAGGTGGGTTCTAGGAGTAAGGTCAAGCAGTAGTCTGACTAGCTTGTTTTGAGATGTTTGTAATTTTTGTTTTAGTGCCTTTGAGGTGCTTTGGTACCATGAGGTGCAAGCATAGTCTTAGTACCCTTGAATGAGTGCTCCTGCCATAGTCTTCAGGGTATTCTTGTTTACCAGAGATCCGGTACAAGAATCGAGTTCGTTGGTTGACTTTTTTTATTACATTTGATGCCATTTTGTCACAGGAAAGATTAGCCTCTAGGATGGAACCCAGGTAGGTTAATTTCATCTTTCCTTGTGACAATATTGTCACCCACTGTAACCGAGAAGCCGTCTGTCTTGCTGAGTTTGTTATTTGAACCGAAGAGAATGGACTCTGTTTTGCCCATGTGTAATGATAGTTTGTTGTCGGCGAGCCATATGCAGATTTTGCCTAGTTCCGAGCTGAGGGCTTTTTCAACCTCTAACTTGTTCTTGTCAGAGACCAGCAGGGCTGAGTTGTCCGCAAACGGGAACAAGTTGCAGTCACAAGCTGACGACATGTCATTTGCATAAATTAGGAATAGTAGCGGTCCTAGTATGCTTCCTTGTGGAACACTACAGCTCACTGTGAGAGGGGGGGTAGGGTACCGTTTACCTCCATCTGTTCTCTCCCCTCCAGGTAGGATTCACTTCCTGTGAATAAACAATTCTTTATATTAACATTATATTGTGCATTGGAAACACAAACATACTTAAAATGAGTAAATATTATTCATTTTAAACATGTTTATTTTATTTCTATAAAACATCTTCTTCCCCTCTCTTTACCAGGTGGGACGGCGCCCCCTAGTGGAGAAACCGCCACTGGCCAGCAGTTCTTGACGTCAGCACAGACTTCCTTGCAACCCTACCCCTTTTCTTGATCCTCCAATCACAGCTGTCGCTTACCTCGGACAAACATTGTAGTTCCGCCACTCTGACCCACTTTCGTTGTTATCGTGGAATGCGGAAGTAAAGCGCCTCAGGGGGGGTCCGTAGTTCAAGCTCTCAGCTCATCGCCATTCATTTCATTGTTGCCGAGGCGGCACTCGCTCGTAAGTTTACTTTACTTTACTTACTTACTGCATTTTCTTTTTACATTTTAACGCATTAGCAGACCACTCATGGATGTAGTCAATAGTGGTATTTTATGTAGCAATCTTTAGTTTATGTTTATCATAAGTTAATAGCTTGTTAGATTCTAAATGCAGTTAGATAACGTTACCATGTATATGTAACGTTAAATGTATATCTTTTCTGGACACTTTTTGTATCACAAACAGTACTGTATTTGCAAATCTGGTATGTCATAAATGTATAGATGTAGCAGTACTGTATATCTATGTCTTGTGTGTCATATATTTCCTGATGAATTGAAAATGGGGGACCCTGATGTAAACAAGACGAAAGTCTTTCTCTGGTCTGCATCCCCTTAACAATTGTATGTATTGTACTGTACTGTACCCATTCTGCAATCTGCAAACCAAGAATCAAGAGGTTTATTTGTCACATCATTCCAGGTTCAACTAGAAGACTGATAAGGTGAATATGCCTACCACATTACTACTACACCTGCATATAACCCATACAACTCTGTATGATATCAATAATGCTGTAAATACCGTATACATATATTTATATTTACCGTATATATATTTATACACTTGTCGGTATATACCATAGTGTCTTTAAACCTGTATCACTGTAGATAATAATACTATAACACCGTACATACTGTACATCTGGTTATAATTATTACTCAGTAGTACTCTTTATATATTTTGTATCCAGTCTAATCACCTGTACATTGAATATTGCTATTGCACTTTACTGCTATATTTGCACTCCGGTTGGATGCCAAACTTATTTCCGTTGTACTGTACTTGTGCTGTATAATGACAATGCATTTTAATCTAATCTAATACAATTTTGTGTTGAGCGACATTTTATCTCATGGCACAAGGGCATATTAAACATATTTTCCCTTATTCTGAAATACAGTATATATAAATATATATATATATGTTTTATATATATATTTTTTTTTGATAGATTAGAAGATAACCATTTGCATTCGAGGCACAAATGTCTCTGACTTCTTTCCATGTGCAAGCCTGCCAAGATAACTCAAATCTCTGCAGGCTTTCTGGATTAAAGGGGTTAATTGTGCTAGCCATGTTGATTAAAAAACAACACATCCGACCAATACGATTTTAACCCTCGAAAGTGTTGCATGCAAATCTTAAGAGGGCCGGCCAACAATTGCGTGGCCCACAATCTATAGGCGTGGGATTGAACAGGGTCTGGCTACAGTCCCTGGATCAGTGGGGAGGGTCTGTCTGTTGGGATGGAGAGGCTGGTGGAGGGATGGAGAGGCTGGTGGAGGGATGGAGAGGCTGGTGGAGCGATGAGGAGGCTGGTGGAGCGATGAGGAGGCTGGTGGGACGATGGAGAGCCTGTAATATTAAATAAGGTGCAACGTTATTGTCTGAAATAATTTTCACAAATGATTTAATTCATATTAAATGTATATTGACTTACCATTTGTGTAGAAGCGATGGAGACTCGGGGGAGACGATGGAGAGCCTGTAATATTAAATAAGGTGCAACGTTATTGTCTGAAATAATGTTCACAAATGATTTAATTCATATTCAATTTATATATTCAATTTATATATTGACTTACCATTTGTGTAGAAGCGATGGAGAGGCTAGTGGGGCGATGGACAGCCACGCTAGGTGGTGGGACATTTGTAGGAGCAACGGTCAGACCAAACACGTCCATGGCAACGATCAAGGTGTTTGTTGGGGGCCTGCTTGTTGTAGGCCTAGATGTTGCTTGGCTTTGCTGGTCCTTCTTTGCCCTTTTTGTCTGGCTTTTACTCCCAAGATGCCCATCGTCAGACAGCACTGTTTTTCTTTCAGCCCGGATGTGCTTTGCTGCGATTCTCAACCTCAGCCTGATGTATCTGTTGGTTATTTTCTTTTGTACATCATGGCATGAGGGTAGTCTGCTGTCTAACAGCTTAGCCTCTCTCCAGCAAATCCATGGCATTTGGGAGCTTCATGAGGGCGGCACTGGTCTTGTTTCGGAACAGCTCCTCGATTTGCCGGACTAGAACAAAGGCCTCTTGTGACGGCCGACAAAGTGCACCTGGTTTGAATTCCTTCAGCTTCAGTAAAATACTGTGCTCTCCTTCAGGACTCTCATCATTGTGCTTAATTGCATTTTGGCATTCAGCACAAATGTTGGAATAACTGATCACTTTCTTCACAATGTAGCCCGTAAGATGGTAGAGAGCACAGGTCTCGGTTTTTGTGGGGTCAGGTGCAGGGCTGCACTCCATCAGATCTTCTATTCTGAGAACAGGACTGGGAAATGTCTCCTTTGCGTCCAGGAAGTCTGCCAAAAGGCTGTTGTCATCCTCCTGATAGCTTCCTGATTTGACTGTTGCAAGAAACTGCCCAACTGATATTGATTTCAGTGCCTGCTGAAACTCCACTGGAGTTGGGACTGGATTCCTCTGTCTTATGCAGCTGAATAGATTTTCAAGACAGTCTTGGGTAAACCTGCTGGTCATCACAAACAAGTGTCCCTGGGCCAGCATGTCTTCTTGGATTGATAGTATTGTTGATGTTGCCATCACAATCCCTGTTTGCACAGGCTTCCATCTAGCCGGTTGTCCAATCTTCAGCCCACGGAACAGTTGGACCGTGTCCTGGAGGAAACTGATGGCCTTTTGGTATTCCTCCATCTTGTGCCTGCTCAGTGCCATTACTGGGTGGCGAGAGGACATGAGGTCAAACCAATGGTCCACCTGCTCCAGGAACCATGCTGTTGTCTGGTAAGAGGGGGGTCGTTGTTCCCGCTCCACCATGTATTTCAGGCCGGCACTTGTTGCCTTGCTGAAGACATTCAACGCAGGGCCCACCTTCATCTTGTCGAAATGACTGGGCTGAAGGGTTTTACGTGAGAGGTTTGGAGCAATTTTCAATACCAACCCCTCTTGAAAATTCACCAAATCGTTCAATGGACTAATTGAAACCTCGTTGGATGAGAGGTTCTCCTTCTCCACCGTATGTGGTGGAATTGTAAACATCTGTCCACGGACCAGGGCACTCTTCAGGTTCTTCACCAGATGTGGGACATCTGGCATGAAATATAGCCTCCTGTCTGGTCTTGCTGGATGTGGGACAAACGTTTTGTTTTGGTTCACTCCAAAGGCCTTCCACATTGCCAGATTAGGGCTGCCCATGTCGGTGGTGACATTAATTACATGTAGCCCTATGGAAGCTGCTCTGTCAATAATGTCCAGAATGATGGGTTTATAAATTGCTCCATTAGTGGAATTGCCACTGTAGTGGTAAGCCACTACTTGTTTCCAGCGTGTCGTGGTCCCTGACAACATAAAAACACACGCATGTGTTGCCTCTCCTGTGTGGCCGGGTAACGTCACGTCCCCATAAAGTTTCCCTGTCCCCAGATGCAGCTCCACGCTGGGTGTGATTGACATCTCGTCCAGAGTCAGCACACACTCCCTCTCCATCTCTGTCAGGCCATCTACTTTCAGCTTCAGTATGTCAAACACCTCCCCTAATATTCCTGGTTCCATCTTTATATGCTGCAGTCTCCTTTGCAGGGTTCTGATGTCGGGGAGAGGAATCTCCATCTCCTGAAGCAGCCTGTAGCCTGTTGAGCCTGTGGCAAAACAGATTTTTATGGCCTTTTTAATTATGTCATTTCCCCATCTCATGCCCCTCTTGCTCTTCATACCAATCGCTAATCCAGCTAATTTCTTTTCCATGACAATTTTTTTTTTTCCGTAGGACCACATTCATTCTTTGTCTTTTTAGGGCTGCCTCTAACTGATGTATTTTTCTTTCTAACTCAACCCTCAGGTCTTTCTCACTGGCTCCTGGTTCACTTGGACGCTGCACACTAGTTTCTGGCTCATTGGCTCCTGGTATGGCCCTCTCATCAATCTCCTCACAGTCTTCACCTTCGTTGCCCTCTCTTCCCTCATTTTCCCTTCCTGCCTCAATATCTGAAATGATGACATGGCATTGTCAGTGAGGGTGTACTGTGTAGGCTAGTCATTGAAATTAGAAATATTATATAAATTATAACTTCATGTTTATTCATACCAAAGTTAATTTGAGCACAATATGTGTGGTCACTGGCCACTGTATGAATATGTGCTGGAGGTTCTGGGGTTCTCACAGTGGGACCCTTCCTCCTCTTGGGTCTCGGGCGATGCACAAATAGTGTCGGAACAGCATCAGCCTTCAATTTCAGATGGCCTTTTCTGTTTGCTGTGAACTGGTCTCCCTCAAAATGTGCCTGCAGAATAATTCCAGACTTTACCCCATAATTGCTAATCACAATTTCATTGTAGTCATGTACATATTACTGTAAAATAAATTGAACCTTAATCCACAAGTGAAATGTCCAAATGTGGAGTAGAAATGTAACGTACCGCACACAGTTTTCTACTATTGTAATTTCGTGTGATGGTCAGGTTGCTTCTGCTGACTTTGGCCAACCATTTTCTTCTTCTGTCTGTGTCCTTTGGGAACCCATACAGATCCCTTTCTCTGACCGATTGGTGCACCCGAATGCTGAACAGCCGACCATGGTAAGACGTTGATCTATAAAAGTTCGATGTTATGATTAAGCAAGCAAAATATGTATACTAAAATATCAAGTTTCCCACAGCAGAAACTGGTGGGTCAACTCTAAACCCTCTAAAATATTGAAATCAAATAGTTTTATTGTCTCGTACACCTCTTGAAGCAGGATGCTTGCATGCTGTGGAATGGAAATGTTAGAGATGAGAAGATGCGAGATGTGTGTTGTAGAGTGCATGAGCAACTCCATAACTCTCTATCTCCCTGTTTTGTTTTCTAGGATAAATTACCACTATAATGACGTGCATGTGTCCAGTCTGTGGTGAGCAGCAGTCGTGACAGAAAGGCCCTAGCACTACAAACGACAGGAGTGGAAGACTGGACCTCTACATGGACATGGACATATTATAGGCCTATAATAATAAAAAAATTGTGGAATGCAATTGGTTGCTTTGTATATTTTGTACTGTTGACCAAACTTCTTTCTTGGCTTAATTGAGTAGTATCAATGGTTACAGTATGAAATGTAAATGCAGAGTAAACAGCTTGATATGATATTCACTGCATTTTCACGTGTGCATGTATGAATGTCTTATACTATACTTATACTATAGATAGCATTAGGATGTGTAGAGGCACAAGTCTCTCTGCCACTCACCTGAAATGCTATTATATATATTGAATATAAATAGCCCACATATAATGTGGGCTGATTAATACAATGATGCTTGATTGTGTAACAACTGGTGATATGGCTCATGTAAAATAAGTCAGCTAGCACAGCTAGCATTTAACGTTCGAAATTGCCGTCATCGCCTAGTGATATAATGTAAATATTAAAGTAGCAGATATGCAATGCACATTGTATTAATAAGTACCAAAAAGTGCTGTAACTGTAGTAGCAGAGCCGTATAATTAGTTATGCTGTTCTGTCCCGCTGATATCAAGTTGACAGGAAGGCCAAATTGGAACTACAGGTAGCTACGTGAGCCACGTGATATCCTGTCGGCGAGATCAAAGCGTGTCGCAAAGGGCTCTGGTTTGTTTGTACGAGGAAGTCCGAAGTAAGCGACAGCTGTGATTGGAGGATCAAGAAAAGAGGGCAGGGTTTGAGACGGGTCTATTTCAGACGTACTTGAAGATACTCCCCTTTCCCCAATCGCATGTCATCAGAGCATAGGCTACTCTTAGTTTGAGGTAAGGCAACTTATAAAAGTTGTAATTTGTGCTTTATACATTATCTAGTTGTTACATGTTCCGTTAAATATTTCATTCACCCTGTGTACATTCTGTTCGGATCCAATCTGGTCGTATTTAACACACCTGACGACCGGAGCTATTGATATGCAAATAGCGAGTGCACTCAGTTGATTTCAGGAACGCACGCGCGCGGCGCACCACTGGGAAGCACACACTGCTAACGAATGAATTTCCGCGCCGTCTCTCTCACTTGAGCGCGCGGAAGCCACCGAGGAAGGCACATTGCCTAGTCTATATGCGAAGTCATCTATTTTAGAATGATCAGTGTGTGACTGTACTCTAAAGAGCAGCGTGGAGCCACAGCAGCTCTCTCTCGCCCCCCCCCTCTCTCTCTCTCTCTCGCTCTCTCTATCTCCCCCCCCTCTCTCTCTGTCTCTGTCGGGACAGACAGGCAATCAGATATAAACAAACAGACAGGGCGGGGTACTACTATAGTAATATTGTTTATTTGCATTTGGAAAGATAGACACATTAGCTGGCTGAACAACATCTATTGAAAGATAGAGAAAGGCATAGGGAGAATAAAGAGAGAGAGAAAAAGATAGAGCTGTACTGTATTGTATACCCATTCTGCAATCTGTTAATAAAATATACACTGATATAAGCCTACTGGTTGCTGTTCAATCATAATCATAATTAGCTGTCAGGAAACAAATAAAACGTTTGTCATTATAGGTGACAAGGTGGATTGACTTAATGACTGCTATATCCTGCTATTATTATTATTATGCAACATTGTAATAGTTATAAACAAACATACAGACGGGGGGGTTGGGCGTTTATTTGCAGATACAGACACAGCTGGTTGAACAACATCTATATCTGTGGTATATGCAGATATTCAACTGTATTTCTGTGACAATGCGCGTCGCCTCAAATAGGATTGAAGCGAAAAAATAGCTTGCCGCTAGCGGCCAGTGTGCCTACTGTCGTCCGTTAACATGGGAGCGGAAGTGAAGAGGCAGCCGCCCGTCCGTCTGTGTTCATTCGTCAGCAGTGTGTTTGTGCCGTGAAGGGAACGCCTCCCGCGTGTAGCGGGAAAAATTTGACTTTTATTTTTGGTTGCACGCAAACTGTCCAGGTTCTGATTTCATACACACACACTACTAGGCTATTACTACAGCGAGCCCCACTCATTTATATATAGTGCAAATTAATTGTTCAAATGAAGGCATCCAATATGATTAACGGTTCACTGATCATGAAATATGAACTAACTATACAATTTTTTGGGTTGCACACAAATGATGCTGTCCAGGTTCTGATTTCATACACACACACACTACTAGACATACTACAGCGAGCCCCACTCATTTCATATAGTGCAAATTAAGTGTTCAAATGAAGGCATCCAATAATATATTAACCATTGTCTTACCTTAATGCAGATAAATGCGACGTTTCGTCTTGGTGAGAAAGACCGTTCACAACTTTAATCACAAGTTGCAATGAAGTGAAAGTTTTTTGTAATTTAGATCTCATCATGCTTTGAAAACAATGTACATACAGTAGCTCTAAAAAGTTTCCACGATTTGTTGAACTCAGACTCATCATGTCCTCTTAGAGCAAGCCCTTGTTTGCCAAGATAAAACAACATACAGCCTCAGCCCTCAGGTGATCGGTAGTTATGCCCAGGGCCAGCCCGGTGCAGCTTCTAAATTACTTTGTTTATGCCTTGGAAAAATACCGTATATATCCATTTTGCTTTTTGAAATTTGACTCAAAATAGTGCGCTGGTGTTCGCTACAAAGCGATCGGCGGGCTGAAATTCAGAACACAGATGTTTGCTTACTGCGGCCTGCGGGATCAGGATGATCATGTGAATGATGTGAATGATGTGATTGGCTACATTATTTAACCTGAGCCTATGTGTGATTGGTTACTGCCTGTACCTGGAATGTTAAACGCTGCCACCGATTGACACCTTCGTCGTTGACACCTCGGCCAGCCGGCTGCAGCACAAGACACACACAATAGCCAGCAGCCTGCGCACATATTATATACATTTCAAGATTCCGAGCATAATATTCTGGGTAGGCATAGCCCCCCCTAGCCTATATATACCCGCCGCCTATGGGGACCCTGATGGAAACAAGATGTCTTTTTCATGTCTGCATCCCCTTAACCCAGTGCTTCTCAAACTTTTTCTGTCAGGCCCCCCTTTGGCGGACCAAAATATTTTGGGCCCCCCCCTCGCCCCAACAAAATTAATAGTCATGAAATGGGCCATGTTTAAATTTATTGAAACAACACCAATATCGTGACCTTTCAAATTGGCCCTATATTTTGTTTTCAGAGCTGTCATGGATGAAAAGCCAGCTTCACACAGATACTGTATGTGGTGCTGAATGGTATCAACACCTTAACTGCTGCATCATGAGATACTTGGTGGGCCATGAGATGAGATACTTGGTACTCGGCATCACACTCTGAAACTAGCTCTCTTGGTGGTATCGGATGAGATTTCAAAGAGTTCTTCCAAGAGTTTGGATGGAGATGTGTCAGGAAGCTTTGTCTCAATGTTGTCTGTAAAGGTTTTTTTTATCCAGAGTAACTTGGTGATCCTTTTCTGTGTTTTATTAAATAATGATTTTCAGATTTTGAGAAATGGTATTTTCATGGAGAACTTTAGTGATAATTTTCTGGAATCCAAAAAAAAAAAAATCTCAAGGCCCCCCCTGTCATGCCTCTGCGCCCCCCCTGGGGGGCGCGCCCCCCACTTTGAGAAACACTGCCTTAACCAGTGGTGCAGTCGTAATATGGGCCAAGGCCAAACTTCACGTGCACGCGCATACATGTTCCCTCGGTTGCGCACAGAACGAGTAGGGGATATCTGCAGAGCCACAGAGCCCAGGCGTGGATGGGTTTGAGGCGGGGCTTCGTGGCGTAGACGAGTATTAGTGGCCTGGACAAGTATTTGCACTACTGCGCATGGGGGGGGGGGGGGCTCTCTCGTTTACGACACGCATACACAACTTAACTTTCGTCTCGTTTACATCAGGGTCCCCCATTTTCAACTTAACTTTCGTCTCGTTTACATAGACAGTAATGTTACATCTAGACATTTATGACATACCAGATCTACAAATATACACCACTGTTTGTGATACAAAAATAGAGTATATACATTTTAGGGGGAATACATTTACATTTAGTCATTTAGCTGACGCTTTTATCCAAAGCAACTTACAAGTTCTGTACGACAAGTCATCAGGAAGGGCACAACTCTATCAGCTGAGTAACAATGTTCATAAAGTGTTGAGTGCTACAGTGTAGGTTAGTTTATTAGGACAAGTGCATGACAGTAAGGTTAGTTAGGGTTATTTATTTTTATTTTTTTATTCAGATAGTGGTTGAAGAAGTGCGTCTTTAGTCGACGGCGAAAGATTGGACTGGTTTCGGCTGTCCTAACTGGGGTGGGTAGTTCATTCCACCATTGTGGAAGGTCGCACTACCTCTCTCATTGTACTGTACTTGTCTAATAGATGAACCCTTCAAGAGCAACGGGTACAGGGTTTTAAGACTGCGATTGTGACATGAGTACATGACACAAAATGATTGGTCATATTGTTGTGACATGTAGCCAGCAAACAATGTATGGACATAAAATCTACACGCACACAAAATATCTAACCCTAACTAACCTTACTGTCATGCACTTGTCCTAATAAACTAACCTACACTGTAGCACTCAACACTTTATGAACATGGTGCAGCTTTAAAGGCAAACTTCTTCTTCCTCCAGCTGCCGGCATCATTAAGGAGGAGACCGATAGCAGCCCGGGTGCGGAAATTGAAGGAATGGAAGGGGGAATGGACAGCAAGTATCTCTGGTTTGCCAACATGGTCTGTACACACACACACACACACACACAAACAATACATAAGGTGCCTATGAGGGCTGACCTCAACTAACATAAGATAAGTTATATAGCCTACTGGTCTCGCTCTTCGCCATATTGAGATATCTTTATCTCCAGTACCTACTGTACTTCATTAACAAAAAACAATGCACCCATGCACTTGACCAGGCCCCGCCCCAGTGTCCCCCTATAAGACACCGGACATGGTCATACTCGCCCTTCCTCATTTTTGTTTCCATCATGGCGGATGCAGTGCACTCCATGAACTAGTTGTTATGAAATGCAGAAGGAACGCTTATATTGAAACACGTTGACATTGGGGCCGTTCTTTCAACCTAAAAGTGCACTTTCTTCAACCTCAAGCCTAAATTCCTTAGCAACCCGTATTACCAAGTAAACAAATCACAGAACGATAGCCACGTTAGTTAGCCAGCCTGCAGCCAGGTACTACCGTTAGCTCCCAACGATAGCCACGTTAGTTAGCCAGCCTGCAGCCAGGTACTACCGTTAGCTCCCAACGATAGCCACGTTAGTTAGCCAGCCTGCAGCCAGGTACTACCGTTAGCTCCCAACGATAGCCACGTAACCCTCGCGCGCGCTGTGCACTACAATCAACTCTGTCAGTGTAATAGCAGTCTGTGACATCACGGTATTGAGAATCATACCGGCGGGATCTCGAAATATCCTGGTATACCGTAATACAGTCATACCGCCCAAGCCTAGTATGGGCTAGCCCATTCTGCAGTGTGTTTGGGTGGTAGTAATATCACTGCAGGGCTACGGTGTGTAGGAACCCACCCTGTCGGGCAGTGTGGGGGCCTCACACCTTGCATGTCCAGCTGTAGAACAATTCCTCAGCAGTCCATGCTGGAGGGGTGTTCAGTGGGGGAGCTTTTGTCACCTAGTAAGATGTCAGCTTCTGCCGTATCAAACCGGCCCTTTCTGTCGGGGTCCCCCCTTGGGTGCGATTGCCTCGTGGGTAGTGTCAGGGTCCGATGTCCCGACTCCACGGAACGCTCTGCTCGCGTGGTTAGCGGGTCCAGGGTTGGCTACGCACAGCGGGCGGGACCGGGCCGCCTATCTACGGTTTCTGGCGGACCAGCGGCAAGTTGCGGCGGGTGCGCTTGGGATTATCATCACATATGGCTACAGCAGTGGACCTGTCTCTGGACCTGTCTCATGGAAGGTTCAGCATTTTGGACCGTCTCCCGCCTGGGTTTTGCTGTAGACTGGAAGTAGAGTACTCCTCTTCCCAGTCAACGGGTGGAGTACTTGGGCTTATTCTAAGCTCAAGGTCTATATGGACATCCCTCTCGGAGCCGCGGCGAGTGGGTGTTCTCGGCACGCTCGGGAGGTTCCGTCCTAGGACGGTTACGGCGCTGTCCGTGATGCGCCTGCTCGGTATGATGGCATCTGCTCATTCCGTGGTCCCTCTTGGCCTCCTCTTCCCCCGTGAGGTGGATACAGAGGTGGTTTTCCAGTATGGAAATAGACCCAGTGAGAGCAAGTGGAAGCGGCTAAGGTTCCCATGTCAGTACTGGGGGACCTCGCCCTCTGGGGAGGGCCTGGGGCCCTCACCAGCGGGGTCCCCATGAGCAGCAGGCTGTTGCACGTCACGGTCTTCACCGACGCCTCCCTCACTGGGGTGGGGACGTGTCGGGCCAACGCAGTAGGGGGCAGCTGGCAAGACCATGCTGCCCGGTCTGCGCTACATTCAATATGTTGGAATTGAAGGCAGTCCTTCTGGTCCTCAAACGGTGTTTTGATCAGGACGGACAACACGACGTCAGAGTCGTATATCGACAGACGGGGAGGAGTACGCTCCCCCTGTCTGCACCGGGCGGCGGTCGGCTGGCTATGGGCGTTTCTCCATCTGCGCAGCCTGAGGGCTCGCCACATCCCCGGCAGGGTGAATGTGGGTGCAGGTGTGATGTCGCGGGGCGGTCCTCACCCTGACTAGTGGGGATTACGTCCAGACATAGTCAGGCAGGTCTGGGACCGTGGCCGTCCGGGATTCTGTACGCTTCCCCCCTCCCTTACACCTGATAACTCAGCTGTTGGGGCGGGTACGTCGGGAGCGCTGGACTTGGTCCTGGTCGTGCCGGGCCGGGGCTCAGCTGTTTGGTCCCAGGCCCTGATTCAGCTGTGTGGCCTGTTCCGTGGTCACCACGGGCCCTCTCTCAGGCATGCGGAACTCTGTTGTGGTGTAGAGTGGGGGGCTTGGACCCGGTGTCCTGCCCCCTGGACGCTGTCCTTTCCTTTGTTCAGTCTATTTTTGGTAGACTGTCGGCTTCAACAGTGAGGGTATATGCTGCGGCTATTTCCTCTTGTCATGTGGGGTTTGAGGCGTTACGTTGTTCAGCCACCCTCTTGTGAATGGTTTCCTGCTTGGTGCTCGGCGTCTTAAGCCGGTGGAACGTTCTCTGTCTCCGAGTGGGACCTCCAACTGGTCCTCGGCCGGTTGTCTGAGGCCCCGTTTGAGCCTCTTGAGCAGGCGTCTTTGGAACAGCTGTCTTCAAGACTGCATTCCTGCCGGCCATCGCCTCCGCTAAGCGCGTGGGTGGCCTGTGTGCTTGTCTATTCATGTCAATAGCGGTGCGACTCTGAGGCCTACTCCAGTCTTCGTGCCAAAAAATATGAATGAAAAATGATAGAAACCGCTGTGGCGCATACAGTTGAATGCTGGTATTACACTCATTGAGGGACACGAAGAAGTCAAGTCCGATGGGATTTGGGAATCTCGAATACAAATCGGGATTGGAATAAAAAATGCATTTATATTAAACAATACAGAATATACAGCACTTCTTGGGGTCTGTAGGGTAAGCACTTATTCCCTCCCCCCTGAACATTTATGGAGATGTATGGGCCTTTTAACAGGGTGTCCGCGGGACCTTAAAAAGTCTTAAATTCAACTATCAACTATTAAGGCCTTAATTTGTCTTAACATGTCTTAAATCCGACTTTCGGAGGTCTTAAAAACATGCCATGTCATCTTATGTTTCATTGTGAAATCTGGGGGGAAACTATTAACGGGAGATAAAGTCAGGCTTTTTTTTTTCTTTCACGCAAACGGTACGCAGTGGGGCGGAACCAATTAACATGGTCCTTAATGTGTGTCGCCGTCGGGAGCTATTTCAGAACACCGGAGCATAGGTAACACGTTATTCAAGCCGTAGCGATAATGCTGACGTTTAGTTTAGTTTAATTGATTTGTATTTATTTGCACTCGTTAATTTAACATGGGAAAGTGCAAATTTAATGAGAACTGGCTCGAAAACCCTCTGTTTGCACCGTGGTTGGTCCCAGTGAAAGACATGTACGAGGCCTGCTGCAAACTCTGCAAAAAGGATTTTAAACTGGGAACAATGGGAATAAAAGCAGTCGAGTCACACATGCACAGCGCTAAGCATGTTACCTCTGCAAAAACCCGCCTGCAGACAACTTCAATATCAAATTTCTTTTCGACGCCGTCCACATCAACTGCTCAGGGACAGGTAGGTCTACCACCAATTACATCTGCACCTGTCCGGGTAACGTTCGGCTCCACGCCAACCCTTGAAGCTGAGGTACTGTGGGTTCTAAATACGGTCGCAAAGCATCTGGTAGGTCTACCACCAGCGACACCAATGGACCTGTCTCAAAAAACCTGCCCTCTTTTCTTGATCCTCCAATCACAGCTGTCGCTTACCTCTTATCAGAGGTAAGCGACAGCTGTGATTGGAGGATCAAGAAAAGGGGCAGGGTTTGAGACGGGTCTGTAACATCTGCACCTGTCCGGGTAACGTTCGGCTCCATGCCAACGTTTGAAGCTGAGGTACTGTGGGTTCTAAATACGGTCGCAAAGCATCAGTCCTACAATGGAAATGAGGGACTAGGAGAGGTATTCCATGCGATGTTCCCTGACTCGGAAATCGCTAAAACATTCACATGTGGCAAAGACAAAACGTCCTACAGGTTTGGATTGGCCCCTTACATCCAAAATAATCTATTCACGGATGTAAACAAGGACACTTTGTGTTGATGAGAGCTTCACCCCACCGTATGTATTTTTTTGTCACCCACCCACCCCCTCCTAATGTACAGTCTCCTCCCCATCATATGTATATATATATATATGTTAGGATCTCTGGGTAACAGTACTGTATATTTGCATATCGTATATGTCACAAATGTAACACTACTATATACATGTATGTTATGTATGTCCCTATGCCATAAATGTCATGTATGTTGTGTATGTCATAAATGTCACTATGAATTGAAAATGGGGGACCCTGATGTAAACAAGACAAACGTCTTTCTCTGGTCTGCATCCCCTTAACAATTGTGTGTATTGAGCCGTACTATATTGTACCCATTCTGCAATCTGTTAAATAAAGTATTCATTCATTCATTCAACCAAACTACAAAAACAAAACAACTGAATGAATGAATTAAAACTTTATTTAACAGATTGCAGAATGGGTACAATACAGTACGGCTCAATACACACAATATTTCACGTATTTCATTTCAATTAACACGTATTTCCCATAATGTTGGCGTGTTCCTTTAAGTCTAACCCTTGTTTAGTATCTGTGAGCAGAAATAAATGTCCATTTACACAAATATGAACTCGAGCCGTGAATGTTTCCTCCTGTGTTCCTCCAGATGAAGTACACGACTGCTCTGAAGGAGAAGATGCAACAAGAACAGGTCTGCACACACACACACACACACACACACAATACTCAAGGCGCCTACGATGGCTGACCTCAACTAAGATAAGATAAGATATTCCTTTATTGATCCCCTTGGGGAAATGCGGGTGTCATAGCAGCATGGGGGAGGGGAGGTACAGGTATGGGCAGGGTAATAGTAGAAAGATATACATATATAGGCAATACAATTCGATCTGATTATAAAGATATCAGGACAAAATAAACGGTGAACAATATAATTAACTCTGAATGTAAAAATATGTGTTAACAAAGGTGCAGACGAGGGTCTGTGTATGCCCTATCGTCTATATTATGTTACAATACATTTGTATCTGAATATATACTATGAGTAAAAGTAAACGGTATACACAAGGTGCAGTACACACAAGGTACCCTAACTGGCATGCCATTCTAAGGAACCCATCATTATAAAAACAGACAATTTGTGGGGGGGGGGGGGTCTGGGAATGAGTCGAGTCAAGAGTTTTATTTGTCACGGCATACAAGTATACAGTGAAATGCGGGGGTCTTGCCCGCAACGATTGTGCATAATACAATGATAAGAATCCAATAGGATGAGAATGCGACATTAAGTGCAATAATACAAGTAATAAGAGTAAAGACATATCATATATACCTGAGTATGCTACTTGTTCTGAAGGGCCAGATTAACATTGAGAATCTACGTTTTATTGTTTTATATAACTTGTATATTATTTATATATATAAGCTATATCCCTTTAAGCCTCCGTTTGAATCATAGCATTATTCGCTTTCCTCATTGGATAATGCCCTTGACGTCGGCGGCGCCTAGAATCGCGCCCCTGAGACAAGTTCAAAGACGAGTCTGGACAAGTTGGGACATGCCTGGGGCCAGCGCATTGATCCCAGACAAGAGCTTCGGCTTAAGTATATATATTGTGGAAGGCGCAAACGGTAGCAGTGTTCGGTGAAGTAAGCAGTTCGTCTAGCAACCTAATGCAGTAACGTGAAGTTCGTCCGGAGTAATGCAACAGCAGTAGTTGAACCTAGCGTATAGCAGAGTCAAGTTCGACCTAACTTAATGTGAAGTAAAGAGTCGTCATTTAGTGTGAATCGTATTACAGCAGTTCGTTCGGTGTGCAGCATTAACAAGCAGTTCGTTCGTTTAGTAACTAGCGTGAACCTTAGCAAGTGTGTGTGGACTTAAAGTAATTAGTGCCAGCACACGAGGTGGGCCTAGTAGCGGAACTATTGGACATGTGCGCATTGGAACCTACCGCGGCGATATTGTAGAACCATTATTGGTTGGATTATAGTGATTGTGGAAACGTAGTACCGTGGAGAAGAGCATCGTTAATACCCTCGTCGTTTGGATTTAACTACCCTGAAGATTCTACATCGGGCTAGCTTCGGGGACGAAGCTGGCTGGCTATCATCATTGCTATCGGGCATTGGATTACAGCTATTACCTTGCTGCCGAGCACTTGGATTATAAAGACCGGATCCGTATGAGAACCCCTTTTTCTTCAAGTGAACAGCCTGAGTATCCGTACATTCTTCATTCCTCTGGAGCTTACAACTCTGGGAGGATATCACCAGTCTCCAGCTGTACCCTCGTTTTGCCCCCTATATTACCATCCCACGCCAGGCGGCGTCTGGTCTAGTATACCTAGCCTAGGAATTATTCATTCCCACTGACTTTGCTACTCTCCGACTTTCTAATATCATTCGCCATAAAAGAGCGACCCAGTAATTACCAGTTGTATCTTCTGCATAATAATAAATACTGTAAATGATATCTCCTTGTCACCGTGCCGTCTATTCTGAGTGTCTGCCATAATTAACTGTACTGTCTGGCAAGTAATAATAATATGTAGTAGTGGTTTAATCTTATCACAATCTTTAATACAGTCAGGGTTTTGTAACCCCTCAGTTACACTACTACTCCCCAGTGTAACAGTCAGTGAGAGAGCGGGGGTAGAAAATGAATTAATGTGGATGAGAGCCTTGACATTAATAGTGGTTGTAGCTACGGCTGTAGGGGTGCGGGAGACGTGATCCAATATAGACTTTTATATGCCCGAGTCTCCTGAACACAGAGACCAGTCGATCTGCGCTTTCTCGACTGAGCTATAGTCACTTTTCCGCACCTACTCCCGAACTCCGCATGCGCAGATGGCCCACGGATTGGTTAACCGTCTTTATTACATGGCGTTTTCACATTCGCCGAAATGCTTGCTTGTGATTGGTCAATAGCACGCGTCAGAGGTCCGATATTACCCGATAACGGACCTCTGTGGAACAATAATGGCCGCTGTGCGCAGCTGTTCGCAATCAAGCCCACTGACATCAGTGCAATCAGACACTGCCGGCTGCCGGGGAAGCTGCCGGCGATGACAGGGCGGAGCGACGAGCAGAGCCAGAACCAGTGTTGCGAGTCGATGTAAAATTAATTAGGTATATTGTTAGTAAGTTAGCCATGTAATAAGCAGGATAATGTATAGCTATACTCTATCATTGTCGCAAAAAATAATTGACCTTCACTGACGTTCAAAACACCTCGCCGAGGCGGCTCTGTATTTTAAACTCTGCGTCGGTCAATTATTTTGCGACAATGACCTCGTAGCTATACATTATCCCTTACGTAGTGTGGTAGTGAAAGGGTTAACCTTCTGTAGTGTGGTAGTGAAAGGGTTAACCTTCTTGAGTGTGGTTGTGACATGGTTAACCTGTTCCACCCCTTAGGGTCGGTTAAATGCCACCACCCACTTCAATGATAGCGTTGTGAACGCATAATCTCTGTCTTAAATTATGGCTGTGTCTAATCTGCCCGTCGTTTATCAATGACTTGTTTGCAGTCAACATTGTTGAAACGGATTGTTTTTTAATCGCTTCATTTCCGTTTGATAGCATTTTGAAAAGCCCTCGTTTTCAAGGAAAATATAAAGATTCCGTGATAAAAGGCATTTACTGGAATATTCTGGCATACACAAACGTTGTCATTTTTCAGCCTATTATGAATCGTTTTCAAATAAACGCTAGATTATCGATAGTATATGTGTACTTATGCACGCTATAGAAGCGGGCTGAAATATCGATTATCTCATTTCCTGATTGCTCGCACAGCCACACACACACGCATAGGGCAAACGCTGATATATAGGTGAAAATAGCTCTGATTATCCCAAGACTGGTAAAATAGATTCCTTACCTTAGATCCAAAAAGATTATTCCAATTCCTGATCGCCATCCAAATATTGCTTGCGTTTATTGATTCAGCATTGGGTACTGTAAATACATAATCCACGCGTTTTCCGGGCCGGCGATCACAATGGATTCTTCAGTTGGCTCGACGGAAAAGTAAAATGAGGAAACTGGCTCCCCCCTTCAGCAGTCTAAAGTAATGGGGTGCAGTTACACAGGGAGAGACGATATGGGGCGGTATCTTCCCAATTGAGCTCAGAGAGTCTGCAACACTAACCTGAGGCTCGATTGATGAAATATGAATTAAAATTGCCAATAAAAAAAATACGACAAACAAACGCTATATAGCGTTGGCGGGCACTCCATGGTCGGCATGAACTAACGACAAAACGCGTGGCTGGCATCCAAAGTGTTAAACAAGTCAAGAAGAAACATCACAATACATCAAGAACAAAACAAAAAAGACCATGAAATCCTAAATAAAATGTAAAATAAATAAATGCAACACTCCCAGACATAACCCACGCGAAGGTAAGGAAAAACTCACTAATAACCTAGCAATAGGAAAAAAGCACCACAGGCAATGTGGAGGGGAGAAACCTTAGAAGGGCCGTTCAAGGGGGGATCTCCCTTCTTAGATGTCGGTGATAGTAGTGTTGCTATAAAACAGGCGAAACAGTTGGTAAGTATGTACATATAGGCTACATTTAACTATTCAGATGTCGAAGATATTTGACAGTGGACTGACACACTTCACTTCTTTTAAAGGATGCCTTGCTTGCCCAGTATCTGGAGCATCTGGAGGATCTGAAGCAGTGGCATGAAAGAGAATTGTCGGAGCATAACAAAAATCTTGCCGGATGCATGTCCGATGAGGATTGGGAGCTTTATCAGCAGTATGCGGTCTGTACACACACACACACACACACACACACACACACACACACACACACATGGCGTGTTCCTTTAAGTCTAACCCTTGTTATTAGTATCGGTGAGCAGAAATAAATGTCCATTTACACAACACTGCCAGCCAGATAAATATGAACTTGCCGAACCGTGAATGTTTCCTCCCGTGTTCCTCCAGGTATGGGCCAAATCTGCGGGGGCGAACCTAGAGGTCTGCACACACACACACACACACACACACACACACACACACACACACACACACACACACACACACACACACACACACACACACACACACACATATAATTAACTCTGTAGTCAATATAATTAACTATGAATATAAAAGTAAACTGAACAATATAATTAACTCTGTAGTCAATATAATTAACTATGAATATAAAAGTAAACTGAACAATATAATTAGACCTACAAGGTACCCTAACTGGCATGCCATTCTAAGGAACACATCGTTATAAAAACATAGACAAATTGTGGGGGGGGTCTGGGAATTCACTACCATAACCATACTGCTACCTTCTTGCCCCATAGAGACTGAGTATGCTACTACCGTAATTCCTCTAATAGTGACCCGGGCTTGTATTTGCTTCAACTGTAGCGGGTACCAGGCTTTTATTAGGAGGAAGCATGTATAAGAGAGAGGCCTATATTTCTAATTTTCAAACGGATCATAATGAATAAATCAACATTTTGTGTCAAGTTTAAACCCAGTAAAATGTACTGGGTTCATTTATTGAAACCAAGTACTGTATGAAATAGTAAACAGTGCAATTACAGGTGGTCACTGGTCATTTCAACGTTTTCAAAGTGAAATCGAGTAACTTTACCTGAGTAAAAGACTTCTCTAGCCAACCTTTACTGGCCACAAACGCCTTGCCTCCATCACTAACTGTTGGGTAGATTTCCATTGCTTTTCTTTGTATCATTTTGCGCGACGCACGGTTGTTTGTCGCGCAATGCATAAATCCACTCGGAAAGTAGTGTCTCCATCTCCTCGCTCACTTTTGTTCTCCCTCCAGTTATGCGGGCTCTTTTACCGTCGGCTCTGGAATCAATGTTAAAGTGCTTTGCGGCTTTCTCTCCCGAATGCTCCGCCGCATACCTCAGAACTTCCTCTTTAAACTTAACGTCAAACTTTTGTCTCTGTTTAGTACCGGTAGCCATGCTTGCTCTGTTGTTGTGTTACGTGCTGCGCGCGACCCGTGTTCCATACGGAAGTAAGGGGAGGTTCACTCACGCGTATATTAGTAACCCGGTTTGTATTGAGAGGTCGGCTTATAATTGCTTAGCTTATCAGCGCACCCGGACATTAATAGAGTCGGTTTTTAATTGAATACAGGTCACTATTAGAGGAATTACGGTAAACATAGATAATGTATGAAAAATCTAAATTGTATATTCTGTATTGTATTATGAATTGATTAGGAGTATGTATTGTTGTTTTAATTTGTCTGTATGCCATGTGAGTAATGTAAGTCTGTAACTGTATTTTACTTTTATGGACCCCAGGAAGAATAGCACTGCTGTGGCTATTGCTAATGGGGATCCAAATAAACTTATCTTGATCCTCCAACCACAGCTGTCGCGGGGCGGGGGGTTGAGATAGGTCAAGTGCTTCAGGGTCCGTGTACGTTTTGATAGTTCGTTTTTCGTTTCAAACGGAAAAACGAAAAAAAAAATGAAATACGAGGTGTTTTCCTATTTCCGTTTGAAACCAAAATCGAAAAAACGGGGAAAAACTGAAATACGGAGCTGTTTTTCGTATTTTGGTGTCAGAATCAAATGAAAAAAAGGAGTAAATAATGGGCCGTGTACTTTTGATAGTTCGTTTTTCGTTTTTGATGTGAAGAATGGAGAACGGAACCACGTGACAAGTACATTTTTCAATGTAAAAGCCATTCACGATCTAACGTTAACGAATATGTATAACGTTATGAATAAATACACATGCATACAGATCTATACCATTACCAGGGTAACGTTATATACATACATTTTTTGTTTTGTGCATTTCATTTAGACATTATATTGTATGTGAAGTAATAGCCTAATAATATGGAAATAGCCTGTGTGGTCTGTCCCAAGCAGTGTTGTCTAAACGCACGTTATACAGATATCCTAGTTCAGTGCAGTGGTCGGCAATAGGCGGCTCGCAGGCCGAAATAGGTCCGCCAGCAATAATATCTGCCGGTCAGATTATTTTGAGAATATGATTTGTGATGAAGACTCGCTTTATTGTATCGGAATCGGGAGACTTAGGTAAAGTTAGAAAGATATTCACAGATTCGAATTTCCACGTCAATAATTCTTAAGCGAAATGTTTTTAAAACACAAAGGACACCTCTTTCCTATCGTAGTAAGGTAGACAATGAGCTACAACCTTACTTTCACCTAAACGAGGCGAGCCGGCCTCGGAGCTGTACATTTAATAATAATAATAAATTGATCTATATGTGCAGTCGGCCTTGACGAGGCAAGTGCGCAGCCAGGGACCGTCTAAAAAGTGCAACACCGAAAAGAGGCACTGCAAAAAGATTGATTGATTGATTGACAAGTTTATTAACAGATTGCAGAATGGGTACAGTACAGCTCAATACATACAATTGTTAAGGGGATGCAGACCAGAGAAAGACTTTCGTCTTGTTTACATCAGGGTCCCCCATTTTCAATTCATCATAACATATATGACATACATGACATACAGATAGACAGTACTGCTACATCTATACATTTATGACATATCAGATTTGCAAATACAGTACTGTTTGTGATACAAATGTCCAGAAAAAGAGTGTATATACATTTGGCGTAGAAACTGTACATTGGAGGAGGGTGGGTGGGTGGGGTGGGGTTGGGTGGGTGAGGGCTGTACATTGGAGGTGGGGGGGGGGGGTCATACTTGGTAATTTACTGTACAACTAGGTTAGGACATTTGTAGGGGCCAGTTTCGAATTGCAGTCTCACGTAGGTGTTTTTTGAGTGTTTTTGAAAGTGGGTAGTGATTCACATTCCTTTACAGCTTTAGGTAGGGCGTTCCACATTGATGTGGCATAATTGTGAAACGTGTTTAGTCCCTTGTTTGAGCCGAATCTGGGTTTTACATGATTTGTGGAGCTCCCTCTGGTGTTGTGATCGTGGTATTCACTGACCTTTGGGAAGTATTTTGACATGTACATGGGTACCTTGGTCGCGTAGTGTATCTTGTAGACCAGGCCCATTGCAAGTTGCTGTACTCTGTCGTCTACTCTAAGCCATCCTAGGTTGTCAAAGTGGGCAGGGGTGAGGTGGGTTCTAGGAGTCAGGTCAAGCAGTAGTCTGACTAGCTTGTTTTGAGATGTTTGTAATTTGTTTTTTAGTGCCTTTGAGGTGCTTTGGTACCATGAGGTGCAAGCATAGTCGTAGTACCCTTGAATGAGTGCTCCTGCTAGAGTCTTCAGGGTATTCTTGTTTACCAGAGAGGAGATCCGGTACAAGAATCGTGTTCGTTGGTTGACTTTTTTTTATTACATTGGATGCCATTTTGTCACAGGAAAGATTAGAACCCAGGTAGGTAATTTCATCTTTCCTTGTGATAATATTGTCACCCACTGTAACCGAGAAGCCGTCGGTCTTGCTGAGTTTGTTATTTGAACCGAAGAGAATGGACTCTGTTTTGCCCATGTGTAATGATAGTTTGTTGTCGGCGAGTCATATGCAGATTTTGCCTAGTTCCGAGCTGAGGGCTTTTTCAACCTCTAACTTGTTCTTGTCAGAGACCAGCAGGGCTGAGTCGTCCGCAAACGGGAACAAGTTGCAGTCACAAGCTGACGACATGTCATTTGCATAAATTAGGAATAGTAGCGGTCCTAGTATGCTTCCTTGTGGAACACCACAGCTCACTGTGAGGGGGGGGGATAGGGTACCGTTTACCTCCACCATCTGTTCCCTCCCCTCCAGGTAGGATTGTATCCAGCTCACTGATAAACTATCAAAAATTGCTTTTAGCTTCACGTCATACAGTGTATAGTGTCACCAAAATCACTGCACACATCATCAATGGTATCCTATTGGTTATACCAGTGGTTCCCAAAGTCGGGGTCGCGACCCAAAGGTGGGCTGCGAACAGCCACGGGTGGGCCGCGAGATGATTTTAAATTTTTTTTATTTTTTTATTTTTTTATTATTTTAATTTTTGTCAGGCCACTGAACTTAGAAGCAGGCCAGGACAGTGTTTCTAGTTGTATTCTAAAATTTGACTATGGTTTTATATTAACTTAATAAATAAACAAAAACGAAAAATCTACTTATTTCAACGAACATTTCAAACTAAATAACAGATTATGCACATAAAACGCTGAAAACAACCGAAGCAACAATAGTATTTTAATGAGGCTATTATTATTATCATTATTATTTTGCAACAAGTTAGCCCTCTCATAAATAGCACATATAAATGAATAACTAACTTGAACTAACTTAATAGGATTGAAGTGATATTTGGCTTAAAAAATCGGTCGCCTGACAAAAAAAAAAAAGCCTGACGATGTGCATTGGGCCGCGGCTCTCTGACGCCTTATTTTCTGGGCCCTGGCCTGAAAAGTTTGGGAACCCCTGGGTTATACTACAACACTTAGATTTGAAAAAAATGCTTTTTCATAATTCTGGGGATTTTGTATTGGAAAAAAACATTAAATATCTTCACTCAGAGTGTAGTGTCACCAAACTCACTTAACAGATCAATTTTATCCTATTGGTTATACTACAACACTTAGATTAAAAAAAAAATATATATATATCCTTTTTCATAATTTGGGGGATTTTTGATTGAGGAAAATAGTATAAAATAGTTCACTCTTGTACACTGTAGTACCACCAAATTCAGTTAAAAAAACCATTGCAAAATCATCACAGTAGAAAAAAAATCGGCGGAAAATATTGCACATGAACCATTATTGCATTATTGCACATGTCCCAACATCTGTCATATTGCACATACAAGTATAAATTATAGTGAGGTGGGTTGTAGATGTGGTGGCAACAATAGGGGGCGGGGGGGGGGGGGTGATTGTTCAGTTCAGTGATGGCTCTCTGCAAGAAGCTGTTCTGCAGCCTGGAGGTGGAGCTTTGAAGGCCCTGTATCGCCTCCCAGTTGAAGGCCCTGTATCGCCTCCCAGATGAAGGCCCTGTATCGCCTCCCAGATGAAGGCCCTGTATCGCCTCCCAGTTGAAGGCCCTGTATCGCCTCCCAGTTGAAGGCCCTGTATCGCCTCCCAGATGAAGGCCCTGTATCGCCTCCCAGTTGAAGGCCCTGTATCGCCTCCCAGTTGAAGGCCCTGTATCGCCTCCCAGATGAAGGCCCTGTATCGCCTCCCAGATGAAGGCCCTGTATCGCCTCCCAGATGAAGGCCCTGTATCGCCTCCCAGTTGAAGGCCCTGTATCGCCTCCCAGATGAAGGCCCTGTATCGCCTCCCAGATGAAGGCCCTGTATCGCCTCCCAGATGAAGGCCCTGTATCGCCTCTCAGATGAAGGCCCTGTATCGCCTCCCAGATGATTAGTTTGCACAGACTAAAGACAATGCCTAATTTCCTCTACGAATGGAATGTAACACATTTCATTCACAAGTTTTGTGTGAATGTATCTGAGAACGTATTTGAACACACTTGACGACCTGAGCTATTGTTATGCAAGGTAGCCAGGTGGGTACTTAGCGAGTTGGCGCATCAGTCGAGTGCAGCGCATTCCTCATGAGGTTTGGTGTGAACGATGGTCTGACTCAGGCAGAGCACCGTTCACACCAAACCTGTGAATGTGATTGCCATGAATTGTTATGCTTATGCAAGGTAATAATAATAATAATGGATTGGATTTATATAACGCTCTTCGTGACACCCCAGAGCGCTTACAGAGTCCATTATTCGTTCATACACAGTCATACCGGTGGTGGTAAGCTACAATTGCAGCCAGAGCTGCCCTGAGGCAGACTCACGGAAGCGTGGCGAATAATCATCGCCTACGGCCCCTCCGACCACCACCAACATTCATACACATTCATACGAGGCAAGTAGGTTAAGTGTCTTGCCCAAGGACACAACGGCAGTGCGATGGACATGGGCTTGAGCGGGATTCGAACCACCAACCCTTCGATCATTGGACGACCCGCTCTACCCCTGAGCCACGCCGCCCCACTGCCCCCCAAGGTAGCCAGGTACACGCGACGAGTCGAGTGCAGCGCTTTCTTGCATGCACGCGCTTCTGCTCACAAAAGCTTGGTTGCCCGGTGTGCAACCCCGTCCCATGAGCAACGCACCTCACACCAACACCATGGAACTAATGACCAATTTTACAATGTTCCCTGTCAGAATAGTCAGTAATTTTATATAGTGCTAGCTAACGTTTCAACATACTTGTCTTGTTCCCCATCAGCACTGGCAAATGCACTATTACTAAACTAGTTACAGTAGGTTGCTAGCTACATCTGCTTCCACGTCTTGTGTTGAATGTCGGACTGGGACTTGACATGACATTACCAACATCTTTGAATATTTATTTTTTATTTTTTTATAGTTGACCAATGAGGTCAACAGGCTACTACCGGCAATCTATGTCTGTAATAATAATAATAAAACAAGAATAAAACATAAAAAAATGTAATTACAAAAAAAATTATAATAATAATAATAATTTTTATCTTAGGGGGGCTAATATTACATTCAGCCCCCCTAAAAAGGGTCTAGAACCGGCACTGGCTTGCACACAGATGGTTATTTTTGAAAATGATTTTGTTTATGGAATTCATTCTTATATACGTATATAAAATTCATAAAAAAAAATCAGAGTTGATAACTTGACACTTTAGGGAGTACAATTAACACTCCCAAATAGTACAAATGTAACTTGGAGCAGTGTTATTTATCTAATCCCCTTAGTGTTACTTTAACTCTGTTTTGGAGTTAAAGAAGGAACTGGCATAGTGTTAAATGTTTAACTATTTTACAAGTGTTAATTGGAGCTATATAAACCCTGAAAAAGTGTTGAAATCAACTCTGGGAGTTAATTCAACACTGGTCTTTTTGCTGTGGGCCGGTCCTTCAATGTGTCCAATAGACTGCTGCAGTCATTCTAGTCTGTAGTGGCCAGCGTCCTCTTCTATGCTGGGGGCGCTACATCAACTCAAGGGACACATGATGTAAACAAGACAAACGTCTTTCTCTGGTCTGCATCCCCTTAACAATTGTGTGTATTGAGCCGTACTGTATTGTACCCATTCTGCAATCTGTTAAATAAAGTATTCATTCATTCATTCATTCGTTCAACAAACTGAACAAGCTGAGCTCTGTGGTGGGAGTCGAGCTGGTCAGACTAGAGGTGATGACAGAGAGGGGGATGAGAAGGAAGCTGGCTGCTATCTGTGTTATCGAGACATGCACTAACGGAACGTAGACCAATCGCGGCCACTCTTATTGTCTGGGACCAAATACGACCACACCCCATTCCCAGTAAGAAGTGGGAATCTCTAGAATGGGTTTCGGGCAACGCTGTATACGGAAGTGGCTCTCAAGGTGACGATTAGACAACACTTTCTGTTGTCAGTAGATGGCAGCATTGGTTTAAAATTAAAAGGTGAAAATGTTGAAAACTACATAAATACAGTTCCCATGAGCGTTAGCACAGGTCACAGGTCACTGGGATGTGTCTATTCTTTGACGCGATCTGAACAGCGTTAAACTATTAACGGGACCTCAGTACAGTGACCGCGAATGGTAAACTAATTATCATAACAAAATTGCATCATTAGCATTACGTTTGTTGTCTAAAGGGAAACATAATGGTACAATTTAAGATTTGAATGTTATCCGCATATAAAGGACAAATAAAACATTGTTAATTTGTAAGAAACCCCAATGAAAACGGCGCAGAGTATGTAATATTCGCTATTATGAAAATGTGATAGAACCCTATAAAAATGTGGACGTTATATGGTACCTACTGCATATCACTACACTATCCACTACACTATCCTGGAGAATCCCTCCCCCACCCCTTCTACGAGGATAACCAGTAGGATAACATTGATGTGTGTGCAGTGAGTTTGGTGACACTACACTCTATAAGAGTGAAGATATTTAATGTTTTTTTCCAATACAAAATCCCCAGAATTATGAAAAAACATTTTTTTCAAATCTAAGTGTTGTAGTATAACCAATAGGATACCATTGATGATGTGTGCAGTGATTTTGGTGACACTATACACTGTATGACGTGAAGTTATTGAATCTTTTTGCAGTGCCTCTTTTCGGTGTTGCACTTTTTAGACGATCCCTGGCTGCGCACTTGCCTCGTCAAGGCCGACTGCACATATAGATTTATTATTATTAAATGTACAGCTCCGAGGCCGGCTCGCCTCGTTTAGGTGAAAGTAAGGTTGTAGCTCATTGTCTACCTTACTACGATAGGAAAGAGGTGTCCTTTGTGTTTTAAAAACATTTCGCTTAAGAATTATTGACGCGGAAATTCGAATCTGTGAATATCTTTCTAACTTTACCTAAGTCTCCCGATTCCGATACAATAAAGCGAGTCTTCATCACAAATCATATTCTCAAAATAATCTGATCGGCAGATATTATTGCTGGCGGACCTATTTCGGTCTGCGAGCCGCCTATTGCCGACCACTGCACTGAACTAGGATATCTGTATAACGTGCGTTTAGACAACACTGCTTGGGACAGACCACACAGGCTATTTCCATATTATTAGGCTATTACTTCACATAAAATATCATGTCTAAATGAAATGCACAAAACAAAAAATGTATGTATCATAACGTTACCCTGGTATAGATCTGTATGCATGTATTTATGTATTTATTCATAACGTTATACATATTCGTTAACGTTAGATCGTGCATGGCTTTTACATTGAAAAATGTACTTGTCACGTGGTTCCGTTCTCCATTCTTCACATCAAAAACGAAAAACGAACTATCAAAACGTACACGGCCCATTATTGACTAATTTTTTTCATTTGATTCTGATACCAAAATACGAAAAACAGGTCCGTATTTCAGTTTTTCCCCGTTTTTTCGATTTTGGTTTCAAACGGAAATAGGAAACACCTCGTATTTCCGTTTTTTTCGTTTTTCCTTTTGAAACGAAAAACGAACTATCAAAACGTACACGGACCCTTCAGCTATGTCGCCTGAAAGCCTCTGTTACCCTGGGGATGTGTTCTGCATAGGGATGCACTGATCCCATATTGGTATCGGTATCGGCCGCCAATATCAGTAAAATAGCTGGATCGGGTATCGGTAAAAAAATATATATATATCGGATAATTTTTTTTAAAATGTAATAAGAAATAACCATTCATTACATTTATATCTATGTGTTAATTTGTTACATTTAGTTTCACTAAGTTAGGAAAGTAATGTTTTAAGTCAAGCCTGATGTTGCCTTGCACTGGCATGATCCCAGTCTCTTCCACACAGTGACAGTGAGGCATACAGTTTATTACTTGAATGAATGAAGTTTATTTTTAGTCTTTGTTTACAACAAATCAAAAACACACTTGTGATCCTTTACAATTCTTAAAAACTAAATATTTTTATATAAAAAAATAAAAACGCGGATTAAATCTTTTCTTTTTAACTTTTTGGGAGAAAAATTTGGACAATGGAGATCGGTATCTGTATTGGCCGATACCAAACCCAGGTATCTGTATCTGGACTGAAAAAGTTGGATCGGTGCATCCCTAGTTCTGGACGCTGACCCGTCTGTTGTTGCTGAACTGCACAGTCTAACCTCTGTGTTGCCCCCCCAGTCCCCAGGCACCAGCAACCAACCCTCAGCATCAGCCACCCAACCCAATGTGTTCCCAGCACCAGCCCAGTTTTTCCCCCAACCACCAGCATCAGCCACCCAACCCAATGTGTTCCCAGCACCAGCCCAGTTTTTCCCCCAACCACCAAATGTCAACATCAGCATCAATGTCAACGCCCCCGCAACACCAAACCCCCCCGCAACACCAAACCCCCCGCCAAGGTAGGTGTTCTTTGAGAGTGGTTTTGAAAGTGGGTAGTTATTCACATTCCTTTACAGCTTTGGGTAGATTGATTGAAAAGTTTATTAACAGATTGCAGAATGGGTACAGTACAGTACAGCTCAATACATACAATTGTTAAGGGGATGCAGACCAGAGAAAGACTTTAGTCTTGTTTACATCAGGGTCCCCCATTTTCAATTCATCATAACATATATGACATACATGACATACAGATAGACAGTACTGCTACATCTATACATTTATGACATCAGATTTGCAAATGCAGTACTGTTTGTGATACAAAAAGTGTCCAGAAAAAGAGTGTATATACATTTGACGTAGAAACTGTACATTGGGGGAGGTTGGGTGGGTGGGGGCTGTACATTGGAGGTGGGGGGGGGGGGGGGGGTTGGGTAGGGGGGGGGGCACTGTACACTGGAATACTGACAAAGCCATACTTGGTCATTTACTGTACAACTGGGTTAGGACATTTGTAGGGGCCAGTTTCGAATTGCAGTCTCCGTAGGTGTTCTTTGAGTGTTTTTGAAAGTGGGTAGTGCATTCCTTTACAGCTTTGGGTAGGGCGTTCCACATTGATGTGGCATAATTGCGAAATGTGTTTAGTCCCTTGTTTGAGCCGAATCTGGGTTTAACATGATTTGTGGAGCTCCCTCTGGTGTAGTGATCGTGGTATTCACTGACCTTTGGGAAGTATTTTGACACATTGATGTGGTATAATTGCGAAACGTGTTTAGTCCCTTGTTTGAGCGAATCTGGGTTTAACATGATTTGTGGAGCTCCCTCTGGTGTTGTGATCGTGGTATTCACTGACCTTTGGGAAGTATTTTGACATGTACATGGGTATAGTCGTGTAGTGTATCTTGTAGACCAGGCCCATTGGTTGGGGTGGAGCTGGACTCTAGCGAGGGTGACTGAGAGGAGGAACCTTGCTAAGCTCCAGGCCATCAGGGAAAACCCCTCTCACCCACTATACACAGACCTGGCTGACAGGAGGAGCATGTTATAGGCTCACACTACCTAAATGCAGCACTGAACGGCACAGGAAGTCCTTCATTCCGACAGCCATCAGACTATACAATGCATCACTGTGCACAGAGTGGCAGTTACCATCTTCCTGGACTCTTACTTTTTAAACGGCACTGTGCAATATTACACCTACTGTAGACTTCAGTATATTTTTACTGTATTTATTTACTGTATCTTTTATTCTATTTCATTTTATTCTATTCTTAGGCCATTTGTTTTGTTCTTATTTGTGACTTTTTCTGTCTAAATGTTTAATGTTGAGTGATTTGCAGTGTCAAATTTCCCTCAGGATAATACATTTCTATTATATTCTATATCTTTGAAAAGTCCATTTATTCAACACGTCTGAATTCACTGACAAACTGAACTGAACTGACAAAAATAAGGTGCATAAAAAAGCAAACAAAATCCCTCCACAGGCTACTCACCATCATTAGTAGAGCGGCAAGCGGCGTTTGGGGACAGAGTGAAATCTTCTTAAAACACTGTCCCTCCACTCATTCCTGAACTTTTTTGTTAAGTCCTTCTCAAATGCCAACTGAATTAAATTGGCCTTGCGTCGATGAAGCATACTAAGGCGATGTTCTGTAAAGACGTTCTTGAGGGTAGAAAATGAATTCTCACAGTGCTGTGCTAGCTTCAGTAGTGTTGTTGACATCAGTGGGCTGTCCCCGACTAAGGATTTGGATAGTCGAGTAATTTTTTTATTTTTTTTTACCAGGGTGACCTGGAGAGCTACCAGGCCCGGGACAACTTTGAGTGCCATGTTCAACTTCAAAGTAGACCGGCATAATAAGAAGAAATAAATAAAGAAGATGGAAGGTAAGCTAATTTCCCTAAATGTGTGTCATATGAAGGACATGCCGTGTGTGGTAAGTACTTCTGTAATGTAAACCTGTCTCTGTCGAAATGGAAGACCCCTCCACGGCAGATAGATTTCAGATAAATCTGATTCCTGTGTGGGAATATTGATCTACAGATCAGTTCTGGGCTTCATAATAGCATGGTAAAAGGGTACTGATCACCAATTGGATCCTGGATCAGCACTCTTGAGTGCCTATACCTACTACTCTTGAGCAGCTGATATATAGGAGAGCAGATACTTTTGTCTATGGTTGTGTTTTATCTACCCGAGTTAACGTTCATATTGTTCTTCTTTGCTTATGAAGACATACAGTTGTAATGTAGTTATTTTAATGCCTGTTAAATTGTTGACTCCTTTCTGGCTTTCTCTAGGTCAGGGGTCGGCAACCCTAGGCACGCGTGCCTGCTTAGAGAGAGAGATCTGGTGGAGAGATTGGAGGAGGAGGAGGAGGGTGTGCTGTTCTGTTCATAAATTAAATTAACGTTTTTAAAATCAACCGTTTTCAAGTATTATTATCACTACTATGTCACAAATACATGTAGAATGTAAAACGTTAGGTTGGCAATAGTTTAGCAATAGGTTAAAAGTGTATTTATATCATTTTAAGTTTTTATTTTCCACTCGTTTTTTGACCCGGAAGCGGAAATGGAAATGTTGAACCATGGGAATTGGAATCTTTTTGCGGCCATTTTGAAGAGGACCTCGCTACCTATCGTTCAGTGGTGGAATTTCTCCGTTCTACACTTCCTGTGGTCCACTATGGTGTTTCAAAGTTCAGCGTTCTGAATTAATCATATCAATAATTGTTATGATTCGTGATAATAAGCTACAAAAGGTAACGTTTTTGACAAATATTGAAACACAGTCAGTTTCTCCACACTATTGTAATCATGTAGGAAGAATTAGATCTGAAATTAGTTACAAAATGGTTACACTGTGGGGGAAATAAAAAAGTACAGTCGATTACATTAAATATCAGTATATGTTATTATGCACGCCTGGTGATACTATATCCAAATTGAACTCGGCCATTTGAAAGATACTATATGTATATATATATAAATGTGCGAATTGGCTATAATAAGGTAATGTATAAGCATATATTCTATATTCTATAATAATATTTCAAATTGCATTGGTCCGGATGGGAGAATTCAGTACTGTATATACAAAACCTTCAATTTGATCATCTTCCCTTTATTAATTTCCTTAGATCTTTTGTACACATGATCTCAAGAGGGTACTGAATGAGCTCAGTGGCAGTTTTTTAAGTTTAGTCATTATTATCATGGTTTTATTCACTGTCAAAGATGAAAAGAAAAATCATAATTCATATTTTCCTTTGTTTCATCACAATTTAAGCAAGCCTAGTAATGGACACAATATTTCTGACACTGAGAATACATTCATTGAGGTCCATAGATGTTCCTAGATACCAAGAATATGCAAATATCCCTTGTAGAAGTGGAGCAATATTCCATTTACCTAGGTATACATTTTATGCAGATTTTCACCTGGGGTGGAACAGGTTAAGTAAAAGTAGAAATACCCATATAAATGAGTACTCTGGTAAAAGTCCTCTTTTTTTTTGATCAAATATTTTTATTTTCTTCTTTTTTCCAACATGAAACAAAACATATCACAATACAACAACAACAATACATAAAAAGACTTCCCAAGACAGTAACTCAACACCACATGACAAGACAACTGATACAACTGTACAGTGATCATCCTAACATGGACACTCGCTCGTTCTCTCCCCCCCTCCCCTCGCTCACCCCAGGACCTCAACATGAGTCACACTCACAATACATCACAATACATCACTCAGCAAAAAAAAAAAACAAGAATCAAAACAAACATTTCCAAACTTATATGCGTTCCCTCAACTTTGCCACTGTAGCAAATTACGATATCAGATTCCCTAACCCCTATAACACGTGCCGTGGATATCTCCAAATAGATCACGTCAAGGTAGGTGAGAAACCATACCTGACGTTGGATGAAACCAACGTGAGGCAATCAATGTTTTTGCGGCTGTGAGGCCGGCCAAAATGAGTTTTTTTCACCTGTATAGAGGTCGGTAATTTAGAGAGATCTTTCAGTAATAATACAGAAGGAGATGCAGGTATGGTTAGAGAGAAAATGTCTGAGAGCTGATATGTAAAATTTTTTCCTGTAAAAGTCCTCCATTCTAAAGTATTTGCTATTGAATGTACTTAAGTATCTAAAATAATCACCCAAGTCTTGTAGGCTTGAAAGTTGGAGGCGTCGAGACACGCATCAGCTTGTATGCTGACGATGTAATATTATACCTACACAATTCAGAGATATCGATTCCCCCTCTTTTAGAATTAATTACCTCTTTCGGTGAGCTATCCGGATACACAATTAACTGGACAAAGAGTGACTTTATGCCTCTTTCTGACACCTTCACTCCCGGTTTCCTGGAAAATCTCCCATTCAAATTGGCAAAAGATCGCCTCACCTATCTTGGTCTGACCATACCCAAAGATCCTAAATTAATATTTAAATTGAACTTTGCCGACTATGTTTCAAGGCTAAAACAATGCATTGAAAATTGGAAAGTGCTACCCCTCTCCATGATAGGCCGCATAAACTCTGTCAAGATGGTCTCTCTCCCCAGATTCCTATACCTTTGTCAAAATCTTCCCATCTTTCTCACAAAGTCTTTTTTCAAGGAACTGGACTCTGTAATTCTGTCTTACATCTGGAATTATAAGAATCACAGAATCTCAAAAATGCACTTGCAAAAACCTAAATCTGAGGGAGGGCTGGCCTTGCCAGTATTTAGGCACTACTACTGGGCTGCCAATGTAAGGGCTCTGATGTACTGGCGGCAGGGGACAACAGGTGAATTGACTCCTGGGGCCCCCTTGTGGCTGAGAATGGAGGCTAATTCCCTTATTAACTCATCCTTGCCAGCTATGCTATTTGTCAAACCAGGGGTACCCGGGATCTTAAGAAGCTTGAAACTAAGTTTTGTCGTGGAAAACTCTGTCAGAATTTTAAATCAAATCAGGGGTGCTTTGAGCCTACCAGATGTTTCTATCCATGCACCAATCTGTTTTAATCACACTTTTTCGGCTCCATGGACAGACAGGGGCTACCTTGCCTGGAGTGGGAAGGGGCTAGCTTCCATTAAGGACTTATACATAGACGGTCACTTTGCATCCTTCGATCTACTAAAGAGGAAGTTTGAGTTGCCCGGCACCAACTGGCTCAGATTTTTACAAGTCAGAAATTATGTTAGATCCAAAGTTCAGGCTTTCGAAGAGCTCCCAATTGAACATTCTTTCTTTGATATATTGCTGAGCCCTCCCCACTCCAAGCACCTCATCTCTAGGTTTGTGTGTCTGTTTGACAACTGTAATATGGCCTCTACTGAGAAGATTAAAGAACAATGGCAGGAGGAACTCGGTATTGATCTATCTGATATTATATGGGATAGGAGTCTGTCTATAGTACAACTTGGCTCAGTCAATAGTAGACACCAGCTGATCCAATTTAAAGTTGTGCATCGTCTCCACTACTCCAAGCATAGATTGCACAAGATCTACCCCTCTGTTTCACCTCTGTGCGACAGGTGCCAGGTATCAGAGGGTACACTTTCTCATGCCTTCTGGTTTTGCCCTTCACTAACAGGATTCTGGGCCAAAATATTTGACTGGTACTCTAAGGCCTACAAGATAACTATACAGCCGGGGGCAGAGCTCGCCATTTTCGGTTGCTCTGAGTCCTCTCTGAGCTTTCCTACAGCTGTACAACAATCTTTGACACTGGGGACAACGGTTGCTAAAAAACAAATACTGATGGAGTGGAAGTCCTCCTCAGCACCTTCTTTCCAACTGTGGATGGCGGACATGACCTCTGTCATACGGATGGAGAGACTAAGGTTCCTGAGAACCGATTCACTTAAAAGGTTTTCAAAAATCTGGGACCCGTTCTTAGCCTACCTCGATGAGGCTAGAGGCGGCAGCTGATTCGCCCGTCTGATCTCACAGTCCCCCTATGAGGGACCCCAAACCAAACACAATATTTCTCAGTCATGTATGGCTGGTAACCGTGTTGTAATATCAAATGTGAAAAATGTGTTATTGTTTTTTTTTCTTTTATGCATCTTTTTACTTTCACTGTCTGAGTGTGTCTGTAATGTCATGTTGGTATACTGTTTGTCATGTTTGTACAATGTTCTGAAAAATGTAAAATAAAATATATAAAAAAAAAAGTATCTAAAATAAAAGTATCCATTCTACATGACGTTTGGGTATTCCAGTGCTTGGGATAATTAAATCCTTGATCCATTGATCTCTAAAGGTTATGTTAAAGTGGTGTGTGGTCCAGTTATGCTGCTCTGTTTAAAGGTTATGTTAAAGTAGTGTGTGGTCCAGTTATGCTGCTCTGATTAAAGGTTATGTTAAAGTAGTGTGTGGTCCAGTTATGCTGCTCTGAATACATCCTCTTGAAGTTGACGGGCTTCAAATCTGAAAGTATATCATCTTCATACATTTTTGTTTTCTATGCTAAATATTTTTCTTCAAAGTAACTAGTAACTAGATGAATTCAGATAAATGAAGTGTAGTAAAAGTAGGAAGTTCCCTAAAATTTACTGAAATTAAGTACAAGTAGCTTGAAATTGTATTACAGTACTTGAGTAAAAATACTTAGTAAATGTGAAAACAAAGATGGCTCCACATTGTAACAACCAACGGAACACACTCGTGACCACACATGCACCACAATTCACCTTTCAGGATATCCCAGCGGCGTTGGACGTATTCGGAGCAGTCGGATTTTGTACCGAGGGCCAATCACGTTGCCGGTGTTGATGCGGATGGAGATCTTCTGGATAGGCTGTAGATCTTTGTCAAACTGGGCCAGCAGGCGTGTGGAGGTGTACTGCTCAAACCTATACATCTTACTGGAAGAAGAGGGAGGGAGATGGAGAGTGAAATAAAACAACAGTTAAAGCCGCACTACATAGTTTTGGGATATAAATTTGAACCTCTGCAAGGTCAAAATAATGTGTGCTATATCTTTAGTACTGAATTAATTAAGTGTCCCATGCAGTACTTGAAGTGGGCCAGTACTTCTGCACTTATTATTTTACAATTTGGCCTACCATGACTTTTTCTTGCATACCGGGACCTCTCACAAACCGACGGTACTCTTAGGTAATGCAGTTTATGTAGGATCAGGCGGATTCAGCGTGGCCCTAAATAAACGACATTACCCAGGGGGCACTATGTGATGACTGATTGATTGAAAACTTTATTAACAGATTGCAGAATGGATACAGTACAGCTCAATACATACAATTGTTAAGGGGATGCAGACCAGAGAAAGACTTTCGTCTTGTTTACATCAGGGTCCCCCCTTTTCAATTCATCAGGACATATATGACATACATGACATACAGATATTCAGTACTGCTACATCTATACATTTATGACATACCAGATTTGCAAATACAGTACTGTTTGTGATACAGAAGGAGTCAAGAAAAGGGAGTATATACATTTGACGTAGAAACTACATTGGAGGAGGTTGTGTGGGGGGGTTGGGTACATTGGGATATTGTCAACCATACTGGGTAATTTACATTGGACCATGCCGCTCACCTGTTCCCCTTCTCGCTTGCAATCCTCTAGCTTTGGCATGGATTGATTGTTCGTTAGATCGTTAGCATGCCTAACAAATGCAAATATATTGTAGTCTGTCCCATTGTTCTGACCAAGATTACGTTCCTTTTTGTCTCCTTGATGCGCACATGAGTCTGACATTGACGAGAAACCTGTCTATTGTCGCCCCCAACAGTGAAATGAGTACCGGCACTTATTTCTTTCCACTTCAAGCACTGGTCCTATGAACAAAACTGAATCCCTGGAACACCGTATGAAGCTAGAAACGATCTGTTTGGCTGAATGGATTCTTGGATTTGTGTTGAGATAAACATTTGTAACTAATTGTTCTAGAGGTCATTTTCCTAAAACTAGCTTTAAAGAGGCAGAGTGAATGCTCACATGTGTGATATCACCTGGATGTAAAAGACTGCTCCATGGACAATGAATGGGGTATTGACTTTATGGCCCATAAAAGGTTTATATTCTATTATTGCTAACAGTTCTGAACCAGAATTTAAGAGTTCAGACAAACATTTTATGTGCCCATAAAGCCAGTACCCCATTCATTGTTTTTGGAGCAACCGCAGCTTTAACATCCAGGCGATGTTGCAAATGTGAGGATACAACCTCAGGCAGGTTATAATAACCATACGTACCACCCTCCCCTCAGACAGGTTATAACCATACATACCACCCTCCCCTCAGGCAGGTTATAACCATACGCACCACCCTCCCTTCAGACAGGTTATAACCATACGTACCACTAGGGCGGGCCATCATTTTTTTTTTGGAAAATCAATCGAGTGGGGTGTCTAAAATATGTTTTTTTTGTGGGGAATTCAAATATGGGATTATTTTTCGGATCGGATAACTCTAACCTACATTGTTTTGGATTTTAAAATGGTCAAATTGGCCATTTTACGCCCCTTGGCCATACATGGATGCCAACATGAATCTGAAGGAAATCCTAACATGCAAGGTGTCTAAATGATGTGTTTATTAATGGGGAATTCAAATATGAGTAAATTCTTCGGATCAGATAACTCTAACCTACATCATTTTGGATTTCAAAATGGCCGATTTTACAATTTTTCACCCCTTGGCCATACATGGATGCCAACATTAATCTGAAGGAAATCCTATCATGCAAGGTGTCTAAATGATGTGTTTCTTAATGGGGAATTCAAATATGAGTTCATTTTTGGGATAGGATAAATCTAACCTACATAATTTTGGATTTCAAAATGGCAGATTTTACCATTTGAACCCATTGGTATTGTATTACAAAATTGCCAAATGTACCCATCCCCTTTCAAAGATTAAAAAATATATGGGAAATCATTTGGAACATCATTTTGGATTTCAAAATGGCTGATTTTACCATACCCTTTTACCAGGTCAGCTCCTGCCCCCTCCCCTCTGTCAGTGGAAGAAAGCTAATGCTCTTTTCAAGTCACATGTTGTCAATAAAAAGGTGACCATCATGACCAAGCTCAAGGAGATGTGGAAGCAGGCAGTGAGCTTTTATCTTGGGAGAAGCAAACTTGAGAGTTTAATTGTCAAGTTGGACAAGTTATTTGATATTTGAACTTGCAAGTGCCAGATTACTAGTTGTGAGGGGGCAGGTTGTGAGGGTTGTGTGATGCAAGCCCACATTAACTGTTGCTGCAGCAAAGACAAAAAGATTCCTGTGAAAGATATTGCCTATAGGGACAGGGAAAAGGTTGGAAGTAAAAGACCACACCAAATGGCTGGCGCTGATCTGCCTGAGCACAAGAGACAGGTGACAACATTGGAAAGGCAGGGGATGGAAAAGAAGGCAGAGAAAAGGAGAAGGGGCAAAGAAGAAAGGTCGCCAGGAAGGATGTTGAGAGCGTCCTTACAGTCCCTGAAGTTGAGCTCATTCCTGAAACTGACCCTGCAGCTTCAGCAAAGCTGCGGAAAAATTATGATGAGATTCCAAACATTGCCCTTGCTAGTGTAAGGTATGGCATAGGGCTAAGGCCAACTGCAGCTATAGCAACTGCAGCCCTGATTGATGCAGGACTCATCTTAGAAGATGACACAAGTAAAGTGATTGATAAGAACAAGGTTAAGAGAGCACACGAAAAGTTGATGCAAGATCTGGGGGAAGAGTTTGAGGAGAAGTGCAGGGAGGAGGGGGGGGATCTCCTGTATCCTCTTTGATGGGCGGATTGACATGACCAATGTGATGATGGAAGCTGAGGGCAGTGACCAATCTTTTCCTGCAAAGATCAAGGAAGAACACTATAGTGTTGCTAGTGAGCCTGGCAGCAACTATCTGTTCCACTTTACACCAGAGAAAGCAACTAAAGAGGAGTCCCATGCAGAGCAGATTGCTAAGGTCCTGTTTTCCTGGCTGAAAGAGAGAGGTTCTGATAAGACCTTGTGGGCCATTGGAGGAGACTCAACCAATGTCAACACTGGAGTGAAGGCAGGTGTAATGCGGAAGATGGAGCTGCACCTGGGGAGAAAGCTGGTCTGGTTGGTGTGCAACCTGCACACTGGTGAACTTCCACTGTGCCGTCTCATTGTTGAAGTTGATGGGGCTACTCTGTCAGACAACAAATTATCTGGGCCAATAGGACAGCTCCTTGATTCTGTTACAGACTTGGAGATCAATCCTAACTTCACCAGGATCTTTCTTGGCCCTCCGCTGATCAAGCTGCCTGAGAAGATCATTCAAGATCTCTCAACTGATCAACACTATGGCTATAAGCTGGTCTGTGCAATCAGGGATGGAGTGCTTTCTGCGAGGCTGGCTCTGCTGGAGATTGGACCGGTAAACCACAGCCGCTGGCTCACCACAGCAAACAGACTCCTCAGGCTCTGGGTGTCAAAGCATCAACTTAAAAGAAAGAACCTGAATAATCTACAATGCATTGTGGAATTCATCATTGGAGTGTATTATCCATGTTGGTTCAACATGAAGGTCAAGCACTCCTGGATCGAAGGGCCTAGGCACATCCTGTTTCAGCTGGACTGCCTCAAGTCTCAGAGGAAGGAGGTGCTGGATGTTGTGATGCCAACTGTGAGAAGATCTGCTTGGTATGCCCACAGTGAAGCCATCCTCCAAACACTGCTGTGCTCTGAGGATCAAAAAGAGAGAATTGAGGGGGTGGAGAGAATCCTGGCCATCAGGGGATCCAGACACTCAGCTGGGAGACTCCTCTGTCAGGATCAGAAGAACACCTCACATCAATAGTGACGCTTCCAGCATTGGTGGCTTAATCAGCTGGTCAGAAGATGTGTCAGAGCCACCTCTCACCTGCTCCCTAAGCACCTTCGAGGTGAAGAACTTCATCAACACCCCCATGGAGGTTCTCAACTGGCCTTGCCACACACAAAGCATCGAGAGGATTGTTAAAATGGTGACTGAGGCCTCTGCTAAGTAGTTTTCACAAGAGAAAAGGGATGGAGGGATCAGGGCTCAGGAGACCAGCAGGAGGCTGATGTCCAAGAATGAATCCAAGCAGGACTTGTGCAACCTGATCAAATTCAAGAAGATAGAGGATTGATGGAGCCCCATGGATTTTCTCAATACATTGAGACGTTTGTTAAAATGGTTACTGTAACTGAGGGGTACAATTCCCTGACTGTATTGATAAGTATGGTATTATTAAACCACTACCTCTTGTACTTTAACTTCTGGCCATCCAGTACATGATATAGATATGATGAACACTTTCCCACCTGATGAAACGAAGTCCACACAAATGTACAAATCGAATATTTTATATAGCAAAAGGTATATACAACGTTCACTTGTTTACACTTATGATTTGAAATGCACTTGTATGGCAAATGAGTATTCGTAGGTAAATCAACATTGAATGTCCAATCTCTGGTTACGCAGGGAGTAAGTATACAACCTGGTTCCTTAGGGAACTATAGCGATGGTACTTAAATGATTATAGCCGGATAATGCAAAGGGGGGGTCCCGCTGGTTGTAAGTCAGTAGGGGGGGGGGGGGGGTTAGGAGAGCCGTGGTCAATATCCCATCTGGCCGACGATTTCTTGGGAGAATTCAAAGTCTTGAACACGGTGCCCACAGAACCTCGGTCCGCAGATGAATACAGCCGGACCCTCTTGTAGACGGTAGTTGCCGGTCCACAACGAAGAGACGTGAGGCGACCTCACTCGGGGTAGAGCGCCGTCTCACTTGGACTCCTCTCGGGGGGTAGTTCCAACACTTACCAGTGTTGGCTGTTATCCATGGCATAAATCAAAGCACCCAAAGCAAGTAGATAATCCAAGCCGTGTAGGGCTAGCCGTCGTCCGGGTAAGGTAATCCAATGTGCAGGTCCACTCGTCCTGGCCCAGAACTCCTCGGATGAAAGCACCACACGTGGTCTGCCCAGCCTGGTTAAGCTTCTAGATAACGCGAGGAAACGATGGGGGTACTGCTCACTTTATAACTCTAACCGAACGGTGCACCATACATAATAGACTATTATTAACTTAATAGAAATACGTCCCACTCGACGGTATAGTGCCAAACTATGACAATTCAACTATTAATCCACACGATGTCTCAATGCCATTCTGAGGCCAAGTTGACCATACTACACCACACGTGTATCGGGGTGAGGCTTAACGTCTTGCCACTAGGTTGGAGGGTAAAGAACTAAGGGCGAAGTGACTAAGAAAGTTCTACTTTACTTGCGCCATATATATATGCGCTGTGAACAAATAGTACCATCCGTATTTCGCCAGACGTATTCCTACGCGGAACCGGGGCCTGTAACGACATGTTCGTCGGCACGATTGAACTTGAACCAAGGGGCTTGGCTGCTGGCGCCAGGTTCTCGTCCAATGAGAGAATGAAACTATTATGGGCTGTTAGTAGACTAAAGGGATATTCAGTGTATATGTACACAGAATATACAAGGGATATCAAACGATATACAAATACTATTAAATATATATCCATAAATAAATATATATATTCGGTTTAATCTGATCCTTCACAACAGCCGCCCCCTAATTAGTCCCACCTAATTAGCTAAGCAGAGACAGATTAACCGCACTGTCTACCACTCAGGGTCCGCTGTAAGGGTCAGTCAACTCACAAAGTCATGGGGTCATGGTCGTCATCGATAGTGTCTGGGAGTCTGGGCAGTTCTATTAGCCTCGCCACGGGTCGTGTGTAAGTCCGCCCTTGGACGAGCACTTCAGCTGCTCGGACCTTGCCATCGGCACCGGTGATCACTTTGCTTACGCGGCCAGCCGGCCACATAGCTCTGGGTAGTGACTGGTCGATAATCATGACGACTGTTCCTTCTGTCAAATTGTCTCTCTCTTTTACCCACTTCTGGCGGGTCTGTACTGTAGAGACGGTAGGTAGTGGAGTAGAAAGCTGTTCCAAAACTTGTCAGCTAGTACTTGACTGTACCTCCACATTCTTCGGCCGTTCGCTTCTTCAGGCCTGTACATTGTCTGGGGTAGCGCGGGGTCCAGCCGCCCCATCAAGAGTGTGTTGGGGGTGACTGGGTCGACATCTGCTACATCACTTGAGACGTAACCGAGGGGCTTTGAGTTCAATACTCCCTCGATCTCCGTGAGGACTGTCATTAGGACTTCCTCCGCCACGGTCTGGGCCCCAAGCACGGCGTACAGGGCTGTCTTTATAGAACGTACTTCTCGTTCCCAGGTTCCACCGAAGTGAGGTGCATTCGGGGGGTTAAACTGGAAGTCAATCTGGGATGGAGCGAGGTGGGTCTTAAGTTCTGGGCCCATAGCTTGGAAGCTCTCTCTCAGCTCTCTTTCTCCGCCTTTGAAGTTTGTCCCGTGATCAGACAACAATGTAGACGGTTTGCCTTTCCGTGATGTGAATCTTCGGAAGGCCATAAGGAATGAGTCTGTGCTCATGGTTGGAAGGAGTTCGATGTGTATCGCTCTGGTGGTCATGCATTTGAATACAATACCCCACCGCTTCTCAGTTCCTCTTCCTTTCTTTATATACAACGGGCCAAAACAGTCCATGCCTGTGGAGTGGAATGGCTTGTCGCCGAGTCGGAGGCGACAGGGGGGTAGGTCAGCCATCCGGGGTATGCTGGGCTGCGCGCGCCACTTTCGGCAGTCTAGACAGGTTCGCTGGAAGCGCCGCACTGCTTCCCTCCCTTGAAGTATCCAATAGCGACGTCTGATCTCCGCGAAGACTCTCTCTGCTCCTGCGTGGTGCACATCCTCGTCGCATTTCTTTATGATCAGCTCTGTGACCTTGTGTCGGCTGTTCAAGACTATCGGGTACTTAACGTCATCCGGTAAGTCTGGAGCTCTCCGCAGACGACCACCCACTCTGATGAGATTATGGGCGTCGCTCTCGGGGGCTAGGTGGAGCAGTCTGCTGTCTGATGGGACGGGCTTTCCTCCCTGTAGACAGTCTAGCTCGTCGGGGAACGAGTCTCTCTGGGCTCGTTGTAGTAGAAGAAGTTCTGCTTCTTCGTAGTCAGCTGCTGAAATGTCGGCAGTGGGCTGAATCTCTGGGTGGTGCCACAGGAATGTCTTGAGCTGCGCACTCTGTAGGGTAATGCAATCATCTATGTTGGGGTCTGTGGAGGCGACTGTGCTCAGTCCACAGAACATAGGTTTCTTGTTCTCAGCCTCCTCTTTACTCGCTTCCCGTGGGGTGGGCGTAGGCCACTCTTCTTCCGGGAGCTTGAGGAACTCTGGTCCGTCACTGTAGATGTTGCGACGGGTGAGGTCATCTAGGGACATTCCCCGGGTGATGACGTCAGCTGGGTTGTGTTTGGTGTCCACATACCGCCAGCTCGCTGTTTCTTTTAACTCTTGAATCTCGGTGACTCTGACTCCCACAAAGACTTTGTATCTGCATGAATCAGACTTGATCCATGTGAGTACTGTCGTGGAATCTGACCACAAGATTGTTCTGTGCACCGGAATGGTGAGTTCACGTTGGATTAACGTGGCTAGATGCGCTCCTGCTAGGGCTGCGCAGAGCTCTAGACGCGGGATAGATTGTTGCTTTCGTGGGGCTATTCTTGAGCGAGCCAGGATGAAAGCAGTATGTATTTCTCCTCCCTCCTCTCGGGCACGCAAGTAGGCCACCGAGCCGTAGGCTACTTCGGAGGCGTCGCTGAAGATGTGTAGATCAATCTTGCATGTCTCTGGCCTCACTGTGGGTGGGAAGTAGCTGCGGCGTATATTGACGCCTGGGAGTGAGCGGAGTTCCGTCTCCCACTCTCTCCATGTGGAGGCAAGGGGTGCGGGTATTGGGTCGTCCCAGCCCTGGTCCTTGTCCCATAGTGCTCGTACAATCATCTTTGCCCTGGTGGTGTAAGGTAGAATACATCCCAACGGGTCATATTGTCTGGCGAGTGTTCTGTATACACTCCGTCTGGTGGTCGGTAGTGCAGTCGACCTTCCCTGCTCCTTGGTCAGGGGTGGGTGTTTATAATGGAGCGAGTCTGTTTTGAAGCGCCAGACTAGTCCTAATGTCATTTCTTGGGCTTCTCCTGGGATGGTCGCCATCCAGGTCTCGCTGCTTGCTGCCTTGTCCTCTGGGGAGAGGCTGCGCAATACTTGCGGGTCGCTGCTGGCCCACTGCCTGAGATCAAAGCCGCCTTTGATCAGGGAGGCGCGTAGCTTGAGTAGGAGAGCCTCGGCTTCTTCTTGAGTCGAAACGCTTTGTAAACAGTTGTCCACGTAGAAACTGTTCTTCACACTGTGTCGGACCTCTTCATCTTCTGCTGGGTCCTCTGCGACGTGTTTCTGTAGTGCAAATGTAGCACAGCACGGGCTGCATGTGGTTCCGAAGGGGAGTACTTCCCACTGGTAGATGGCTGGGTTCTCATCCCCGATCCTCTCTCTCCATAGGAACCGCAGCAGGGGCTTGTCCTCCTCCACTAGTCCCACCTGCAGGAACATCCCTTTGATATCCCCGCTGATAGCCACCTTGTCCTGGCGGAAGCGCAGTAGCACGCCTAGTAGGGAGGGGCCGAGTGTGGGGCCGGGCAAGAGCTCTTTATTCAGATTTTGGGATCCGATCTGGTAGCTGCAGTTAAACACAATGCGATCCTTGCCGTTGTGGTGGACCTTGTGATGCGGCACGTACCATGATTCGGTCGTCTGATCGGCCTCTTTAATGTCAATCTTTGTCACGTGTCCCGCTGTGATTAGCTTCTCAATCTCAGCGCGGTACACACGCTCTTGAGCGGGGTCTTTGGCTAGGCGCCGCTCTGTGTTCAATAGATAGCGCTCCGTGGCGTCTTTCTTTGCGTGAAAGGTGGGCATTCCCTCTCGCCTCAGGAGTGGAGTTGCGTATCTCATCACTCCGCCGACTGTGACTCTCTTTGTCCCCTGCTCGAGTAGGTTGATGGCGTAAATGTCTTCTTTAGAACGAATATCTTTCTTTTCGTTCTTAAAGGGCATTGTCTCTAGTGTCCATAGCCTCTCGACATGCTGCAGGAGAGTGGTGTCTTCTTCTGTCGTTCTGGAGTGGAGGCAGCTAGTGGCTGCTGTTCGGTTGAGAGATTTAGCGAGGGGGCCTTGTAGTGTCCACCCTAGGCGGGTCTCGACTGCTGCAGGACAGCCTCGGGGTCCTGTATGGACCCGGTCAATCGGGACTATGAGTTCTGCATGGTCGGAGCCTATCAGCAGGGTCGGGGTAGCGCCGTCTATGAGCGGGATAGGTAGTTGACGCAGGTGCACATATTTATCCATCAACTTGGCGATGGGGTAGGTGTACTGCGATAGTCCTATTTCTTGGCTGGTGAAAGCATTTGTAATCCTATACCGACGCTCTGGCTGCCCGTTTGCTGCGATAGTGAAGGAGACATGCTCGCCCTTTATCGTCTTTAAATCTCTTCTTATTGTCCGAATCGTCATTTGGTTCTCGCTCCCCCGCAGTCCCAGCTGGGCCGCAGCGGACGCGAGCAGAAGGGTCTTCTCTGACCCGTCATCAAGGACGGCGTAAGTGTCCATGACTTTATCTTGGTAGCTCAATGTCACACGGACTACCTTTAAGAGCACTTGGGCGCCGCTGCTGCTGGCGGGGTCAATGTACATGACACTTGCCTTGGTGCCGCTCGATGGTGCAGGTGAAGGCCGTCTTCTGTTACTGTCGTGTAGTATATCTAGATGGGCTCCGTCGCACCGACTGCACCTTTTCTTTAGGCGGCATTCGGCTGCCATGTGACTGCGCGCACATCGGTAACAGCGCCTGTTGGACTTTATCCATTGACTCACTTCTTCTGCATTCATCTTTGTGAACAGGTCACATTGTGACAGCCAGTGTTCTTTCTCACAGTAGGGGCACACCATCTTCCACTTCTCTTTTCTCGAGGGGGTACTGTGGCTCTTACTGCTCGGTACTGACTCTGATTGGTGCATGACAGTCACCGATCTTCTTCCATCATTTATTCTCCTGGGTCCCTCTCTGGAGCTTGGCGTGCTCCGCCCGAACGTATCCAGTCGTAAGCTGCTGACTTCTCTCGCCAGGAAGTCGGCTAGATCAAGGAGGGATGGTTCGGGGCCGTTAGGATCCCGGTAGTCTCTCTGCCGCCTAAAACGCTCTTGTCTTGCGGGTGGCAGCTTCTCCAAAATCCTCTCGACGTTAGAGTTGGCGTATAGCTCATGCATGCCCTTTTCCCGTTGCGCTCCCAGCATCCCTACCAGGGACTGCACTTTGATTGACAGGTCGTCTAATGAGCGATTGTCTGTTGCTGGGGGTAGGCGATCAATATGCCTTATCTCTTGGATTACGTAATCCCATATACGTCCATATCTCTGGTCCAGCGCTGCTAGAGCTGCGGTGTATGGGGTCGTAGAGGTGGCATAGGCTAGCGCTATATTGTGCGCCCGGGGTACTTTCAGGTGCTTCAGTAATATTGCATACTTGTGGCGTTCATCAGCGACATCCACCATCATTGTCTCTAGGCACATCCGGAGCTCCGTGTACTGTGCCCGATTCTCATGGGTGAAATCTGGGACCATCGGTGTGCCAATGTATGACGCCGTGGATGGCTGATACATCGGCGAGCGTTGGGGGAGAGGCCTCCTAGGCGAGTCTCCTCTTGCGCCTCTCGGTGGGCTGGTACCGGCAGGGTACCATGGCCCGCTGGTCCAGGTGCTATTCCTCGGGGCTGGTCGTGCGTCATGCTCACCCGTGAATAGAGTCGGGGGTCTGTAGCGCAGCGCCGAGGGGGTATAGCCTGGGCTGTACTGGACCTCCTGGTCCGGTGGAGTACTGTGCTGTCGTCGGGCTTGGTTCTCCTCCTCTCCCTCTTCTTCTTCTATCAGGTCCTCTAGATCCTGTAGTCGTTTATTTAGCTTCTCCGTAGTGCATGCCGCTCCTTCCTTGTAGCTGGGTCTCGCTTGGACCGGTCTGGGAAGGGGGTCTGCGGGGGGTATAGGCTTGGTCTGTTGGTCAAGTTCAGGGTCGCTTGCTCGGTTAGGAGACGCTGCCCTTGACTGTTGTCTCGACGAGTTCCTTGAACCCCTGGCGGAGGGAGAGGGTGTTGCCTTGAGGATCAGCTGCTCCATTAGCTGTGCTTGTAGTCTGTCGCGCTCGGCTTGTATTCTGTCACGCTCGGCTTCGCGCTCGGCTTGTATTCTGTCGCGCTCGGCTTCGCGCTTGGTGAGATCTGCTTCTCTTTGGGCACCGGCAGCGGCACGCTGGGTGTCGGCCCGGTCTCTTGCCATATTCTCTTCCGTCTGAAGGCGTCTCAGCTCCAGACGTATGTGCTCTTCTTCGCTCCGTTGCTGTGCTTGGAGTCGATCGCGTTCGCCCTGAAGTCGATCGCGTTCAGTAGAGGCTGTCAGGCTGGCGAGGAACGCCTGTGATAGCATCCTCTCCGCTTCGCTGGGGGAAGACGCTTGTTGAGGTGAGCCGCTCCTGGCTGTACCCGCTGGGGATGCGTTCCCCTGCGGGGAGTCCTGGAGCTCTATCTCCTCGGCGCTCTCCTCCTCTTCTTCCGTGCAGAGTTCCACCTCTGGCGGGTTGTCTTCCTCCCGGAGCTCTGGGGGGTCTACTTCTTCGGTATTGGCGGGGGGTAAAGTCGTGTCAGTTCCCTCCTGGTCCCCACCGCGAGTTTGGTCAGTTAAATTAGAACCCACTAGGGCCTCTGTGGTCGGGGTATCCTGGTTGATAGGGTCGGACATAATTTTACTTTCTACTTTTACCGCGTTCACCGTTTGTAGAAGGCTAGGTAGTTGACTGACAGCGTAGTCCTCTAAGTACTGAGGTGTCTGTCGTCTGCGCCGCGGGCGTTCTACGTTAGGAGGACCGTTTCGTACGTTAGGAGGACCGTTTCGTGGAGTGTTCATCATAGGCCATTTCAATATTAATAACACTATATTAATATTACACTAGTTACCCTCCGGCTCGAAGGACCAATTGTAACTGAGGGGTACAATTCCCTGACTGTATTGATAAGTATGGTATTATTAAACCACTACCTCTTGTACTTTAACTTCTGGCCATCCAGTACATGATATAGATATGATGAACACTTTCCCACCTGATGAAACGAAGTCCACACAAATGTACAAATCGAATATTTTATATAGCAAAAGGTATATACAACGTTCACTTGTTTACACTTATGATTTGAAATGCACTTGTATGGCAAATGAGTATTCGTAGGTAAATCAACATTGAATGTCCAATCTCTGGTTACGCAGGGAGTAAGTATACAACCTGGTTCCTTAGGGAACTATAGCGATGGTACTTAAATGATTATAGCCGGATAATGCAAAGGGGGGGTCCCGCTGGTTGTAAGTCAGTAGGGGGGGGGGGGGGTTAGGAGAGCCGTGGTCAATATCCCATCTGGCCGACGATTTCTTGGGAGAATTCAAAGTCTTGAACACGGTGCCCACAGAACCTCGGTCCGCAGATGAATACAGCCGGACCCTCTTGTAGACGGTAGTTGCCGGTCCACAACGAAGAGACGTGAGGCGACCTCACTCGGGGTAGAGCGCCGTCTCACTTGGACTCCTCTCGGGGGGTAGTTCCAACACTTACCAGTGTTGGCTGTTATCCATGGCATAAATCAAAGCACCCAAAGCAAGTAGATAATCCAAGCCGTGTAGGGCTAGCCGTCGTCCGGGTAAGGTAATCCAATGTGCAGGTCCACTCGTCCTGGCCCAGAACTCCTCGGATGAAAGCACCACACGTGGTCTGCCCAGCCTGGTTAAGCTTCTAGATAACGCGAGGAAACGATGGGGGTACTGCTCACTTTATAACTCTAACCGAACGGTGCACCATACATAATAGACTATTATTAACTTAATAGAAATACGTCCCACTCGACGGTATAGTGCCAAACTATGACTGTGCTGTCCTCCCGATGATGTTCCCAATCAGAGGTAGACAGCCAGCCAAACTCTTCTCCAATAAGCAACACGAGTCAACGTAACTTCCTCATTTCTTGTTTAATACAGTTCTTGTTGCTGGGATATGAGTAAAACTGAAACAGAATGAAGTGCATAGTGTTACTACTAGTGCACGTAAAAAGTATAGATATACAGTAAGTGTACTAAACGATTATAAGTAGACATGTTGTACTAAACATTCCAAGTATTATGCACATCTACTGTATCTGCCATTAGCATGTATCATAGGTAATAGAATACGAACATAACAGCGACCCATCTACGACAATATACTTCAAAACTGAAAGATAACCTTGCAAACAATAAAGGATTACTTACAGACAATGCTTACGATGGGGCAAATCAAAGGATTACAACAGATAAGAACAGCATGTTGTTCATACTGAGAACTCTCTTCCTGGTGAAGCTGCAGGTCCCACTTCCTGTTTATCTTGGTGAGGTCCCACTTCCTGTATATACCAAGTTCGACCAACAGGTGGTGCTAAAGCAATCAAACCCATAATACACTGCCTGGGAGGCAGAACACTCCCCACATTAAACGTGTACGCTATAGTACACATTAACTTAACACATAACTTTAGTCCTCTTTAGGCAAAATAAGCACGATTTCTGAAAACGGGTCTCGGGAATGTCTTTGAACTTCCTTGAGCTGTGGTCTTTACTTCGACCTTACGCACCTTTCCGTCCTGGCTTGGGAAGGTGGAAGTGGAATGTGGAAATGTCCAGTGCCACAGGCCACTCGTTCCTTGCAGCTTGGCTGTCTTTCAACGGCACAACGTCGCCTTCCTGTAAGTTGCGGTGATCTTCGACCCACTTGCAACGACTCTGCAGTGTCGGGAGGTACTCATGTCTCCATCGGGTCCAGAATGTGCTGGCAAGGGCTTGCACCTGTCTCCATTGGCTTTGGTGGAGGTCCTTGTCTGAGAAATCTCCAGGTTTCCTGTCGAAGGTTCGACACAGTGGAGTAGGGCGATTGAGTGCCTGCTTGCGGTTGTTTGGGAGTCGTCTTCGTGGCATCTTGAAGGGTAGTGGGGGACCCCAGCTGTTCCTCTCATCCCTGTACGTCTCTGATATTATAATAATAACCATAATATTTAAAGTGACGGTATCTTCTATGGATAAGGCAAGCCTGTTGTCGTTAGCAGTTGTTTGGCACACACTGCGACCCAGGTTGTCCTCTGTAACTCTCTCCGAGTTGGATTTGTGTGCACTGATCAGGCCGTTCTGTTGCTCCCCGCCGTGCCGCGTTCTCTCTTTCAGGTCTGTGAAGTTGGAAGGGTGTCCTGAAGCAGGGGAGGGGGAGTGTCCTGAGACAGCGGGGGAGTGTCCTGAGACAGCAGGGGCGTGTCCGGGGACGGCAGGGGAGTGTCCGGAGACAGCAGGGGAGTGTCCGGAGACAGCAGGGGCGTGTCCGGAGACAGTGGGGGCGTGTCCGGGGACAGCGGGGGCGTGTCCGGGGACAGCGGGGGCGTGTCCGGAGACAGCAGGGGAGTGTCCGGAGACGGCAGGGGTGTGTCCTGAGACGGCAGGGACGTGTCCTGAGACGGCGGGGGCGTGTCCTGAGACGGCGGGGGCGTGTCCTGAGGCGGCAGGGGTGTGTCCTGAGACGGCAGGGGTGTGTCCTGAGACGGCAGGGGCGTGTCCTGAGACGGCAGGGGCGTGTCCTGAGACAGCAGGGGCGTGTCCTGAGACAGCGGGGGCGTGTCCTGAGACGGCAGGGGTGTGTCCTGAGACGGCAGGGGCGTGTCCTGAGACAGCAGGGGCGTGTCCTGAGACGGCGGGGGCGTGTCCTGAGACGGCAGGGGCGTGTCCTGAGACAGCAGGGGTGTGTCCTGAGACGGCAGGGGCGTGTCCTGAGACAGCAGGGACGTGTCCTGAGACGGCGGGGGCGTGTCCTGAGACAGCAGGGGCGTGTCCTGAGACGGCGGGGGCGTGTCCTGAGACGGCGGGGGCGTGTCCTGAGACGGCGGGGGCGTGTCCTGAGACGGCGGGGGCGTGTCCTGAGACAGCAGGGACGTGTCCTGAGACGGCGGGGGCGTGTCCTGAGACGGCGGGGGCATGTCCTGAGACGGCGGGGGCGTGTCCTGAGACGGCAGGGGCGTGTCCTGAGACGGCAGGGACATGTCCTGAGACGGCAGGGGTGTGTCCTGAGACAGCAGGGGCGTGTCCTGAGACAGCGGGGGTGTGTCCTGAGACAGCAGGGGCGTGTCCTGAGACAGCAGGGGCGTGTCCTGAGACAGCAGGGACGTGTCCTGAGACGGCGGGGGTGTGTCCTGAGACAGCAGGGACGTGTCCTGAGACAGCGGGGGCGTGTCCTGAGACAGCAGGGGTGTGTCCTGAGACAGCAGGGACGTGTCCTGAGACAGCAGGGACGTGTCCTGAGACGGCGGGGGCGTGTCCTGAGACAGCAGGGACGTGTCCTGAGACAGCAGGGACGTGTCCTGAGACGGCGGGGGCGTGTCCTGAGACAGCAGGGACGTGTCCTGAGACGGCGGGGGCGTGTCCTGAGACGGCGGGGGCGTGTCCTGAGACAGCAGGGACGTGTCCTGAGACGGCGGGGGCGTGTCCTGAGACAGTGGGGACGTGTCCTGAGACAGCAGGGGCGTGTCCTGAGACGGCAGGGACGTGTCCTGAGACAGCAGGGACGTGTCCTGAGACGGCGGGGGCGTGTCCTGAGACGGTGGGGACGTGTCCTGAGACAGTGGGGACGTGTCCTGAGACAGTGGGGACGTGTCCTGAGACAGTGGGGACGTGTCCTGAGACAGCGGGGACGTGTCCTGAGACAGTGGGGACGTGTCCTGAGACAGCAGGGACGTGTCCTGAGACAGCGGGGACGTGTCCTGAGACAGCGGGGACGTGTCCTGAGACAGTGGGGACGTGTCCTGAGACGGCGGGGGCGTGTCCTGAGACGGCGGGGGCGTGTCCTGAGACAGCAGGGACGTGTCCTGAGACGGCGGGGGCGTGTCCTGAGACGGCGGGGGCATGTCCTGAGACGGCGGGGGCGTGTCCTGAGACGGCAGGGGCGTGTCCTGAGACGGCAGGGACATGTCCTGAGACGGCAGGGGTGTGTCCTGAGACAGCAGGGGCGTGTCCTGAGACAGCGGGGGTGTGTCCTGAGACAGCAGGGGCGTGTCCTGAGACAGCAGGGGCGTGTCCTGAGACAGCAGGGACGTGTCCTGAGACGGCGGGGGTGTGTCCTGAGACAGCAGGGACGTGTCCTGAGACAGCGGGGGCGTGTCCTGAGACAGCAGGGGCGTGTCCTGAGACAGCAGGGACGTGTCCTGAGACAGCAGGGACGTGTCCTGAGACAGCGGGGGCGTGTCCTGAGACAGCAGGGGTGTGTCCTGAGACAGCAGGGACGTGTCCTGAGACAGCAGGGACGTGTCCTGAGACGGCGGGGGCGTGTCCTGAGACAGCAGGGACGTGTCCTGAGACAGCAGGGACGTGTCCTGAGACGGCGGGGGCGTGTCCTGAGACAGCAGGGACGTGTCCTGAGACGGCGGGGGCGTGTCCTGAGACGGCGGGGGCGTGTCCTGAGACAGCAGGGACGTGTCCTGAGACAGCAGGGACGTGTCCTGAGACGGCGGGGGCGTGTCCTGAGACAGCGGGGACGTGTCCTGAGACAGCAGGGGCGTGTCCTGAGACGGCAGGGACGTGTCCTGAGACAGCAGGGACGTGTCCTGAGACGGCGGGGGCGTGTCCTGAGACGGTGGGGACGTGTCCTGAGACAGTGGGGACGTGTCCTGAGACAGTGGGGACGTGTCCTGAGACAGCGGGGACGTGTCCTGAGACAGCGGGGACGTGTCCTGAGACAGCGGGGACGTGTCCTGAGACAGTGGGGACGTGTCCTGAGACAGCAGGGACGTGTCCTGAGACAGCGGGGACGTGTCCTGAGACAGTGGGGACGTGTCCTGAGACAGTGGGGACGTGTCCTGAGACAGTGGGGACGTGTCCTGAGACGGTGGGGACGTGTCCTGAGACGGCAGGGGCGTGTCTTTGCATTGTCATGGCATTCTGCCATGAAAGGGAGAATATGTAGTGGAAAATATACATTAAATGCTTATATATATATGTAATATATTTGTTGTAGCTGTATTTGGACGGTGTACTGTGTCCTGAGACGGCGGGGACGTGTCCTGAGACAGCGGGGGCGTGTCCTGAGACAGCGGGGACGTGTCCTGAGACGGCGGGGGCGCGTCCTGAGACAGCGGGGGCGTGTCCTGAGACGACAGGGGTGTTAGGTTGCAAATCCCCATGTGCAGTTCCCCATTCGATTAGACTGCCATCCGGTCGACTAGGCAAAGGGGCGGGGACATCATGACGCAAGGTTTTATGTGACTCATTCTGTTGTTTTACATAGGCACTTGTGCGGTCGTCAATGTCTCTCCTTAAGGATGTCTTCCTGCCTTTGCGTAGCGGTGTTCTACCCTGCTGTTCGGCTGCCTCCAATACCTCTGCCTGTGCTATAGCGGCGGCTGCCTCTCTTTGGATGGCCAAAGCTTCAGCGTCCAGTCTCGCCTTGGCCAGCTCATATTTTTGTCTCACTTCCCTCTTGGCCAGCTCATATTTTAATTTAGCCTCTTCCACTGTGAATGATCCTGCCTCTGCCCTTGCACGGGCAGCCTCTGCCCTTGCACGGGCCCTTGTGGTGTAGGCTGAATATGTAGGTGTGCCGTCGCTGCTTGCGCCGACCCGAGAGGCCCTGCCGCTCTCCCTGGCAGGGTCCGTCATGCTGTTTTACATGCTGAGGGTTGATCTGTTGAAGGGTGGCATTGCACCAGCTGGTCGCTTGTCTTTTTACTGTGCTGTCCTCCCGATGATGTTCCCAATCAGAGGTAGACAGCCAGCCAAACTCTTCTCCAATAAGCAACACGAGTCAACGTAACTTCCTCATTTCTTGTTTAATACAGTTCTTGTTGCTGGGATATGAGTAAAACTGAAACAGAATGAAGTGCATAGTGTTACTACTAGTGCACGTAAAAAGTATAGATATACAGTAAGTGTACTAAACGATTATAAGTAGACATGTTGTACTAAACATTCCAAGTATTATGCACATCTACTGTATCTGCCATTAGCATGTATCATAGGTAATAGAATACGAACATAACAGCGACCCATCTACGACAATATACTTCAAAACTGAAAGATAACCTTGCAAACAATAAAGGATTACTTACAGACAATGCTTACGATGGGGCAAATCAAAGGATTACAACAGATAAGAACAGCATGTTGTTCATACTGAGAACTCTCTTCCTGGTGAAGCTGCAGGTCCCACTTCCTGTTTATCTTGGTGAGGTCCCACTTCCTGTATATACCAAGTTCGACCAACAGGTGGTGCTAAAGCAATCAAACCCATAATACACTGCCTGGGAGGCAGAACAATGACAATTCAACTATTAATCCACACGATGTCTCAATGCCATTCTGAGGCCAAGTTGACCATACTACACCACACGTGTATCGGGGTGAGGCTTAACGTCTTGCCACTAGGTTGGAGGGTAAAGAACTAAGGGCGAAGTGACTAAGAAAGTTCTACTTTACTTGCGCCATATATATATGCGCTGTGAACAAATAGTACCATCCGTATTTCGCCAGACGTATTCCTACGCGGAACCGGGGCCTGTAACGACATGTTCGTCGGCACGATTGAACTTGAACCAAGGGGCTTGGCTGCTGGCGCCAGGTTCTCGTCCAATGAGAGAATGAAACTATTATGGGCTGTTAGTAGACTAAAGGGATATTCAGTGTATATGTACACAGAATATACAAGGGATATCAAACGATATACAAATACTATTAAATATATATCCATAAATAAATATATATATTCGGTTTAATCTGATCCTTCACAACAGTTACAGAGGTTTCTGCTGAGTAGTTCTGGAAAGAGCTCACCTATTTATGGCTGACGTTGACTTTAAGTTTGTGTTTGTAGGTTGGTGGCTAAAGCAGTACAATAGGAGATCTTGCTGTCCAAGAATGAGTCCAATCAAGATATTGGAACCTGGCAAAGTTCAAGAAGGAGATCGAGATTTAGCACTTGTTTTGTTTGTGTGCATTACAAATACAATTTATTATTGTTAGTATTATTATTATTATTATTATTATTATTATTGATCTTTGGAGTTGTATCCAGTTATATACAGTTCACTTGTTAATACATTTGATGGCTTTGTCATTATAAATGATTTCCCATATATTTTTTAATCTTTGAAAGGGGATGGGTACATTTGGCAATTTTGTAATACAATACCAATGGGTTCAAATGGTAAAATCGGCCATTTTGAAATCCAAAATGATGTAGGTTAGAGTTATCCTATCCCAAAAATGAACTCATATTTGAATTCCCCATTAAGAAACACATCATTTAGACACCTTGCATGTTAGGATTTCCTTCAGATTCATGTTGGCATCCATGTATGGCCAAGGGGTGAAAAATGGTCAAATCGGCCATTTTGAAATCCAAAACAATGTAGGTAGGAGTTATCCGATTAGAAAAATAATCCCATATTTGAATTCCCCACAAAAAAACACATATTTTAGACACCCCACTTGATTGATTTTCCAAAAAAAAAAAAGTATGGCCCGCCCTACTAGTATAGTGTTGTAGTATATAGTGTTGTTTACTCTAGGGTCTTCATGGACCTCCTCTGAACCTAATCATCCCAGCTGCTTGTAACTCTCTTTAGCTATCAATCCAGTACAGGGTGTCTATGCTGCTCTTCATTGAGCCCTGAAGAAATCATGTAGCCTCCTGACTCACATTAATACATTAAAATAAATTGAAAATGTCTGTCAATGATGTAAATGGACTGAGTTAAAAAACAATTGATATCAATCCAACACCAGAGTCAATTAACACATACACCTTTACCACAACATCCACCTGTTTCCAATCAACTAATTAGACAAAGAGAAAGATGATTGGCTGTCAAACCTGCAGAGCACCTGAACCTAAGAGGCCTGTGAGATAAGACAGCTCAGTGTGGGTTTGCTGAAAGTGGACAAAGGGGCCAGGATTTCTGTAGCTTTTGGAATAGATGCAAACTATGGCTAAAGCTGTAGGACTTGTTCTAAGGTAAAGTTTTGATCCATTGTGTTGGAATGTTGTGATTCTGATATAAGTTATGTTTAATCTAAATAAACTTGTTTTTGTTTAGAGTGCTGCTGTTGTCTTCGCTGACTGGAAGACAGCATGCAAGCGGTGAGTTAACCCTTTTCAAGAACAACCTGATTATTACCCATTCAAGAACTACTGATTGTCAGGCTTGTGAATTAACTTGATGTGATATTGTTTCTATCAACAGCTTACAGGTCTGCATCTGTAACCAAGGCTAAAATTCTTGGAGATGCTACAGGGCCAGAATTGATCTACCAGCCTGTCTACAGTAGCTATAATGTTCGTGATGAATCACTTGTTGGTAGTTATGGTCCAAGCTCAGGTTCCCTCAACAGTTATGATCCCAGTAAATCGCTTGTTAGTTTTGGTCTTGGCTCGCATGACTACAGTGACACTTAACTAGCACTGGGTATTCTTTGGGTAGGAGGGGCGGAATACTGGCAAAAGCCATACTTGGTCATTTACTGTACAACTGGGTTAGGACATTTGTAGGGGCCAGTTTCGAATTGCAGTCTCCCGTAGGTGTTCTTAGAGTTTTTGAAAGTGGGTATAGATTCACATTCCTTTACAGCTTTGGGTAGGGTGTTCCACATTGATGTGGCATAATTGCGAACGTGTTTAGTCCCTTGTTTGAGCCGAATCTGGGTTTAACATGATTTGTGGAGCTCCCTCTGGTGTTGTGATCGTGGTATTCACTGACCTTTGGGAAGTATTTTGACATGTACATGGGTACCTTGGTCGTGTAGTGTATCTTGTAGACCAGGCCCATTGCAAGTTGCTGTACTCTGTCGTCTACTCTAAGCCATCCTAGGTTGTCAAAGTGGGCAGGGGTGAGGTGGGTTCTAGGAGTAAGGTCAAGCAGTAGTCTGACTAGCTTGTTTTGAGATGTTTGTAATTTTTGTTTTAGTGCCTTTGAGGTGCTTTGGTACCATGAGGTGCAAGCATAGTCTTAGTACCCTTGAATGAGTGCTCCTGCCATAGTCTTCAGGGTATTCTTGTTTACCAGAGATCCGGTACAAGAATCGAGTTCGTTGGTTGACTTTTTTTATTACATTTGATGCCATTTTGTCACAGGAAAGATTAGCCTCTAGGATGGAACCCAGGTAGGTTAATTTCATCTTTCCTTGTGACAATATTGTCACCCACTGTAACCGAGAAGCCGTCTGTCTTGCTGAGTTTGTTATTTGAACCGAAGAGAATGGACTCTGTTTTGCCCATGTGTAATGATAGTTTGTTGTCGGCGAGCCATATGCAGATTTTGCCTAGTTCCGAGCTGAGGGCTTTTTCAACCTCTAACTTGTTCTTGTCAGAGACCAGCAGGGCTGAGTCGTCCGCAAACGGGAACAAGTTGCAGTCACAAGCTGACGACATGTCATTTGCATAAATTAGGAATAGTAGCGGTCCTAGTATGCTTCCTTGTGGAACACTACAGCTCACTGTGAGAGGGGGGGTAGGGTACCGTTTACCTCCATCTGTTCTCTCCCCTCCAGGTAGGATTCACTTCCTGTGAATAAACAATTCTTTATATTAACATTATATTGTGCATTGGAAACACAAACATACTTAAAATGAGTAAATATTATTCATTTTAAACATGTTTATTTTATTTCTATAAAACATCTTCTTCCCCTCTCTTTACCAGGTGGGACGGCGCCCCCTAGTGGAGAAACCGCCACTGGCCAGCAGTTCTTGACGTCAGCACAGACTTCCTTGCAACCCTACCCCTTTTCTTGATCCTCCAATCACAGCTGTCGCTTACCTCGGACAAACATTGTAGTTCCGCCACTCTGACCCACTTTCGTTGTTATCGTGGAATGCGGAAGTAAAGCGCCTCAGGGGGGGTCCGTAGTTCAAGCTCTCAGCTCATCGCCATTCATTTCATTGTTGCCGAGGCGGCACTCGCTCGTAAGTTTACTTTACTTTACTTACTTACTGCATTTTCTTTTTACATTTTAACGCATTAGCAGACCACTCATGGATGTAGTCAATAGTGGTATTTTATGTAGCAATCTTTAGTTTATGTTTATCATAAGTTAATAGCTTGTTAGATTCTAAATGCAGTTAGATAACGTTACCATGTATATGTAACGTTAAATGTATATCTTTTCTGGACACTTTTTGTATCACAAACAGTACTGTATTTGCAAATCTGGTATGTCATAAATGTATAGATGTAGCAGTACTGTATATCTATGTCTTGTGTGTCATATATTTCCTGATGAATTGAAAATGGGGGACCCTGATGTAAACAAGACGAAAGTCTTTCTCTGGTCTGCATCCCCTTAACAATTGTATGTATTGTACTGTACTGTACCCATTCTGCAATCTGCAAACCAAGAATCAAGAGGTTTATTTGTCACATCATTCCAGGTTCAACTAGAAGACTGATAAGGTGAATATGCCTACCACATTACTACTACACCTGCATATAACCCATACAACTCTGTATGATATCAATAATGCTGTAAATACCGTATACATATATTTATATTTACCGTATATATATTTATACACTTGTCGGTATATACCATAGTGTCTTTAAACCTGTATCACTGTAGATAATAATACTATAACACCGTACATACTGTACATCTGGTTATAATTATTACTCAGTAGTACTCTTTATATATTTTGTATCCAGTCTAATCACCTGTACATTGAATATTGCTATTGCACTTTACTGCTATATTTGCACTCCGGTTGGATGCCAAACTTATTTCCGTTGTACTGTACTTGTGCGTATAATGACAATGCATTTTAATCTAATCTAATACAATTTTGTGTTGAGCGACATTTTATCTCATGGCACAAGGGCATATTAAACATATTTTCCCTTATTCTGAAATACAGTATATATAAATATATATATATATATATGTTTTATATATATATTTTTTTTTGATAGATTAGAAGATAACCATTTGCATTCGAGGCACAAATGTCTCTGACTTCTTTCCATGTGCAAGCCTGCCAAGATAACTCAAATCTCTGCAGGCTTTCTGGATTAAAGGGGTTAATTGTGCTAGCCATGTTGATTAAAAAACAACACATCCGACCAATACGATTTTAACCCTCGAAAGTGTTGCATGCAAATCTTAAGAGGGCCGGCCAACAATTGCGTGGCCCACAATCTATAGGCGTGGGATTGAACAGGGTCTGGCTACAGTCCCTGGATCAGTGGGGAGGGTCTGTCTGTTGGGATGGAGAGGCTGGTGGAGGGATGGAGAGGCTGGTGGAGGGATGGAAGGCTGGTGGAGCGATGAGGAGGCTGGTGGAGCGATGAGGAGGCTGGTGGGACGATGGAGAGCCTGTAATATTAAATAAGGTGCAACGTTATTGTCTGAAATAATTTTCACAAATGATTTAATTCATATTAAATGTATATTGACTTACCATTTGTGTAGAAGCGATGGAGACTCGGGGGAGACGATGGAGAGCCTGTAATATTAAATAAGGTGCAACGTTATTGTCTGAAATAATGTTCACAAATGATTTAATTCATATTCAATTTATATATTCAATTTATATATTGACTTACCATTTGTGTAGAAGCGATGGAGAGGCTAGTGGGGCGATGGACAGCCACGCTAGGTGGTGGGACATTTGTAGGAGCAACGGTCAGACCAAACACGTCCATGGCAACGATCAAGGTGTTTGTTGGGGGCCTGCTTGTTGTAGGCCTAGATGTTGCTTGGCTTTGCTGGTCCTTCTTTGCCCTTTTTGTCTGGCTTTTACTCCCAAGATGCCCATCGTCAGACAGCACTGTTTTTCTTTCAGCCCGGATGTGCTTTGCTGCGATTCTCAACCTCAGCCTGATGTATCTGTTGGTTATTTTCTTTTGTACATCATGGCATGAGGGTAGTCTGCTGTCTAACAGCTTAGCCTCTCTCCAGCAAATCCATGGCATTTGGGAGCTTCATGAGGGCGGCACTGGTCTTGTTTCGGAACAGCTCCTCGATTTGCCGGACTAGAACAAAGGCCTCTTGTGACGGCCGACAAAGTGCACCTGGTTTGAATTCCTTCAGCTTCAGTAAAATACTGTGCTCTCCTTCAGGACTCTCATCATTGTGCTTAATTGCATTTTGGCATTCAGCACAAATGTTGGAATAACTGATCACTTTCTTCACAATGTAGCCCGTAAGATGGTAGAGAGCACAGGTCTCGGTTTTTGTGGGGTCAGGTGCAGGGCTGCACTCCATCAGATCTTCTATTCTGAGAACAGGACTGGGAAATGTCTCCTTTGCGTCCAGGAAGTCTGCCAAAAGGCTGTTGTCATCCTCCTGATAGCTTCCTGATTTGACTGTTGCAAGAAACTGCCCAACTGATATTGATTTCAGTGCCTGCTGAAACTCCACTGGAGTTGGGACTGGATTCCTCTGTCTTATGCAGCTGAATAGATTTTCAAGACAGTCTTGGGTAAACCTGCTGGTCATCACAAACAAGTGTCCCTGGGCCAGCATGTCTTCTTGGATTGATAGTATTGTTGATGTTGCCATCACAATCCCTGTTTGCACAGGCTTCCATCTAGCCGGTTGTCCAATCTTCAGCCCACGGAACAGTTGGACCGTGTCCTGGAGGAAACTGATGGCCTTTTGGTATTCCTCCATCTTGTGCCTGCTCAGTGCCATTACTGGGTGGCGAGAGGACATGAGGTCAAACCAATGGTCCACCTGCTCCAGGAACCATGCTGTTGTCTGGTAAGAGGGGGGTCGTTGTTCCCGCTCCACCATGTATTTCAGGCCGGCACTTGTTGCCTTGCTGAAGACATTCAACGCAGGGCCCACCTTCATCTTGTCGAAATGACTGGGCTGAAGGGTTTTACGTGAGAGGTTTGGAGCAATTTTCAATACCAACCCCTCTTGAAAATTCACCAAATCGTTCAATGGACTAATTGAAACCTCGTTGGATGAGAGGTTCTCCTTCTCCACCGTATGTGGTGGAATTGTAAACATCTGTCCACGGACCAGGGCACTCTTCAGGTTCTTCACCAGATGTGGGACATCTGGCATGAAATATAGCCTCCTGTCTGGTCTTGCTGGATGTGGGACAAACGTTTTGTTTTGGTTCACTCCAAAGGCCTTCCACATTGCCAGATTAGGGCTGCCCATGTCGGTGGTGACATTAATTACATGTAGCCCTATGGAAGCTGCTCTGTCAATAATGTCCAGAATGATGGGTTTATAAATTGCTCCATTAGTGGAATTGCCACTGTAGTGGTAAGCCACTACTTGTTTCCAGCGTGTCGTGGTCCCTGACAACATAAAAACACACGCATGTGTTGCCTCTCCTGTGTGGCCGGGTAACGTCACGTCCCCATAAAGTTTCCCTGTCCCCAGATGCAGCTCCACGCTGGGTGTGATTGACATCTCGTCCAGAGTCAGCACACACTCCCTCTCCATCTCTGTCAGGCCATCTACTTTCAGCTTCAGTATGTCAAACACCTCCCCTAATATTCCTGGTTCCATCTTTATATGCTGCAGTCTCCTTTGCAGGGTTCTGATGTCGGGGAGAGGAATCTCCATCTCCTGAAGCAGCCTGTAGCCTGTTGAGCCTGTGGCAAAACAGATTTTTATGGCCTTTTTAATTATGTCATTTCCCCATCTCATGCCCCTCTTGCTCTTCATACCAATCGCTAATCCAGCTAATTTCTTTTCCATGACAATTTTTTTTTTTCCGTAGGACCACATTCATTCTTTGTCTTTTTAGGGCTGCCTCTAACTGATGTATTTTTCTTTCTAACTCAACCCTCAGGTCTTTCTCACTGGCTCCTGGTTCACTTGGACGCTGCACACTAGTTTCTGGCTCATTGGCTCCTGGTATGGCCCTCTCATCAATCTCCTCACAGTCTTCACCTTCGTTGCCCTCTCTTCCCTCATTTTCCCTTCCTGCCTCAATATCTGAAATGATGACATGGCATTGTCAGTGAGGGTGTACTGTGTAGGCTAGTCATTGAAATTAGAAATATTATATAAATTATAACTTCATGTTTATTCATACCAAAGTTAATTTGAGCACAATATGTGTGGTCACTGGCCACTGTATGAATATGTGCTGGAGGTTCTGGGGTTCTCACAGTGGGACCCTTCCTCCTCTTGGGTCTCGGGCGATGCACAAATAGTGTCGGAACAGCATCAGCCTTCAATTTCAGATGGCCTTTTCTGTTTGCTGTGAACTGGTCTCCCTCAAAATGTGCCTGCAGAATAATTCCAGACTTTACCCCATAATTGCTAATCACAATTTCATTGTAGTCATGTACATATTACTGTAAAATAAATTGAACCTTAATCCACAAGTGAAATGTCCAAATGTGGAGTAGAAATGTAACGTACCGCACACAGTTTTCTACTATTGTAATTTCGTGTGATGGTCAGGTTGCTTCTGCTGACTTTGGCCAACCATTTTCTTCTTCTGTCTGTGTCCTTTGGGAACCCATACAGATCCCTTTCTCTGACCGATTGGTGCACCCGAATGCTGAACAGCCGACCATGGTAAGACGTTGATCTATAAAAGTTCGATGTTATGATTAAGCAAGCAAAATATGTATACTAAAATATCAAGTTTCCCACAGCAGAAACTGGTGGGTCAACTCTAAACCCTCTAAAATATTGAAATCAAATAGTTTTATTGTCTCGTACACCTCTTGAAGCAGGATGCTTGCATGCTGTGGAATGGAAATGTTAGAGATGAGAAGATGCAAGATGTGTGTTGTTGTAGAGTGCATGAGCAACTCCATAACTCTCTATCTCCCTGTTTTGTTTTCTAGGATAAATTACCACTATAATGACGTGCATGTGTCCAGTCTGTGGTGAGCAGCAGTCGTGACAGAAAGGCCCTAGCACTACAAACGACAGGAGTGGAAGACTGGACCTCTACATGGACATGGACATATTATAGGCCTATAATAATAAAAAAATTGTGGAATGCAATTGGTTGCTTTGTATATTTTGTACTGTTGACCAAACTTCTTTCTTGGCTTAATTGAGTAGTATCAATGGTTACAGTATGAAATGTAAATGCAGAGTAAACAGCTTGATATGATATTCACTGCATTTTCACGTGTGCATGTATGAATGTCTTATACTATACTTATACTATAGATAGCATTAGGATGTGTAGAGGCACAAGTCTCTCTGCCACTCACCTGAAATGCTATTATATATATTGAATATAAATAGCCCACATATAATGTGGGCTGATTAATACAATGATGCTTGATTGTGTAACAACTGGTGATATGGCTCATGTAAAATAAGTCAGCTAGCACAGCTAGCATTTAACGTTCGAAATTGCCGTCATCGCCTAGTGATATAATGTAAATATTAAAGTAGCAGATATGCAATGCACATTGTATTAATAAGTACCAAAAAGTGCTGTAACTGTAGTAGCAGAGCCGTATAATTAGTTATGCTGTTCTGTCCCGCTGATATCAAGTTGACAGGAAGGCCAAATTGGAACTACAGGTAGCTACGTGAGCCACGTGATATCCTGTCGGCGAGATCAAAGCGTGTCGCAAAGGGCTCTGGTTTGTTTGTACGAGGAAGTCCGAAGTAAGCGACAGCTGTGATTGGAGGATCAAGAAAAGAGGGCAGGGTTTGAGACGGGTCTATTTCAGACGTACTTGAAGATACTCCCCTTTCCCCAATCGCATGTCATCAGAGCATAGGCTACTCTTAGTTTGAGGTAAGGCAACTTATAAAAGTTGTAATTTGTGCTTTATACATTATCTAGTTGTTACATGTTCCGTTAAATATTTCATTCACCCTGTGTACATTCTGTTCGGATCCAATCTGGTCGTATTTAACACACCTGACGACCGGAGCTATTGATATGCAAATAGCGAGTGCACTCAGTTGATTTCAGGAACGCACGCGCGCGGCGCACCACTGGGAAGCACACACTGCTAACGAATGAATTTCCGCGCCGTCTCTCTCACTTGAGCGCGCGGAAGCCACCGAGGAAGGCACATTGCCTAGTCTATATGCGAAGTCATCTATTTTAGAATGATCAGTGTGTGACTGTACTCTAAAGAGCAGCGTGGAGCCACAGCAGCTCTCTCTCGCCCCCCCCCTCTCTCTCTCTCTCTCCCTCTCTCGCTCTCTCTATCTCCCCCCCCTCTCTCTCTGTCTCTGTCGGGACAGACAGGCAATCAGATATAAACAAACAGACAGGGCGGGGTACTACTATAGTAATATTGTTTATTTGCATTTGGAAAGATAGACACATTAGCTGGCTGAACAACATCTATTGAAAGATAGAGAAAGGCATAGGGAGAATAAAGAGAGAGAGAAAAAGATAGAGCTGTACTGTATTGTATACCCATTCTGCAATCTGTTAATAAAATATACACTGATATAAGCCTACTGGTTGCTGTTCAATCATAATCATAATTAGCTGTCAGGAAACAAATAAAACGTTTGTCATTATAGGTGACAAGGTGGATTGACTTAATGACTGCTATATCCTGCTATTATTATTATTATGCAACATTGTAATAGTTATAAACAAACATACAGACGGGGGGGTTGGGCGTTTATTTGCAGATACAGACACAGCTGGTTGAACAACATCTATATCTGTGGTATATGCAGATATTCAACTGTATTTCTGTGACAATGCGCGTCGCCTCAAATAGGATTGAAGCGAAAAAATAGCTTGCCGCTAGCGGCCAGTGTGCCTACTGTCGTCCGTTAACATGGGAGCGGAAGTGAAGAGGCAGCCGCCCGTCCGTCTGTGTTCATTCGTCAGCAGTGTGTTTGTGCCGTGAAGGGAACGCCTCCCGCGTGTAGCGGGAAAAATTTGACTTTTATTTTTGGTTGCACGCAAACTGTCCAGGTTCTGATTTCATACACACACACTACTAGGCTATTACTACAGCGAGCCCCACTCATTTATATATAGTGCAAATTAATTGTTCAAATGAAGGCATCCAATATGATTAACGGTTCACTGATCATGAAATATGAACTAACTATACAATTTTTTGGGTTGCACACAAATGATGCTGTCCAGGTTCTGATTTCATACACACACACACTACTAGACATACTACAGCGAGCCCCACTCATTTCATATAGTGCAAATTAAGTGTTCAAATGAAGGCATCCAATAATATATTAACCATTGTCTTACCTTAATGCAGATAAATGCGACGTTTCGTCTTGGTGAGAAAGACCGTTCACAACTTTAATCACAAGTTGCAATGAAGTGAAAGTTTTTTGTAATTTAGATCTCATCATGCTTTGAAAACAATGTACATACAGTAGCTCTAAAAAGTTTCCACGATTTGTTGAACTCAGACTCATCATGTCCTCTTAGAGCAAGCCCTTGTTTGCCAAGATAAAACAACATACAGCCTCAGCCCTCAGGTGATCGGTAGTTATGCCCAGGGCCAGCCCGGTGCAGCTTCTAAATTACTTTGTTTATGCCTTGGAAAAATACCGTATATATCCATTTTGCTTTTTGAAATTTGACTCAAAATAGTGCGCTGGTGTTCGCTACAAAGCGATCGGCGGGCTGAAATTCAGAACACAGATGTTTGCTTACTGCGGCCTGCGGGATCAGGATGATCATGTGAATGATGTGAATGATGTGATTGGCTACATTATTTAACCTGAGCCTATGTGTGATTGGTTACTGCCTGTACCTGGAATGTTAAACGCTGCCACCGATTGACACCTTCGTCGTTGACACCTCGGCCAGCCGGCTGCAGCACAAGACACACACAATAGCCAGCAGCCTGCGCACATATTATATACATTTCAAGATTCCGAGCATAATATTCTGGGTAGGCATAGCCCCCCCTAGCCTATATATACCCGCCGCCTATGGGGACCCTGATGGAAACAAGATGTCTTTTTCATGTCTGCATCCCCTTAACCCAGTGCTTCTCAAACTTTTTCTGTCAGGCCCCCCTTTGGCGGACCAAAATATTTTGGGCCCCCCCCTCGCCCCAACAAAATTAATAGTCATGAAATGGGCCATGTTTAAATTTATTGAAACAACACCAATATCGTGACCTTTCAAATTGGCCCTATATTTTGTTTTCAGAGCTGTCATGGATGAAAAGCCAGCTTCACACAGATACTGTATGTGGTGCTGAATGGTATCAACACCTTAACTGCTGCATCATGAGATACTTGGTGGGCCATGAGATGAGATACTTGGTACTCGGCATCACACTCTGAAACTAGCTCTCTTGGTGGTATCGGATGAGATTTCAAAGAGTTCTTCCAAGAGTTTGGATGGAGATGTGTCAGGAAGCTTTGTCTCAATGTTGTCTGTAAAGGTTTTTTTTATCCAGAGTAACTTGGTGATCCTTTTCTGTGTTTTATTAAATAATGATTTTCAGATTTTGAGAAATGGTATTTTCATGGAGAACTTTAGTGATAATTTTCTGGAATCCAAAAAAAAAAAAATCTCAAGGCCCCCCCTGTCATGCCTCTGCGCCCCCCCTGGGGGGCGCGCCCCCCACTTTGAGAAACACTGCCTTAACCAGTGGTGCAGTCGTAATATGGGCCAAGGCCAAACTTCACGTGCACGCGCATACATGTTCCCTCGGTTGCGCACAGAACGAGTAGGGGATATCTGCAGAGCCACAGAGCCCAGGCGTGGATGGGTTTGAGGCGGGGCTTCGTGGCGTAGACGAGTATTAGTGGCCTGGACAAGTATTTGCACTACTGCGCATGGGGGGGGGGGGGGCTCTCTCGTTTACGACACGCATACACAACTTAACTTTCGTCTCGTTTACATCAGGGTCCCCCATTTTCAACTTAACTTTCGTCTCGTTTACATAGACAGTAATGTTACATCTAGACATTTATGACATACCAGATCTACAAATATACACCACTGTTTGTGATACAAAAATAGAGTATATACATTTTAGGGGGAATACATTTACATTTAGTCATTTAGCTGACGCTTTTATCCAAAGCAACTTACAAGTTCTGTACGACAAGTCATCAGGAAGGGCACAACTCTATCAGCTGAGTAACAATGTTCATAAAGTGTTGAGTGCTACAGTGTAGGTTAGTTTATTAGGACAAGTGCATGACAGTAAGGTTAGTTAGGGTTATTTATTTTTATTTTTTTATTCAGATAGTGGTTGAAGAAGTGCGTCTTTAGTCGACGGCGAAAGATTGGACTGGTTTCGGCTGTCCTAACTGGGGTGGGTAGTTCATTCCACCATTGTGGAAGGTCGCACTACCTCTCTCATTGTACTGTACTTGTCTAATAGATGAACCCTTCAAGAGCAACGGGTACAGGGTTTTAAGACTGCGATTGTGACATGAGTACATGACACAAAATGATTGGTCATATTGTTGTGACATGTAGCCAGCAAACAATGTATGGACATAAAATCTACACGCACACAAAATATCTAACCCTAACTAACCTTACTGTCATGCACTTGTCCTAATAAACTAACCTACACTGTAGCACTCAACACTTTATGAACATGGTGCAGCTTTAAAGGCAAACTTCTTCTTCCTCCAGCTGCCGGCATCATTAAGGAGGAGACCGATAGCAGCCCGGGTGCGGAAATTGAAGGAATGGAAGGGGGAATGGACAGCAAGTATCTCTGGTTTGCCAACATGGTCTGTACACACACACACACACACACACAAACAATACATAAGGTGCCTATGAGGGCTGACCTCAACTAACATAAGATAAGTTATATAGCCTACTGGTCTCGCTCTTCGCCATATTGAGATATCTTTATCTCCAGTACCTACTGTACTTCATTAACAAAAAACAATGCACCCATGCACTTGACCAGGCCCCGCCCCAGTGTCCCCCTATAAGACACCGGACATGGTCATACTCGCCCTTCCTCATTTTTGTTTCCATCATGGCGGATGCAGTGCACTCCATGAACTAGTTGTTATGAAATGCAGAAGGAACGCTTATATTGAAACACGTTGACATTGGGGCCGTTCTTTCAACCTAAAAGTGCACTTTCTTCAACCTCAAGCCTAAATTCCTTAGCAACCCGTATTACCAAGTAAACAAATCACAGAACGATAGCCACGTTAGTTAGCCAGCCTGCAGCCAGGTACTACCGTTAGCTCCCAACGATAGCCACGTTAGTTAGCCAGCCTGCAGCCAGGTACTACCGTTAGCTCCCAACGATAGCCACGTTAGTTAGCCAGCCTGCAGCCAGGTACTACCGTTAGCTCCCAACGATAGCCACGTAACCCTCGCGCGCGCTGTGCACTACAATCAACTCTGTCAGTGTAATAGCAGTCTGTGACATCACGGTATTGAGAATCATACCGGCGGGATCTCGAAATATCCTGGTATACCGTAATACAGTCATACCGCCCAAGCCTAGTATGGGCTAGCCCATTCTGCAGTGTGTTTGGGTGGTAGTAATATCACTGCAGGGCTACGGTGTGTAGGAACCCACCCTGTCGGGCAGTGTGGGGGCCTCACACCTTGCATGTCCAGCTGTAGAACAATTCCTCAGCAGTCCATGCTGGAGGGGTGTTCAGTGGGGGAGCTTTTGTCACCTAGTAAGATGTCAGCTTCTGCCGTATCAAACCGGCCCTTTCTGTCGGGGTCCCCCCTTGGGTGCGATTGCCTCGTGGGTAGTGTCAGGGTCCGATGTCCCGACTCCACGGAACGCTCTGCTCGCGTGGTTAGCGGGTCCAGGGTTGGCTACGCACAGCGGGCGGGACCGGGCCGCCTATCTACGGTTTCTGGCGGACCAGCGGCAAGTTGCGGCGGGTGCGCTTGGGATTATCATCACATATGGCTACAGCAGTGGACCTGTCTCTGGACCTGTCTCATGGAAGGTTCAGCATTTTGGACCGTCTCCCGCCTGGGTTTTGCTGTAGACTGGAAGTAGAGTACTCCTCTTCCCAGTCAACGGGTGGAGTACTTGGGCTTATTCTAAGCTCAAGGTCTATATGGACATCCCTCTCGGAGCCGCGGCGAGTGGGTGTTCTCGGCACGCTCGGGAGGTTCCGTCCTAGGACGGTTACGGCGCTGTCCGTGATGCGCCTGCTCGGTATGATGGCATCTGCTCATTCCGTGGTCCCTCTTGGCCTCCTCTTCCCCCGTGAGGTGGATACAGAGGTGGTTTTCCAGTATGGAAATAGACCCAGTGAGAGCAAGTGGAAGCGGCTAAGGTTCCCATGTCAGTACTGGGGGACCTCGCCCTCTGGGGAGGGCCTGGGGCCCTCACCAGCGGGGTCCCCATGAGCAGCAGGCTGTTGCACGTCACGGTCTTCACCGACGCCTCCCTCACTGGGGTGGGGACGTGTCGGGCCAACGCAGTAGGGGGCAGCTGGCAAGACCATGCTGCCCGGTCTGCGCTACATTCAATATGTTGGAATTGAAGGCAGTCCTTCTGGTCCTCAAACGGTGTTTTGATCAGGACGGACAACACGACGTCAGAGTCGTATATCGACAGACGGGGAGGAGTACGCTCCCCCTGTCTGCACCGGGCGGCGGTCGGCTGGCTATGGGCGTTTCTCCATCTGCGCAGCCTGAGGGCTCGCCACATCCCCGGCAGGGTGAATGTGGGTGCAGGTGTGATGTCGCGGGGCGGTCCTCACCCTGACTAGTGGGGATTACGTCCAGACATAGTCAGGCAGGTCTGGGACCGTGGCCGTCCGGGATTCTGTACGCTTCCCCCCTCCCTTACACCTGATAACTCAGCTGTTGGGGCGGGTACGTCGGGAGCGCTGGACTTGGTCCTGGTCGTGCCGGGCCGGGGCTCAGCTGTTTGGTCCCAGGCCCTGATTCAGCTGTGTGGCCTGTTCCGTGGTCACCACGGGCCCTCTCTCAGGCATGCGGAACTCTGTTGTGGTGTAGAGTGGGGGGCTTGGACCCGGTGTCCTGCCCCCTGGACGCTGTCCTTTCCTTTGTTCAGTCTATTTTTGGTAGACTGTCGGCTTCAACAGTGAGGGTATATGCTGCGGCTATTTCCTCTTGTCATGTGGGGTTTGAGGCGTTACGTTGTTCAGCCACCCTCTTGTGAATGGTTTCCTGCTTGGTGCTCGGCGTCTTAAGCCGGTGGAACGTTCTCTGTCTCCGAGTGGGACCTCCAACTGGTCCTCGGCCGGTTGTCTGAGGCCCCGTTTGAGCCTCTTGAGCAGGCGTCTTTGGAACAGCTGTCTTCAAGACTGCATTCCTGCCGGCCATCGCCTCCGCTAAGCGCGTGGGTGGCCTGTGTGCTTGTCTATTCATGTCAATAGCGGTGCGACTCTGAGGCCTACTCCAGTCTTCGTGCCAAAAAATATGAATGAAAAATGATAGAAACCGCTGTGGCGCATACAGTTGAATGCTGGTATTACACTCATTGAGGGACACGAAGAAGTCAAGTCCGATGGGATTTGGGAATCTCGAATACAAATCGGGATTGGAATAAAAAATGCATTTATATTAAACAATACAGAATATACAGCACTTCTTGGGGTCTGTAGGGTAAGCACTTATTCCCTCCCCCCTGAACATTTATGGAGATGTATGGGCCTTTTAACAGGGTGTCCGCGGGACCTTAAAAAGTCTTAAATTCAACTATCAACTATTAAGGCCTTAATTTGTCTTAACATGTCTTAAATCCGACTTTCGGAGGTCTTAAAAACATGCCATGTCATCTTATGTTTCATTGTGAAATCTGGGGGGAAACTATTAACGGGAGATAAAGTCAGGCTTTTTTTTTTCTTTCACGCAAACGGTACGCAGTGGGGCGGAACCAATTAACATGGTCCTTAATGTGTGTCGCCGTCGGGAGCTATTTCAGAACACCGGAGCATAGGTAACACGTTATTCAAGCCGTAGCGATAATGCTGACGTTTAGTTTAGTTTAATTGATTTGTATTTATTTGCACTCGTTAATTTAACATGGGAAAGTGCAAATTTAATGAGAACTGGCTCGAAAACCCTCTGTTTGCACCGTGGTTGGTCCCAGTGAAAGACATGTACGAGGCCTGCTGCAAACTCTGCAAAAAGGATTTTAAACTGGGAACAATGGGAATAAAAGCAGTCGAGTCACACATGCACAGCGCTAAGCATGTTACCTCTGCAAAAACCCGCCTGCAGACAACTTCAATATCAAATTTCTTTTCGACGCCGTCCACATCAACTGCTCAGGGACAGGTAGGTCTACCACCAATTACATCTGCACCTGTCCGGGTAACGTTCGGCTCCACGCCAACCCTTGAAGCTGAGGTACTGTGGGTTCTAAATACGGTCGCAAAGCATCTGGTAGGTCTACCACCAGCGACACCAATGGACCTGTCTCAAAAAACCTGCCCTCTTTTCTTGATCCTCCAATCACAGCTGTCGCTTACCTCTTATCAGAGGTAAGCGACAGCTGTGATTGGAGGATCAAGAAAAGGGGCAGGGTTTGAGACGGGTCTGTAACATCTGCACCTGTCCGGGTAACGTTCGGCTCCATGCCAACGTTTGAAGCTGAGGTACTGTGGGTTCTAAATACGGTCGCAAAGCATCAGTCCTACAATGGAAATGAGGGACTAGGAGAGGTATTCCATGCGATGTTCCCTGACTCGGAAATCGCTAAAACATTCACATGTGGCAAAGACAAAACGTCCTACAGGTTTGGATTGGCCCCTTACATCCAAAATAATCTATTCACGGATGTAAACAAGGACACTTTGTGTTGATGAGAGCTTCACCCCACCGTATGTATTTTTTTGTCACCCACCCACCCCCTCCTAATGTACAGTCTCCTCCCCATCATATGTATATATATATATATGTTAGGATCTCTGGGTAACAGTACTGTATATTTGCATATCGTATATGTCACAAATGTAACACTACTATATACATGTATGTTATGTATGTCCCTATGCCATAAATGTCATGTATGTTGTGTATGTCATAAATGTCACTATGAATTGAAAATGGGGGACCCTGATGTAAACAAGACAAACGTCTTTCTCTGGTCTGCATCCCCTTAACAATTGTGTGTATTGAGCCGTACTATATTGTACCCATTCTGCAATCTGTTAAATAAAGTATTCATTCATTCATTCAACCAAACTACAAAAACAAAACAACTGAATGAATGAATTAAAACTTTATTTAACAGATTGCAGAATGGGTACAATACAGTACGGCTCAATACACACAATATTTCACGTATTTCATTTCAATTAACACGTATTTCCCATAATGTTGGCGTGTTCCTTTAAGTCTAACCCTTGTTTAGTATCTGTGAGCAGAAATAAATGTCCATTTACACAAATATGAACTCGAGCCGTGAATGTTTCCTCCTGTGTTCCTCCAGATGAAGTACACGACTGCTCTGAAGGAGAAGATGCAACAAGAACAGGTCTGCACACACACACACACACACACACACAATACTCAAGGCGCCTACGATGGCTGACCTCAACTAAGATAAGATAAGATATTCCTTTATTGATCCCCTTGGGGAAATGCGGGTGTCATAGCAGCATGGGGGAGGGGAGGTACAGGTATGGGCAGGGTAATAGTAGAAAGATATACATATATAGGCAATACAATTCGATCTGATTATAAAGATATCAGGACAAAATAAACGGTGAACAATATAATTAACTCTGAATGTAAAAATATGTGTTAACAAAGGTGCAGACGAGGGTCTGTGTATGCCCTATCGTCTATATTATGTTACAATACATTTGTATCTGAATATATACTATGAGTAAAAGTAAACGGTATACACAAGGTGCAGTACACACAAGGTACCCTAACTGGCATGCCATTCTAAGGAACCCATCATTATAAAAACAGACAATTTGTGGGGGGGGGGGGGTCTGGGAATGAGTCGAGTCAAGAGTTTTATTTGTCACGGCATACAAGTATACAGTGAAATGCGGGGGTCTTGCCCGCAACGATTGTGCATAATACAATGATAAGAATCCAATAGGATGAGAATGCGACATTAAGTGCAATAATACAAGTAATAAGAGTAAAGACATATCATATATACCTGAGTATGCTACTTGTTCTGAAGGGCCAGATTAACATTGAGAATCTACGTTTTATTGTTTTATATAACTTGTATATTATTTATATATATAAGCTATATCCCTTTAAGCCTCCGTTTGAATCATAGCATTATTCGCTTTCCTCATTGGATAATGCCCTTGACGTCGGCGGCGCCTAGAATCGCGCCCCTGAGACAAGTTCAAAGACGAGTCTGGACAAGTTGGGACATGCCTGGGGCCAGCGCATTGATCCCAGACAAGAGCTTCGGCTTAAGTATATATATTGTGGAAGGCGCAAACGGTAGCAGTGTTCGGTGAAGTAAGCAGTTCGTCTAGCAACCTAATGCAGTAACGTGAAGTTCGTCCGGAGTAATGCAACAGCAGTAGTTGAACCTAGCGTATAGCAGAGTCAAGTTCGACCTAACTTAATGTGAAGTAAAGAGTCGTCATTTAGTGTGAATCGTATTACAGCAGTTCGTTCGGTGTGCAGCATTAACAAGCAGTTCGTTCGTTTAGTAACTAGCGTGAACCTTAGCAAGTGTGTGTGGACTTAAAGTAATTAGTGCCAGCACACGAGGTGGGCCTAGTAGCGGAACTATTGGACATGTGCGCATTGGAACCTACCGCGGCGATATTGTAGAACCATTATTGGTTGGATTATAGTGATTGTGGAAACGTAGTACCGTGGAGAAGAGCATCGTTAATACCCTCGTCGTTTGGATTTAACTACCCTGAAGATTCTACATCGGGCTAGCTTCGGGGACGAAGCTGGCTGGCTATCATCATTGCTATCGGGCATTGGATTACAGCTATTACCTTGCTGCCGAGCACTTGGATTATAAAGACCGGATCCGTATGAGAACCCCTTTTTCTTCAAGTGAACAGCCTGAGTATCCGTACATTCTTCATTCCTCTGGAGCTTACAACTCTGGGAGGATATCACCAGTCTCCAGCTGTACCCTCGTTTTGCCCCCTATATTACCATCCCACGCCAGGCGGCGTCTGGTCTAGTATACCTAGCCTAGGAATTATTCATTCCCACTGACTTTGCTACTCTCCGACTTTCTAATATCATTCGCCATAAAAGAGCGACCCAGTAATTACCAGTTGTATCTTCTGCATAATAATAAATACTGTAAATGATATCTCCTTGTCACCGTGCCGTCTATTCTGAGTGTCTGCCATAATTAACTGTACTGTCTGGCAAGTAATAATAATATGTAGTAGTGGTTTAATCTTATCACAATCTTTAATACAGTCAGGGTTTTGTAACCCCTCAGTTACACTACTACTCCCCAGTGTAACAGTCAGTGAGAGAGCGGGGGTAGAAAATGAATTAATGTGGATGAGAGCCTTGACATTAATAGTGGTTGTAGCTACGGCTGTAGGGGTGCGGGAGACGTGATCCAATATAGACTTTTATATGCCCGAGTCTCCTGAACACAGAGACCAGTTGATCTGCGCTTTCTCGACTGAGCTATAGTCACTTTTCCGCACCTACTCCCGAACTCCGCATGCGCAGATGGCCCACGGATTGGTTAACCGTCTTTATTACATGGCGTTTTCACATTCGCCGAAATGCTTGCTTGTGATTGGTCAATAGCACGCGTCAGAGGTCCGATATTACCCGATAACGGACCTCTGTGGAACAATAATGGCCGCTGTGCGCAGCTGTTCGCAATCAAGCCCACTGACATCAGTGCAATCAGACACTGCCGGCTGCCGGGGAAGCTGCCGGCGATGACAGGGCGGAGCGACGAGCAGAGCCAGAACCAGTGTTGCGAGTCGATGTAAAATTAATTAGGTATATTGTTAGTAAGTTAGCCATGTAATAAGCAGGATAATGTATAGCTATACTCTATCATTGTCGCAAAAAATAATTGACCTTCACTGACGTTCAAAACACCTCGCCGAGGCGGCTCTGTATTTTAAACTCTGCGTCGGTCAATTATTTTGCGACAATGACCTCGTAGCTATACATTATCCCTTACGTAGTGTGGTAGTGAAAGGGTTAACCTTCTGTAGTGTGGTAGTGAAAGGGTTAACCTTCTTGAGTGTGGTTGTGACATGGTTAACCTGTTCCACCCCTTAGGGTCGGTTAAATGCCACCACCCACTTCAATGATAGCGTTGTGAACGCATAATCTCTGTCTTAAATTATGGCTGTGTCTAATCTGCCCGTCGTTTATCAATGACTTGTTTGCAGTCAACATTGTTGAAACGGATTGTTTTTTAATCGCTTCATTTCCGTTTGATAGCATTTTGAAAAGCCCTCGTTTTCAAGGAAAATATAAAGATTCCGTGATAAAAGGCATTTACTGGAATATTCTGGCATACACAAACGTTGTCATTTTTCAGCCTATTATGAATCGTTTTCAAATAAACGCTAGATTATCGATAGTATATGTGTACTTATGCACGCTATAGAAGCGGGCTGAAATATCGATTATCTCATTTCCTGATTGCTCGCACAGCCACACACACACGCATAGGGCAAACGCTGATATATAGGTGAAAATAGCTCTGATTATCCCAAGACTGGTAAAATAGATTCCTTACCTTAGATCCAAAAAGATTATTCCAATTCCTGATCGCCATCCAAATATTGCTTGCGTTTATTGATTCAGCATTGGGTACTGTAAATACATAATCCACGCGTTTTCCGGGCCGGCGATCACAATGGATTCTTCAGTTGGCTCGACGGAAAAGTAAAATGAGGAAACTGGCTCCCCCCTTCAGCAGTCTAAAGTAATGGGGTGCAGTTACACAGGGAGAGACGATATGGGGCGGTATCTTCCCAATTGAGCTCAGAGAGTCTGCAACACTAACCTGAGGCTCGATTGATGAAATATGAATTAAAATTGCCAATAAAAAAAATACGACAAACAAACGCTATATAGCGTTGGCGGGCACTCCATGGTCGGCATGAACTAACGACAAAACGCGTGGCTGGCATCCAAAGTGTTAAACAAGTCAAGAAGAAACATCACAATACATCAAGAACAAAACAAAAAAGACCATGAAATCCTAAATAAAATGTAAAATAAATAAATGCAACACTCCCAGACATACCCCACGCGAAGGTAAGGAAAAACTCACTAATAACCTAGCAATAGGAAAAAAGCACCACAGGCAATGTGGAGGGGAGAAACCTTAGAAGGGCCGTTCAAGGGGGGATCTCCCTTCTTAGATGTCGGTGATAGTAGTGTTGCTATAAAACAGGCGAAACAGTTGGTAAGTATGTACATTAGGGGTGGGAATCACCAGTTTCATCATGATACGATACGATATCGATTCTTTGGACAACGATACGATATTTGCCGATATCACAAAGTCTCTCACGATACAATACGATTAGATTAGATTCAGGTGCCTGCAATCGATATGAGATGATATCATATGCCCATTTAACACAATCAGTAACATTTAGATCAACTAAAAAAAACGAAAATATCATTTGACATTTGTATTTTTGAGCTCTTCCAGACATTTAAAGGAAAATCAATCTATTGTTTTTAATACAAATAGACCTCCTGTTCACTGTAAAGTGCCACGTTTTGATATATTGAGCTTTAAACTTTAAGCTCCATTTTTTGGAACTCAAAACTCACAACCTAAAACCCCTCCCTACCTCCCTCTCCCAAACCGTTCCTAAAACAATTTGTTGATGTTGCATGATTATGTATAGGCCTACATTTATTATGTATTATATTGCTTATGTTTAAATAACATTTAAACATCAAACTCCTCTGACCTCATCTGGTATTTCCAAAGACGCGCGCACACACACACACAGAAAGGGAGAATGCTATGCTGTAATGTCTACACACACGGAGCTACTGCTGTTGTTCTTGGGCGGATATGAGACTCGCCACAGGATTTTCAAAATAAGAGTATCGATATGAATCGATCTTATTACATTGCATCGATCCGATTCGATCGTTGATAATTACATCGATGTATCGATCTGGATCGATGTATCGTCCCACCCCTAATGTACATATAGGCTACATTTAACTATTCAGATGTCGAAGATATTTGACAGTGGACTGACACACTTCACTTCTTTTAAAGGATGCCTTGCTTGCCCAGCATCTGGAGCATCTGGAGGATCTGAAGCAGTGGCATGAAAGAGAATTGTCGGAGCATAACAAAAATCTTGCCGGATGCATGTCCGATGAGGATTGGGAGCTTTATCAGCAGTATGCGGTCTGTACACACACACACACACACACACACACACACACACACACACACATGGCGTGTTCCTTTAAGTCTAACCCTTGTTATTAGTATCGGTGAGCAGAAATAAATGTCCATTTACACAACACTGCCAGCCAGATAAATATGAACTTGCCGAACCGTGAATGTTTCCTCCCGTGTTCCTCCAGGTATGGGCCAAATCTGCGGGGGCGAACCTAGAGGTCTGCACACACACACACACACACACACACACACACACACACACACACACACACACACACACACACACACACACACACACACACACACACACACACACACACATATAATTAACTCTGTAGTCAATATAATTAACTATGAATATAAAAGTAAACTGAACAATATAATTAACTCTGTAGTCAATATAATTAACTATGAATATAAAAGTAAACTGAACAATATAATTAGACCTACAAGGTACCCTAACTGGCATGCCATTCTAAGGAACACATCGTTATAAAAACATAGACAAATTGTGGGGGGGGTCTGGGAATTCACTACCATAACCATACTGCTACCTTCTTGCCCCATAGAGACTGAGTATGCTACTACCGTAATTCCTCTAATAGTGACCCGGGCTTGTATTTGCTTCAACTGTAGCGGGTACCAGGCTTTTATTAGGAGGAAGCATGTATAAGAGAGAGGCCTATATTTCTAATTTTCAAACGGATCATAATGAATAAATCAACATTTTGTGTCAAGTTTAAACCCAGTAAAATGTACTGGGTTCATTTATTGAAACCAAGTACTGTATGAAATAGTAAACAGTGCAATTACAGGTGGTCACTGGTCATTTCAACGTTTTCAAAGTGAAATCGAGTAACTTTACCTGAGTAAAAGACTTCTCTAGCCAACCTTTACTGGCCACAAACGCCTTGCCTCCATCACTAACTGTTGGGTAGATTTCCATTGCTTTTCTTTGTATCATTTTGCGCGACGCACGGTTGTTTGTCGCGCAATGCATAAATCCACTCGGAAAGTAGTGTCTCCATCTCCTCGCTCACTTTTGTTCTCCCTCCAGTTATGCGGGCTCTTTTACCGTCGGCTCTGGAATCAATGTTAAAGTGCTTTGCGGCTTTCTCTCCCGAATGCTCCGCCGCATACCTCAGAACTTCCTCTTTAAACTTAACGTCAAACTTTTGTCTCTGTTTAGTACCGGTAGCCATGCTTGCTCTGTTGTTGTGTTACGTGCTGCGCGCGACCCGTGTTCCATACGGAAGTAAGGGGAGGTTCACTCACGCGTATATTAGTAACCCGGTTTGTATTGAGAGGTCGGCTTATAATTGCTTAGCTTATCAGCGCACCCGGACATTAATAGAGTCGGTTTTTAATTGAATACAGGTCACTATTAGAGGAATTACGGTAAACATAGATAATGTATGAAAAATCTAAATTGTATATTCTGTATTGTATTATGAATTGATTAGGAGTATGTATTGTTGTTTTAATTTGTCTGTATGCCATGTGAGTAATGTAAGTCTGTAACTGTATTTTACTTTTATGGACCCCAGGAAGAATAGCACTGCTGTGGCTATTGCTAATGGGGATCCAAATAAACGTATCTTGATCCTCCAACCACAGCTGTCGCGGGGCGGGGGGTTGAGATAGGTCAAGTGCTTCAGGGTCCGTGTACGTTTTGATAGTTCGTTTTTCGTTTCAAACGGAAAAACGAAAAAAAAAATGAAATACGAGGTGTTTTCCTATTTCCGTTTGAAACCAAAATCGAAAAAACGGGGAAAAACTGAAATACGGAGCTGTTTTTCGTATTTTGGTGTCAGAATCAAATGAAAAAAAGGAGTAAATAATGGGCCGTGTACTTTTGATAGTTCGTTTTTCGTTTTTGATGTGAAGAATGGAGAACGGAACCACGTGACAAGTACATTTTTCAATGTAAAAGCCATTCACGATCTAACGTTAACGAATATGTATAACGTTATGAATAAATACACATGCATACAGATCTATACCATTACCAGGGTAACGTTATATACATACATTTTTTGTTTTGTGCATTTCATTTAGACATTATATTGTATGTGAAGTAATAGCCTAATAATATGGAAATAGCCTGTGTGGTCTGTCCCAAGCAGTGTTGTCTAAACGCACGTTATACAGATATCCTAGTTCAGTGCAGTGGTCGGCAATAGGCGGCTCGCAGGCCGAAATAGGTCCGCCAGCAATAATATCTGCCGGTCAGATTATTTTGAGAATATGATTTGTGATGAAGACTCGCTTTATTGTATCGGAATCGGGAGACTTAGGTAAAGTTAGAAAGATATTCACAGATTCGAATTTCCACGTCAATAATTCTTAAGCGAAATGTTTTTAAAACACAAAGGACACCTCTTTCCTATCGTAGTAAGGTAGACAATGAGCTACAACCTTACTTTCACCTAAACGAGGCGAGCCGGCCTCGGAGCTGTACATTTAATAATAATAATAAATTGATCTATATGTGCAGTCGGCCTTGACGAGGCAAGTGCGCAGCCAGGGACCGTCTAAAAAGTGCAACACCGAAAAGAGGCACTGCAAAAAGATTGATTGATTGATTGACAAGTTTATTAACAGATTGCAGAATGGGTACAGTACAGCTCAATACATACAATTGTTAAGGGGATGCAGACCAGAGAAAGACTTTCGTCTTGTTTACATCAGGGTCCCCCATTTTCAATTCATCATAACATATATGACATACATGACATACAGATAGACAGTACTGCTACATCTATACATTTATGACATATCAGATTTGCAAATACAGTACTGTTTGTGATACAAATGTCCAGAAAAAGAGTGTATATACATTTGGCGTAGAAACTGTACATTGGAGGAGGGTGGGTGGGTGGGGTGGGGTTGGGTGGGTGAGGGCTGTACATTGGAGGTGGGGGGGGGGGTCATACTTGGTAATTTACTGTACAACTAGGTTAGGACATTTGTAGGGGCCAGTTTCGAATTGCAGTCTCACGTAGGTGTTTTTTGAGTGTTTTTGAAAGTGGGTAGTGATTCACATTCCTTTACAGCTTTAGGTAGGGCGTTCCACATTGATGTGGCATAATTGTGAAACGTGTTTAGTCCCTTGTTTGAGCCGAATCTGGGTTTTACATGATTTGTGGAGCTCCCTCTGGTGTTGTGATCGTGGTATTCACTGACCTTTGGGAAGTATTTTGACATGTACATGGGTACCTTGGTCGCGTAGTGTATCTTGTAGACCAGGCCCATTGCAAGTTGCTGTACTCTGTCGTCTACTCTAAGCCATCCTAGGTTGTCAAAGTGGGCAGGGGTGAGGTGGGTTCTAGGAGTCAGGTCAAGCAGTAGTCTGACTAGCTTGTTTTGAGATGTTTGTAATTTGTTTTTTAGTGCCTTTGAGGTGCTTTGGTACCATGAGGTGCAAGCATAGTCGTAGTACCCTTGAATGAGTGCTCCTGCTAGAGTCTTCAGGGTATTCTTGTTTACCAGAGAGGAGATCCGGTACAAGAATCGTGTTCGTTGGTTGACTTTTTTTTATTACATTGGATGCCATTTTGTCACAGGAAAGATTAGAACCCAGGTAGGTAATTTCATCTTTCCTTGTGATAATATTGTCACCCACTGTAACCGAGAAGCCGTCGGTCTTGCTGAGTTTGTTATTTGAACCGAAGAGAATGGACTCTGTTTTGCCCATGTGTAATGATAGTTTGTTGTCGGCGAGTCATATGCAGATTTTGCCTAGTTCCGAGCTGAGGGCTTTTTCAACCTCTAACTTGTTCTTGTCAGAGACCAGCAGGGCTGAGTCGTCCGCAAACGGGAACAAGTTGCAGTCACAAGCTGACGACATGTCATTTGCATAAATTAGGAATAGTAGCGGTCCTAGTATGCTTCCTTGTGGAACACCACAGCTCACTGTGAGGGGGGGGGATAGGGTACCGTTTACCTCCACCATCTGTTCCCTCCCCTCCAGGTAGGATTGTATCCAGCTCACTGATAAACTATCAAAAATTGCTTTTAGCTTCACGTCATACAGTGTATAGTGTCACCAAAATCACTGCACACATCATCAATGGTATCCTATTGGTTATACCAGTGGTTCCCAAAGTCGGGGTCGCGACCCAAAGGTGGGCTGCGAACAGCCACGGGTGGGCCGCGAGATGATTTTAAAAAAATTTAATTTTTTTATTTTTTTATTATTTTAATTTTTGTCAGGCCACTGAACTTAGAAGCAGGCCAGGACAGTGTTTCTAGTTGTATTCTAAAATTTGACTATGGTTTTATATTAACTTAATAAATAAACAAAAACGAAAAATCTACTTATTTCAACGAACATTTCAAACTAAATAACAGATTATGCACATAAAACGCTGAAAACAACCGAAGCAACAATAGTATTTTAATGAGGCTATTATTATTATCATTATTATTTTGCAACAAGTTAGCCCTCTCATAAATAGCACATATAAATGAATAACTAACTTGAACTAACTTAATAGGATTGAAGTGATATTTGGCTTAAAAAATCGGTCGCCTGACAAAAAAAAAAAAGCCTGACGATGTGCATTGGGCCGCGGCTCTCTGACGCCTTATTTTCTGGGCCCTGGCCTGAAAAGTTTGGGAACCCCTGGGTTATACTACAACACTTAGATTTGAAAAAAATGCTTTTTCATAATTCTGGGGATTTTGTATTGGAAAAAAACATTAAATATCTTCACTCAGAGTGTAGTGTCACCAAACTCACTTAACAGATCAATTTTATCCTATTGGTTATACTACAACACTTAGATTAAAAAAAAAATATATATATATCCTTTTTCATAATTTGGGGGATTTTTGATTGAGGAAAATAGTATAAAATAGTTCACTCTTGTACACTGTAGTACCACCAAATTCAGTTAAAAAAACCATTGCAAAATCATCACAGTAGAAAAAAAATCGGCGGAAAATATTGCACATGAACCATTATTGCATTATTGCACATGTCCCAACATCTGTCATATTGCACATACAAGTATAAATTATAGTGAGGTGGGTTGTAGATGTGGTGGCAACAATAGGGGGCGGGGGGGGGGGTGATTGTTCAGTTCAGTGATGGCTCTCTGCAAGAAGCTGTTCTGCAGCCTGGAGGTGGAGCTTTGAAGGCCCTGTATCGCCTCCCAGTTGAAGGCCCTGTATCGCCTCCCAGATGAAGGCCCTGTATCGCCTCCCAGATGAAGGCCCTGTATCGCCTCCCAGTTGAAGGCCCTGTATCGCCTCCCAGTTGAAGGCCCTGTATCGCCTCCCAGATGAAGGCCCTGTATCGCCTCCCAGTTGAAGGCCCTGTATCGCCTCCCAGTTGAAGGCCCTGTATCGCCTCCCAGATGAAGGCCCTGTATCGCCTCCCAGATGAAGGCCCTGTATCGCCTCCCAGATGAAGGCCCTGTATCGCCTCCCAGTTGAAGGCCCTGTATCGCCTCCCAGATGAAGGCCCTGTATCGCCTCCCAGATGAAGGCCCTGTATCGCCTCCCAGATGAAGGCCCTGTATCGCCTCTCAGATGAAGGCCCTGTATCGCCTCCCAGATGATTAGTTTGCACAGACTAAAGACAATGCCTAATTTCCTCTACGAATGGAATGTAACACATTTCATTCACAAGTTTTGTGTGAATGTATCTGAGAACGTATTTGAACACACTTGACGACCTGAGCTATTGTTATGCAAGGTAGCCAGGTGGGTACTTAGCGAGTTGGCGCATCAGTCGAGTGCAGCGCATTCCTCATGAGGTTTGGTGTGAACGATGGTCTGACTCAGGCAGAGCACCGTTCACACCAAACCTGTGAATGTGATTGCCATGAATTGTTATGCTTATGCAAGGTAATAATAATAATAATGGATTGGATTTATATAACGCTCTTCGTGACACCCCAGAGCGCTTACAGAGTCCATTATTCGTTCATACACAGTCATACCGGTGGTGGTAAGCTACAATTGCAGCCAGAGCTGCCCTGAGGCAGACTCACGGAAGCGTGGCGAATAATCATCGCCTACGGCCCCTCCGACCACCACCAACATTCATACACATTCATACGAGGCAAGTAGGTTAAGTGTCTTGCCCAAGGACACAACGGCAGTGCGATGGACATGGGCTTGAGCGGGATTCGAACCACCAACCCTTCGATCATTGGACGACCCGCTCTACCCCTGAGCCACGCCGCCCCACTGCCCCCCAAGGTAGCCAGGTACACGCGACGAGTCGAGTGCAGCGCTTTCTTGCATGCACGCGCTTCTGCTCACAAAAGCTTGGTTGCCCGGTGTGCAACCCCGTCCCATGAGCAACGCACCTCACACCAACACCATGGAACTAATGACCAATTTTACAATGTTCCCTGTCAGAATAGTCAGTAATTTTATATAGTGCTAGCTAACGTTTCAACATACTTGTCTTGTTCCCCATCAGCACTGGCAAATGCACTATTACTAAACTAGTTACAGTAGGTTGCTAGCTACATCTGCTTCCACGTCTTGTGTTGAATGTCGGACTGGGACTTGACATGACATTACCAACATCTTTGAATATTTATTTTTTATTTTTTTATAGTTGACCAATGAGGTCAACAGGCTACTACCGGCAATCTATGTCTGTAATAATAATAATAAAACAAGAATAAAACATAAAAAAATGTAATTACAAAAAAAATTATAATAATAATAATAATTTTTATCTTAGGGGGGCTAATATTACATTCAGCCCCCCTAAAAAGGGTCTAGAACCGGCACTGGCTTGCACACAGATGGTTATTTTTGAAAATGATTTTGTTTATGGAATTCATTCTTATATACGTATATAAAATTCATAAAAAAAAATCAGAGTTGATAACTTGACACTTTAGGGAGTACAATTAACACTCCCAAATAGTACAAATGTAACTTGGAGCAGTGTTATTTATCTAATCCCCTTAGTGTTACTTTAACTCTGTTTTGGAGTTAAAGAAGGAACTGGCATAGTGTTAAATGTTTAACTATTTTACAAGTGTTAATTGGAGCTATATAAACCCTGAAAAAGTGTTGAAATCAACTCTGGGAGTTAATTCAACACTGGTCTTTTTGCTGTGGGCCGGTCCTTCAATGTGTCCAATAGACTGCTGCAGTCATTCTAGTCTGTAGTGGCCAGCGTCCTCTTCTATGCTGGGGGCGCTACATCAACTCAAGGGACACATGATGTAAACAAGACAAACGTCTTTCTCTGGTCTGCATCCCCTTAACAATTGTGTGTATTGAGCCGTACTGTATTGTACCCATTCTGCAATCTGTTAAATAAAGTATTCATTCATTCATTCATTCGTTCAACAAACTGAACAAGCTGAGCTCTGTGGTGGGAGTCGAGCTGGTCAGACTAGAGGTGATGACAGAGAGGGGGATGAGAAGGAAGCTGGCTGCTATCTGTGTTATCGAGACATGCACTAACGGAACGTAGACCAATCGCGGCCACTCTTATTGTCTGGGACCAAATACGACCACACCCCATTCCCAGTAAGAAGTGGGAATCTCTAGAATGGGTTTCGGGCAACGCTGTATACGGAAGTGGCTCTCAAGGTGACGATTAGACAACACTTTCTGTTGTCAGTAGATGGCAGCATTGGTTTAAAATTAAAAGGTGAAAATGTTGAAAACTACATAAATACAGTTCCCATGAGCGTTAGCACAGGTCACAGGTCACTGGGATGTGTCTATTCTTTGACGCGATCTGAACAGCGTTAAACTATTAACGGGACCTCAGTACAGTGACCGCGAATGGTAAACTAATTATCATAACAAAATTGCATCATTAGCATTACGTTTGTTGTCTAAAGGGAAACATAATGGTACAATTTAAGATTTGAATGTTATCCGCATATAAAGGACAAATAAAACATTGTTAATTTGTAAGAAACCCCAATGAAAACGGCGCAGAGTATGTAATATTCGCTATTATGAAAATGTGATAGAACCCTATAAAAATGTGGACGTTATATGGTACCTACTGCATATCACTACACTATCCACTACACTATCCTGGAGAATCCCTCCCCCACCCCTTCTACGAGGATAACCAGTAGGATAACATTGATGTGTGTGCAGTGAGTTTGGTGACACTACACTCTATAAGAGTGAAGATATTTAATGTTTTTTTCCAATACAAAATCCCCAGAATTATGAAAAAACATTTTTTTCAAATCTAAGTGTTGTAGTATAACCAATAGGATACCATTGATGATGTGTGCAGTGATTTTGGTGACACTATACACTGTATGACGTGAAGTTATTGAATCTTTTTGCAGTGCCTCTTTTCGGTGTTGCACTTTTTAGACGATCCCTGGCTGCGCACTTGCCTCGTCAAGGCCGACTGCACATATAGATTTATTATTATTAAATGTACAGCTCCGAGGCCGGCTCGCCTCGTTTAGGTGAAATTAAGGTTGTAGCTCATTGTCTACCTTACTACGATAGGAAAGAGGTGTCCTTTGTGTTTTAAAAACATTTCGCTTAAGAATTATTGACGCGGAAATTCGAATCTGTGAATATCTTTCTAACTTTACCTAAGTCTCCCGATTCCGATACAATAAAGCGAGTCTTCATCACAAATCATATTCTCAAAATAATCTGATCGGCAGATATTATTGCTGGCGGACCTATTTCGGTCTGCGAGCCGCCTATTGCCGACCACTGCACTGAACTAGGATATCTGTATAACGTGCGTTTAGACAACACTGCTTGGGACAGACCACACAGGCTATTTCCATATTATTAGGCTATTACTTCACATAAAATATCATGTCTAAATGAAATGCACAAAACAAAAAATGTATGTATCATAACGTTACCCTGGTATAGATCTGTATGCATGTATTTATGTATTTATTCATAACGTTATACATATTCGTTAACGTTAGATCGTGCATGGCTTTTACATTGAAAAATGTACTTGTCACGTGGTTCCGTTCTCCATTCTTCACATCAAAAACGAAAAACGAACTATCAAAACGTACACGGCCCATTATTGACTAATTTTTTTCATTTGATTCTGATACCAAAATACGAAAAACAGGTCCGTATTTCAGTTTTTCCCCGTTTTTTCGATTTTGGTTTCAAACGGAAATAGGAAACACCTCGTATTTCCGTTTTTTCCGTTTTTCCTTTTGAAACGAAAAACGAACTATCAAAACGTACACGGACCCTTCAGCTATGTCGCCTGAAAGCCTCTGTTACCCTGGGGATGTGTTCTGCATAGGGATGCACTGATCCCATATTGGTATCGGTATCGGCCGCCAATATCAGTAAAATAGCTGGATCGGGTATCGGTAAAAAAATATATATATATCGGATAATTTTTTTTAAAATGTAATAAGAAATAACCATTCATTACATTTATATCTATGTGTTAATTTGTTACATTTAGTTTCACTAAGTTAGGAAAGTAATGTTTTAAGTCAAGCCTGATGTTGCCTTGCACTGGCATGATCCCAGTCTCTTCCACACAGTGACAGTGAGGCATACAGTTTATTACTTGAATGAATGAAGTTTATTTTTAGTCTTTGTTTACAACAAATCAAAAACACACTTGTGATCCTTTACAATTCTTAAAAACTAAATATTTTTATATAAAAAAATAAAAACGCGGATTAAATCTTTTCTTTTTAACTTTTTGGGAGAAAAATTTGGACAATGGAGATCGGTATCTGTATTGGCCGATACCAAACCCAGGTATCTGTATCTGGACTGAAAAAGTTGGATCGGTGCATCCCTAGTTCTGGACGCTGACCCGTCTGTTGTTGCTGAACTGCACAGTCTAACCTCTGTGTTGCCCCCCCAGTCCCCAGGCACCAGCAACCAACCCTCAGCATCAGCCACCCAACCCAATGTGTTCCCAGCACCAGCCCAGTTTTTCCCCCAACCACCAGCATCAGCCACCCAACCCAATGTGTTCCCAGCACCAGCCCAGTTTTTCCCCCAACCACCAAATGTCAACATCAGCATCAATGTCAACGCCCCCGCAACACCAAACCCCCCCGCAACACCAAACCCCCCGCCAAGGTAGGTGTTCTTTGAGAGTGGTTTTGAAAGTGGGTAGTTATTCACATTCCTTTACAGCTTTGGGTAGATTGATTGAAAAGTTTATTAACAGATTGCAGAATGGGTACAGTACAGTACAGCTCAATACATACAATTGTTAAGGGGATGCAGACCAGAGAAAGACTTTAGTCTTGTTTACATCAGGGTCCCCCATTTTCAATTCATCATAACATATATGACATACATGACATACAGATAGACAGTACTGCTACATCTATACATTTATGACATCAGATTTGCAAATGCAGTACTGTTTGTGATACAAAAAGTGTCCAGAAAAAGAGTGTATATACATTTGACGTAGAAACTGTACATTGGGGGAGGTTGGGTGGGTGGGGGCTGTACATTGGAGGTGGGGGGGGGGGGGGGGGTTGGGTAGGGGGGGGGGCACTGTACACTGGAATACTGACAAAGCCATACTTGGTCATTTACTGTACAACTGGGTTAGGACATTTGTAGGGGCCAGTTTCGAATTGCAGTCTCCGTAGGTGTTCTTTGAGTGTTTTTGAAAGTGGGTAGTGCATTCCTTTACAGCTTTGGGTAGGGCGTTCCACATTGATGTGGCATAATTGTGAAATGTGTTTAGTCCCTTGTTTGAGCCGAATCTGGGTTTAACATGATTTGTGGAGCTCCCTCTGGTGTAGTGATCGTGGTATTCACTGACCTTTGGGAAGTATTTTGACACATTGATGTGGTATAATTGCGAAACGTGTTTAGTCCCTTGTTTGAGCGAATCTGGGTTTAACATGATTTGTGGAGCTCCCTCTGGTGTTGTGATCGTGGTATTCACTGACCTTTGGGAAGTATTTTGACATGTACATGGGTATAGTCGTGTAGTGTATCTTGTAGACCAGGCCCATTGGTTGGGGTGGAGCTGGACTCTAGCGAGGGTGACTGAGAGGAGGAACCTTGCTAAGCTCCAGGCCATCAGGGAAAACCCCTCTCACCCACTATACACAGACCTGGCTGACAGGAGGAGCATGTTATAGGCTCACACTACCTAAATGCAGCACTGAACGGCACAGGAAGTCCTTCATTCCGACAGCCATCAGACTATACAATGCATCACTGTGCACAGAGTGGCAGTTACCATCTTCCTGGACTCTTACTTTTTAAACGGCACTGTGCAATATTACACCTACTGTAGACTTCAGTATATTTTTACTGTATTTATTTACTGTATCTTTTATTCTATTTCATTTTATTCTATTCTTAGGCCATTTGTTTTGTTCTTATTTGTGACTTTTTCTGTCTAAATGTTTAATGTTGAGTGATTTGCAGTGTCAAATTTCCCTCAGGATAATACATTTCTATTATATTCTATATCTTTGAAAAGTCCATTTATTCAACACGTCTGAATTCACTGACAAACTGAACTGAACTGACAAAAATAAGGTGCATAAAAAAGCAAACAAAATCCCTCCACAGGCTACTCACCATCATTAGTAGAGCGGCAAGCGGCGTTTGGGGACAGAGTGAAATCTTCTTAAAACACTGTCCCTCCACTCATTCCTGAACTTTTTTGTTAAGTCCTTCTCAAATGCCAACTGAATTAAATTGGCCTTGCGTCGATGAAGCATACTAAGGCGATGTTCTGTAAAGACGTTCTTGAGGGTAGAAAATGAATTCTCACAGTGCTGTGCTAGCTTCAGTAGTGTTGTTGACATCAGTGGGCTGTCCCCGACTAAGGATTTGGATAGTCGAGTAATTTTTTTATTTTTTTTTACCAGGGTGACCTGGAGAGCTACCAGGCCCGGGACAACTTTGAGTGCCATGTTCAACTTCAAAGTAGACCGGCATAATAAGAAGAAATAAATAAAGAAGATGGAAGGTAAGCTAATTTCCCTAAATGTGTGTCATATGAAGGACATGCCGTGTGTGGTAAGTACTTCTGTAATGTAAACCTGTCTCTGTCGAAATGGAAGACCCCTCCACGGCAGATAGATTTCAGATAAATCTGATTCCTGTGTGGGAATATTGATCTACAGATCAGTTCTGGGCTTCATAATAGCATGGTAAAAGGGTACTGATCACCAATTGGATCCTGGATCAGCACTCTTGAGTGCCTATACCTACTACTCTTGAGCAGCTGATATATAGGAGAGCAGATACTTTTGTCTATGGTTGTGTTTTATCTACCCGAGTTAACGTTCATATTGTTCTTCTTTGCTTATGAAGACATACAGTTGTAATGTAGTTATTTTAATGCCTGTTAAATTGTTGACTCCTTTCTGGCTTTCTCTAGGTCAGGGGTCGGCAACCCTAGGCACGCGTGCCTGCTTAGAGAGAGAGATCTGGTGGAGAGATTGGAGGAGGAGGAGGAGGGTGTGCTTTGTGTGTGCACTGTGTGTGTGCCATCATGTTAGCCTCAGTTAAACCTTGCGACGCCTCGTTAGATGAAGCTGTGTTCGGAGGTCCTGTGTGCTGATCTGTGTTCTGATCTGTGTTCTGATGTGTGCTGATCTGTGTTCAGATCTGTGTGCTGTGTGCTGATCTGTGTTCTGATCTGTGTGCTGTGTGCTGATCTGTGTTCTGATGTGTGCTGTGTGCTGATCTGTGTTCTGATGTGTGCTGATCTGTGTTCTGATCTGTGTGCTGTGTGCTGATCTGTGTTCTGATCTGTGTGCTGATCTGTGTTCTGATGTGTGCTGTGTGCTGATCTGTGTTCTGATGTGTGCTGATCTGTGTTCTGATCTGTGTGCTGTGTGCTGATCTGTGTTCTGATGTGTGCTGTGTGCTGATCTGTGTTCTGATCTGTGTGCGGTGTCATGTGACACTACACATATTTAATTGAGACCCTTTATTTGTTTATTTCAATTTAGCTGGAAATACATTGCTACATCATTCAGTAACATTTGCAGAGCCTTATAACAAAAACATTATTAAGGTCACCATTGTGACATTTTATTATTTATTTTTCTATTATTTCATTGAACATTGCACATGTTAAAAGCCATTTTTTACCAAGTCGTTCTTAAAACAATGACAATAAACAGTTTTATTAGGTTGAAATAATGTGGTTGTGTACTTATTTTTCTGTTAACTTATTATGGCTTGAAAACTTGTTCTCCTGGTGTTCTCCATTAGGCCTGTAGGTGGAGCTATGACAGCACACGTACAGTACACACACCGATGGTGTGTGATGTGTCCACAAATAAATGGGCGATTGTGAGTGAAATGGTCGCACTGTATGCAGCTGTTTGTCTGCATTGCATTCACCCCCCCCCCCCCAACTCAGATTTAGGGTTGATACAACCATCATAATAATATTGTTAATAATAACAATAACAATAATGATGTAATAATGTAAAAATTATCATTAAAAAGACCTGATTATGAGAAAAAAAATGTACGATGCATGGAATATTGTTGAGGCACACTAGTTACAACTATATTTCAACCAGGCACTCCATGTCAAAAAGGTTGCTGACCCCTGCTCTAGGTGGTGCAGATAGAAGACATGATACCTGCCGTGCTGTTCTGTTCACCCCGTGTCTTTGTGTATCCTATGCCTTCGTGTTCCATGCCTTTCCTGCCTTCCGTGGAATTGCCCTTTGTTATTCTGTATTTCCCCTTGAGTCCGTTCCTGCTTCCTAGCCACATTTTCCAGCACAGCTGAGGTTTTTTGTTTCCGTGTCTTGAGTGTGGGAATATTGATCTACAGTTCAGTTCATAAATTAAATTAACGTTTTTAAAATCAACCGTTTTCAAGTATTATTATCACTACTATGTCACAAATACATGTAGAATGTAAAACGTTAGGTTGGCAATAGTTTAGCAATAGGTTAAAAGTGTATTTATATCATTTTAAGTTTTTATTTTCCACTCGTTTTTTGACCCGGAAGCGGAAATGGAAATGTTGAACCATGGGAATTGGAATCTTTTTGCGGCCATTTTGAAGAGGACCTCGCTACCTATCGTTCAGTGGTGGAATTTCTCCGTTCTACACTTCCTGTGGTCCACTATGGTGTTTCAAAGTTCAGCGTTCTGAATTAATCATATCAATAATTGTTATGATTCGTGATAATAAGCTACAAAAGGTAACGTTTTTGACAAATATTGAAACACAGTCAGTTTCTCCACACTATTGTAATCATGTAGGAAGAATTAGATCTGAAATTAGTTACAAAATGGTTACACTGTGGGGGAAATAAAAAAGTACAGTCGATTACATTAAATATCAGTATATGTTATTATGCACGCCTGGTGATACTATATCCAAATTGAACTCGGCCATTTGAAAGATACTATATGTATATATATATAAATGTGCGAATTGGCTATAATAAGGTAATGTATAAGCATATATTCTATATTCTATAATAATATTTCAAATTGCATTGGTCCGGATGGGAGAATTCAGTACTGTATATACAAAACCTTCAATTTGATCATCTTCCCTTTATTAATTTCCTTAGATCTTTTGTACACATGATCTCAAGAGGGTACTGAATGAGCTCAGTGGCAGTTTTTTAAGTTTAGTCATTATTATCATGGTTTTATTCACTGTCAAAGATGAAAAGAAAAATCATAATTCATATTTTCCTTTGTTTCATCACAATTTAAGCAAGCCTAGTAATGGACACAATATTTCTGACACTGAGAATACATTCATTGAGGTCCATAGATGTTCCTAGATACCAAGAATATGCAAATATCCCTTGTAGAAGTGGAGCAATATTCCATTTACCTAGGTATACATTTTATGCAGATTTTCACCTGGGGTGGAACAGGTTAAGTAAAAGTAGAAATACCCATATAAATGAGTACTCTGGTAAAAGTCCTCTTTTTTTTTGATCAAATATTTTTATTTTCTTCTTTTTTCCAACATGAAACAAAACATATCACAATACAACAACAACAATACATAAAAAGACTTCCCAAGACAGTAACTCAACACCACATGACAAGACAACTGATACAACTGTACAGTGATCATCCTAACATGGACACTCGCTCGTTCTCTCCCCCCCTCCCCTCGCTCACCCCAGGACCTCAACATGAGTCACACTCACAATACATCACAATACATCACTCAGCAAAAAAAAAAAACAAGAATCAAAACAAACATTTCCAAACTTATATGCGTTCCCTCAACTTTGCCACTGTAGCAAATTACGATATCAGATTCCCTAACCCCTATAACACGTGCCGTGGATATCTCCAAATAGATCACGTCAAGGTAGGTGAGAAACCATACCTGACGTTGGATGAAACCAACGTGAGGCAATCAATGTTTTTGCGGCTGTGAGGCCGGCCAAAATGAGTTTTTTTCACCTGTATAGAGGTCGGTAATTTAGAGAGATCTTTCAGTAATAATACAGAAGGAGATGCAGGTATGGTTAGAGAGAAAATGTCTGAGAGCTGATATGTAAAAATTTTTCCTGTAAAAGTCCTCCATTCTAAAGTATTTGCTATTGAATGTACTTAAGTATCTAAAATAAAAGTATCCATTCTACATGACGTTTGGGTATTCCAGTGCTTGGGATAATTAAATCCTTGATCCATTGATCTCTAAAGGTTATGTTAAAGTGGTGTGTGGTCCAGTTATGCTGCTCTGTTTAAAGGTTATGTTAAAGTAGTGTGTGGTCCAGTTATGCTGCTCTGATTAAAGGTTATGTTAAAGTAGTGTGTGGTCCAGTTATGCTGCTCTGAATACATCCTCTTGAAGTTGACGGGCTTCAAATCTGAAAGTATATCATCTTCATACATTTTTGTTTTCTATGCTAAATATTTTTCTTCAAAGTAACTAGTAACTAGATGAATTCAGATAAATGAAGTGTAGTAAAAGTAGGAAGTTCCCTAAAATTTACTGAAATTAAGTACAAGTAGCTTGAAATTGTATTACAGTACTTGAGTAAAAATACTTAGTAAATGTGAAAACAAAGATGGCTCCACATTGTAACAACCAACGGAACACACTCGTGACCACACATGCACCACAATTCACCTTTCAGGATATCCCAGCGGCGTTGGACGTATTCGGAGCAGTCGGATTTTGTACCGAGGGCCAATCACGTTGCCGGTGTTGATGCGGATGGAGATCTTCTGGATAGGCTGTAGATCTTTGTCAAACTGGGCCAGCAGGCGTGTGGAGGTGTACTGCTCAAACCTATACATCTTACTGGAAGAAGAGGGAGGGAGATGGAGAGTGAAATAAAACAACAGTTAAAGCCGCACTACGTAGTTTTGGGATATAAATTTGAACCTCTGCAAGGTCAAAATAATGTGTGCTATATCTTTAGTACTGAATTAATTAAGTGTCCCATGCAGTACTTGAAGTGGGCCAGTACTTCTGCACTTATTATTTTACAATTTGGCCTACCATGACTTTTTCTTGCATACCGGGACCTCTCACAAACCGACGGTACTCTTAGGTAATGCAGTTTATGTAGGATCAGGCGGATTCAGCGTGGCCCTAAATAAACGACATTACCCAGGGGGCACTATGTGATGACTGATTGATTGAAAACTTTATTAACAGATTGCAGAATGGATACAGTACAGCTCAATACATACAATTGTTAAGGGGATGCAGACCAGAGAAAGACTTTCGTCTTGTTTACATCAGGGTCCCCCCTTTTCAATTCATCAGGACATATATGACATACATGACATACAGATATTCAGTACTGCTACATCTATACATTTATGACATACCAGATTTGCAAATACAGTACTGTTTGTGATACAGAAGGAGTCAAGAAAAGGGAGTATATACATTTGACGTAGAAACTACATTGGAGGAGGTTGTGTGGGGGGGTTGGGTACATTGGGATATTGTCAACCATACTGGGTAATTTACATTGGACCATGCCGCTCACCTGTTCCCCTTCTCGCTTGCAATCCTCTAGCTTTGGCATGGATTGATTGTTCGTTAGATCGTTAGCATGCCTAACAAATGCAAATATATTGTAGTCTGTCCCATTGTTCTGACCAAGATTACGTTCCTTTTTGTCTCCTTGATGCGCACATGAGTCTGACATTGACGAGAAACCTGTCTATTGTCGCCCCCAACAGTGAAATGAGTACCGGCACTTATTTCTTTCCACTTCAAGCACTGGTCCTATGAACAAAACTGAATCCCTGGAACACCGTATGAAGCTAGAAACGATCTGTTTGGCTGAATGGATTCTTGGATTTGTGTTGAGATAAACATTTGTAACTAATTGTTCTAGAGGTCATTTTCCTAAAACTAGCTTTAAAGAGGCAGAGTGAATGCTCACATGTGTGATATCACCTGGATGTAAAAGACTGCTCCATGGACAATGAATGGGGTATTGACTTTATGGCCCATAAAAGGTTTATATTCTATTATTGCTAACAGTTCTGAACCAGAATTTAAGAGTTCAGACAAACATTTTATGTGCCCATAAAGCCAGTACCCCATTCATTGTTTTTGGAGCAACCGCAGCTTTAACATCCAGGCGATGTTGCAAATGTGAGGATACAACCTCAGGCAGGTTATAATAACCATACGTACCACCCTCCCCTCAGACAGGTTATAACCATACATACCACCCTCCCCTCAGGCAGGTTATAACCATACGCACCACCCTCCCTTCAGACAGGTTATAACCATACGTACCACTGGGGCGGGCCATCATTTTTTTTTTGGAAAATCAATCGAGTGGGGTGTCTAAAATATGTTTTTTTTGTGGGGAATTCAAATATGGGATTATTTTTCGGATCGGATAACTCTAACCTACATTGTTTTGGATTTTAAAATGGCCAATTTGACCATTTTACGCCCCTTGGCCATACATGGATGCCAACATGAATCTGAAGGAAATCCTAACATGCAAGGTGTCTAAATGATGTGTTTATTAATGGGGAATTAAAATATGAGTAAATTCTTCGGATCAGATAACTCTAACCTACATCATTTTGGATTTCAAAATGGCCGATTTTACAATTTTTCACCCCTTGGCCATACATGGATGCCAACATTAATCTGAAGGAAATCCTATCATGCAAGGTGTCTAAATGATGTGTTTCTTAATGGGGAATTCAAATATGAGTTCATTTTTGGGATAGGATAAATCTAACCTACATAATTTTGGATTTCAAAATGGCAGATTTTACCATTTGAACCCATTGGTATTGTATTACAAAATTGCCAAATGTACCCATCCCCTTTCAAAGATTAAAAAATATATGGGAAATCATTTGGAACATCATTTTGGATTTCAAAATGGCTGATTTTACCATACCCTTTTACCAGGTCAGCTCCTGCCCCCTCCCCTCTGTCAGTGGAAGAAAGCTAATGCTCTTTTCAAGTCACATGTTGTCAATAAAAAGGTGACCATCATGACCAAGCTCAAGGAGATGTGGAAGCAGGCAGTGAGCTTTTATCTTGGGAGAAGCAAACTTGAGAGTTTAATTGTCAAGTTGGACAAGTTATTTGATATTTGAACTTGCAAGTGCCAGATTACTAGTTGTGAGGGGGCAGGTTGTGAGGGTTGTGTGATGCAAGCCCACATTAACTGTTGCTGCAGCAAAGACAAAAAGATTCCTGTGAAAGATATTGCCTATAGGGACAGGGAAAAGGTTGGAAGTAAAAGACCACACCAAATGGCTGGAGCTGATCTGCCTGAGCACAAGAGACAGGTGACAACATTGGAAAGGCAGGGGATGGAAAAGAAGGCAGAGAAAAGGAGAAGGGGCAAAGAAGAAAGGTCGCCAGGAAGGATGTTGAGAGCGTCCTTACAGTCCCTGAAGTTGAGCTCATTCCTGAAACTGACCCTGCAGCTTCAGCAAAGCTGCGGAAAAATTATGATGAGATTCCAAACATTGCCCTTGCTAGTGTAAGGTATGGCATAGGGCTAAGGCCAACTGCAGCTATAGCAACTGCAGCCCTGATTGATGCAGGACTCATCTTAGAAGATGACACAAGTAAAGTGATTGATAAGAACAAGGTTAAGAGAGCACACGAAAAGTTGATGCAAGATCTGGGGGAAGAGTTTGAGGAGAAGTGCAGGGAGGAGGGGGGGGATCTCCTGTATCCTCTTTGATGGGCGGATTGACATGACCAATGTGATGATGGAAGCTGAGGGCAGTGACCAATCTTTTCCTGCAAAGATCAAGGAAGAACACTATAGTGTTGCTAGTGAGCCTGGCAGCAACTATCTGTTCCACTTTACACCAGAGAAAGCAACTAAAGAGGAGTCCCATGCAGAGCAGATTGCTAAGGTCCTGTTTTCCTGGCTGAAAGAGAGAGGTTCTGATAAGACCTTGTGGGCCATTGGAGGAGACTCAACCAATGTCAACACTGGAGTGAAGGCAGGTGTAATGCGGAAGATGGAGCTGCACCTGGGGAGAAAGCTGGTCTGGTTGGTGTGCAACCTGCACACTGGTGAACTTCCACTGTGCCGTCTCATTGTTGAAGTTGATGGGGCTACTCTGTCAGACAACAAATTATCTGGGCCAATAGGACAGCTCCTTGATTCTGTTACAGACTTGGAGATCAATCCTAACTTCACCAGGATCTTTCTTGGCCCTCCGCTGATCAAGCTGCCTGAGAAGATCATTCAAGATCTCTCAACTGATCAACACTATGGCTATAAGCTGGTCTGTGCAATCAGGGATGGAGTGCTTTCTGCGAGGCTGGCTCTGCTGGAGATTGGACCGGTAAACCACAGCCGCTGGCTCACCACAGCAAACAGACTCCTCAGGCTCTGGGTGTCAAAGCATCAACTTAAAAGAAAGAACCTGAATAATCTACAATGCATTGTGGAATTCATCATTGGAGTGTATTATCCATGTTGGTTCAACATGAAGGTCAAGCACTCCTGGATCGAAGGGCCTAGGCACATCCTGTTTCAGCTGGACTGCCTCAAGTCTCAGAGGAAGGAGGTGCTGGATGTTGTGATGCCAACTGTGAGAAGATCTGCTTGGTATGCCCACAGTGAAGCCATCCTCCAAACACTGCTGTGCTCTGAGGATCAAAAAGAGAGAATTGAGGGGGTGGAGAGAATCCTGGCCATCAGGGGATCCAGACACTCAGCTGGGAGACTCCTCTGTCAGGATCAGAAGAACACCTCACATCAATAGTGACGCTTCCAGCATTGGTGGCTTAATCAGCTGGTCAGAAGATGTGTCAGAGCCACCTCTCACCTGCTCCCTAAGCACCTTCGAGGTGAAGAACTTCATCAACACCCCCATGGAGGTTCTCAACTGGCCTTGCCACACACAAAGCATCGAGAGGATTGTTAAAATGGTGACTGAGGCCTCTGCTAAGTAGTTTTCACAAGAGAAAAGGGATGGAGGGATCAGGGCTCAGGAGACCAGCAGGAGGCTGATGTCCAAGAATGAATCCAAGCAGGACTTGTGCAACCTGATCAAATTCAAGAAGATAGAGGATTGATGGAGCCCCATGGATTTTCTCAATACATTGAGACGTTTGTTAAAATGGTTACTGTAACTGAGGGGTACAATTCCCTGACTGTATTGATAAGTATGGTATTATTAAACCACTACCTCTTGTACTTTAACTTCTGGCCATCCAGTACATGATATAGATATGATGAACACTTTCCCACCTGATGAAACGAAGTCCACACAAATGTACAAATCGAATATTTTATATAGCAAAAGGTATATACAACGTTCACTTGTTTACACTTATGATTTGAAATGCACTTGTATGGCAAATGAGTATTCGTAGGTAAATCAACATTGAATGTCCAATCTCTGGTTACGCAGGGAGTAAGTATACAACCTGGTTCCTTAGGGAACTATAGCGATGGTACTTAAATGATTATAGCCGGATAATGCAAAGGGGGGGTCCCGCTGGTTGTAAGTCAGTAGGGGGGGGGGGGGGGTTAGGAGAGCCGTGGTCAATATCCCATCTGGCCGACGATTTCTTGGGAGAATTCAAAGTCTTGAACACGGTGCCCACAGAACCTCGGTCCGCAGATGAATACAGCCGGACCCTCTTGTAGACGGTAGTTGCCGGTCCACAACGAAGAGACGTGAGGCGACCTCACTCGGGGTAGAGCGCCGTCTCACTTGGACTCCTCTCGGGGGGTAGTTCCAACACTTACCAGTGTTGGCTGTTATCCATGGCATAAATCAAAGCACCCAAAGCAAGTAGATAATCCAAGCCGTGTAGGGCTAGCCGTCGTCCGGGTAAGGTAATCCAATGTGCAGGTCCACTCGTCCTGGCCCAGAACTCCTCGGATGAAAGCACCACACGTGGTCTGCCCAGCCTGGTTAAGCTTCTAGATAACGCGAGGAAACGATGGGGGTACTGCTCACTTTATAACTCTAACCGAACGGTGCACCATACATAATAGACTATTATTAACTTAATAGAAATACGTCCCACTCGACGGTATAGTGCCAAACTATGACAATTCAACTATTAATCCACACGATGTCTCAATGCCATTCTGAGGCCAAGTTGACCATACTACACCACACGTGTATCGGGGTGAGGCTTAACGTCTTGCCACTAGGTTGGAGGGTAAAGAACTAAGGGCGAAGTGACTAAGAAAGTTCTACTTTACTTGCGCCATATATATATGCGCTGTGAACAAATAGTACCATCCGTATTTCGGCAGACGTATTCCTACGCGGAACCGGGGCCTGTAACGACATGTTCGTCGGCACGATTGAACTTGAACCAAGGGGCTTGGCTGCTGGCGCCAGGTTCTCGTCCAATGAGAGAATGAAACTATTATGGGCTGTTAGTAGACTAAAGGGATATTCAGTGTATATGTACACAGAATATACAAGGGATATCAAACGATATACAAATACTATTAAATATATATCCATAAATAAATATATATATTCGGTTTAATCTGATCCTTCACAACAGCCGCCCCCTAATTAGTCCCACCTAATTAGCTAAGCAGAGACAGATTAACCGCACTGTCTACCACTCAGGGTCCGCTGTAAGGGTCAGTCAACTCACAAAGTCATGGGGTCATGGTCGTCATCGATAGTGTCTGGGAGTCTGGGCAGTTCTATTAGCCTCGCCACGGGTCGTGTGTAAGTCCGCCCTTGGACGAGCACTTCAGCTGCTCGGACCTTGCCATCGGCACCGGTGATCACTTTGCTTACGCGGCCAGCCGGCCACATAGCTCTGGGTAGTGACTGGTCGATAATCATGACGACTGTTCCTTCTGTCAAATTGTCTCTCTCTTTTACCCACTTCTGGCGGGTCTGTACTGTAGAGACGGTAGGTAGTGGAGTAGAAAGCTGTTCCAAAACTTGTCAGCTAGTACTTGACTGTACCTCCACATTCTTCGGCCGTTCGCTTCTTCAGGCCTGTACATTGTCTGGGGTAGCGCGGGGTCCAGCCGCCCCATCAAGAGTGTGTTGGGGGTGACTGGGTCGACATCTGCTACATCACTTGAGACGTAACCGAGGGGCTTTGAGTTCAATACTCCCTCGATCTCCGTGAGGACTGTCATTAGGACTTCCTCCGCCACGGTCTGGGCCCCAAGCACGGCGTACAGGGCTGTCTTTATAGAACGTACTTCTCGTTCCCAGGTTCCACCGAAGTGAGGTGCATTCGGGGGGTTAAACTGGAAGTCAATCTGGGATGGAGCGAGGTGGGTCTTAAGTTCTGGGCCCATAGCTTGGAAGCTCTCTCTCAGCTCTCTTTCTCCGCCTTTGAAGTTTGTCCCGTGATCAGACAACAATGTAGACGGTTTGCCTTTCCGTGATGTGAATCTTCGGAAGGCCATAAGGAATGAGTCTGTGCTCATGGTTGGAAGGAGTTCGATGTGTATCGCTCTGGTGGTCATGCATTTGAATACAATACCCCACCGCTTCTCAGTTCCTCTTCCTTTCTTTATATACAACGGGCCAAAACAGTCCATGCCTGTGGAGTGGAATGGCTTGTCGCCGAGTCGGAGGCGACAGGGGGGTAGGTCAGCCATCCGGGGTATGCTGGGCTGCGCGCGCCACTTTCGGCAGTCTAGACAGGTTCGCTGGAAGCGCCGCACTGCTTCCCTCCCTTGAAGTATCCAATAGCGACGTCTGATCTCCGCGAAGACTCTCTCTGCTCCTGCGTGGTGCACATCCTCGTCGCATTTCTTTATGATCAGCTCTGTGACCTTGTGTCGGCTGTTCAAGACTATCGGGTACTTAACGTCATCCGGTAAGTCTGGAGCTCTCCGCAGACGACCACCCACTCTGATGAGATTATGGGCGTCGCTCTCGGGGGCTAGGTGGAGCAGTCTGCTGTCTGATGGGACGGGCTTTCCTCCCTGTAGACAGTCTAGCTCGTCGGGGAACGAGTCTCTCTGGGCTCGTTGTAGTAGAAGAAGTTCTGCTTCTTCGTAGTCAGCTGCTGAAATGTCGGCAGTGGGCTGAATCTCTGGGTGGTGCCACAGGAATGTCTTGAGCTGCGCACTCTGTAGGGTAATGCAATCATCTATGTTGGGGTCTGTGGAGGCGACTGTGCTCAGTCCACAGAACATAGGTTTCTTGTTCTCAGCCTCCTCTTTACTCGCTTCCCGTGGGGTGGGCGTAGGCCACTCTTCTTCCGGGAGCTTGAGGAACTCTGGTCCGTCACTGTAGATGTTGCGACGGGTGAGGTCATCTAGGGACATTCCCCGGGTGATGACGTCAGCTGGGTTGTGTTTGGTGTCCACATACCGCCAGCTCGCTGTTTCTTTTAACTCTTGAATCTCGGTGACTCTGACTCCCACAAAGACTTTGTATCTGCATGAATCAGACTTGATCCATGTGAGTACTGTCGTGGAATCTGACCACAAGATTGTTCTGTGCACCGGAATGGTGAGTTCACGTTGGATTAACGTGGCTAGATGCGCTCCTGCTAGGGCTGCGCAGAGCTCTAGACGCGGGATAGATTGTTGCTTTCGTGGGGCTATTCTTGAGCGAGCCAGGATGAAAGCAGTATGTATTTCTCCTCCCTCCTCTCGGGCACGCAAGTAGGCCACCGAGCCGTAGGCTACTTCGGAGGCGTCGCTGAAGATGTGTAGATCAATCTTGCATGTCTCTGGCCTCACTGTGGGTGGGAAGTAGCTGCGGCGTATATTGACGCCTGGGAGTGAGCGGAGTTCCGTCTCCCACTCTCTCCATGTGGAGGCAAGGGGTGCGGGTATTGGGTCGTCCCAGCCCTGGTCCTTGTCCCATAGTGCTCGTACAATCATCTTTGCCCTGGTGGTGTAAGGTAGAATACATCCCAACGGGTCATATTGTCTGGCGAGTGTTCTGTATACACTCCGTCTGGTGGTCGGTAGTGCAGTCGACCTTCCCTGCTCCTTGGTCAGGGGTGGGTGTTTATAATGGAGCGAGTCTGTTTTGAAGCGCCAGACTAGTCCTAATGTCATTTCTTGGGCTTCTCCTGGGATGGTCGCCATCCAGGTCTCGCTGCTTGCTGCCTTGTCCTCTGGGGAGAGGCTGCGCAATACTTGCGGGTCGCTGCTGGCCCACTGCCTGAGATCAAAGCCGCCTTTGATCAGGGAGGCGCGTAGCTTGAGTAGGAGAGCCTCGGCTTCTTCTTGAGTCGAAACGCTTTGTAAACAGTTGTCCACGTAGAAACTGTTCTTCACACTGTGTCGGACCTCTTCATCTTCTGCTGGGTCCTCTGCGACGTGTTTCTGTAGTGCAAATGTAGCACAGCACGGGCTGCATGTGGTTCCGAAGGGGAGTACTTCCCACTGGTAGATGGCTGGGTTCTCATCCCCGATCCTCTCTCTCCATAGGAACCGCAGCAGGGGCTTGTCCTCCTCCACTAGTCCCACCTGCAGGAACATCCCTTTGATATCCCCGCTGATAGCCACCTTGTCCTGGCGGAAGCGCAGTAGCACGCCTAGTAGGGAGGGGCCGAGTGTGGGGCCGGGCAAGAGCTCTTTATTCAGATTTTGGGATCCGATCTGGTAGCTGCAGTTAAACACAATGCGATCCTTGCCGTTGTGGTGGACCTTGTGATGCGGCACGTACCATGATTCGGTCGTCTGATCGGCCTCTTTAATGTCAATCTTTGTCACGTGTCCCGCTGTGATTAGCTTCTCAATCTCAGCGCGGTACACACGCTCTTGAGCGGGGTCTTTGGCTAGGCGCCGCTCTGTGTTCAATAGATAGCGCTCCGTGGCGTCTTTCTTTGCGTGAAAGGTGGGCATTCCCTCTCGCCTCAGGAGTGGAGTTGCGTATCTCATCACTCCGCCGACTGTGACTCTCTTTGTCCCCTGCTCGAGTAGGTTGATGGCGTAAATGTCTTCTTTAGAACGAATATCTTTCTTTTCGTTCTTAAAGGGCATTGTCTCTAGTGTCCATAGCCTCTCGACATGCTGCAGGAGAGTGGTGTCTTCTTCTGTCGTTCTGGAGTGGAGGCAGCTAGTGGCTGCTGTTCGGTTGAGAGATTTAGCGAGGGGGCCTTGTAGTGTCCACCCTAGGCGGGTCTCGACTGCTGCAGGACAGCCTCGGGGTCCTGTATGGACCCGGTCAATCGGGACTATGAGTTCTGCATGGTCGGAGCCTATCAGCAGGGTCGGGGTAGCGCCGTCTATGAGCGGGATAGGTAGTTGACGCAGGTGCACATATTTATCCATCAACTTGGCGATGGGGTAGGTGTACTGCGATAGTCCTATTTCTTGGCTGGTGAAAGCATTTGTAATCCTATACCGACGCTCTGGCTGCCCGTTTGCTGCGATAGTGAAGGAGACATGCTCGCCCTTTATCGTCTTTAAATCTCTTCTTATTGTCCGAATCGTCATTTGGTTCTCGCTCCCCCGCAGTCCCAGCTGGGCCGCAGCGGACGCGAGCAGAAGGGTCTTCTCTGACCCGTCATCAAGGACGGCGTAAGTGTCCATGACTTTATCTTGGTAGCTCAATGTCACACGGACTACCTTTAAGAGCACTTGGGCGCCGCTGCTGCTGGCGGGGTCAATGTACATGACACTTGCCTTGGTGCCGCTCGATGGTGCAGGTGAAGGCCGTCTTCTGTTACTGTCGTGTAGTATATCTAGATGGGCTCCGTCGCACCGACTGCACCTTTTCTTTAGGCGGCATTCGGCTGCCATGTGACTGCGCGCACATCGGTAACAGCGCCTGTTGGACTTTATCCATTGACTCACTTCTTCTGCATTCATCTTTGTGAACAGGTCACATTGTGACAGCCAGTGTTCTTTCTCACAGTAGGGGCACACCATCTTCCACTTCTCTTTTCTCGAGGGGGTACTGTGGCTCTTACTGCTCGGTACTGACTCTGATTGGTGCATGACAGTCACCGATCTTCTTCCATCATTTATTCTCCTGGGTCCCTCTCTGGAGCTTGGCGTGCTCCGCCCGAACGTATCCAGTCGTAAGCTGCTGACTTCTCTCGCCAGGAAGTCGGCTAGATCAAGGAGGGATGGTTCGGGGCCGTTAGGATCCCGGTAGTCTCTCTGCCGCCTAAAACGCTCTTGTCTTGCGGGTGGCAGCTTCTCCAAAATCCTCTCGACGTTAGAGTTGGCGTATAGCTCATGCATGCCCTTTTCCCGTTGCGCTCCCAGCATCCCTACCAGGGACTGCACTTTGATTGACAGGTCGTCTAATGAGCGATTGTCTGTTGCTGGGGGTAGGCGATCAATATGCCTTATCTCTTGGATTACGTAATCCCATATACGTCCATATCTCTGGTCCAGCGCTGCTAGAGCTGCGGTGTATGGGGTCGTAGAGGTGGCATAGGCTAGCGCTATATTGTGCGCCCGGGGTACTTTCAGGTGCTTCAGTAATATTGCATACTTGTGGCATTCATCAGCGACATCCACCATCATTGTCTCTAGGCACATCCGGAGCTCCGTGTACTGTGCCCGATTCTCATGGGTGAAATCTGGGACCATCGGTGTGCCAATGTATGACGCCGTGGATGGCTGATACATCGGCGAGCGTTGGGGGAGAGGCCTCCTAGGCGAGTCTCCTCTTGCGCCTCTCGGTGGGCTGGTACCGGCAGGGTACCATGGCCCGCTGGTCCAGGTGCTATTCCTCGGGGCTGGTCGTGCGTCATGCTCACCCGTGAATAGAGTCGGGGGTCTGTAGCGCAGCGCCGCGGGGGTATAGCCTGGGCTGTACTGGACCTCCTGGTCCGGTGGAGTACTGTGCTGTCGTCGGGCTTGGTTCTCCTCCTCTCCCTCTTCTTCTTCTATCAGGTCCTCTAGATCCTGTAGTCGTTTATTTAGCTTCTCCGTAGTGCATGCCGCTCCTTCCTTGTAGCTGGGTCTCGCTTGGACCGGTCTGGGAAGGGGGTCTGCGGGGGGTATAGGCTTGGTCTGTTGGTCAAGTTCAGGGTCGCTTGCTCGGTTAGGAGACGCTGCCCTTGACTGTTGTCTCGACGAGTTCCTTGAACCCCTGGCGGAGGGAGAGGGTGTTGCCTTGAGGATCAGCTGCTCCATTAGCTGCGCTTGTAGTCTGTCGCGCTCGGCTTGTATTCTGTCGCGCTCGGCTTCGCGCTCGGCTTGTATTCTGTCGCGCTCGGCTTCGTGCTTGGTGAGATCTGCTTCTCTTTGGGCACCGGCAGCGGCACGCTGGGTGTCGGCCCGGTCTCTTGCCATATTCTCTTCCGTCTGAAGGCGTCTCAGCTCCAGACGTATGTGCTCTTCTTCGCTCCGTTGCTGTGCTTGGAGTCGATCGCGTTCGCCCTGAAGTCGATCGCGTTCAGTAGAGGCTGTCAGGCTGGCGAGGAACGCCTGTGATAGCATCCTCTCCGCTTCGCTGGGGGAAGACGCTTGTTGAGGTGAGCCGCTCCTGGCTGTACCCGCTGGGGATGCGTTCCCCTGCGGGGAGTCCTGGAGCTCTATCTCCTCGGCGCTCTCCTCCTCTTCTTCCGTGCAGAGTTCCACCTCTGGCGGGTTGTCTTCCTCCCGGAGCTCTGGGGGGTCTACTTCTTCGGTATTGGCGGGGGGTAAAGTCGTGTCAGTTCCCTCCTGGTCCCCACCGCGAGTTTGGTCAGTTAAATTAGAACCCACTAGGGCCTCTGTGGTCGGGGTATCCTGGTTGATAGGGTCGGACATAATTTTACTTTCTACTTTTACCGCGTTCACCGTTTGTAGAAGGCTAGGTAGTTGACTGACAGCGTAGTCCTCTAAGTACTGAGGTGTCTGTCGTCTGCGCCGCGGGCGTTCTACGTTAGGAGGACCGTTTCGTGGAGTGTTCATCATAGGCCATTTCAATATTAATAACACTATATTAATATTACACTAGTTACCCTCCGGCTCGAAGGACCAATTGTAACTGAGGGGTACAATTCCCTGACTGTATTGATAAGTATGGTATTATTAAACCACTACCTCTTGTACTTTAACTTCTGGCCATCCAGTACATGATATAGATATGATGAACACTTTCCCACCTGATGAAACGAAGTCCACACAAATGTACAAATCGAATATTTTATATAGCAAAAGGTATATACAACGTTCACTTGTTTACACTTATGATTTGAAATGCACTTGTATGGCAAATGAGTATTCGTAGGTAAATCAACATTGAATGTCCAATCTCTGGTTACGCAGGGAGTAAGTATACAACCTGGTTCCTTAGGGAACTATAGCGATGGTACTTAAATGATTATAGCCGGATAATGCAAAGGGGGGGTCCCGCTGGTTGTAAGTCAGTAGGGGGGGGGGGGGGTTAGGAGAGCCGTGGTCAATATCCCATCTGGCCGACGATTTCTTGGGAGAATTCAAAGTCTTGAACACGGTGCCCACAGAACCTCGGTCCGCAGATGAATACAGCCGGACCCTCTTGTAGACGGTAGTTGCCGGTCCACAACGAAGAGACGTGAGGCGACCTCACTCGGGGTAGAGCGCCGTCTCACTTGGACTCCTCTCGGGGGGTAGTTCCAACACTTACCAGTGTTGGCTGTTATCCATGGCATAAATCAAAGCACCCAAAGCAAGTAGATAATCCAAGCCGTGTAGGGCTAGCCGTCGTCCGGGTAAGGTAATCCAATGTGCAGGTCCACTCGTCCTGGCCCAGAACTCCTCGGATGAAAGCACCACACGTGGTCTGCCCAGCCTGGTTAAGCTTCTAGATAACGCGAGGAAACGATGGGGGTACTGCTCACTTTATAACTCTAACCGAACGGTGCACCATACATAATAGACTATTATTAACTTAATAGAAATACGTCCCACTCGACGGTATAGTGCCAAACTATGACAATTCAACTATTAATCCACACGATGTCTCAATGCCATTCTGAGGCCAAGTTGACCATACTACACCACACGTGTATCGGGGTGAGGCTTAACGTCTTGCCACTAGGTTGGAGGGTAAAGAACTAAGGGCGAAGTGACTAAGAAAGTTCTACTTTACTTGCGCCATATATATATGCGCTGTGAACAAATAGTACCATCCGTATTTCGCCAGACGTATTCCTACGCGGAACCGGGGCCTGTAACAACATGTTCGTCGGCACGATTGAACTTGAACCAAGGGGCTTGGCTGCTGGCGCCAGGTTCTCGTCCAATGAGAGAATGAAACTATTATGGGCTGTTAGTAGACTAAAGGGATATTCAGTGTATATGTACACAGAATATACAAGGGATATCAAACGATATACAAATACTATTAAATATATATCCATAAATAAATATATATATTCGGTTTAATCTGATCCTTCACAACAGTTACAGAGGTTTCTGCTGAGTAGTTCTGGAAAGAGCTCACCTATTTATGGCTGACGTTGACTTTAAGTTTGTGTTTGTAGGTTGGTGGCTAAAGCAGTACAATAGGAGATCTTGCTGTCCAAGAATGAGTCCAATCAAGATATTGGAACCTGGCAAAGTTCAAGAAGGAGATCGAGATTTAGCACTTGTTTTGTTTGTGTGCATTACAAATACAATTTATTATTGTTAGTATTATTATTATTATTATTATTATTATTATTATTATTATTATTATTGATCTTTGGAGTTGTATCCAGTTATATACAGTTCACTTGTTAATACATTTGATGGCTTTGTCATTATAAATGATTTCCCATATATTTTTTAATCTTTGAAAGGGGATGGGTACATTTGGCAATTTTGTAATACAATACCAATGGGTTCAAATGGTAAAATCGGCCATTTTGAAATCCAAAATGATGTAGGTTAGAGTTATCCTATCCCAAAAATGAACTCATATTTGAATTCCCCATTAAGAAACACATCATTTAGACACCTTGCATGTTAGGATTTCCTTCAGATTCATGTTGGCATCCATGTATGGCCAAGGGGTGAAAAATGGTAAAATCGGCCATTTTGAAATCCAAAACAATGTAGGTAGGAGTTATCCGATTAGAAAAATAATCCCATATTTGAATTCCCCACAAAAAAACACATATTTTAGACACCCCACTTGATTGATTTTCCAAAAAAAAAAAGTATGGCCCGCCCTACTAGTATAGTGTTGTAGTATATAGTGTTGTTTACTCTAGGGTCTTCATGGACCTCCTCTGAACCTAATCATCCCAGCTGCTTGTAACTCTCTTTAGCTATCAATCCAGTACAGGGTGTCTATGCTGCTCTTCATTGAGCCCTGAAGAAATCATGTAGCTCCTGACTCACATTAATACATTAAAATAAATTGAAAATGTCTGTCAATGATGTAAATGGACTGAGTTAAAAAACAATTGATATCAATCCAACACCAGAGTCAATTAACACATACACCTTTACCACAACATCCACCTGTTTCCAATCAACTAATTAGACAAAGAGAAAGATGATTGGCTGTCAAACCTGCAGAGCACCTGAACCTAAGAGGCCTGTGAGATAAGACAGCTCAGTGTGGGTTTGCTGAAAGTGGACAAAGGGGCCAGGATTTCTGTAGCTTTTGGAATAGATGCAAACTATGGCTAAAGCTGTAGGACTTGTTCTAAGGTAAAGTTTTGATCCATTGTGTTGGAATGTTGTGATTCTGATATAAGTTATGTTTAATCTAAATAAACTTGTTTTTGTTTAGAGTGCTGCTGTTGTCTTCGCTGACTGGAAGACAGCATGCAAGCGGTGAGTTAACCCTTTTCAAGAACAACCTGATTATTACCCATTCAAGAACTACTGATTGTCAGGCTTGTGAATTAACTTGATGTGATATTGTTTCTATCAACAGCTTACAGGTCTACTCTGCATCTGTAACCAAGGCTAAAATTCTTGGAGATGCTACAGGGCCAGAATTGATCTACCAGCCTGCCTACAGTAGCTATAATGTTCGTGATGAATCACTTGTTGGTAGTTATGGTCCAAGCTCAGGTTCCCTCAACAGTTATGATCCCAGTAAATCGCTTGTTAGTTTTGGTCTTGGCTCGCATGACTACAGTGACACTTAACTAGCACTGGGTATTCTTTGGGTAGGAGGGGCGGAATACTGGCAAAAGCCATACTTGGTCATTTACTGTACAACTGGGTTAGGACATTTGTAGGGGCCAGTTTCGAATTGCAGTCTCCCGTAGGTGTTCTTAGAGTTTTTGAAAGTGGGTATAGATTCACATTCCTTTACAGCTTTGGGTAGGGTGTTCCACATTGATGTGGCATAATTGCGAACGTGTTTAGTCCCTTGTTTGAGCCGAATCTGGGTTTAACATGATTTGTGGAGCTCCCTCTGGTGTTGTGATCGTGGTATTCACTGACCTTTGGGAAGTATTTTGACATGTACATGGGTACCTTGGTCGTGTAGTGTATCTTGTAGACCAGGCCCATTGCAAGTTGCTGTACTCTGTCGTCTACTCTAAGCCATCCTAGGTTGTCAAAGTGGGCAGGGGTGAGGTGGGTTCTAGGAGTAAGGTCAAGCAGTAGTCTGACTAGCTTGTTTTGAGATGTTTGTAATTTTTGTTTTAGTGCCTTTGAGGTGCTTTGGTACCATGAGGTGCAAGCATAGTCTTAGTACCCTTGAATGAGTGCTCCTGCCATAGTCTTCAGGGTATTCTTGTTTACCAGAGATCCGGTACAAGAATCGAGTTCGTTGGTTGACTTTTTTTATTACATTTGATGCCATTTTGTCACAGGAAAGATTAGCCTCTAGGATGGAACCCAGGTAGGTTAATTTCATCTTTCCTTGTGACAATATTGTCACCCACTGTAACCGAGAAGCCGTCTGTCTTGCTGAGTTTGTTATTTGAACCGAAGAGAATGGACTCTGTTTTGCCATATGCAGATTTTGCCTAGTTCCGAGCTGAGGGCTTTTTCAACCTCTAACTTGTTCTTGTCAGAGACCAGCAGGGCTGAGTCGTCCGCAAACGGGAACAAGTTGCAGTCACAAGCTGACGACATGTCATTTGCATAAATTAGGAATAGTAGCGGTCCTAGTATGCTTCCTTGTGGAACACTACAGCTCACTGTGATAACCTTACGGCGCGTACCTTAGAGAGGGGCTTCGCTCAACCAATCAGAGAGGGGGCTGCAGAAATGGAGCTCAACCAATCAGAGAGGGGTCTGCAGAACTGGAGCTACGAAATGTAGAGACGCAGCTGGCGTTAGCTACCTCTTCTTGAACTAGAGCTCTTTAAGGGCTTACTACTGTACTAGCCGTCACTAATCATGTTATTAACGTTACAGCGGATGTTTTCACACAGTTGATGGTGATGGTGATCAGCTCATCAGTTGTTCGTTATCATGATTTTATGCTGACAATGGTGAGCATCTACTACAGAGTGCTAGCTTGTGCTCTTTTAGCAGCAGGGACCAACCTATTCACGCCTGTAAGTCCGGTGGAGGTTTGTGAGAGCAGCACTGACCGTGATGGCCACATGATGATGATGGTGTATCAGACTGTCGGCTATATCCATCCCGACCATCCGCCATCAAGACCAGCTTGAACAAGAGTTTTGCAAACCACATGCATGACTTTAACCACTTCAAAGTGTCATGTACAAAGCTCAAAGGTAAAACAAAAATACTAGTATGCATTTACAGATTACTATAAACAAACCACTACTGTGTATTATAAAAGGCATGTTTTAAGGTGGCCTGTCACCCTGATGTAAACAAGACAAACATCTTTCTCTGGTCTGCATCCCCTATTGAGCCGTACTGTATTGTACCCATTCTGCAATCTGTTAAATACAGTTTTCATTCACCTTATTTTCAGAATCCCTCCCAGTGGATGAGGTGGATGGTAACTTTGTTCGTACAGTGAAGAACTGAATTTTTTCCCAATCCAACTCCACTGAAAGGGCCGCTAAGACTGGCAGCAGTATCCAAGGTGATGCTGTAACATGATATGACATTAAGTAGTGCCCTTGGTATTATGTTTCAGGATGCACCGATATTGATATTGGTCCGCAGTATCTGAGAATGTCCATGGTACTAAAATCCGATACCGAAAAACATGTCTAACATGTCACAAATCAAAGCAAAGTTACTTGATTTGCTGTACTTTGGACACATTAACCCCCTCTAATGGAGACAAATGTATTATATCTCAATAACCCCAAAATGATGGTCCAAGTCTATACTGTTCATTAAAAGTAATGGATCAGATTGGAACTCTGTATCTGCCAATACTGAAAGCCCAGGTATTGGTTACACCGGGACAGAAAAAGTCAGATTGGTGCATCCCTAATTATGATGGTGTACTGTATGTAACACTATGACACAAGCAGGGCCCTTCGTATTATGTTGGCATAATGTAACACAGAATAGAAAGGTTGTCTGATGTTTCTAAATGGTTTGTCTCAGTAGGATGTCATTGTGGATCTCTTAGATCTGGAGGTGGCTATAACCCAGTCTGATGATTTCCTTCATTATGCCAGTGGTGGCAGGCTTCTGCCTGGATCCATCCCTCTCGCACACAGATATGGCGGACTTCAGGTACAGTGTATTCATGACCGATTGCATTTTAGGCCTCATTGGTGGCCTTTTTCAGAATGACTTGTATGACACCACATCCTCTCCCTCCCCTCTTGATAGTTTGGCTACTGGGCAGGGCAGCTGGGAGACGGCCGAGCACATCTCCTCGGCCAGTATACCAACAGGCAGGTCCATTTTGAAATGAGTCTTTCAGTTATGAAGCTCATAGCTCACAGGAGCCCTAACTCTGATTTCTTTGAAACATGCCTTTTCACAGGAAGGGAGTAACATGGGAACTCCAGCTCAAAGGCTCAGGGAAAACGCCATACTCAAGGTATGGACTATTAACAGTATATATTATGAATTATTAGTCACACTTATTATATTATTAATTATTATTAACACATTCTATAGACTTCTTCTGAGCCATCCGCAGCATCTTGACCCGATTGGATAAGAATTTACAAGATATAAGATTAGATAATCCCCTAATAATTGATCCCCTTGGGGAAATTCGGGCGTCATAGCATTATGGGGGAGGGGAGGTATGGGCATGATAATAGTATGAATATAGCGCTAAGAGGGAACCAGCTCGGAGGAAAAACCCGGAGCGAACCAAGACTGCAGTGTGTACACAAACTAGAGGGGGGAGAGCGGGGGGGTGGGGCAGTTTGCACTCAAGGACGGAGCGAGGACGGAGCGGAGCACCCATTCCTAATGAGAAAGCCCCCTAAGTGGTGTACAAATCTAGCAGTTAGGATCTGTGTGATAACTGCAGATTCATTCACACCTGAGCCTGACACAGAACATTGCTCTCGCTACCTCTAACAATGAGACAATGAGTCGTACACCCCCCTACACGCATAAAGCCTGACACAGGACAATGCTCTCACTACCTCTAACAATGAGACAATGACTCGTACACCCCCCTACACACATAAAGCCTGACACAGGACAATGCTCTCACTACCTCTAACAATGAGTCAGCACTGAACACTGGAAACCAGAGGCTAGATAAAGGCTTCACACACCTGTCCCCCATTAGGGGAAATTAACCCACAGAACACAATGATTGACAGGTGCCACTCGCAGTGAGTGACGGGTGCCTCACTGGTGCTTACCGCTTTTTAGCTAATTCCCTTCATTATACTTACTTACATTATCCAAAAGGTATTTCTCTTTTCTAGACATTGCTGTTGTGATGAAAAAAATACTTCCAAGTTGTTAATGTAACCGTCCTGGAATATGTGAATTCTTAAAATGGGTGACATTTCCAAGTATACATTCAGCAAAAAAAAACTTAATAGTTGTCTATGGGCTCGATCTTGCACTTTCATTTCACTAAAGGTCAGGAGATGGTCGAGCTGTGATCCGTTCCTCGGTCAGGGAATTCCTGTGCAGTGAAGCCATGTATTCTTTGGGTGTTCCCACCAGCAGGGCTGCAAGGTAAGAGAGTCAGTGATCTACAAATATAGCAAACATACATTTTGCACACTTTAATTTAGTCCGACAGTTACTGAGAATGAATGAGTTTGAATATGTCACCCAGCGATGTCTTTGGAGGACACTGAATCATTGTCTTTGAATTACCACTCAATGAGATTATGTGCATGAAAAATAGCAATCCCTATTGTAATCAATATTTTAAATGTACATCATTTGATTTAATTGGGCTGTATTTAAAACAACACAAGGGTTCATTGTCCTCTGAAGGACATATTCAAACTCATTATGTCAATAGCTGTTAAACCAAATACATTTTTCAGTTTTGGGATGTATATGAAATTATGTGCAAAATAAATCAGCATTGTTTTTATGTGATGTACCCTTTAGCAGGAGTTCCTCAGCCATTAACTCATTCAGCGCTAGGGGTCGTTGTTTACCTCTGGGTAGAATGCCATCGCTTTGTTCAATGGGGAGAAAGCCAATCTTGCTAGTGCTAAAACTATATGAAATATTATAGCTATGGATCTAATACACCCGTCGATTGTCAGTGAGTTTCTTCCAGTCAACATGCACAAAACAGATACTTTTTTCATACATACATTTCCGTTTTATACCGTGATAAATATGAGTATATTTCCAGAGCGTTCTGTCTAATCTCAGGAAACTCTAGCAAACCGCGCTTCAATGTATTTCCTTAGAAATCGTGCCATTTGTCGCTTGATTTATGAATCGTTCTGAAAACAACGCTAGATTATCGTTATTATGTCTCCTCATGCACCCATGAAATGTGATGTGCTTGGAGCGGGGCGCCCCCCCCCCCCCCCCCCGCCACCAACGGTAAACAGCACACACGCAGTCCACACAGACAGCTTCGATCGCGGGAGAAAAAAAAATATCAAATCAACGCAAGATTGGATATATAGTGTCCTTACCTTGTCTCTGATGTAATGCAAAAAAAAGAATCCAATTATCTGATCGCCATTCCAAGTACTGGTTGCGGAGGTCCGTCCCACGTTATCCGGCATTGCATATAAACAAGGGGGGGGGGGGCTAGTTGATGCATCGTTGTAAGCGCTTGTCCTGCCAGAGTATTTAAACCCCGCCTGCACGGCTCAGCTCGGCCCAAAAAACAAACTACATCGTTTCAAATGGGAGTGCAATAGCGGCCGAAGGCATTAGAGGGCGGTATTGACCGTCTGCCAGCTCAGACACATTCAGAACAGTATGCACAGGCTGCCCCGATTAATTATAAATGGCAATAGCGAATAAAAGAAATAACGATTAAAACCCGACTTTTCTCGTGATTGGTGCTCAAGCGATGGCGAGTTAACCCAACTTTTCTCGTGAATGGCGCCCAATGAGTTAAGCTGTTTAAGCTGTTAGGTTCCAAATGCAAGGTGCACTACAAATTTTATGTATTATTATAATTATTATTATTTAAAATGGACCTATCTCAAATCCCGCCCTCTTTTCTTGATCCTCCAATCACAACTGGTGCTTTGTTCCGAGGGAAGAAACAGTTGTGATTGGAGGATCAAGAAAAGAGGACAGGGTTTGAGATAGGTCCATTGAGTTGCGATGAGCTACAGTACACAGCCTAAGATATTGACTGGCTGCTTCAACATGTCAATTGGATTTGACCCTTCAATGATAGAGTGGATGTTCTGGATAGAATTTAAGATGAACAACAGGGACAGAAGGCCCTCTATCGACCTCATTGTTTATAAGAGTGTTTACTGGTAATTGAGCTGATAAAGTGCTGTTTTTGTACCTCAGCCTTATCTTAAGCGAGGAGCCAGTATTGAGGGACCAGTTCTACAATGGAAACATCAAGAAAGAAAGAGGTAATTTATTGAATTGTGTTTTAAACTTTAAAAAGTTATGTTATGTAGAGTAATATCCCCCCCCCTCACAGTAAACTGTGGTGTTCCACAAGGAAGCATACTAGGTCCGCTACTGTTCCTAATTTATGCAAATGACATGTCGTCAGCTTGTGACTGCAACTTGTTCCTGTTTGCGGACGACTCAGCCCTGCTGTTCTCTGACAAGAACAAGTTACAGGTTGAAAAAACCCTCAGCTCAGAACTAAGCAAAATCTGCATATGGCTCGCTGATAACAAACTATCATTACACATGGGCAAAACAGAGTCCATTCTCTTCGGTTCAAATAACAAACTCGGCAAGACCGACGGCTTCTCAGTTACAGTGGGTGACAATATTGTCACAAGGAAAGAAGATATTACCTACCTGGGTTCCATCCTAGAGGCAAATCTTTCCTGTGACAAAATGGCATCCAATGTAATAAAAAAAGTCAACCAACGAACTCGTTTCTTGTACCGGATCTCCTCACTGGTAAACAAGAATACCCTGAAGACTCTAGCAGGAGCACTCATTCAAGGGTACTACGACTATGCTTGCACCTCATGGTACCAAAGCACCTCAAAGGCGCTAAAAACAAAATTACAAACATCTCAAAACAAACTGGTCAGACTACTGCTTGACCTTACTCCTAGAACCCACCTCACCCCTGCCCACTTTGACAACCTAGGATGGCTTAGAGTAGACGACAGAGTACAGCAACTTGCAATGGGCCTGGTCTACAAGATACACTACACGACCAAGGTACCCATGTACATGACTAAATACTTCCCAAAGGTCAGTGAATACCACGATCACAACACCAGAGGGAGCTCCACAAATCATGTTAAACCCAGATTCGGCTCAAACAAGGGACTAAACACGTTTCGCAATTATGCCACATCAATGTGGAACGCCCTACCCAAAGCTGTAAAGGAATGTGAATCACTACCCACTTTCAAAAACACTCTCAAAAAACACCTAAGGGAGACTGCAACTCGAAACTGGCCCCTGTAAATGTCCGAACACAACCCCCTCCAATGTACAGTAAATTACCAAGTATGGTCTTGTCAATAATCCAATGTACAGTGTTGTTTGTACAGTTGTACAGTCCGCTATGACTTTCATTCGGCGCTTCAGCTCACCTGGCATAGCAGCGGTCCGCGGTCCTGCGGTTTGTTGTTGACGCGAGTTTGAATCCCTTTTTTTTAACGTGATTTTTTTTTTAACGTGTATTCTTTCTATGGTTAAGGTTAGGCATGGTTAAGGTTAAGGTTAGGCATTGTTTCGGAGTTGGTTAAGGTTAGAACGGTTAAGTTTAGGCGCTGTTAAGGAGCTGGTTAAGGTTAGAGTTTGTGTTAGAGAATGGCAATATTCTTTCTATGGTTAAGGTTAGGCATGGTTAAGGTTAAGGTTAGGCATTGTTTCGGAGTTGGTTAAGGTTAGAACGGTTAAGTTTAGGCGCTGGTTATGGTTAGAGTTTGTGTTAGAATGGCAATAGACAGCCTATTGCCGCGCGACAGCTCTCGGCAGCCTCGTTGCGCGTCCTGAGTTTGCCGCGTCACGTGCCTGTCGGGGCCAATCAGGCCTACCCCGGAAGTAACTTACTGTTGCGGAACAGGTACAGGCCTCCCGACTTCCCATTTCCTCACATGGAATGCACCTGGTTGGATAAATGAGATGCTGGTGTTCTAGAGCGACATCTAGTGGATGTCCTTTAAACATCTTGGCCTTATTCATTAACATTGCCATTTAATTTGTTAGTGGCATATATGGTTGGTGTAGTAGTGCTTCTCAGTGCATGCATTTCCCATAGTTGTTTACTGTTTTGTCTTGAGGGGCGACAGTGCCTCAGGAGGTAGAGCAGTCGTCTGGCAATCCGGAGGTTCTCTGTTCGATTCCCGCTCCTCCCGGGCAGCGTGTCGATGTGTCCTTGAGCAAGACACTTAACCCCTCATTGCTCCCGATGAGCAGGTTGGCACCTTGCATGGTCGCCTTCGCCGTCTGTGTTTGAATGTGTGAGTGAATGGGTAAAATGTGAGTAACAAATTGTAAAGCGCTTTGGATAAAAGCGCTATATAAAAAAGCAGCCATTTATAAAAGCAGCCATTTGTCTATTATATGTCACAGTTGAATACTTTTGTTTGTTTTCATTATCCCCAGGAGCTGTTGTTCTCCGGCTGGCCAAGTCGTGGTTCCGTATTGGGTCTCTAGAGATTCTGTCTCAAGCTGGAGAACTTGATCTTCTGAGGTCAGCGTCTTTATCCTATCAGGACCACAATGTTTCCAGCATAATTCATCCCTTTAATCTTTTTTGCCTTTGTATTGCAGCCTATGACTTACCCACTGCCTGTATCGTCTTGTGTCGTGTCGTTTCCAGAAAATTGATGAATTTTGTTATCGATGAACATTTTCCTTCTATCGTTTCAAATGACCCAGATAAATATTTGGTGAGTAGTGATGGAATTTATTGAAGGCTTCTGCCAACACTGATATTTTCCTAATTTATTGGATAGTTATTTGACATAGAAGATACAGTGTAAGAATTAAGCTATTCTGCCCAGGCCCAATGCTTTTGTTAAAGCTGCACTATGTCGTTTTGTGAGTCAGAGAAGTGAATCATTTCTAAAGTACAGCATATTTTCATAACTGAATAAACAAACTGTCCTTAGAGGGAAATTGGCTCCCTGGAACACTTTGAATCTAGAAAGCTACCTGCAAAGTTACTATTTCATTGCTGTTTACAAAGGCAGGGCCTGCAATTCTGTTCTCTAGAACAAACATTCTAGACTTACATTTGGTCCACAGTGCCTAAAAAGGATTTTGTTTTCATTCATGAATTACAGTAAATGTATTTAGCAGGCTCTGCAAACGGATCCCCTTTCTCCAAAACGACATAATGCACCTTTAACACACAATATTGCAAGCTCTTTGCATTTAGTAGGCATAATGTTGATCCTAACATACCATGTATTAAATGCCAAAGTATCCTGAATTGTATAAACAGTACAGTGTTTCCTAATCTTTCTGAAGCTGTCAATCTAATTGAGAACAGTTGTTTATCCTGCTGTGTATGTATGTATATATATATATATATACACAGTACATAATAAAAAAAAAATGTATCCACTTTTTCTCCCATTTTCTATTTTTCTCCCATCCCAATTTTGTATCATCCAATTCAACCCTCCCCTGTCTCGAACGCTGTTTCTTGCCTCCCACAAGCCGGCTGCAATGTGGACTAAGTCATACATAGCACGAGTCCCCACCGATACTCGAGGTAACAGCAGTCGCATCTTTTCACCTGCGCGGCGCGATCTTTCAGCGTCAGGGGTCTGCGCTTTGGTGGGGCGCCGCCCCCTGGCCCATCGCTTCCTGATTCTACTGCGCAGGCGCACCAACCGACCTGTAGGAGTCGCTGTCCACAACGCCCGATCCCCACCCATCAGTTTCCCACCCCCTAATACTGCCAATGTGTATTAGTACGGACGACCAGTTAAACTGAAAGCAATGTGGAGCGCTGGGCTCGAACAGGCGAACCCAGCGTCTCCAGTATTCGTGGTGAGCGCCTTGCCCACTGCACCACGTAGCCGCCCGCCAGTACATACTATTTTATAGTGTACACTGTAATCTCACATACTGTGTGTGTTCCCAGGTCTTTTATGCTACGGTTGTAAATGAAACTGCACATTTGATTGCTCAGTGGATGTCTGTCGGCTTTGCACATGGTGAGTAGCTTTGCACATGGTGAGCGAGTACCAGGTTTGACTTGTTATCATGTGACACAACTCGTACCACCAACCTCTAATGACATCCACATGTCATCTTCACAACGACAGGAGTGTGCAACACAGACAACTTCAGCCTCCTTTCCGTCACCATTGACTATGGACCATTTGGATTCATGGAGTCTTATGACCCGAGTACGTACATAATGTTCTTTTCTTATTCATGAAAGTCACTTTCATCTACTGTTTCTTCTTCTGCTGTATTATATTGTCAGTCGCTAATGTTTCAAAACGCAACTTTCTCATTGCCTGTAGATTTTGTCCCCAACACGTCTGACGATGAGGGGAGATACAGCGTGGGAGCTCAGGCTAACGTTGGATTGTTCAACCTAGAGAAACTTCTGGGGGCTCTTAGTCCTGTGCTTGTCCTCAAACAGCACCAGGGGTAAGGTTAGCCCTGACAGGACCCTCTGGTCTCCTCCCTTCTAGCTTTACTGAGGATTCACCCTACAGAAGTCGGAGAGGTCTATAACAAAAAAATTTCACTTAGTCAAACAGATATTATGTCCATAATCTTTCACTTGTCTACTTTCTTGGTGGTGACAGGCGCTACATCTGCTATGCACAAATAAACGTTTAGATGTTAGACAAGTATACCCCAAATCAGACTTCTTCTCGTGAGCGTATTGCTCGGAAGTACAGCACCACTCGTGAGAATGAGGAGGACTCGAGGCCATCTTTGGTTTGGCTTACTCTGAGACTTTGGGGTATACTATGTCTAAAAGAGTATTTGTGCAGGAGATGTAAGCGCCTGTCACCACCACCTGGGAAGTAGACAAGTGTTCGGACTACAGATAATTAGTGTTGTAGCTATAATCTGGTGCAATATTGTGCATGGTCCCTGGCCAATAAACAAACAAACAAATAAATAAGTAAGTGAAATTCAACATCGTTTTTAGCTGTAATCAGCAGCTCTATAGGTCACTCTGCCGGTCAGTCCACACAATCTCCCCACCAGCACTGTAGGAGGCTGGAATTGGGCATGGAGGTCAAGTGTGTTTGTGTGTATTCATGCCAATTGGCTAAAAGGTGGCGTGACAATGGGAGCGGCCCATCACAAAAAGGTGGTAGCTATTGCAAATTCACGCTTGTTTTGTTATAGACCTCCCAGACCTTCGTAGGGTCAATTCTCTGTAAAGCTAGACAGGACCCTGTGGGAGAAGACCAGGGCTCTGGTCAATTATACCATAACACACTGGGTTCTCATGAAGTGAAGATTGTAACTATTAGCCCTAAATTGATATCTCTACTTTTCTTTTTAACACAGGGCTAAAAATGTGCTAAAGGGTTATGGTGATATTTACCAGAAGAGGTAAGCTACGTCTACCGTATTTAGATTAGATTAAAATGTATTGTCATTATACAGCACAAGTACAATACAACGAAAAGAAGTTTGGCATCCAACCAGACTCAGAGTTCAAATGTAACCGTAAAGTGCAGTAGTAATATACAATGTACAGGTGAACTAGGTATAAAATATGTAAATTAGTAATACTGAGTAATAGTGCTAATCAGATGTACAGAGTTGTATTATTATTATGTACAGTGATACAGGTATAAAGACACTATGGTAGTAAGTCATACTGGCCTGCAGTGTAACTAGTAAGTAGTAAGAGTAGGAAAGGGATATGTACAGATAATATAGATATAGTACACTATCTACAGATATGTAAAAAGGATTATATGTGGGTATGTACAGACAGATGTGGATAAATATGTATATGGTAAGAATAAATATATATACGGTATATACAGCATTATTGTACATGCTGTCATACAGAGTTATGGGTTATATGCAGGTGTATAGGTAGGTAATTATAGACGGAGTATATGGTACAGAATTCAGGGAGATGACAGTTGAGGGAAAGCAGCTGTTCCTGAGTCTGCTTGACTTGGAGCGGAGGTTCCTGTAGCGCCTCCCAGAGGGGATGAGGGCAAACAGTCCACGATTGGGATGAGAGGTGTCCTTGACAATCCTGCGTGCCTCCCTCAGACACAGTTTGTGATGAATAGACTCTATTGCTGTAGGGAGTGATGTACCGGTGATGCGTTGGGCGGTTTTCACCACCCTCTGCAGTGCTTTCCAGTATGAGTCAGTGCAGTTGCCGTACCAGACTGTGATGCATTTGGAGAGTATGCTTTCTATGGTGCACCAGTAAAAGTTCACCAGAATCCAAGGAGACAGGTGGGCCTTCCTCACTCTCCTCAGGAAGAAGAGGCACTGGTGAGCCTTCTTGACCAGTGATGAGGTGTTGAGGGTCCAAGAGAGGTCCTCAGAGATGTGGACTCCCAGGAATTTGAAGCCGGAGACAGGCTCAACCTGCGTGCCAGCTCTAGTCTTCCTGAAGTCCACAATGAGCTCCTTGGTTTTCTTGGTGTTGAGGGCCAGGTTGTGCGCCACAGAGCAACCAGGTGCTGGACCTCCTTCCTGTAGGCTGACTCATCGTTGTTTTTGATGAGGCCTACCACCATTGTGTCTCATCTGCAAACTTGATAATGGTGTTGGTGCCATGTAATGTAGGAGTGCAATCGTGGGTGAAGAGGGAGTAGAGAAGGGAACTTGGCACACAGCCCTGTGGGACACTGGTGTTCAGGGTGAGGGTGGTGGAGGGTGAGTGCAACAAGGCGGAAGTCAGTGAGGCCCGTGGAAGAGGAGTGTTTGGGCACTGGCACGATGCAGGTGGTTTTAAAGCATGCCAGGACAACTGCCTGTGCTAGTGACAGGTTGAAGATGTAGTTTCAGACCTCAGTCAGCTGCTCAGCGCAGTTCCTCAGCACACAGCCGGGGATGCCATCAGGGCCAGCTGCCTTACGTGCATTAGTCCTGCTCAGTGCGGTACACAGGTTGGTGTGGAAGAGAGTGAGGGGTTGGAGGTTGGCAGGGAGGGCAGCCTTGGTGGGCGCCTCCTGGTTCTTCCTGTCAAAGCGGGCATAAAAATGATTGACCTCATCAGGGAGGGAGGGGTCAGTGGTTGGGGGAGAGTTGTTGGTGGGTTTATAGTCTGTGATGGCCTGCATGCCTTGCCACATGCGTCAGGAGTCAGAGTTGTTGAAGTGCTTTTCAACCCTTAGCTTGTAACTGTGCCTGGCCTGCCTGATTCCCCTATTCAGGTTAGCCCTGGCTGAACAGTAGGCCTGCGTGGCACCAGATCTAAAAGCAGTGTCACGTGCCTTTAGCAGTGAAACGGATTCTGATTGGGGAATGTAGTGATCTGTTTAAGGGTGGTGACACTGTCGATGTTGGAGTTGATGTGGTCAACAACGGAGGAGGTGAGGTGTAGGAGATGATGTCTGTGTGGGCGTCCAGGGTGGACTGAGTGGCAAACATACTCCAGTCTGTGTGTTGGAACAGGTGCTGCAGCTCAGAGTCTGCCCCCTCAGGCCATATTTTAATTGTTCTAACTGAGGGCTTCACATGTTTGATGAGTAGGGCGTACTTGGGAAGAAGGAACAAAGAAAGGTGGTCAGATTGTCCCATGTGGGGGAGGGGATCTGTCCGATTTACTGTACAAAACAGTAATATGATACATTATTATTATTATGTTCTAACCTTGTTAGCCTGTTTCAGGATTCACCAGCTATTCAAGGCCAAGCTGGGGCTTCTGGGTGAGGAGGACGGAGACGGATATCTCATTGCGTTCCTGCTTAAGGCAAGTCGTTTTATGCAATGCCGAATCTTTATGCAAACTTTCATGTGGTTCATTTTACTCTACAAAGACGAGTAACTCTGTCAGTATGGTAGTTATGCTAAAACCTAGTATTTATAATTATTCACCATAGAAATGATTGGGTAAAGTCAAATGATATTGATATACAGTATAGTATACTGCTAGTGTATATATGCATTGTATGGTTGATATATCAACATGTTAGCAGGTGGGATATGCGTCTATACTCGGAGAGCGTCTTGCCAGAAATGCGGCTACGGAAAGTATAGACGTGGTTGATATGCTATTCCTTCCTTGTGATTGCTCCTATCTCTTGTTGTTTGTGTAGATGATGGAGGACACTGGTTCAGACTTCACTATGACCTTCAGGCAGCTCAGCGAAGCCTCGGTGCAGCAGCTTCACAGCGGGAGCTTCACAGAGGTCATAACCCCTAGTTGAACCTTAGTTGGTATTTATACAGTTAGTTATACTTACCTGATGTTTTATTATAATACAGTTAACTTACCTGATGGGAGGGCATATTACTCCATGTTTTATTATAATACAGTTAACTTACCTGATGGGAGGGCATATTACTCCATGTTTTATTATAATACAGTTAGTTATACTTACCTGATGGGAGGGCATATTACTCCATGTTTTATTATAATACAGTTAACTTACCTGATGGGAGGGCATATTACTCCATGTTTTATTAAAATACAGTTAACTTACCTGATGGGAGGGCATATTACTCCATGTTTTATTATAATACAGTTATACTTACCTGATCGGAGGGCATATTACTCCATGTTTTATTATAATACAGTTAGTTATACTTACCTGATGGGAGGGCATATTACTCCATGTTTTATTATAATACAGTTAACTTACCTGATGGGAGGGCATATTACTCCATGTTTTATTAAAATACAGTTAACTTACCTGATGGGAGGGCATATTACTCCATGTTTTATTAAAATACAGTTAACTTACCTGATGGGAGGGCATATTACTCCATGTTTTATTATAATACAGTTATACTTACCTGATGGGAGGGCATATTACTCCATGTTTTATTAAAATACAGTTAACTTACCTGATGGGAGGGCATATTACTCCATGTTTTATTATAATAGTTATACTTACCTGATGGGAGGGCATATTACTCCATGTTTTATTATAATACAGTTAACTTACCTGATGGGAGGGCATATTACTCCATGTTTTATTATAATACAGTTATACTTACCTGATGGGAGGGCATATTACTCCATGTTTTATTATAATACAGTTAACTTACCTGATGGGAGGGCATATTACTCCATGTTTTATTATAATACAGTTATACTTACCTGATGGGAGGGCATATTACTCCATGTTTTATTATAATACAGTTATACTTACCTGATGGGAGGGCATATTACTCCATGTTTTATTAAAATACAGTTAACTTACCTGATGGGAGGGCATATTACTCCATGTTTTATTATAATACAGTTAACTTACCTGATGGGAGGGCATATTACTCCATGTTTTATTATAATACAGTTATACTTACCTGATGGGAGGGCATATTACTCCATGTTTTATTATAATACAGTTATACTTACCTGATGGGAGGGCATATTACTCCATGTTTTATTAAAATACAGTTAACTTACCTGATGGGAGGGCATATTACTCCATGTTTTATTATAATACAGTTATACTTACCTGATGGGAGGGCATATTACTCCATGTTTTATTATAATACAGTTATACTTACCTGATGGGAGGGCATATTACTCCATGTTTTATTATAATACAGTTATACTTACCTGATGGGAGGGCATATTACTCCATGTTTTATTATAATACAGTTAACTTACCTGATGGGAGGGCATATTACTCCATGTTTTATTATAATACAGTTAACTTACCTGATGGGAGGGCATATTACTCCATGTTTTATTATAATACAGTTAGTTATATTTACCTGATGGGAGGGCATATTACTCCATGTTTTATTATAATACAGTTAACTTACCTGATGGGAGGGCATATTACTCCATGTTTTATTAAAATACATACTACTCATAATGTCACCAACTCACTCCTTCACTCAGGATCCATTCACTCACGGTTAGCCGCTCTGCCCCTAGTGGTTGCATGTCAGAGAAAATATTGAATTATATTTAAATCCTACACATCAGAAGATACATTTATGTAGTGTTATAGTATTGTACAACTCTATAAATACCTATCCAGAGACTTAGTATGTGCCAGTATGTGTTAGTATGTGCCAGCTCACAGACTAATGACGACCTCTCTGTACCAGGCGTGGGCTCTTGAGGACCTCTCGCCCCACCAGCTCTTCTCCGAGTGGGTCGGCTTGTACCTTCAGCGGCTCGGCAGGTAAGGGAGAACATGTGATTTGAGGCCCGCAAGATATCTTCATATGCTTAACCCTTTCACTGCCACACGACAGAAGGTTAACCCTTTACTATCACACAACCGACGGTCGCCGTGTGGCAGTGAAAGGGTTAACCTTCTGTGTGTTGTCGCGGTGAAAGGGTTAACCGTTTTGGTAGTGCGGCAGTGAAAGAGTTAACCCCAGTGAATTAGATCTCAAGCTGATTTGAACGCTTTAGAATCAGAATCAGAATCAGAAAGGTCTTTATTTGCCAAGTAGTTTTCACATACAAGGAATTAGCTTTGGTCGTTTTTTTTTTTTTTTACTTAAATTTTTATTAACACTTATAGACAAACAGCACTTACAAAAAAAAAAAACTAACAACACAATAAAAACAAAAAAAAACAGTGCACATAAATGGTTACATGGGTATCATGGTTAGTTGTCTGGTTCCACTACAGTTGTTTTCCAGGTACTTAATACAAAGGCTGATTGTGTACCTCCCTTAAACATGTATAAAAATATAATTCCTACTCAAAAGATATTAAATACTGACTAAGGCATGCATGTGTGATATGGGTCCAGAGACCCTCCTTGAGCTTCTTTCTTCCCTTATCCTTCGTCCTTTTTTTTTTTTTTTTTTTTTTTTTTTTAACTTTCACTTTGCCTTTTGATTCACCCATACACAAACCACATCATCCCTGAATATTAATATAACACTGTTAAACAGACATAAATAATAAAGTATAAAAACATAAAACAATTGTAATACCCCAAAAAAAATAGAAAATACTAACTAAAGCATAGGTGTGTGACATGGGTTCAGAGACCCTCCTTGAACTTCTTTCCTCCTTTACCCTTCGCCCTCTTGTGTTGCATTTGGTTCTTCCTCTGTGATGTCGTTTTCGTTCCCTTTATAATCCTCCCACTTTCCCCATCTTTCCCCAAATTTCTCTTCCTGTAACCTCAGCATGTGTGTTATCCTCTCCATATCCTGTATTTCTTCCACTATTCCTACCCATTGTGCTATTGTCGGTGGGTCTTCCTTGTACCACAGTCTCGTTATTGCTTTTCTGGCCGCTATCAACATTATCTTTATTAAATATTTGTCCCCCCCTTGTATTCCCTCGTGTGTCAGGTCTCCTAAGTAAAGCACCAGTCCTGTTTGTGGTAACCCGTATCCTAATATTCTGATCATTGCCTCCCCTATCTCCTCCCAATACCCCTTCAGCTTCTGACATCCCCAGAATATGTGCGTGTGATTTGCCCCCTCCTTCCCACACATCCTCCAGCATGCTCTTTGTGTTGGTGCATATTTTCCCTTCAGCTCTGGGGTTATAAAGAATCTGATTATGTTTTTCCATCCAAACTCTTTCCATATCCTCGATCCTGTTGTTGAATGTTGCACCTCGCATATGTTCCCCCATTCCTTCCCTGTTATTCCCATCTCTAGTTCTCTCTCCCATTTCTCCCTTATATAATCGGTCGTGTGTCCCTTGCTGGTCATTATAGCCCGGTACAGTGCTGATATTACCCTTCCTTTCCCTCCTTTGTATGCCCTTACTATCATCCTAATTATTCCATTCTGTTCTTCTTCCTTGTCCCCTCTTATTTCTTTATTATAGTAATCTCTAATCTGTAGATATCTGAAGTGGTCGTTGTTTTCTAGTCCAAATTTCTCCTTTAATCTTTGTAGTGTTTGCATTTCCCCCTTCTCTATCATTTTGCATATCGCTGTTGCCCCCCCCCCCCTCTCCCACCTTCTGAATCCATGGTCTAACCTCCCTGGTTTGAATCTCTTGTCATGTGCTACCCATCTCAGGACCCCTGACTGCTTCTCCAATTTGTGTGTTTTTACTACTCTGTTCCATATGGTCAAGGTGCATTTGGTGATTGGATCTAATAGTCCCTCTTTTTCTTTAAATAGTTTCCTATCTCCCACCAGAGCTTGTACCTTGTATCCCTCCCCTTCTTTTTCAATGTCTTTCCATCTTGCCTCATATCTGTCGTTACACCAGCACGTCACTGCTCTCAGTTGTGCTGCATAGTAATAATCTTGTAGGCTGGGTACTGCCATCCCTCCCTCTTCCTTTGGTAGTTGTAGTGTTTTATATCTGACCCGTGGTCTTCTCCCCGCCCATATGAATCTCGATATCAGTCTGTCCCACTCCCTGAATTGATTCTGTGGTATTTGTATCGGTAGTGACTGGAATAGGTACAGCAACCTTGATAGTATGTTCATTTTAATGACCTCTATTCTTGAATTGAAGTCCAAGGGCATTACTGTCCATCTCTCTAAGTCTCTCTTGATGTTCTGATTTATCTGTGTATAGTTCGCCTCAAACAGTTTCTCCACCCCTCTCGTGATGTTCACCCCTAAGTATTTAATCTTGTCCATGTCCCATCTTATCCCGTACTGTTCTCTAATTTCCGTCGTTGGGGTATAGTTCCATGCTAAGGTCTGTGTCTTTGTCACGTTTAGTTTGTATCCTGAGTAGTGGCCATATTCCTTCAGTAGATCCATCAGTGCCGGGAAGCTCTTGCCTGGTTGCCTCATGTATACTATCACGTCGTCTGCAAATAGGCCTAGTTTATATTCCGTTCCCTTTATCCTTACTCCCTTAATGTCCTCGGTCTGTCTGATCAGTTGTGCCAGTGGTTCTATGAAAACGGCGAAGAGCATCGGTGAGAGACAGCATCCCTGTCTGGTAGCCCTCTCTAATCTGATTCTATCCGTCAAGCTGCCATTCACCTTAACCCTCGCTGTCGGTTCTTGATATAGCGCCTTGATCATCTTCATCGCCCTCCCGTTCAGTCCAAACCTCATCAATGTTTTATATAAAAATGTCCAGCTCATACTGTCGAATGCTTTTTCTGCATCTAGGCTAATCAGTACCGCGCTACCCCCTTGTTTTTGTATCTCCTCTACTATGTGTAATGTCTTTCTCACGTTGTCCTGTGTCTGTCTCCCTTTAATAAATCCAGTTTGATCTTCATCTATAATGTCTGGCATAAACGTCTCAAATCTCTTTGATATTATCGATGTATACATCTTGTAATCCACGTTGAGTATGGACACAGGTCTGAAACTACTACATAATTCCCTATCCCTCCCTTCCTTCGGTATCGTGGTGATTCCACGAGGGGGGCATTTTTCCCTCTTCCATCGTGTGTCTGAACGCCGCCCCTAACATGGGTGCTAATTCAGTTCTAAATGTCTTGTAGAATTCCGATGGGAATCCGTCGCTCCCCGGAGACTTGTTGTTTTTAGCTCTACTAATTGCCTCTTCCAGTTCTTGTTCCGTAATTATTTTATTTAATTCTTCATTCTGTTCTTTCCCTATCGATGGTAACTCTAGCTTCTCCAGATATGCTTCTATTTCCTCTTCTCCCACTGCTTTTGGCTGTGTGTATAATTTCTCATAGTATTCTCTAAATGTCCTCTCTATTTCAGCTGGGTCCCTCAATATTTCATTAGTCTTTGTATCCCTTATTGTGTGTATCGTGTTCAACTTCTGTTGCGTCCTAATTCTCCTAGCCAACAGTCTGGTCGCTTTTGGTCCCCCTTCATAGTACGTTTGTTTCATGAACCTCGCTTCCTTTTCTATTTCCGTCAATAATTCCCTATTTATCCTGGCCTTTACTTCTTTGATTTCTCCGAGCGTTTCCTGTTCTTTTGATATCTGGTGTCTCCCCTCTAGCTTCTTCAGCTTCCCTATCAGATTGTGATATGTCTCCGTTCTGGCCTTCTTCAGCATTGCTGTCTTCTCCATCAATTTCCCCCTTATCACCACCTTCAGTGTGTCCCATAGAATGTTCGGATCTACCGCCCCATTGTCATTTTCTTCCTTATATCTGGCTATCTCCTCCTTGATCTGACTCACCACCCCCTTGTTATTTAATATTCCTACATTTAGTCTCCAGATCGTGTTCCTCCGTCTCCCTTCTAGATCTACTGTCAGATATATGGCACTGTGATCCGATATGTCCGCTACTCCTATTCTGCTCTCCCGTGCCCTGTAACTGTCCCCCGTCGTCATCAAAAAGTAGTCTATTCTCGCATATGTCACGTGCGGGTGTGAGTAATGTGTGTATTCCCTGTCCATGGCGTGCATCCCCCTCCAAACATCTGTAATTCCCATTTCCGTCATCTGAATATTCATATATCTACTGATGGGTGCTCGTCCTTTTCTAGTACTCGTGGTGTCTAGGTCGTGATTCAGTACTACGTTAAAATCTCCCGCGCATATCAATATCCCTTCTAGTTCCATCACTATCATATCAAAAATGGTCTCATATAAATCCCTCTCACTCTCTGGGGGTGCATAAACATTCACTAACGTAACCATTTGGCCCTCCATTTTCCCCTTCACCAGAACAAACCTTCCCTCCTTGTCTCTTACTTCCTTGATCAATTCAAATTTGACTGTTTTTGATTAACGTGATTACTCCTCTCCTCCTATCTATTTGTATAGCACGTTTAAACATGACGCTTGTCAACCAAAGTGCTTCACATGGCTAAGCTAAGTACAAAGAAAAGTATAAAATAAACAGAGAAATAAAATAAATCAACGGATAGACAAAGGAAATCTACTCGGGTTCCGTTTAAAGGAACTATAGTATGCATTTTCATATCCAAATCTCTTCAGTTTCTCATGATCCTGTGCTACCAAATGTGTCTCCTGCAGAAAAATCACTTCCATCTCACTTTTTTTACATTTCAACATCACGTTGTTCCTCTTTATCGCATTATTCATTCCATTAACGTTTAACGACATCATTTTTATACCTTTAACCATTGTCATCTTTCTTCTTCTTTCGTCTGTCAGTCCCCCCCATGTCACATTCATTCCCCCCTCCGGTTGGAGCCTCCGCTCTCTTCACCGAATACATATAATGATTAACATAAATAAAAAACATAAACTTTACATAAAGTGCTCCCAAGGCGTTCGGGGGGTCCCTGTGTCCCCCCCTGTCCCCTGCTGGTGGGTGAGGGGTAATTGCTCTCCTAGCGAGAGGCCCCCTCCTGACGGCTTGGGGGTTTGAAACCCTTACCCCCAATCGCTCGTCATATTTGTCCAGCTTTCTTACTGTTTTTTTTTTTTTTTTGCTGTCGAGCTCCTGGTCAAAAGCGCTCTGTCCTTCCTTCTGACCAAAGACCCTCTTTTCCTAGGTCCCTCTCAATGTGTCTCATATGTTTCAATGTCCCTCCTTCCTCCCAAACCCGTGTGTGGTGTCTCCTGTGTACCCCTTTTTACTTTCTTTTCCTCCCCTCTATTTTCTATGTGATGTCCATTTATCCCCTTAATCCCTTCCAACTGTGTTACTCGCAGCGTGTGTCTATGTATTTGTTTCAGTATGTTCTGTGTCTCGTCTATCATACCTAGTTATATTTCCATTTATTTCCTCCATCAGCATGTGTATTATGTGTCCATGTATACGTTATGTTCATTTCTATATCCTGCCTCTACCTGGGAATGTGTGTTTATGCATATGTTATTTCAGTTCCTATATTTTGTCTCTATTTGGATAGTTTTTTCAATCTCTTGTGCGTGTACTCATCCGTTCGCCTCCTCCCGCCTCCTCTCCCCTCCTTCTCCGTCTCTGGCCTCCTCGTCCGTCTCCGCCCTCGGTCTGTCACGTTTCACCTCGGCCTTCTCCTCTCTCCTCCCTCCTCTCCCTGGTTTCGGTCTCCTACTCTGGTCCATCTGCGTGCCCCCTCCAATCTCTGCTGCAGGCTCCGCGTCTGGTCCTCCTGTCTCCTTCCTTCTCCGTCCTCCGCCATCTGCATCCCCCGTCGTCTCATCTCCTGCGCCGCCTCCCGTGCCGTCGCGTACGTCACCGTCCCTTCCTCCCAGTGAATCCTTAGCGAGGTCATGGGTGATTGGAATCTCATTCCGTTTTCTTTCAGAATTCTCTTCAGTCCCGCGTAGAACCTGCGTGTTATTGCTACCGCTGTCGAGTAATCGTGATCAAACGATAGTCTTTTCCCTTCGATTTCAATCTTCTTGGTCCACGCGGTTCTGAGTATCAATTCCTTAATCTCAAAGTTAATAATCACCGCTCTCGGAGGTCTGTCCGGTTTCGGTCTCGGAGCCAACGCCCTGTGGGCCCTCTGAATCTCCATTTTTTCCAGTCCCGTCTCCTTCAATTGCTCCTTGATAAGCTTTTCTACATAATGGGTCACCGATTCCCCTTCGACTCCTTCTTTCAATCCCCATATTCTGATGTTATTTCTCCGTGACCTCCCCTCCATGTCCGACATCTTTGTCTCCATCTGTTCTTGTTTCTGAATCGCACATGTTAATACCTCGTGTATCTCTGTGTTCCATTCCTCCGCTTGCGCCGTTCTAGTCTGTAACTCGGTCACGTTTCTGTCCTGTTCCGCCATCTTCTCCTCCACCCTTTTGAGTTCTGTATTCATTTCACCTCTGAAGTCCTCCTGTTCCTTCCTCAATTCCTCCCGTAGCTTCCCAATATCCTTCCTTATCGTGTCCGTGTTCAGTTTTATCGCCGCTGTTATGTTCTCCAATATCCCGGCCTGCATGACCACGGCCCATCCTGGCATTCCCGTGTCTGCCTCAGCGGGACCTCCCCCTTCTTCCGCCTGTCTCTTCTCGGCTTCGCTTCGGGGATTCTGTTTCTTCAAATTCTCCTCTTGTGTGTTCTCCATTTCTCTTTCCTTCACAGTCGTTGTAACTGAGGGGTACAATTCCCTGACTGTATTGATAAGTATGGTATCATTAAACCACTACCGCTTTATGTACTTTAACTACTGGCCATACAGTACACGATATCTAAATATGATGAACACTTTCCCACAATGAAATCGGGTCCACACAAAGGTAATAATCAAATATTTAATATATAGCAAAAGGTACATATAATAGTTACTATTACATTTATGATTTGAATGCACTTGTAAGGCAAATGAGTACTCGTAGGCAAATCAACACTAAATGTCCAATCTCTGGTTACGCAGGAAGCAAGTATACAACCTGGCTCTTAGGGAATTATAACGATGGCACACTTAATGATTATAGCTGGATATACTGTAGGGGTCCTCCCGGTTGTAAGCCGGTAGGGGGGGTAGGAGAGCCGTCGGCGGTATCCCGTCTGGTCAACGATGTCTAGGGAGACCTCAAGTACAGAAGACAGTGCAGTAGAATCTTGATCCACAGATGAATACACCTTGGCTCTCTTGTAGGCTGTAGCTGTAGCTGTAGCTCCACAATGAAGAAGAAGCGAGGCGACCTCAGTCTGGTCTGAGCGCCGTCTCACCTTGACTCCTTTCGGGGTGGATCCAACACTCACCGGTGTTGGCGATTATCCGCTCCACAAATCAAAGTACCAAAGCAAATATATATTCCATGCCGCATAGGGCTCAGCAGTCGTCGGGTAGGTAATCCAATGTACAGGTCCACTCGGTCCTCGCCTAGAACTCCTCGGATGAAAGCACCACGCGTGGTCTGCCCAACCTGGCTAAGACTCTAGATAACACGAGGAAGCGACGGGGATGCTGCTCACTCTTGAACTCTAACCGCACGATGCACCATACATAATAGACTATTATTACTTAATAGAAATACGGTGCCAAACTCTGACAATTCAGCTATCAATTCGCACGAGGTCTCGATGCTACTCTAAGGCCAAACAGGCCATACTACACCGCACGCGGTATCGTGGGGTGAGGCTTCACGTTCTGTTACTTAGTTGGGTAGAAGGGTAAAGGACTAAGGGATAAGAGGACTTCTACATTTACTTGCGCCATATTTATATGCACAGTGAACAAATAGTGCCACTCTCTTTTCGGTAGCCGTATTCCTGCGCAGAGCCGGGGCTAGTAGGGACATGTTTCGTCGGTACCATTGAACTTGGCTCCAAGGGGCTTGTCTCCAAGGGGCTTGTCTCCTGGCGCCAGGTCCTTGTCCAATAAGAGAATGAACTATTATGGGCTATAGTAGACTAAAGGGATATTCCGTGTATATGTACAAGGAATATACAAGGGATATCAAACGATATACAAATACTATTCAATATATATCCATAAATAAATATATATATTCGGTTTAATCTGATCCTTCACAACAGCCGCCCCCTAATTAGTCCCACCTAATTAGCTAAGCAGAGACAGATTAACCGCACTGTCCACTACTCAATGTCCGCTGTGAGGGTCAGTCAACTCACAAAGTCATAGGGTCATGGTCGTCATCGATAGTATCGGGGAGCCTTGGCAGTTCTATTAGCCTCGCCACGGGTCGGGTGTAGGTCCGCCCTTGGACGAGCACTTCAGCTGCTCGGACCTTTCCATCGGCACCGGTGATCACTTTGCTTACGCGGCCAGCCGGCCACATAGCTCGGGGTAGTGACTGGTCGATAATCATGACGACTGTTCCTTCTGTCAAGTTGTCTCTCTCTTTTACCCACTTCTGGCGGGTCTGTAGAGACGGTAGGTAGTGGAGTAGGAAGCTGTTCCAAAACTTGTCAGCCAGTACTTGACTGTACCTCCACATTCTTCGGCCGTTCGCTTCTTCAGGCCTGTACATTGTCTGGGGTAGCGCGGGGTTCAGCCGCCCCATCAAGAGTGTGTTGGGGGTGACTGGGTCGACATCTGCTACATCACTTGAGACGTAACCGAGGGGCTTTGAGTTCAATACTCCCTCGATCTCCGTGAGGACTGTCATTAGGACTTCTTCCGCCACGGTCTGGGCCCCAAGCACGGCGTACAGGGCTGTCTTTATGGAACGTACTTCTCGTTCCCAGGTTCCACCGAAGTGAGGTGCGTTCGGGGGATTAAACTGGAAGTCAATCTGGGATGGAGCGAGGTGGGTCTTAAGTTCTGGGCCCATAGCTTGGAAGCTCTCTCTCAGCTCTCTTTCTCCGCCTTTGAAGTTTGTCCCGTGATCAGACAATAATGTAGATGGTTTCCCTTTCCGTGATGTGAATCTTCGGAAGGCCATAAGGAATGAGTCTGTGCTCATGGTTGGAAGGAGTTCGATATGTATCGCTCTGGTGGTCATGCATTTGAATACAATACCCCACCGCTTCTCGGTTCCTCTTCCTTTCTTTATATACAGCGGGCCGAAACAGTCCATACCGGTGGAGTGAAAAGGCTTGTCGCTGAGTCTGAGGCGACAGGGAGGTAGGTCAGCCATCCGGGGTATACTGGGCTGGGCTCGCCACTTACGACAGTCTAGACAGCTTCGCTGGAAGCGCCGCACTGCTTCTCTCCCTTGCAGTATCCAATAACGACGTCTGATCTCCGCGAAGACTCTCTCTGCCCCTGCGTGGTGCACATCCTCGTCGTATTTCTTTATGATCAGCTCTGTGACCTTGTGTCGGCTGTTCAAGACTATCGGGTACTTGACGTCATCCGGTAAGTCTGGAGCTCTCCGCAGACGACCACCCACTCTGATGAGATTATGGGCGTCGATCTCGGGGGCTAGGTGGAGCAGTCTGCTGTCTGATGGGACGGGCTTTGCTCCCTGTAGACAGGCTAGCTCATCGGGGAACGAGTCTCTCTGGGCTCGTTGTAGTAGAAGAAGTTCTGCTTCTTCGTAGTCAGCTGCTGAAATGTCAGTTGTGGGCTGAACCTCTGGGTGGTGCCACAGAAATGTCTTTAGCTGCGCACTCTGTAGGGTGAGGCAATCGTCTAGATCGGGGTCTGTGGGGATGAGTGTGTGTGTCAACCCACAGAACATAGGTTTCTTGTTCTCTGCCTCCTCTTTACTCGCCTCCCGTGGGGTGGGTGTAGGCCACTCTTCTTCGGGGAGCTTGAGAAACTCTGGTCCGTCACTGTAGAGGTTGTGACGGGTGAGGTCATCCAGGGACATTCCCCGGGTGATGACGTCAGCTGGGTTGTGTTTGGTGTCTACATACCTCCAGCTCGCTACTTCTGTTAACTCTTGAATCTCGGTGACTCTGACTCCCACGAAGACCTTGTATCTGCACGAATCAGACCGGATCCATGTGAGTACGGTCGTGGAGTCTGACCACAAGATTGTTCTTTGCACCGGGATGGTGAGTTCACGTTGGATTAACGTGGCGAGCTGCGCTCCTGCTAGGGCTGCGCAGAGCTCTAGACGCGGGATAGATTGTTGCTTTCGTGGGGCTATTCTTGAGCGAGCCAGGATGAAAGCAGTATGTATTTCTCCTCCCTCCTCTCGGGCACGCAAGTAGGCCACCGAACCGTAGGCTACTTCGGAGGCGTCGCTGAATACGTGCAGGTCGATCTTGCATGTCTCTGGCCTCACTGTGGGTGGGAAGTAGCTGCGGCGTATATTAACACCTGGGAGTGAGCGGAGTTCCGTCTCCCACTCTCTCCATGTGGATGCAAGGTGTTCGGGTATGGGATCGTCCCAGCCCTGGTCCTTGTCCCATAGCGCTCTTACAATCATCTTTGCCCTGGTGGTGTAAGGTAGAATACATCCCAACGGGTCATATTGTCTGGCGAGTGTTCTGTATACACTCCGTCTGGTGGTCGGTATTGCCGTCGACCTTCCCTGCTCCTTGGTCAGGGGTTTGTGTCTATAATGGAGCGAGTCTGTTTTGAAGCGCCAGACTAGTCCTAGTGTCATTTCTTGGGCTTCTCCTGGGATGGTCGCCATCCAGGTGTCGCTGCTCGCTGCCTTGTCATCGGGGGAGAGGCTGCGCAGTACTTGCGGGTCGCTGCTGGAGTGGAGGCAGCTAGTGGCTGCTGTTCGGTTAAGAGACTTGGCGAGGGGGCCTTGTAATGTCCATCCTAGGCGGGTCTCGACTGCTGCAGGACAACCTCTGGGTCCTGTATGGACCCGGTCTATCGGGACTATGAGGTCTGCATGGTCGGAGCCTATCAGCAGGGTCGGGGTGGCACCGTCTATGAGCGGGATAGGGAGTTGACGCAGATGCACATATTTATCCATCAGCTTGGCGATGGGGTAGGTGTACTGCGATAGTCCTATTTCTTGGCTGGTGAAAGCATTAGTAATCCTATACCGTCTCTCGGGCTGCCCGCTTGCTGCGATAGTGAAGGAGACATTCTCGCCCTTTATCGTCTTTAGATCTCTTCTTATTGTCCGAATCGTCATTTGGTTCTCGCTCCCCCGCAGCCCCAGCTGGGCCGCAGCGGACGCGAGGAGAAGGGTCTTCTCTGACCCGTCGTCAAGGACGGCGTAAGTGTCCATGACCTTATCTTGGTAACTCAGTGTTACGCGGACCACCTTTAAGAGCACCTGGGCGCCGCTGCTGCTAGCGGGGTCAATGTACATAACGCTTGCCTTTGTGCTGCTGGATGGTGCAGGCTTTCTTCTGTTACTGTCGTGTAGGACATCTAGGTGGGCTCCGTCACACCGACTACACCTCTTCTTGAGGCGGCACTCGGCTGCCATGTGACTGCGCGCACATCGGTAACAGCGCCTGTTGGACTTTATCCAGTGACTCACTTCTTCAGCGGTCATCTTCTTGAACTGGTCACATTGTGACAACCAGTGTTCCTTCTCGCAGTACGGGCACACCATCTTCCACTTCTCTTTCATCGAGGGGGTACTGTGGTTCTTGCTGCTCGGTACTGATTCTGATTGGTGCATGACAGTCACCGATCTTCGGCCATCGTTTGTTCTCCTAGGTCCCTCTCTGGAGCTGGGTGTGCTCCGCACGAACGTATCTAGCCGTAGGCTGCTGACTTCTCTCGCCAGGAAGTCGGCTAGGTCTAGGAGGGATGGCTCGGGACCGTTAGGATCACGGTGGTCTCTTTGCCGCCTGAAGCGCTCCTGTCGGGCGGGCGGCAGCTTCTCTAAAATCCTCTCGACGTTCGAGTTTGCGTATAGTTCGTGCATACCCTTTTCTCGTTGCGCCCCCAGCATCCCTACCAGGGATTGTACTTTGATAGACAAGTCGTCTAGTGAGCGATTGTCTGTTGCTGGGGGTAGGCGGTCAATATGCCTTATCTCTTGTATTACGTAATCCCATATACGTCCATATCTTTGGTCTAGTGCTGCTAGAGCCGCTGTGTATGGGGTGGTAGAGGTGGCATAGGCCAGCGCTATGTTGTGCGCTCTGGGCACTTTCAGGTGCTTCAATAGGATCGCATACTTGTGGCGTTCATCAGCTACATCCACCATCATTGTCTCTAAGCACATCCGTAGCTCCGTGTACTGTGCTCGGTTCTCATGGGTGAAGTCTGGAAACGTCGGTGTGCCAATGTATGACGCCGTGGATGGCTGGCACATCGGTGAGCGTTGGAAGAGAGGCCTCCTGGGCGAGTCTCCTCTTACGCCTCTCGGTGGGCTGGTACTGGCAGGGTACCATGGCCCGCTGGTCCAGGTGCTATTCCTCGGGACTGGTCGTGCGTCATGCTCACCCGTGAATCGAGTCGGGGGTCTGTAGCGCAGAGCCGCGGGGGTATAGCCTGGGCTGTACTGGACCTCCTGGTCCTGTGGAGTAATGTGCTGCTGTCGGGCTTGACTCTCCTCTTCTCCCTCTTCTTCCTCTGCCAGGTCTTCTAGATCCTGTAGTCGTCTATTTAGCCTCTCCGCGGTGTCCGCCGTTCCTTCCTTGTAGCTGGGTCTCACTTGGACCGGTCGGGGAAGGAGTTCGGAGGGGGGTGTAGGCTCTCTCTGGTGGTCGGGCTCAGGGTCGCTTAATCGGTTAGGGGAGGGTGCCCTTGACCCGTGTCTTGACGAGGCCCTGGAACCCCTTGTGGAGGGAGGGGGTGTTGCCCTGGTGATCAGCTGCTCCATTAGCTGCGCTTGTAGTCTGTCGCGCTCGGCTTGTAGTCTGTCGCGCTCGGCTTCGCGCTTGGTGAGATCTGCTTCTCTTTGGGCACCGGCAGCGGCACGCTGGGTGTCGGCCCGGTCTCTTGCCATATTCTCTTCCGTCTGAAGGCGTCTCAGCTCCAGACGTATGTGCTCTTCTTCGCTCCGTTGCTGTGCTTGGAGTCGATCGCGTTCACCCTGAAGTCGATCGCGTTCGGTAGAGGCTGCCAGGGTGGCGAGGAACGCCTGTGACAGCATCCTCTCCGCCTCGCTGGGGGAAGACGCTTGTTGAGGTGAGCCGCTCCTGGCAGTACCCGTTGGGGATGCGTTCCCCTGCGGGGAGTCCTGGAGCTCTATCTCCTCGACGCTCTCCTCCTCTTGTTCCGTGCAGAGTTCCATCTCTGGAGGGTTGTCTTCCTCCCGGAGCTCTTGGGGGACTACTTCTTCGGTCTTGGCGGGGGGTAAAGTCGTGTCAGTTCCCTCCTGGTCCCCACCGTGAGCTTGGTCAGTTACATTAGAACCCACTAGGGCCTCTGTGGTTGGGGTATCCTGGTTGATAGGGTCGGACATAATTTTACTTTCTACTTTTACCGCGTTTACCGTTTGTAGAAGGCTAGGTAGTATACTGGCAGCGTAATCCTCTAAGTACTGAGGTGGCTGTCGTCTACGCTGCGGGCGTTCTACTTTAGGAGGACCGTTTCGTGGAGTGTTCATCATAGGCCATTTCAATATTAATACCACTATATTAATATTACACTAATTACCCTCCGGCTCGAAGGACCAATTGTAACTGAGGGGTACAATTCCCTGACTGTATTGATAAGTATGGTATCATTAAACCACTACCGCTTTATGTACTTTAACTACTGGCCATACAGTACACGATATCTAAATATGATGAACACTTTCCCACAATGAAATCGGGTCCACACAAAGGTAATAATCAAATATTTAATATATAGCAAAAGGTACATATAATAGTTACTATTACATTTATGATTTGAATGCACTTGTAAGGCAAATGAGTACTCGTAGGCAAATCAACACTGAATGTCCAATCTCTGGTTACGCAGGAAGCAAGTATACAACCTGGCTCTTAGGGAATTATAACGATGGCACACTTAATGATTATAGCTGGATATACTGTAGGGGTCCTCCCGGTTGTAAGCCGGTAGGGGGGGTAGGAGAGCCGTCGGCGGTATCCCGTCTGGTCAATGATGTCTAGGGAGACCTCAAGTACAGAAGACAGTGCAGTAGAATCTTGATCCACAGATGAATACACCTTGGCTCTCTTGTAGGCTGTAGCTGTAGCTGTAGCTCCACAATGAAGAAGAAGCGAGGCGACCTCAGTCTGGTCTGAGCGCCGTCTCACCTTGACTCCTTTCGGGGTGGATCCAACACTCACCGGTGTTGGCGATTATCCGCTCCACAAATCAAAGTACCAAAGCAAATATATATTCCATGCCGCATAGGGCTCAGCAGTCGTCGGGTAGGTAATCCAATGTACAGGTCCACTCGGTCCTCGCCTAGAACTCCTCGGATGAAAGCACCACGCGTGGTCTGCCCAACCTGGCTAAGACTCTAGATAACACGAGGAAGCGACGGGGATGCTGCTCACTCTTGAACTCTAACCGCACGATGCACCATACATAATAGACTATTATTACTTAATAGAAATACGGTGCCAAACTCTGACAATTCAGCTATCAATTCGCACGAGGTCTCGATGCTACTCTAAGGCCAAACAGGCCATACTACACCGCACGCGGTATCGTGGGGTGAGGCTTCACGTTCTGTTACTTAGTTGGGTAGAAGGGTAAAGGACTAAGGGATAAGAGGACTTCTACATTTACTTGCGCCATATTTATATGCACAGTGAACAAATAGTGCCACTCTCTTTTCGGTAGCCGTATTCCTGCGCAGAGCCGGGGCTAGTAGGGACATGTTTCGTCGGTACCATTGAACTTGGCTCCAAGGGGCTTGTCTCCTGGCGCCAGGTCCTTGTCCAATAAGAGAATGAACTATTATGGGCTATAGTAGACTAAAGGGATATTCTGTGTATATGTACAAGGAATATACAAGGGATATCAAACGATATACAAATACTATTCAATATATATCCATAAATAAATATATATATTCGGTTTAATCTGATCCTTCACAACAGTCGTTGTCTCTTCCTTACTTCTCGTGTGCATTTTCATTTTTAATCACTTTTCGGGTCCTTTTTTATCCGTTTTTTCGCTCATTTGACCAGGAGCTCTATCGCACGTGTGTTACCCGTCTGCTCTCATACCGGAAGTCCAGCTTTGGTCGTTTTTAAAGATAAACACGCCAACATTATGGGAAATGCGACTATCGTCTTCTCTAGAGTTGGATAAGAAGAACACCAATTTCCTCTCTGTGCGTTCAGTAGAAAGATATCCGGCTGCAAGCTAGCCTACTGTAGCTTGGCACAAATGAATGGAAGTGGAATACGGACCACTAGCCTAGCTTCAAGGGGTTCCAGAGGTGTTTTTGGCCAACAGCTAGGCTAGCTGGTCCGTGAATTATTTCCACATAAAGTGACGAAGTAAAAAGACTTGAGTATTCTTATTTCAACATGAATTTCCTACTCTGAGAACTTGGAGAAAATGAAGTGTTCCTTCAATTTAACAAATATAAGATGTTCTTAGCTCTATTTATAAAAAAATAAAAATGATGTTATGTTTTATGTACCTTAGATACTATGTATATATGCGCTTCATTACATATATATATATATTCATTCCAATTATCCGCCTGTTCTATTCTCCATCCATCTATCATCCATTGCAACACTATATTATTACCGACAACCGGTTGGGGGATCCCCGTTGAACAGCCCATCTGAGGTTTCTCTCCTCCACACCGCCTGTTTTTTGTTTTGTTTTTGTTTTTCCCTATTGCTAGGTGTTTAGTGAGTCGTTCCTTATCTTCATTGGGGAAAGTCTGGGAGTGTCGCATATTTGGATCTTATGGTGTTTTTTTTTTTGATCTATTGTGATTGTTTCTTCTTGACTTGTACAAGGAGACTTGTACAGCCCATGGGGGCTATTCCATGTGATCTCTCGGGCTATATAAATACAATTTATTTGATTTTACATTATTACGCATTCCATTCCGTTCATCAAGTCACATGCACTGCATGAGCATACGGATTTTGTGGATGTTCGGTCTGAAGTTGAACTGCTTTCTGTGTACTCAGACAAGGAGAGGACCATGATGAGGACCGTCAGCAAAGGATGAGAAGTGAGTTTGTTTTTGGTTCTTGTTAGTTCTGACTGAAATGCTGTTCATAGTGGGAAATGGGCATGAGCCTGAGGGACAACAGAGTAGACTCTTACTTTGAAAGAATGATGGAGCTCATTCATCTCCTCCAAACCTTTACTTTGAAAGAATGACAGCACTCATTAATCTCCTCCAAACTCCCCACAGATGTAAATCCCAGATACGTGCTGAGGAACTGGATGGCGGAATCAGCCATAAGGAAAGCTGAGATTAATGATTTTTCGGAGGTATGTGTTTATGAAGATGAATCCATTCATTGCTTTTAGATTAAAAACCAATATTTATAAACGTTAAGTATATTTTTCTCCCTTGATAGTTGTTTCCAGTTCATGCACCTTTGTTGAAGGACGAAGTTGCAACAGATCTGATTGATTTCTCTTTGTATCTTCATGTGTCGTGTTACGTGTCCCTTCTCCCCCACTAGGTGGAGCTACTGCACCACATCCTTACACGTCCCTATCTTACACAACAGACCGCAGAGGAGGCGGGCTATGCAGCACGGCCCCCGTGGTGGGCTCAGAGGTTAAAGGTTAGCTGTTCCTCTTGACTGACAGAAGAGGAGAGGTTACCCAATAGAGCATTTGTAGCTGAGCTATCTGGTGGCTTATCTGGGAGAACAGTTTCACCGTGTTGAATATCATGTCGAGTCTGAAACGTCAAGGTCAAGGCCACTTGTACTCCAGTCTCCGTTAGGGGAGATTGTGACGGCCGGTGATGGTAAACGTGTATATCTCATAGCTATTCCCGTGGAAGAGAACTTGAAGACTAAATATTAGTACTTTATGGTCACATACTAGTCCTTTCTGCTATGTATGTCATGTAATTCAAGATAGATAAGATTCTTTATTGTCCTTCAAAGGAAATCTGTTGCCACAGATTATGCTTTTGAAGCCAAGTCATATTAAAAACTAGTGTGTAACACATTGAGTCACTGTGCCTTTTGTGAAGACAGTGTTATATTAGTGATGCCAGTCATGCCAGTCAATATGGCACATGTCATTGGCCATGGTTGTCATTTAATGATAATAACCTGTTATTTGATTACAGTCGCCTGTTTGTTTGCAGACCAAAATGTCTGCGATGGAATATTATGAATCCTGTCACTCGTTTGATTGAGAACCGGTCTGAACATGTGAGTGTTGTATAGCTAGGCGGGGGAAAGATTGATTGTGAAACTGAACAGAGCCGGTGATGGCTTTATATTCGTGTCAGATATACCATGTGTTCTCAACAGCCAATGGCAGCACGTTCTCCGTGGTTACTGGAGGAAATTAACTAGAATGTGTCCTCATTTTGTTGAAACCTCAAAAATCTATCACAAAAGTAAAACAATTCCTCTCTATTGTAGGTTAAGGTGGAGTGTGATGTCTCTCCAGTGGGGTTAAGGTTAGGGTTATGGTTTATAAATAACTTTTAATGTGGACAAATCTACGATATGGCAGAGAATTCCATCCAATTGTGAATTCATGATCTTGAGATGGATTTGACACATGTCAACCTGGTACATTAGAGGGGAAAAGAGAGAAAGGTGTATTTATATAGCAGTACTTCAGCAGTGATTCAAAGACTAAATGTGTAGAGACAACTACAAGAATGTTTCCTTCTTGTGTAAAAACTTTACTTCTGGCAATATTTGCTATCTACAGGTACAGGGTGTAATTATTTTTTTCAGTCCATTGAGAGAGAAAAAAGACATTATTCAACAACTTTATTACACATTTTGTCCACATTGAAAAGAGAACAGTAACAGCATTGCCCCGTGAAATCTCACCCAATACGAAAATATTCAAGCACTATCTACTTCTGTACATACATAACCCAATATCATAAAATCTTTGTGTAGTTCTCTGTCTTCCAACATGGCTGCCTGTAACATAGCAACCATTGTTTTGTTGCTTTGCAATGGAAGAGACAACGGTTGCTATGTGTTGATATAAGAAATATATCAACCAAAAAGGTAATAATTTGGAAACAATTCACAGTAGAACTGTAATGTTGTGCTTTTCCAATGTTTACCTACTCTACCACTGTACAGAAATTAGGCATTTTCTTTTGAAAGTGGTTACAAATGGTTACAAGCAACCATGTTTGAAGAGAGCCTCTATTGGTGTCACATAGAGCTGTAGTCTTCTATAGAAAACTACAGTATGTCTCTGGTCTTTTCATAGCTAATTTCTTGAAGTTATGAGGCCCTTTTCACTTGATTCAAGCAAGTTGTTCCCTGTATACATCAGAATAACAGGAAAATAAAATAACAGGAAATGTTGGGAGATTTTGGACCCATGTATAGTTTTTCTCTCCCTTAGTAATCATTGTTGATTACCAGCGAGGACATTATTATACGTGTCGGCTTAATCGCCGCCCTTCCCGCACGTTGTGCACGTTCTCTTGTTATGCTAATGAAGTCCAACGGGGGAAGACAAAAATCGGGTCCAAATTGCTGTACTTTCCCTTTACGAAAAAGGATGCTCCTTTTTGGCATCTGTCTCCACTGTCTTTTAAATGGAAATGAATTGTATTCTTAAACAATGCCTATTGCGTATGGAATAGGATTATTGTTTGAATCAAGGTAAAAGTGTTTTTCTCACAGGCTTGTGCAAGTACACTATATATTATACTAGCTCCCTGTTCTGGCTACTGGTCACGTTTCTTGTTCATGGCTTTCATCAGTTCTGACATGAAGTCTCCACCTCCTCCTCCTCCTGCCGCGTTTAGCGATGGAGTAGTCCTCTTGGGCGGAGCAGGGGGTGTTTTCCTCATGGCGGGTTTTGGCTGCACCCCTGGCGGCGGTGGCGCTGCGGCAGGTGGAGGCGGTGGTGGAGGTGGGGGTGGTGCTCCGGCCCTTTGGAAGGCCTGTGGTGGCGGCGGTGGGGGTAGGAAGCTGGGGTCCGGTGGTGGAGGTGGGGGTGATGCTCCGGCCCTTTGGAAGGCCTGTGGTGGCGGCGGTGGGGGTAGGAAGCTGGGGTCCGGTGGTGGAGGGGGCAAAGAGTGGTCGACCCCCCTGAAGCCAGGATGCGGCGGTGGGGGGCGTGGTAGAGTGCTCACCGGCGGTGGCGGAGGAGGCAGGGAGCTGAAGCCCGAGGCCGGGGGCGGAGGAGGGAGGAAGTCTGGAGGGGCCTCCAAGGTGTCGTCGACGGGCGGAGGAGGAGGAGGAGGCGGGGGTTGGAGACGGTCCACGGCTGCCAGAGGAGGCGGGAAGTTTGGCGGCAGGCGGCGCGGAGGAGCAGAGGGTGACGGAAACGGTGACATTTTCTTGGCAGGGAAGAGAGGCGGCGCAAAGGCCGGCGCCGGGTCCGGTGGGGGCGGGGGGAGGATCTGAGTTGGAGGCGGAGGTGGCGGAGGTGGTGGAGGTGGTGGAGGTGGTATGGGGAAGGAATTGTCCATATCCTGGGTGAGCAGAGAATATGAGAGCCGACCAAAAGGTTAGTCAAGACATACTGGGCTGATTTTAAGGTTACTCTCACCGTTTCCTTACATCATAGGTTGATTATGTGTTGAGTTTGTCTCACTAATGTTGAAGATGAAGTTTCTGATACCGTTCAGTAGCTAATCATATCAATAGTATAATTGCACCTTAGATACAGGTCCTAGAGTTATTGTACCTGAGATTTTGAAGATTTTTGTAGGGGGCTTATAGATTGATACTGTATGGTGTATGTAAAAGGTTGATATGAACAGTAGTGTCATCGTACCTTAGATGCAGGTCCTGGTTGAGGCTTGGCAGCGTGACCATTGGCCTGGCTGGATGCTTTGGCTAGAAGTGTGTGTGTGTGTGTCAGATGGAAAGGAACAAAAGAAAAAAGGTTTGCACCACATCAATAAACTGCACGTCACATATATATTCAGATTCAGACAACTTTATCCCGCGTGGGGCAATTCATATTGTAGCTTGTAGTAACAAAAACAACAACAACAAAAACATCTCAACGACAGCACAGCAACAACAACATTCCATGCAATACAAAATCCAGTAAAAGTAAAAACAGACAACTAGGTGTAAAAGGCTACTTAAAATGACTACTGTCTGTGTTTAAAAGTCTGATAGCCGAGGGGACAAAAGATTTGGCGTAGCGGTTGGTCCTACTTAATGGAACGTCATAACGGCGGCCAGAAGGCAACAGCGAAAACTGCTGAGACAGAGCGTGGAGAGGTTGATTTGTGATGCTCGTCCCCTTCTTGACCACCTGGTCCGTCCAGAGAGAACATAGGTCTATCTGTTTTACTTCAATTATTTTGGAGCACACTTTCACAATATACTGTAGGCTGTTCTTATCTTTAATAGATAGGCCACTGAACCAGCCGATAAAAGAAAAAGTTAAGATACTGTCACAGATCTCCAGTCACATCATCAGTGAGCCAGTTTGTAAGAGGAGCTGGTGCGGGTGACTCTACCTGTGATGGTGGGCGATGGTGCTGACGGAGTGATGCGGTCGCTCCACACAGAGGCGGTGGAAGCCTTCTTCACGGCCGCCTTGTAGTTTTTATACATATTCACCCCGTACTGAAAGTTCACACAAACAGGCTTTTTAGAGCACAAGTTACTCCTCAAGATTCAAGAGGTTTAATCATCACATACATACACGAGACATATAGTGAAATGAAGGTGGCCATGCCCGCCTCCGATTGTGCAAAAATACGATATAATAGAATAAAATAGAATAGATAATAAAATAGACATGATAAAAAGTAAAGATAAAATAAAATACAATGCTAAGCTTACGAATTAAAAGGTAATGGGTCCTATGTACACTACTATACAATATCCTATACAATATAAAATTATACTATGTATACTAAACTATACTAGCTATACTATACCTGTAGCGTGTTTGTGTGTGGGAGAGTGCAGTGTGTGTGTGTGTGTGTTCATGTGTGTTCATGTGTGCCTGTGTGTGGAGGGATCAGTGTTCCTGCTTCTTTTGTGGAGATTATTATCCATTGGGGTGATATCAAATTAACCCTTTGAGGTGTGAGTTTTGTCCTAGAACTCTGTAGATTTCAATGACCAGCAGCCATTGTTACAGTACACCATAATTAGAATTGAATACAATTGTTTTGATTGTAGCCTACACCTCGAAGGGTAAAAACAAACAGGATTGTCCAAATTCACCTTTGCTATCCGTATCCCAGTCACCCAGAGGGTCATGGTCCGGGCGTCGTCACAGCACAGGTACTTGATATATTGAGATTCCTTTTGGATCTGAGGGTGCTGAAGACACACAACACAACATACAGTATGTGATCAGGGTCAGCGCAACCAGGCATGTCCAGTTGTTCTCAGCTACTCAGAGCCGTCCCTAGACCTTTGGTGGGAAAAAAATCATCTGGGGATTTTTCCGTTTTACCTTATATAAGATCTCTGCACCAGAGGGGTAACAGCCGTTTCGACATTGTGCCGTTCGGTTGAAATTACGTTTGACTTGACGTTTCTAGGGTTGCCCTCCGGCTGACTGACCTCCCAATGACTTACAAACATAACTAAGAGGGCCTTGATTACATCATTCCACTATTAATATAGTAGTCATAGAGATATTTCTCTGAGATATGGTCAGGGCGGCCCTGCCCCTACTTCGTTAATAAACCGATGCGTCACTTTGCGGTTTGAGGATCAAACGTGACCATCATATAAACTTCTGTGATATTTTGCTGAATGTGGCAAGCTGGGGATTATCAGTCAGCACTGGTTCATAGAAAACACTGCGAAGGCAACTTCCTGATAAAAAAATAAAAACATGGCACAGCATCCATCCCTAAGGAGGGTGTGTAATTCTTCCTTTCTCCCCCTAGCTTTTGTTCCAGCCCTCCAGTTGGTATGAGATCATGGGCCATATTTCATTAGTGCATTAGTTCTTTCAGAAAAAGAGAAAATACAGACTCTGGCTCGGGGCCTAAACTAGCATGATGATTTGGACGATTCAATGTTCTCTGTGTTTCAGAGCCTGGGGATGTTGCCGCACCACAAGGGGGCGCAATAAGAATAGAATCATGGCGTTGAGCCATGCAGAGAAACGGCTTATTATGCGTTTCATTATATCAGATGTAGATAAGCATGATGTTATATGAGGTTACTGGATTGAAATCATTGCTGTAGTTAAAGGCACAATCTATGATTTAATTTTATGTACATTTTGGGTTTATTCACAGATGTTCTCGAAGAGTATTATTTGCAGATGGAATATTTGTATTATTATTTTCATAACTCAAAATACAGGTCTGTTTTAACATGTAAACCAACCTCAAACAAATTACTCAAAGGTTGTGTGAAACGTTGCTGTCAGTCCTCGTATGTTCAGACGACTGCTTTTCCATCGCAAACGTTAATGAACGTATAAACCTTTTTGCGATATTGAGAAACGATCAAATTTTACTCTTTCCATCCAGCGCCAGTATCGCTAACGCAATACTTCAAAATGCACATAAAAATACTTGAAAACACAGCTAATACGATTCAGACTGCAATTTTTTTTTAAACAACTCAATAAAAAAAATGACGATGACAAACAAAGGCAGCAATGGTACGCCAGTGTTTCAACACACTGGAATCACGGATTGGGCCTTTAAAAGCAATATGATTTCACTCTGGTCCTTGAAGTAATTTTTGGCAAACAACAACAACCCCAACCTGGTTGGGCAGGCACACCATGACCGAGCAGTTTGGATGTTGAACAGAGCCTCTCTTACATGTGTGATCTTCATTAGTTACAGTAAGTAACGCAATAGCACGGCTGTGTTAAACACAGGCTCCGCTTAATTGGATTTCCAGAGTTTCCTGACGATGGCCTGCTGCAGGGGCAGATATGAGAGAGACCTTGTGAACCCCGGTTCCACACTGTCTGCCCCGCCGGCGTGAGGTCATCTCTCCCTGGCCGTTAAGCCCTTAGCCCTTGGCAAGGCAGCGCCTCACACAGCCACACATCCCCCACCTCTAGCCTTGAGAGCTCTGGCTGTCAGTGGAAGGTAATTCAAGTCTCCTTGCCTCTCTAAGCTCTTTTTTGGCTTTGATCCCCAACGCCCACTAATGGTATCTGCTGATTCGAGCGTTTCCCAGGCGAGATAGGAAGGAAAAAGAGACAGGAGGGTAGTTTCAGATCCTTAAAAAGACTAGCCACAAACCCATCCAATTCTCTCTCTCTCTCTCTCTCTCTTTTCTTTTCTTTTCATATCAGTCAGCATCTCTCTGTCTTAAGAGAAAGAAGTGAGGATCCTATGGAAGGTCGCGGGGAAAACCTGCGCACACTGTCGCTCTCACTGGTCTCAGCGTTGGAACACACTCTAGTGATACATGTGTTCAGTGCTTTTATTGAAAAGAACATGCTTTAAAAGCTCTTATTAGACTCGTTTGTATCCTGCAGTCTGAAATTGTGCTGGAAATGGTGATGTTTTCACTTCCTCTAATCATTAACAAGGCGTAGCTGACCACCACACTAAACCAGAGCGGTTTTAAACACCTCTCTAATTGTACTGACAAGTTGACAAACCGTTTCCAGAGGAAGTCTTGTAAACGTCTTGGTAACTACACTGAATAATGAGCTGATCCTATATCCAACCCCTCCATTCATCAAGACCATTAGACTATTTTTGTACTCATAAACAGTACTGTATATTTGTAGATCTGGTATGTCATAAATGTCTAGATGCAACAGTACTGTCTACCTGTATGTCATGTATGTCATATATGTTATGATGAATTGAAAATGGGGGACCCTGATGTAAACAAGACGAAAGTCTTTCTCTGGTCTGCATCCCCTTAACAATTGTGTGTATTGAGCTGTACTGTATTGTACCCATTCTGCAATCTGTTAATAACATTTTCAATCAATCAATCAACCGGTGGCTCTTGAGCTGAATGTGAAGTGTCTCATCAGAAGCGTGTTGATGATTAACTCACCTTCAGGACGAAGCAGAAGTCGCTCGGAGCCTTGTATTTGTTCTTGAAGTCTGCGCCGTAGTAGACATTTACATTGTCAAACTGGACGAAGCAGACGAGGTCACGGGACGTCTGAAGGATGAAAAAAGGGTTGCCGCTGAATGTTTTTAAAACACGGGCCTGAACCACAGTGATGTATTGCCAAGATAACCCTCCCAATGATTTGAAATAAGATCTAAAGGGCTGTTAACATTACAGCCCCCTTGCCAAAAGAGTAAAGCGATAGCGTATATCTCACCAACACACAGTATCAGGGCCTGTTACTCCTCATGAATAGTATGTTTGAGAGTAAAGAGTTGCCATGAGATCAAAGATATAAAGTGAATATACCGCAGGTACCCAGCAGGGTTTGAAACAAGAGAGCGTTTGATAAAGCAGGGAGACCACACACTAGAACTTTGTAGTCGTTATGGCGGGGGAAAAAACATTCTCTTGACATTTCATTAAGGTGTCACTTGACTTGAAAGCTGATATGTGTCGGGAGCATTTTCATCTTTCACCATTTAATGAAATTAAATGAAATTAAAAATGTTTTCCCTCCATTTCTACCCCCTCCTTTTGTCTGCCCCTAGTTTTCCTCATCTATTTAACACTATGTCAATCATTTCCTTTTTATTTTCATCTAAAGAAATCAAATAGTTTTCTCTTCCTGGAAAAAGCACCTAATCCGTGAGCACTCTGCACTCGAAGGGGAACAAACAATTGTTCCATTACTGGTGATAGATACGACACTCATCACTGTGTCCTATAAGAGAAGGTTGGTTGGCCCTCTGGTGGAGAGGCGCAACAAACACTGGTATTTAAAAAAATATATGTAAGGCCCTTACTGGTAAGCTACCTCATTATATCACATCATTATCGGAAAGGAATGTTGGAACCAGGGCCGTTTCTTGCCATATGCGGACTATGCGGTTGCATAGGGCCCTCGAAGCCACCAGGGGGCCCCCTAAACTGCCAAAAAAGTTTATTGATATTGATTTTTTAATTTATTCAATACACTGTATACTGTATATACTGTAGCGATATAACAAATCCTCAGCTTAAAAAATTTAACCGATAGGCTACTGCTTATGACCGCAAGTGGGCGTTTCTTTATAAAAAAAAAAAAACATACGTAGCTTACTGACAAAAATGTAGTTGCATTTTCAAACTTTATTGCAAGTCAGAAACTATCCGTCTCATTTATGTGCATTTGGGAGATGTTATAATGCAGATTCGGTCAAGGAAAATAGTTTCTTGATGTAGATTGATGCATTTAAAATGTTAAATGCATGCCCACATTAAAGGGGTTTGAATATTCCCACCATAGTTTTACAAAATAGGGGCCCCCAAACAACAATTTGCATAGGGCCCCCAAAAAGCTAGAAACGGCCCTGGTCGGAACCTGTTCTAGTGACTGGAGGTCCCCTGAGTTTGCTCAGAAAAGGACAAATCTGCATTTTATTATGATGCCCCCAGCTCATGGAATGAACTCCAACAATCTAAAAAAAATATTATTCTCCCCTCTTTTGCGGAATTTAAGACCTTAATCACTAATCATTGTCGATCAAGTTGTATGTGTTTTAATTGATTTGTTATCCTTGCTTTTGTCTACCCTCATCTTGTTGTCTTATTGTTGTGATTTTATATGCTGTGATTTCTATGCTGTATTTATGATTCCTTATCTCTGTGTGTAAACACGACGTAACTGTAAATGAGGGAAACCTCAGTTGCCTTTTCGAGTATAAATAAAGGTTTGACATGAAATTAAATGAAATACAATAGAAACTCCCTCGGCCAAAACTAGCTTAGCATCGCAGCTGTAGGTCTGTCACCATGTGACAGCTCCAGTGTATTCTCATATTGGGGGCGTATTCGCATAACTAAATTTGCATCATCTGGTCATTTAATGTTAGCGATGTGGTAGTTAGCAAAACATATAAACCTCCTATAAAACATCACTTTTACCTCTCACCTGGTCAACAAGAAAGAAAAACACCATTCAAAACACCAGAGCTTTGCACAACAACATCAGAGAGGTCTATTATATTTTTACCCCCCCCCCACCCATCCTCATAAAGATTTTAAATGCACGGGTACTTAATCAAATCGACCAAAGGTCCGTTGCATTTGGAAATGCGTCAGAATGCAGAAGCTCGCAAAGCTGTAAATGGCATCTCCATGGATGTTTAATATTTGATAGCTGCTCTCAACAGAATGCATGTTTGGAGCAGCAGGTCAAGGCTTGTGTTGACACTAAGCTCACTCTGTGACCCATGGCTGGGTGGATGTGTGTTTATTGTCTAGGCTTTGCCCTCTCTTGACTCCTGACTTGCTGACCTTGCTCTTCCCTTTGGGTGCGTAATAAATTCCTGAGGCCCTCAGTAGAAAGAGTTTCTGTTTCCAGGACTTCTTGCCATCTTCTCGTAGGTAGAGCACCCCCTCCAGGTCGGGCACGATGATGGAGGTCCCGCAGAAGTTCTCCTGTGGGAAGGGGGGGGGGGTATGAAGCAGTGGAGGTTATTGCATGACAACTAGTGAGGCAGTACTTCACTAGTAATATACAGACAAAAAAATATATTATTATTAATGTATATTTTGTATTATTTTTTTTTTTTTTTATTAGACATTTTTCCTCTGTGAACAATGCCAGTGAATTTGAACAAAAACAATGCCAGTGAATAATTTTTTCTTCAAAAAGGTCCAAGTGACAGCTCTGAGCTCTCTGACCTGACTGCAGTAATGGCCAGCTGTCAATCACTTACTGCTAAAATAGTTGCACAGGTTTACATTTACATTTACATTTAGTCATTTAGCTGACGCTTTTATCCAAAGCGACTTACAAGTTCTGTACGACAAGACAGGAAGAAGGGTACAACTCTATCAGCTGAGTAACAATGTTTATCAAAGTGTTGCGTGTTACAGTGTAGGTTAGTTTATTAGGACAAGTGCATGACAGTAAGGTTAGTCAGGGTTAGATTTATTTATTTTTTATTTATTTTTGTATCATTTCAGATAATGGTTGAAGAAGTGAGTCTTTAGTCGACGGCGAAAGATTGGATGGGATTCGGCTGTCCTAACTGGGATGGGTAGTTCATTCCACCATTGTGGGGCAAGGACTGAGAATAGGCGGCTTCTCTTTGATGACCCTCCGGGAGCTTGGATAGGAGTAGGTCTGAGGCGGCCAGAAGATGCAGAGCGTAGGGGTCTTGAGGGTGTGTAGTTAGAGACCATTGACCGGAGGTAGGCGGGAGCGGTTCCCTTTGCCGCACGGTATGCTAGGTCGAGGGCCTTGAAGCGGATACGTGCAGCAATGGGGAGCCAGTGCAGGTCCCTAAGAAGTGGGGTGACATGGGCCGACTTGGGTTGGGCTTAAGAATATAATTATCCAATCAAAATAGGCTATTTGAGTTTAAAAAAGGCGGGTAGTGAGACGGAGCGCACTTGATTGATTGGCGTTCACGTCGTACCACATTGTGTTGACAGCCTTGAAATCCAATCAGAGAATGGTGCCAGCTAATGATACGGAACTGCAGCTAGACCCTATTGACTGTGGCGTCAATAGCCATCTAATGTTCTAGATTTTTCTGTCATCATCTCACCACTGAGACTGACTGTGTGCAATTTGCCTTGAAAGAGACTGACATCGAGAATAAGATCTTTATTCAATTGTTCATGAACTTATTGTGCATCGTTTGATGATATATATATATTTTTTTATCTCAGTTGAAGTAGTGTAATTGACGTGAACGTGCCGTCTTGGACTCTGTAAGCTAACTTGTTGTAGCTAACGTGAGCTAATAGCTAAGTCATCGAAACGTTCACCCAGAGGAAGAAGAAGAAGAAGAGGAAGATGGGATAGGTGCCCACAGCTTTGATGAGTGTGCTTTGATGAGTGTCACGCATCAACAGAACAATGTTTAGTGGATTTCGACAGCATCCTCATGCAAATGAAGGATCGATTAGATCACAAAAGACTGCTGTTTGTTGTATTGCCTGATTTGCAACTGTTTGCAAGCAGACGAGGTCATTGAACGTTTCATCAGAAAATATCGAAGGATGGATTTAATTTACAAGTGATCAGATGGGAGGGACACTATTTCCTCGTAAAGAAGTACACAAATGGTGAGTGGATTTAAAATATATATATATATAATTGTCCTTGTGTTACATAAAACCCATCTGTGGCCTTGTGCAGAGGAAGGTGGTAAATACATGTTAGATATTCCAATGTACAGTTTTGCTTGTACAGTTGTACAAGCATGTACCATGGACTCAGAATGGTCTGTTTTATTGAAATCGTCACAGCAGTATTAATTAATTAATAATTAATTCACGTTTTTTTATTGGTTTGTCATGACAAACCAATTACATAATCCAACATATGTGTAAAGAAACAACATATTCCAGTTAACGGTATATTTTTTTAATGATTCGTTACAGCGTAATCAATACTTCCATTTGTATAAATTGCGTTCGGGACCTCCATGTTTTGGGGGTATTCATCAGAAAAATCGGATCCGGGATTCGGCTCCCATCAGTCGGGCAAGAACTGCAGGTTTTCAGCCTCTCTCCTCTCTCCTGGAGCTTAAGCAGAGTTTAGTATTCCTGCCTGGCTGAGGAGCCCGTCGCGGCTCATGCGCACGCTAGGCCAATCAGAGCAATGCGGAAGGACAAGTGGGCTGCCGAAAGTATTCACGCATACCAGGCTGGGGAGCTGGAGGGGGAATGGGACCAGCCTGGGCAAACGGATCCTGACAGGTATGAAGAGTTCCCAAGGGAAACCATCACTCAAAGAATCTTACATTTTTGTTGTGTCTTTGTTCTTTCATTTTTGTTATGTGCTAATGTGTGTGTGTGTGTGCACACGTTAATGTGCATGTGTGAATTACCTACCTCTATTAGTAATTCCTTGTCTCTCTCCTTCATGTCCTCAAGGCCGTTTTTCTTCCACAGATAGAACTTCTGCAATGAGAAATATGTCTTTAATACTACTAGTCCATACCTGGGGATGTGCACGCAACAATGCAGCGCAGACCTGCCAAAAATGCTCATAAGCATTAAGGAGATGTGCTTACCGTCTTCTGCAGAGCCGACCAAGAAGACATTGGAAGGAACACGCCAAAATTATGGGAAATGCGCTTAGTGTTCTCCGGAGCGTTCAGTAGAAAGCTATCCAACTGCAAGCTAGCCTAGCTTAGCACAAATTAATGGAAGCAGATACGGACCAGCTAGCCTAGCTGTTGGCCAAAAACACCTCTCGTTTTGAGCTAGGCTAGTGGTCCATATCCGCTTCCATTAATTTGTGCTAAGCTAGGCTAGCTTGCAGCTGGATAGCTTTCTACTGAATGCACAGAGAGGAAATTGGTATCTACAGTATCTCCTTGTCCAACTCCGGAGAACACGGTAATAGCATTTCCAATAATGTTGGCGTGTTCCTTTGAATTTGTGAAATACGAAAAATCTGCTCAATGCCCATGTATAATTTAAGATTGATTGGCCAACCAACCCTTTGGGGAGAAAGATGGATGCGGACGGACAGACAAGAGTTCTTTCCCCCCCATTTTATAGTAGGATGCCAACATCAACACAGAACAAATGTTTCAACCTATGTTTTATGATCATTCTAATGTGTTTTGATTTGTTCCCATCAGTCTTTTTGTTTGGATTGTGACGAGTTACTGTGATGGCTTTCTGTCACAATTTTGGATTGGCAAACGGATTAGATAGGGACCGTGTAACTGTCTTTTGTTTGGGGAGCTTGAAGGCATGATGGAGTGCTTTGAATGCTTCCATACTCTCAACCAGCAATGGATCCCTGCCAACAGACAATAAAAAGATTGTAGACATGCCAAGATGCCTCCGTCTTTCATATGAGGCTATATTTATACATTACAGTGGAGGCATACACGTAAGAGGCCATCTTTCGTGCAGAAAAGGCATCTTGCGATTCGGAAAACGGTGAAAATTGCCAAATGGCACTGGGATGAAATACTGGAGATAGACTTACACAAACAGAAGGAGGCCAGGCAAGGTTAACTGGCTGGTGTTAAGGTTTTGTGATATCATGTGCAGACCACCAGTTATAACTGTGTATGACAGTACGGGCCGCCTATTCTCTCGCTATAAACGTGCATTCTTTCGCTGGTTAAGTTTAGGCATTCTTTCGGAGTTGGTTAAGGTTAGGGTTAAGTTAAGGTTAGGGTTAAGGTTAGGCATTATTTCGGAGTTGGTTAAGGTTAGGGTTAAGTTAAGGTTAGGGTTAAGGTTAGGCATTATTTCGGAGTTGGTTAAGGTTAGGGTTAAGTTAAGGTTAGGGTTAAGGTTAGGCATTATTTCGGAGTTGGTTAAGGTTAGGGTTAAGTTAAGGTTAGGGTTAAGGTTAGGCATTATTTCGGAGTTGGTTACGGTTAGGGTTAAGTTAAGGTTAGGGTTAAGGTTAGGCATTATTTCGGAGTTGGTTAAGGTTAGGGTTTGTCGCAGAGCATGGCAATAGAATGCCTGTCTGTCTTTCTTGACGTGGAGGCAGCAGCCTATTTCCGCTCTACCGCTCTGCCGCGCGCCGCGGTCACATGGGCGTCATGGCCAATCAGAGAAACGCGACACACTCTTCGGCTGGGATTAATATAGACGCGTACGGGCCTGCCTAACTGAGAGGCAGAACTCTTATGGGTCACTTTATAACAAGGTACTTACTGTATGAACGCTTATGGGTCACTTTATAATAGGGTACTTACTGTATCAAGACTTATGGGTCACTTTATAACAAGGTACTTACTGTATGATTTCACTTTAACAAGTGTTACAGATCAGCCAATAGACATATCTCATACCCCGCCCTCTTCAGATACGTATCAGCTAGCCTAGTTGCTGGCCAAAAACACCTCTCCCAGAGTTTTAAGCTAGGATAGCGGTCTGTATATGTTTCCATCAATGTGTGCTAAGCTAGACTAGCTTTCAGAGGGATAGCTTTCTACTGAACACAAATTATATATCTTCTTGTCCGACTCTGGAGAAGACGGTAAGCGCATTTCCCATAGTGTTGGCGTGTTCCTTTAAAAAGGAAGTTGAGTAGAGGGACTTACCTGAGGGTTTTTAAAGACATCATATTTGTCTGCTCTCTCCTGGAAAATGACTTTGTTTTCGCTGTCCCTCATCCACGCTGTGAGTGGCTCCACCACGTTCTCATGGTCCTCAAATCCTCGTACTGGCAAAGAGAAAAGCCAGCTCAGAAGTAAGCAAACACAGCCAATATTATTCTCTCATTCCTTTACAAAAGAACCCTTCAGCATAGTTAAACAAGGATACTAAAACGTTGGCGTGGTTAAACAAGGATACTAAAACGTTGGCGTGGTTAAACAAGGATACTAAAACATTGGCGTGGTTAAACAAAACTTTGGTAAATTGAAAATGTCTTATTTTACCCTTATTTAAAAAGAGGATGTTTAGTAAAGCAGGGCAAATCCCTAACGTCACAATCTTGGAATACAAACACTGAGGTTGTTCCTCGGATGCTTTGCCCACCCGTTTGTTCAATTTGTTTTGGTTTTCACTGTACAAGACTTCCTTTTCAAAACAACCATTGCACTTAGTTTCTCTTGGGTTGGAAAAATATTTCACAGCCATACAATTGTATTTTATTTTATAATTTTCTTTTACATAGTGCAGACGGGAGGCTGAATTTAGAGAGAGTTCAATCAAATACAACCCACTCATTTGCTGGAGGGACTTTAAAAGCCATTAACGGCTCCTTCGCCACCTCCTCCCACTTCGCCCACCCACACACTCGATGTAGTAAAATCATATGATGGAGGGTTTTACTGACTGCAGTTACACTGTGATTCCCAATTACAGGCCAGCAGTGGAGAAGGAGGTACGGTGGGCATTAAAGAGATTACTTCCAGCCACCCAGGCTGTGGTCTGGACGTTACATGACATTAACTGGATGGTGTGTGACTTTGCAAGTCATTTGGAGTAAAAAGCCTTTTGAAGAGCATTAAAAACACATGATGTTTTTCAGTGTGGCGCGTAAACATGTGCTCGTCTTGTGGTTATGGGTGCACTTTAACGTGGCGCGCGTTCCATGTTTGAAGAGGGCGTTGACTCAAGCCATCAGGCCTGTGGATGCTAATCTACTTTATACTGTAACCACTGGGCATGACTTACTGAACTACATGACTGAACTAGGCTATATGTTTACATTAATCAAATCAAATTAATTTGTAAGGCCCGACAACACACGTTAATGTCCCCATGGGCCAGACACGTCTTCTTTAAACAAGTCAAGAAGAAACATAACAATAAGTCAAGAACAAAACAAGAACATCATAAGGTCCAACAAATTTTAAATAAATGCTAAATAAATGAATGAATGCAAACACTCCCAGACATACCCCACGCGAAGGTAAGGAAAAACTCACTAAAACCTAGCAATAGGAAAAAATGCACCACAGGCAGTGTGGAGGAGAGAAACCTTAGAAGGGCCATTCAAGGGGGGATCTCCCTTCTTAGATGTCGGTGATAGTAGTGTTGCAGATGGACAGTTGGTAAGCATGCACTCATGTGTGTAGTGAAACACAGATGAGTGCATGCAATAGCAACTGAACATTTTGAAAAATGTAAGATAGAGCTGATAGCGATAGCAACTGAACATTTTGAAAGATTAGAGATAGAGCTGATAGCGGATCTATTCGAGGCACAGGGGCGGCGCAAAGAGGGTCGCGTCCTCCCCGTCTTAATCACGGGACGTTCAACACTCCGGTCATCGCTCCGAGACAGCCGGAGACAGGGAGATAGGGGGCGGCGCAGAGAGGGTCGCAACCTTCCCGTCATCATCGCGGGACGTCCAGCACTCCGGTCATCACTACGAGACAGCCAGAGACAGGGAGACAGGAGGGCACGCAGAGAGGGCCGCATCCTCCCGGTCTTCATCACGGGACGTCCGACACTCCGGTCATCACATTAGGATTGTGCCACATATTAGTGAACTATTGTTTTGACATAAAGTCCATTTCATGATTCAGTTCAGTTCTGAGCATTTGAATTGATTTGAGTGGGCCATATTTAGTGAAGGCAATGAACCTTTGTTTCAGATGTAAACAGTATGTATGTGTCTGGGTAGTGTAGAGATCTAAGCTCTCGTCTACCACCGCAGAGACCCTGGCTCAATTCCTGGTGTCAGCGGTACCTCCGGCTTGGTCAGTCCCTACAAACACATTAAACTAGCTTTTGGCTGTGTTCGGGGGTGGGAAGCTGGTGGGGTATGAGTCCTGATCGTTGCAACAGCGACTCCTACAGGTCAGTTGTGGCACCTGTTCAAAGGGGAGGGGATCTGGGGGAGATAGCGTGAACCTCAGAGCGCGTTAGGCTCTCACAGTGAAACTTCTAGCTGTCGGGTGAAAAGAAGTGGCTGGTGACTCCACATGTATCAGAGGAGGCATGTGGTCGTCTACACAGCTACCTAGACCGACGGAGCACAATGACCAAGATGAGAATTGTTATAACGACAAAAAATTGGAAAGGCATAAAAATACAAGGACATGGGTTCCGTTGACTAGTTGTCATGTTACATTTGGTTGCTCAGACACGTGATTCTCCTCCATGACTACGTGTCAGATGGCTTACGTGGGTCGATTGCAAAGTTTCACGTGGGTGAGATTCTATAAGTAGCACACATGCTATTATTAGCTTAAAATAGCCATGATGTTGACCAATGGGAAGTACCCGTTTTAATTTCCTATTTGGGGCCAACAGTGGAAAACGCCTAATCTGCATTAACAGGATAATTTCTATATATATATATAAAAAAGAAGTTAAGAAACTGGTTGGTTTGAACATTTCATCCTCCACGCAAAATGATTGATCCAATTCCTTTATAGGGACTATGATTATCAACTAAATACTCATGGGGGAGACAGACTGTAAACAGTGGAGTTGTTTGTACCAGTGTGAACAAATGGTAAGTGAGTGGACACGGAAACGTCTGCTGGTGAAGGGAGGTGTTGTGTACAAGCCACAGACCGAGATGCAGGATTGAGATCATAAGGCTTCTATTTCCTCATGACAGAGAGGATGAGTGACAGAGTCCGATACAGCAAATTAAACCCACCTGTCTATACGGTGTGTGTGTGTGTCCGTGCGTGCATGCATGCATGCCTGTCTGTCTGTGTGTGCATGTCTGTGTGTGTGTGTGAGAGAGGGGTGAAGGGGAGTTCGATCAATGCCTCATTGTGAGTTTGCTGCAGTGTGGCTGTCGTCAAGCCAATAAAAACATAGTCCATCATCTGGGCCTGAATGACTATCCCACTACGCACATTGGCCAGTGTGTGTGTGTCTGTGTGCATACGTGCTTGCGTGTATGAGATCGAGAACATCCTTGAATGTGTGTGTGTGTATCCATGCATGTGTCTGTGTATTTGTGCATGTGTGCAATACATGTGTACATATTGAGCATCTGCGCATAACGTGTTGATAGGGAAATTTCACATGTGCCTGTCTGTGTGCATACAGTATGTTCATGCGTGCTTGCATGTGTGTGTGTGTGATATCCACAACATCCTCGATTGCAGGTGTGTGTGTGTGTGTATCCATGAATGTGTCTGTGTATTCGTGCATGTGTGTGTGTGTACATATCGAGCATCTGCGCATAACGTGTTGATAGGGAGATTTAACATGTGCCTGTCTGTTACTGAGCGCCGGGCGCCTCACCGAGCTGTAGTTCTGGGTTGGTCTCGCTCAGGGTCCAGTCCACGTTGCAGTCGCAGTGGGTCTTCTCAAACAGGTTATCCAGGACGTCCCGCACCGTCTGTCTTTCGTCCACCATCAGCGTCTTGGAGCTCCCATCATTCATCAGCACCTTCACCACCAGCTGCCAAAGGATGATGGGAGGCTATCGTTAGAGAAAACGCTTGACACACGCGGCGATACCTTTGACAACAACATCTGCGCTTTATAACGAGGCCAAAAAGATAGCAAATAATATTCTCTGAGTTACTATTCTCACGAGCAGCTGTGGATCATAACGCCACGCGTTGCTTTGGATAATGTGCCTGAAAGATGGTGTAGGTGTTGGGCCTGTTTTCCAGTGTGATGTTGGATGAGAGCAGGTGTGTCCAAAGGGATATGTCGGATCAATCAAGCTATAAAACACACACACACACACACACACCATGCACATTACACAGTTGAAGCACAGATTGGATACAGTAAATGTTTTTGAACCGTTTCCTAGAATTTGTCGAAACAGAGCAATTGGAGTGAGTGGCTTTTCTATTCTGGGTTATGGTTAGCGCTGTTCTATTTTGTTGTAGCCAGGGGCATGTGAGTGTGTGTGTGTGTGTGTGTGTGTGTGGGTGGGAACTACCCAGGGCCCCCAAGCTGGGGGAGGTTGTTACTAAAAGGCACGTATGAGTCGTGGCTGGGGAGGGGCCCCGGAGACACAACATGTGCACAGGGCCCAGAGTTTCTTGCTTACGCCCCTGATTGCAGCCATTCAATTGGTTAAAGATGCACCAAGATTTGCGGACAGTCTGTGTAGATGTAGACTCAGCCACACAGTGAAGTCAAATAAGCACAACGTTTAGCGCTCAAGTCTATGATATCCTCATTGCCAGAGCATGACGGATGAGAGCCGTATAGACTCAACCAATATATTACGCTATTCCACGTAAATCGTATGCGGTGGCGTCCAACCAGTCCATGTTACAAATCTTAGTGCATCTTTAAAACATTAATGTGGGTTTCTCTTCTTTCATAATGTAAAGTTTTTTTTAGCGTGTATGTGTAACAGTAGTCATATCGTCACCTTAAACTTCAATGCCCGAGGGAGTTTTCGAACCCGTGGTCTGCCGCACCACGGGTCGACAGCACAGACCACTATACCAAGAGGTGAACTCACTGCTTTGCAACGTGTCGATGTGTCTTTTAAGGGTGAGAGTGAGTTTAACCCATAGCACCGCTACTCGCCACAGTCACTTCACAACATCTGATGTCCATCGTGACTGCGCCTCGCGGTACCATCCGTTACAGATATGTTATATAAACCTACATATTATGTGATTGCTGCGTTAAAAAAAATATGTGAGAATTATTTTTTTTTATTATAAAACGATTGAAATTAAACATAGTTTGAGCATCTTCTTGTAGCGAGAGGTCACTCTGGGGTCAGAGAGCTTCATCACAACTTCCTTCTCATCTGGATTGATATCCAGCTTCAGGAAGCCCACAGTCGCGCCGTGTGCTTTTCAGAGATGATATCACACCGGGGCTCTGCGTATCAATTCAGGCACCGCCCTCCGCGCAGAACGGTGGATGTTCAGCATGTGTTCAAAAAGAATGTCTCCTTGGATATGAATCGCCTCTTCTCGTCCTTCCCTTCCGCATGCGAGGCTCCGCGCTGTAGGTCTATCTCGCATCTCTTCAGGGGAGAGGGGATATAATATCGGAAATACGCTCACTCTGGAAGCGGTGTGTGTGTTTTTATCTTCACTTCGCCCCTGACCACGCAAAGCCACACCGCAACCACTGAAGAATGAAACCTCACACCCTGCTCAGATGTTGGGACAGATGTTGCTGTGAAAGTGGCCAGAGGGGCCTGTTTCCTTTACACCATAGCTTTACTTTCACATAGTCAAGGTGAAATCATCCTTTCATCATTGTTCAGACATTGCTAATCGGAGAGGTTCCGACTTAAGAACTGATTGCCTTTTACCTGGCAGCCTATTCATAAGGATTTATACTCAAACAGCTTCATAGCGGGTTATGTAAAATGGACATAATGAGAATTGAGCAAAGCAATACAGCTACACTGTTTTTGTCGCTTACATTGATTTAACGTCAGCTTGACGTGACTACAGTACCCACGGCATCGGTTATGACAGTGGTAGGACATTCTAATGGCATGGGAGTAGTTTTTTTTCTGATTTTTTTTTTCTGATTTTCTCCCCGTCCCAATTAGTCGTTGTGCGCAATCTCCGCTACGCCACCTGACTGCCCGGCATGGGAGTAGTTTGACAACTGTGGATCTTTGGCACGTAGATCTGCATGCATGACCATAGTGATACCATGATCAAGATGATAAATCAAATCAAAGAAGAAAAAGTTCTAAGGTAAAAGTAAAGGTAAAAGTTCTATATATATATATTTCACAGTGTCATTCATTTATTTATTTATATCCTTATCGCACAACATTTATTTTGTTTACCATTGTCATACATATAATGGGGTGCGTTGCTCATGGGACGGGGTTGCACGCCATGCAACCGGCTCTGTGAGCAGAAGCACGTGCACGCACATGCACGGATGTGCACGCGCGTGCACACAGGAATGTGCTGCACTCGACTGATGCGCCAACTCGCTAAGTACCCACCTGGCTATACTTTGCATAACAATAGTGCAGGTCGCCAGGTGTGTTCAAATGCGTTCTCAGATACATTCACACAAAACTTGTGAATGAAATGTTACATTCCATTCGTAGAGGCAATTAGGCATTGTCTTTAGTCTGTGCATATGTGAGGGGACATTTATGTGCATGCGCGGGAGCGTGCACACGTGGTGTCATTAAATCACCGTGCAACCAGCTTTGAAATCGGCAACGCACCAATATATATAGAGAAAGAGAGAGAGAGGTTGTATTCATTAATTCAGTTGGTTGAGCTTACCTTTTTAACTTTAGCCTCCTTGAGCTTTTCCAGCGCCTGTTTGATTTTGTCGGCCTTGATCTGTGCTTCGATCTCCTCCTGAACAAGACAATCAATGGCGTTAGGACACCGTGACACAAGCATCGCAGTTTATGGTTATGAAATATAGATTATTCTCCGTCATTATTCATTGGGTATAAAAGTAGGGCAGGTTAATTTGTCATTAACGAACCCCTCCACACATCTCCCCTATGATGATGGATATGGTACATTGCCTTCCACCCGGTGCTTTTTGTCTCAGCAAGATGAGGTCACAATACGTGCAAAAGACATAAACTTCCATCTCCATCACCACTTCTGCTACCTTCTCACCTCCCTGACGCTCCAACCTTTGGTATTGATCCTGTTACTGTGTCTTACTGTGCACCATTCTCTGCAAGAGCTGGACATCTGTGATATCTTAGACTGATAGATAATATAATATAATTAAGCCATAACTCACGACTATATATTGGTATATTGTGATTATGTTACAGCTAAGGGGCGTAGTTCAGAACAGATATAATCACAATATATCACGACCTGGAGTGAGCTATTGCTTTTATAAAACAGTCCACAAGTTATAGACACATTTGTTTAAATTCGAATCAGTTTTGCACACATTAATTTCGTTTGACTAGTTATTAAATGTAAATGAGTTTGAATATGACCACCAGTGATGTCATCGGGGACATTGAATCCTTGTGTTGTGTTGATTACAGCACCATGGAATGATGTACAAAAAAGATCAATAACTTGTCTTATAGGGACTGATACCTTATCATTTCATGAAGCTGTAATTAACACAACACAAGGATTCAATATCCCTGATGACATCACTGGTGGTTATATTCTCATTTGCTCTCAATAACTGTCAACTAAATGAATGTGTGCAAAACTGTTTCGAGTTTTTGGATGTGTGTGAGATTATGTGCAAAATAAATCAGTATTGTTTTTTGGTGAAGTGCCCCTTTAATAATTATATAAATAATGTATACATAGGCCATCCTGGATACCTGCACTTTCAACGGCATCTGGGAAGCACCTACTTCCCACATCAGAACTTGTAATTGCAACTTTGACTGACGTGCAAGCGCTCTGATTGCAAATATGGGGTAACCATAGCAACAGACATGTAAACTGTGAGAACACTTTTTTTTTTTTTTTCTTGTTTACAATACTAAACATATAACTAACAATGTAACTCACACAAAAAAAACTATAAAATGATATAAAGATTCTATAATATGACAGATTATTTTATTACCATAAACTGCCATGCTCTCTGACAACTCCTAAGCTCGGGTACCATATTTCCAACTCCTACCTCAAATCCCTGTCAGAGGAAAGCAACAGTTGTGATTGGAGGATGAATAAAAGGGGTGGGGCTTGAGATGAGACTCCCAGGGACTCATCTCATCGCCTAAATACTGTGTTTCCGAGGAACACTTGAAGACATGATAAGTGGGCATGTCTTACTTTATGAGATGTAGCTACACAAAACCAAATCACAGCAGCTTGTGATGTGATCATCACTCATTGGAAAACAACCCGCTTTGGCCTCCTGGCAACGATTTAGCTGGCGATGATATTTTGAAAATACATGTTGGGAGTGGGAATATGGGAGCATAGATATTTCCTTGACAGCGTGCCAGGATTCCTATAATGGAAAGGCAGAAGTCTTCGCCCTGTCCTGATTAGTTTAAGGATGAGTGATATGCAAATTAAATCAAGCAGGCTGGAAAAAAACCTTTGACATATTCTATTGTGTTGTGCTTAATAACTCATGAATGCCCCTTGAGTTAATCCAGGTTTAAGAGAGTGGTGCGTGTTCACGAATACTGACTGAACCGTCTCGGAGAACACATGTGTGAATTATTAAAATGGGTGGCATTCCCCTTTAAAAGACTTCTTGGATGGAATCTGGTGGCATGTTTGATTTAATTACTATCTCAATATTCAACTGAAACACGTTTGTGCAACTGATCCAAACAGCAGATGTTCCTGTTCGTGGTTAAAACATTAAAAGGTTCATTTCCTCTTTCATATTACACACCTGCTGCCAATATTTACGGCGTCTTACCATTGTGGGCTTATTTTGTGGAGGTGGAGGTGGAGAGAGGGAGCCTGCAGGGGAGGCAGGAGAGCTGGGCTTTCTGCTGCTGCTGCTGCTGCTGCTGCTCACAGGCGATGTGGAGGAGGTGGGGAGGGAGGTGGGGGTCGGGGCAGGGTAGTGGCTGAGGCCTTGCGGGGCGGGCGGCAGGCCCGAGGGGGGCGGTGAGGGCTCCTTCTGGCTCTCTATCTCCGCCGCCAGCTTCTCCTCTGTGGCATTGAGGTCGGCCATCAAATCGGCCATGAGCTGGTCCAAGTCATTATCCTCCAGGTCGTTGATGTTGGTCTCTGGTGTTTAAGGGGGAGAGGGAGGGAACAAAACATCTCTTTAATGACCCTGGACACGGTGACCTTGCTATGACACGTCTCTACATTAGTTATGCTCGTTTAGCCGTCTGTGAAAGCAAGCCAGCGGCTTAACAGTGAATAATTGACTAATGTAGAGTGATCTTAATCTATGTCTGAAATTAGAGCCTGAACAGTAGCCAGATACATACAGAGGGCCATTTATCTGCCTCTGTACGACAGCGGCGACTTGCCCCTGTGATCATTATCATTGAAATAGTTTGGTAATTAATAACCCCCCCCCCCCCCCAAAATGGGTGCACTGAGATAATAAGACATAATTCAAATAAAAAACATCCATAGACGGTGGGCGTATTTCCAACACTGTGGACATAAAGTCACCATTCAGGTCCGTGAAGCCGGTGGAGAAGCTGGTTGGTTTGGCGGTGCTGGAGGGAGACGCCGGTGGCACCGTCTCAACCCCGAGACTCTGGGGGGGGGGGGGGGGGGGGGGAGACGACAAGAGGGTCCTGGTTATACATGGAAAAGAGAACCAATACAGTTTTCCGTGTGACCACGGGGGCTAGCGGAACACCCCCTTGAGGGGCTCAGCTATAATCCACAACACATTCAGAGTGCTCTATAGAACGTATAAATCCTCTCTAGTTTTACGTACGAAAGTGCAATGTTTACCCTTTGCGTCTATTTGTAAGCGCGGTACGTGAGTGAACTTCTACGTCTGATAATGTATGGTTCCCCTGGCAATGTGTGGGAGGTGATTGAAAAGATCTTGCGAGTGGAAAAACACCATCAAAGGGACCAGCAGGTTGTCGAGGGGGGAGAGGGGGGAGTAATGTGTGGCCAACTTAGGAGGTGGCCTTTTGACCTCCTCTCTTAAAAGGGAATATAATTGATGGTCAGGAGATGACCACTGGAAGTGTTCTCCTGCTGTGTCAGTGGGACTGCTCAGTCTGGAGCGCCTTTTACCGCTGTTGTCATGTGTCTTTTAAAAGGAAAAACATTGCGTTTACTGCCAATGTGGGTATTGTGGTGTTGAATGAACCGTGGAATCTGAAACTAAACCAAAAATGTCTCCATGTGTTGTTTGTTTGCTGGGTCATGTGGCAGCACGTCTTGTGGATACCTGTCTTATCTGATCTCAGTCTCAGGCCATCTGCATTTTGAGAGAATGAGGCGATTTCCCCCAACAATTATGACCATGACTATTTAAATTTTTTTTGCGAAACCATGTGTCATGGGAATAAGTTCCAGATAGACCCAATACTGAACAATGGAAAATATAAATGTCTCAAATATTTTATATCAGATATTTTTAAATATGTTGATGTATAGTAGCCTAATGATTTTTGTATGGAGGAAACGCAGCCCGATGACATCATCTTAGGCAGAACTTCGTTGAGATGCAGGCTGTGGGCATTGATTGATTGATTGATTGATTGAAAACTTTATTAACAGATTGCAGAATGGGTACAATACAGTACAGCTCAATACACACAATTGTTAAGGGGATGCAGACCAGAGAAAGACTTTCGTCTTGTTTACATCAGGGTCCCCCATTTTCAATTCATCAGGACATATATGACACACACGACATACAGATAGACAGTACTGCTACATCTATACATTTATGACATACCAGATTTGCAAATACAGTACTGTTTGTGATACAAAAAGAGTCCAGAAAAGAGAGTATATACATTTGACGTAAAAACTGTACATTGGAGGAGGTTGGGTGGGGTTGGGTGGGGTTGGGTGGGTGGTTGGGGGGGGACGACGACACTGTACAACTATACAAGCAAAACTGTACATTGGAATATTGACAATTAGACATACTAGGTAATTTACTGTACATTGGAGGGGGTTGGGTTGCCTATTGCTTATTAACAGCGGAGGAGTGCTGCCGAGTGCTTCCGCGTTTTCCCTGATTGGCTGCGACACGCCCCGCGGCAGGCGCGGCAGCCGCAGAGCGGAGCGGCAGAGCTTGCGGCATTATGTAGCCGTAATCCACCATGATTTTCATTTGAAGCTTAGCTCACCTGGCAGCGCTGCGGTCCTGCGGTCCGTTGGTGACAAGTTCGAATCCCATCAATTTTTTTTTTTTTTCTTTTTTTACGTGTATTCTTTCGCCGGTTAGGGTTAGGCATGGTTAAGGTTAAGGTTAGGCATTGTTTCGGAGTTGGTTAAGGTTAGAAGGGTTAAGTTTAGGCGCTGTTAAGGAGCTGGTTAAGGTTAGAGTTTGTCTTAGAGAATGGCAATATTCTTTCTATGGTTAAGGTTAGGCATGGTTAAGGTTAAGGTTAAGGTTAGGCATTGTTTCGGAGTTGGTTAAGGTTAGAAGGGTTAAGTTTAGGCGCTGTTAAGGAGCTGGTTATGGTTAGCGTTTGTCTTAGAGAATGGCAATAGACAGCCTATTTCCGCACTGCCGCTCTCTCGCGCTGCCGCGGTCACATGGTCACATTGTCACATTCTTGCACTCCTCCGCTGTTAAAAAGCAACACGCGGTTGGGTTAGGACATTTACAGGGGCCAGTTTCGAATTGCAGTCTCCCGTAGGTGTTCTTTGAGAGTGGTTTTGAAAGTGGGTAGTGATTCACATTCCTTTACAGCTTTGGGTAGGGCGTTCCACATTGATGTGGCATAATTGCGAAACGTGTTTAGTCCCTTGTTTGAGCCGAATCTGGGTTTAACATGATTTGTGGAGCTCCCTCTGGTGTTGTTATCGTGGTATTCACTGACCTTTGGGAAGTATTTTGACATGTACATGGGTACCTTGGTCATGTAGTGTATCTTGTAGACCAGGCCCATTGCAAGTTGCTGTACTCTGTCGTCTACTCTAAGCCATCCTAGGTTGTCAAAGTGGGCAGGGGTGAGGTGGGTTCTAGGAGTAAGGTCAAGCAGTAGTCTGACCAGTTTGTTTTGAGATGTTTGTAATTTAGTTTTTAGCGCCTTTGAGGTGCTTTGGTACCATGAGGTGCAAGCATAGTCGTAGTACCCTTGAATGCCAGAGTCTTCAGGGTATTCTTGTTTACCAGAGAGGAGATCCGGTACAAGAATCGAGTTCGTTGGTTGACTTTTTTTTATTACATTGGATGCCATTTTGTCACAGGAAAGATTAGCCTCTAGGATGGAACCCAGGTAGGTAATTTCATCTTTCCTTGTGACAATATTGTCACCCACTGTAACTGAGAAGCCGTCGGTCTTGCTGAGTTTGTTATTTTAACCGAAGAGAATGGACTCTGTTTTGCCCATGTGTAATGATAGTTTGTTATCAGCGAGCCATATGCAGATTGCCTAGTTCCGAGCTGAGGGTTTTTTCAACCTGTAACTTGTTCTTGTCAGAGACCAGCAGGGCTGAGTCGTCCGCAAACAGGAACAAGTTGCAGTCACAAGCTGACATGACATGTCATTTGCATAAATTAGGAACAGTAGCGGTCCTAGTATGCTTCCTTGTGGAACACCACAGCTCACTGGGAGGGGGGGGGATAGGGTACCGTTTACCTACACCATCTGTTCCCTCCCCTCAAGGTAGGATTGCATCCAGCTCACTGATAGACTATCAAAAGCAATTGCTTTTAGCTTGTCAATCAGAATGGAGTGATTGACAGTGTCGAAGGCCTTTTGTAGGTCCAGCATGACCATGCCGCAGTATTTGCCCGCGTCCACCTCTTGTTTGATGTGGTCGTTCAAATAGAGAAGACATGTGTCATTGGAGTGGGATGTTCTGAAGCCAGATTGGAATTCGTAGATTCGATTTTTTTCCGCTAGGTACTTTTCGACCTGTTCGTAGACTATTATTTCCATGACTTTCGAGATGGAGGTAAGAATAGAAACAGGGCGGTAGTTGCCTGGGTCTAATTTGCTGCCCTTTTTGTGCACAGGGGTCACCCTCGCAGGTGTCACTTATCCTTACTTTTAACTCAATCTTCACAGAATTTATTCTTGTTTTTAATCATTCATCAATAAAGAATTTCCGCATAGCATAAACTAAAAATATGTCATGTTCAGGTTGGGATTCGATTCCTTTTTTGCTAAAACAAAACAGAACTTTATTGATTACCTTTTTCATGCTCAGGTTAATTGGGATTCCTTTCCGGAAAGGAATCCCAACCTGAACATGACATAAGAGCAAATGGCTGCCGTGTGAATATGGTCAACTGCTTTTTACTGGGAGTGACAGAGGATGGGTATGGTTTTTCATGGTATAGGTGGGTTGACCTGTGTGTTGATCTAAAATGGGAAGCCTACTGTCTCTGTGTATGCTATGCTATGCAAAAAAAAAACGTTATTGATGACCTTTGTCCTGACAAATCCCAACCTGAGCATGACATAAGAGCTAAATGGCTGCCATGTGAACACGGTCAACTGATGGAAGAGAGCATCAGTGTTATTCTAGCCTGTAGAGTAAGCCTAACTAACTGACTAACAAGGAATCCCAACCTGAGCATGACATAAGAGCAACATGGCTGCCGTGTGAACATGGTCAACTGAACAAGCAGCAGTGTTATTCTAGCCTGTAGAGTAGGCCTAACTAACTGACTAACTGGACTCACCTGTGTGAGGAGGTCCATCTCCCCCAACAGGTCACTGAACATGGCGTCGATGTCATCCATCTGGTAAGAAGCAACAATGGAAGATTAATAACAACAACACTGCAAATGCGTGTGGAGCATGAGACTCCATTGTCAAAAGCACAATGTTAACATTTAATTTCATTGATTTGTGCGGTGAGCTGTTTTCACTGCGCTGGATGTGGTCGTCATGTTGACAACATGACAGCAAAGGAATGTCTGGAATGAGCATTCAGTGAAATCCCCCACATTTCCATTTCCATGTGGAAAGCTTAACAACACAAATGTGAAGACGTGCCTCGCATTAACCCTTCCACTATCACACTACAGAAGGTTAACCGCCTGTAGTGTGGTAGTGAAAAGGTTAAACACTAGTATTTCTCCATTAGTTGACTGTGAAATAACTCGCAGGGGTAAAATGTAGCCCTAGGTCAAGCTGTGTTGCACAACCTCTCCAACCTAGAGTGCAGGAGGAAAGAAAGCACGGTATGTCTAACTTCAGGCATTCGTTATTTGTCGCAACTTGCCGGCGTATCGTTGCTCCTCCCAACTACAGAGCTTCAAAGCTGCATCAAACTCTTTGGGGCATGTTTATCGTCATGCAGACTTTACCTCTGGGGCCATGCAGTAGTTTTCTTTACCGTGTACGCCGAGAGAGACCTTTGATTGGCTCATGCCTGTCAGCCAATTAGAATTTGGTATTTCACTTCCTGGTCTGTTGAAACACTGATCTTATTGTCACACACAACGGTAGACACTCCTTTCGCCGTTTCAGGCCAAGGGTCAAGCTTGCCGACGCTATTCTGAGAGACTCATATCCGCCGCTGGACTACCGCTGACTGTGTTTTCAGAAAATGAGAATGAAAACAGTGTCGTCAAGTCAAATGGAAAAGAATAAATAGCCTGTGGATGAAACACAGAGCTGGATGTTTCTTCTGAAAACAACCTGAGAAGATTCAACTGAGATTTCCACATCTAATTATGTATGCTGTCCCTCTCGCCCATAGATTATGTGAAGCCCCATTTAGGAGAGCAAATGTTATGATGGGCTAGAATGTGCAGTCAAAACATACCCCCTGTTTTTCTATAGTGGAACATGAAGGGTGCCCTGGAATATGACCGGGTTCACCCGGTTAACAACACTGTGATTGGTCAGCCAATTAGGATTTGGCGTTTAACTTCCCAGCGCAGTTAAAAGGATATTACACTAATCTGCAGTAGCGCTAGATCTGTTCACAGATCTGCTTATATAACAACTGCACAGCGCTCTCCCCCTCTCTCAAAGGGTACCACAGGGTGGCAGTGGCACAGGAGGTAGAGCAGGTCATCTGGTGATTTGAAGGTTCCCATTTTGAAGTGTCCTTGAGCAAGACCCCAAATGCCTAACCGCTCCACCGGGAGGGGGGGGGGGGGGGGTACATTTTCGGTGACCCAGTGCTATGACCTCTCTGACAAATATTACACATTTAATTTGCCTCGTGTAAACTGTAAAATGAAAGAATCTCTTACCCTTTCTTATCTTGTGGTCAATGCTACACAGCCCCTACCTCCCACTCCCAGACCTAATCTGATTTGCATGTTGGCTTCTCTTTTTCTGCTGTCGGCTGATTACGGTCTATTGCATGTCAAACCATTCTCAAGAAGAGGGTGTGACTAGAAAGCCTCAAATATGAGCTGCTACACACACACACACGCGCGCGCGCGCACACACACACACACACGCGCGCGTGCACGCACACAAACAGGTGTGTGTGTTGAGAATATTTGAATGTGTTCATTATGGTGTGTGTGTGTGTGTGTGTGTGTGTGTGTGTGTGTGTAGCAAACATTTTTAACCATTCAAAAACACACTCACTTGCATTTTAGAACAGTGCAAAAATAAAACCCACACACACATGCTGTGGTTCTCCATCTCTGGCAGTTGTAGCATGTACTCCACGCCTTGTTAGAAGGAGGAGGAGGAGGAAGTGGTCGAGGGCAACTTCCTGTCGCTCGCAATGTTGAAATCATGTTGTAGAAAAACGGTGAGTGTCTTTTGCAAATCCTCCCAGCCTGTTTCCTTTACAGCTCTTGACACACGCTGCGTCATAGCTGCTTCCATAGGCTCAACGAGAATCAATGGCATGTGCCAATAGATACATAGCTTTGAACAATCCTATTGTAAACATAATGTCATGTGAGACAAACAACATAAATATTGGTCAATGACTAAATAAAGAGTGTAGTCAACAGGTTACCTCGGGAACACACGCTTTGTAATATGAAACAGTAAAAGCATAATGACATCATATCAACAAACACATGATCCCTGTTCCTGAATTTGCTCTGGCCCTACATTTTATTTGGAGTTGTTATGACAACCCCGGGGCACAATAACACCCCCCACCGAGGTCACGTGGTTTTCAGGCCACATCAGCACAATCTGCCGCACCGATAATCATGATGCAGAACACAAAACCTCCACCAGCAGCCAACGCTGGTTTCTCTGTGGACTTTCATAGTTGCACACGGGAACCATTAGTGTTTTCATTCATATTCCATGTTGACAGAGAGAGCTCTCTCTCTCTCTCTCTCTCTCTCTCTCTCTCTCTCTCTCTCTCTCTCTCTCTCTCTCTCTCTCTCTCTCTCTCTCTCTCTCTCTCTCTCTCTGTCAACATGGAATATAGAACCCTAGAAAGTCTTGCTTGCTCCTTTATTTTTTTGGCTTCATCAGGCATGGAAGTGTTGAAACTGCTGTCGTCATAGAAACCAACATCTTACTGTAATATTGTCAGGCTGTAGGTTACGTTTACCATCTTTATGGCGCAGTATGCAGTTCTGGGGGGGGGGGGGGGGGGGGTTGTTTAAATTAGCAGAGCCTGCAATTGGTTTACAAAACATATTTATTCTATATACAGTATGTCATCGTAAATCAAAACAAACCCACTGTAAGGCTCTGTGAACCAAACATAAGCTTGGAAGATGTTTTATAAGCCAATAACAACACTAGCGGTGGAACAACATTTTTCAGGTTGTTTTCTCTCTGCTTCAAACAGGGACAGTTTGCTCATTCAGTTTATGTTTAAAATGTCTCTCACAAAACTGCATTAGTGCACATTTAACCCTTTCACTACCACACTACAGAAGGTTAACCTTTCACTACCACACTACAGAAGGTTAACCTTCTGTAGTGTGGTTGTGAAAGGGTTAACCCTTTGTTGTGTGGTAGTGAAAGGGTTAACATTCTGTATTGTCGCAGTGAAAGGGTTAACCCTTTGGTAGTGTGGTAGTGAAAGGGTTAATACCGAAATAATAGCATTTCAATTAAGCCGAGAGCAATACAATAACGGTAAATGTGGAGCCTGGTAGAGGCTACTTGTGAATGCATACGGCGTGTTTTGCTAGGAGAAGATCAGTATACTGTAGGTAATGCTTCAGAATGCTTCATGGTTGGAGGTGGAGGAGTAGCATGACTAAAGCTATTTCAAAGAGTGGTCATGACTTCTGCAGTTTGGGCTCTGACCTGGGATCGGTTTTCCATGTCAATTGGACATGGTTGCCACAGAGGGACCATTGTTGATGATATTGATGGGCTTCTGTAAGATGAAATAGAATAACTAGAGTAGAATAAGTAGACAAATATAAAGAAAACATTTTTAATTGTGTTTTTAATTTTACAGAGGTCAGTTTTTGTTACAGTAATAAGGTACTTAATAAGGAAACAGCAGTGCTGTTTTGCAGGCTGTACTTTGGGTTTGTAAAAAAAGGTTTGCTTTCCATTGGTAATATTTGTAAATAAGAGTAAAATAGACCTATATATTCAGATTTACAGTGGGTTAAGAGAGTCAAATTTTCACCTACAAAGCAAACTCTTTGAGAATGCATTGTGGAAATAGCCCACATTTATATAAAATAATGCATACAATTCCACTGTCAAACATCTCTCCCCAAAGAGGAAGTAAACTAACCGGTGCTACTTATTCTCATATTATTTCCCCATAACATTGTTCCCCTTATCCTTTTTTAGCCTTCTATACAAATAAAAACAAGTAAAAGAAAATACAAAAGGTGTGTCCATGGAAATGACAATGAACACCGCCATGGTGTGGTTTCCTTATGCAGAAAGGATAGTCTGTTTACTTTTCTGATAACTACATCACTGCCTAACTCATACATGTACTATTTGGTTATTTGCGATACTATGTATACATGCAATTCAAAGTTATTACCGCATTTCAAACTATTTTGGTTGCAGAGGTCAGTTGTTATTACAGTAATCAGGCACTTGGGACAGAGCTGTTTCGCAGGTGGTGTGACGTACAGGCGTAGAGGCAGCTCTGCGTAATGACACGTCCACCAGATCCGGCGAGGTACACGCTGCTCCACCCAACTGGCCGCTTGATGGGTGACCCTAGTATTATGATGCACCTGATTGGATAAAGGTGCTGCTAGGTGGGCGGTCCCTGGTTCTCTGCTCTCCATTTTCAAACAGCAACCACATGGTGGCTTTGCTTGTTAACAACATGGTGGCTTTCCCTCTTTTTCCACCTAAAGGGTTCACTAAAAATATGTTTCAGACAACATTTTACAGGAGAAATACGCCATGCCACTGTTTTTTTTATCCACTTTTTCTCCTTATTTTTCTATTTTTCTCCCATCCCAATTTCGTATTTCCAATTCTTCCCTCCCCTGTCTTGAACGTTGCTCGACTATGCCTCCCACTGGTTGGTCGTAGGGAGGATAGAAGCCTTGCATCACGTGTCCCCTCCGGTACACGAGGCAGCCTGTCGCATCTTTTCACCAGACAGCACGGACTCTCAGTGGCGAGGAGTAATGCATGGGAGGCTCACACTACCCCCGCTACTTCCTGTCTCTGCTGTGCAGGCACCCCCTAACCGACCTGTAGGTTTCGCTGTCCACAACGTCCAATCCCCACCCATCGACTTCCACCCGCTACCTCTGCCAATTGAGATAGTATGACGACTGGCCCAAGCCGGAGGCAATGCTGACACCGGGATTCGAGACCGGAGTCTCTTGCATTGGTGACGAGCGCAATCTCCGCTGCGCCATTCAGCCGCCCAGCCATGCCACTGTTAAATCTCGTCTACATCGCTTAATTTGACAGACCTTATTTTTGTTTTATATTTTTAAGACAATACTGTAGGTCTATTTTACTCGTATTTACAAACATTTGAAGACTGGCGACGCACCATAACCAAGGAAACTATAAAAGAAGGAAGGGTCATCATATCAGAATACCTTTGGTGTCACTTTGGACTTTGGTGGCAGTTTGATTGAAGCTTGTATTCAAATTCTAAATATACAAGCTATCTGAGGAAATATACATCATCCAATATACCAAACGTTAGTTAGTTAACAATGCAACAAATTGCAGAATATTCTGACTTCCAAGGTAATAACCTGTTTAAATGACATGGTCATAAATGAGGAGATGAAGATCCCATTCAACTCAATGTCGACCAAACTGAACATTTCCACACATGGCACCAATGTGCATTCACGCGTTGCAGTGATGTAATGACCCTTCCTTTACTTTTTTTTTTTTAATCCACTTTTTCTCCTCCTGTTTTTCTATGTTTTTCTCCCATCCCAATTTAGTCGTTATGCCAATTCCCCCCCTCCCCTTCCTGGTCGTTGCTCGCATGTGCCCCCCACTGGTCGGTCTAGGGAGCCCTGAAGTCTATCAGATGCTTCCTCCGAGACATAGGAGACAGCCAGCAGCATCTTTTCACCTGCTAGCGCGGACCCTCATTGGCGAGGTGTAACGTGTGGGAGGTCACACTACCCTCGCCATCTCCCTCCCTCGCTGTGCAGGCGCCCTGACCGACCTGTAGGAGTCGCTGTTTACAACGACCAGAATACCACCCCACCGGCTTCCCTCCCATTGACTCTGCCAATTGAGCCAGTATGACGGCCGGCCAAGCCGGAGGCAACGCTGACAGCCAGATTCGATACCAGTGTCTCTCGCGTTGTTGACAAGCGCTTAGTCCGCTGCGCCACCCAGCCGCCACCCTTCCTTTACTTTTATAGTTTCCTTGACTGCAACCCCACGTTAAGACGCCATCCATCGCAGGGTCTGGTGGACATGAGTGTGTCTTTGAGTGAGTTTCTTTCAGATGATTCCTCCGTTAGCTAGCGAGGGTCAGCCATCTTGACTAACTAGACATGTACAATGCTAGGCAAACGTCATATCAAGCAAATATGAACTTTATATATTGTTAGTAGGGTACATTCGTTTTAAGGTTAGGAACAGATTTAACCCCTTGAACGTGATTGGCACCATCATGGTTGCCTCATTATTAGAATGTTTAGATGTCAGAATTAAAATCATAATGGTGGTTGAATGTTGTTTATCCTTTTTTGTTGTTTATCATAGTTATTGCCTACATCTTATTACTTCTTTGTACATTTGCTGTCATCTTTTCTAACAAGAAATCAAAATAGAAGCCATTTTGAAAACATGTGATATAATACACAGCACGGTTCAGTATAGAGAATGTAAAGATATTTGAGAACACACTTTGTTCAAAGGCTGGAAGTCTTCACAGAACCTGGTAATGGCAGTGGGGTAGTGATGCCAAACCCGCACAATGCATGCAGATAAATCACTGGAAGTCTGTGTCCACAGAATTGTCTTTAGAAAGGATGAACATGGATGCGCCCAGTGATTTTGGTATATCCTAGCAAATGATTGTCAAAAATGCCTTCAAAAGAAGGAAATACATTTAGATCTTTTTAAGACTATACACATGTGGAATTCATGACTCTGACAGGAAAATGGAAACCAGACCATAGCTCTAAGTGGCTGTATCCAAGTACAGCATATTATACCTTAACATAAACATCTCCTCAGACAACTCCCTCTCTTACTCATATCAAATATCAACGCCTGGGTCTAAATCAGATCTAAGGTCTAAGACAGTATTGGAAGACTGCATGAAGGGGGTGCCTTAGTAACAAACCGGGGCAAAGGTCAAAGGGCATGACAAATGAATAATGTTTATGCTCGATGGCCGGAGTGCAAATATATTTATCATAAATGTAGGGAACACAAATATCATCAAAGGCCCGCCCATCTCACTTACACACACTCAACTCTATGAAAACAACTAAAGCTGTCAAACTGCAATCAATCTTTGATTAAAAAACAAAAAACACACAAATAATTTGTTGTTTCATGAGTAAATTAATTACCTCCCGTCGGTTTTTACTGTCATTTTGGGAGCCATTTCAACAGCACAAATGTTCTTAGAATCAACAGGGACAACTTGACATTTGTTGGCTTGGCCAGCCATATCAGTTTCACGTGGATATTGAATCATACACTGGTCTACTTTTAGGACATGGTCCACCCAGTTGGATAGATAAAGCACACACTTGCTAACACCATTTTCATTACATCAAATTCTGCTTCATGACTGAGCACACGACATAACAGATTAGTACAGAGAGACCACCTTTGACAAGTAGGCCTGTGACCTCGTTCTGTGCTAGTATGATCCTATTATAATATGCATAATGACATCACAAAAATCTATACGTACTGTTTGTACGTACTGTCTGTATCACACATAGAAACCGAAGTAGAGTTTAAATAGCTGATGTTGCAAAGCAGCCCATTGTTGTTATCAACTGAGTACAATTTGAACATCTCCATTCACAATTATACAATCTATAGTAATTGGATCGTATTCTTTTCGAACCAGTAGCCCTACAATCAACTACATTGAAAATTGTCATTGAAAATGTAAATCATCAAACAGCTCACAAAACTCTCACCATATACAAACACACAACCAGCTCTGGGAGTCAACTGTTACCTAATGCTATCAGACCAAAGTACCGCAAACACAGAAATAATAGCTCTCACCTTTGACAACGTTTTAAACCTTTTTCACCAGCCAGTCTCAATATGATGTGAACATCAGTTCCGCTTTAAAATGCTATTCTCCAACACCCACTCGACACCATCACAATCATTCAGGCAGATTTGGGTGTGTTGTGTGTGGATTGCATCTGTCTTGGTGCTGCTGGCTGTTACATGGTTTCCTGCCTTAATGCGGAAGTTCAGGTCTAGACCTGTCAGTGCATTCCGTACAGAGCTCAGCACTTTCACAACAGTCCTGTCCGGGCAACACTAGGCCGCTCTTTACCACCTGCTTATCTGCAGTGCCACAGCCCTACACTGCGCAGGTTCAACCCTGGAGACACCAGATGGCCCTTTTTATTTTTTTCAAACACTGTTGAGAGTGTGATGAGACGTGTGATTTGCAACCAGGGTGACTTAGTGAGACGTATACGTGTCTCGTTATTGTTGACGTCGTTGGTGGGGAAGGCGGGAGGTTTTCAGGGAGAGCGAGAGAGAGAGAAAGGGAAGGGATTGAAACAGTGTAAGGAATGTGAGGATCTCTGTTAATAATTCACCTCATTGAAAATGATTTATGGTAGGTCTTTAGATGGCGGTAGTAACAACAGGGCACGTCAGAGCTGAGGTCTGGAATGAGGAATGCCAGACCACTCCTGGGCTGGACCCGGAGCCCTGCAGTCCAGTCGCGCAGAGAAAGACCCTGTGTCCTTCGTAATGTTTCCGAACACCTGCGAGTGTGCTGGTTGTCACATTTCAGTAGAGGATGCGTCTAGAGCTCCAACGCTGTTCCCCTAACAATGCAGTTACAATACACCGAAAACTAGCGATAGACCCATGAATTGCTCGGTGACCATTGTGTTGGCTGCAACCTCACTTCACAGTTTGAAATTGTCTAGTTATTATTATTATTATTATTAGTAGTAGTAGTAGTAGTAGTAGTGGTAGTGGTAGTGGTAGTGGTAGTGGTAGTGGTAGTGGTAGTAGTAGTAGTGGTAGTAGTATTGGTGTTAGCATTATCATTTATTTTTAAACCAAGCAGTGCTGGTGTGCTGCAAGGTCAGTTATCTTCAAGGCAAACCAGGGGAGAGTCAAGCTGTCGAGCTCTGAACAGCCCTGGGCCTTATCTGGCCACGCAGACACTCAAGATAGCTGTATTTATTTGCATTTCTCCTTGATTCAACCTGGGAGGCCAATCTCACATCTTTCCTCCAGAGGAGGAGGAGGAGGAGCCCACCAAGGATGCGGTGGTGCGCTATAGCACCCACACGTGAATCTAAATCGAAAAGCGCGTCAGAGCGTTGGGAAATGCCGATCAAGGAGTCGCAGGGCGATGATTATCTCTTATCGAGATCAATAATAAGACGGAATGGAGTTTATTGGCATAAGTATGACTTGTCAGACTTGAGGCAGGGATTTACCATATTCACATGGCGGCCATTTCTTATGTCACGCTCAGGTTGAGTTCCTTTCCACCCTGTTCCCAGAAATATGGTCAATGAAGACTACAACTGATCTCCGTCGCAACAAACCCTTACATCTATTTATATAGGTAAATGTAGGCCTACAGTCTATTATCTATCTTTTATTAGCACTGTGGTGACACGAATACATCTACCCCCCCCCCCCCCTTCAAGACTCTCTCCTCCTTGATGGGAAATGCAGACCACCCTCTCTCTTTTTCTCTCTGCGCAAGAGGCTGTCAAGTCACACTGTGAGCTCAACTCCAAGGGGGGGGGGGGGGGGGGCAAATAACCTTGAATGAGTGCAGGAGCCTTTTGTGGGATGTGATGTATTCAATAAACACTTGGAGGGCATGTGCCCCAGCCACCCTCATTTCCTCTCCCCCAGTGGTTGATAAACAGATGGACACCACAGGCCTGCCCCCATTAACTCTGAGCGTCTCCTAAACGCTAACACATTGGCGCTTTCTGAGAGCCCCTTTCAAATAAATACACTGATTGGGGGAAAGAGCGCTATTGTGGAGTTTGGCCGTGTTTAGTGTGATGTGGACTTGTCTTGTGGTTTGCTTTGTCTTTCCGCACACTTTTCAAAGACTAATGGACGGGGGGGGGGGGGGGGGGGGGGGTAGGGGGGTCAAACTGAATGAATATTAATCATCATTCGAGACCGGCGCACGGTTTCGCTCAGCTGTCTGCCGGTTTCCATGACATCATCGCTATGTGTCCATTGACTAAAAAGAGTGAAAGGATTACGGTGTTACATTCCGACAGGTTTAGCGCATTAAAGACACGCTTGTTTGTAAAATAGGAAGGGTTCCGATAAATTGTCCGACTTCAGAGAAACACGAAGCGGGCCCCTCGTCTCTGCGGCGTCAGTGTTTCTTTCATAGGAACCGTTTGATAAAACGTTACGTCCTACGGCAGGTTGAAGAGAAAAACAGGTCCACAGAGCCTCCCTTCTCTGACAAAGAGCAGTCTCTCAGCCTCGATAGCGAAGAAAGTGATTTTAAAATTCATGCCAGGTTTCAAATGACCTCACAAACCCCCCCCCCCAGATGGTAAGGTGTTGGGGTTAGAACAACGAATGAAAGGCGAACGAGGGCATACTCTAAAACCATTAGCCTCCAACATGTTATTGCATTAAAATGGCCGCATTACCCCCACACCTCTCGATACCGTCCCTTGAGTTGTTATAGGTCAAAGGAAAACGGGGTGATAATCGAAGAACCAGCGGGAGACTTGCGACACAGTAAAACGTCTGTTAGAATGTAGCAAGAAACGTCTGGGTGTTACAATGATGTGAAGGCGCTCTATATTTTTTTGTGAGGGTGTAGTGGTGCCCTCTATTGAGAGGAAGCACTGTGTATAACTGTAGGCCACTGTGTTGTATTGTACCGCTGCATGTGTACCACATGCCAAATGCTATTGAACTTAGTGGGTGGTGCAGTGGGGCTAATTGCGCCACCAACCTGGATTTCCTAGTTCCTTTCCAGGGAGAATAAAAGTGAGACAATTATCCACATGTTTACCACAGCGAACTAATTGAGTGTATTCACACGGTGGCCATTTTGCTCGCTATGTGAATATGGTTATTGAGCACCTCAGACGAAGAACCATGTAAGTCTGTTTTAGATTTTCAGAGGAACAACGTTTTCAAACTTTATTATCTAAAGATGGGAAGATAAGAGTGTTGTGTTCACTCGTAGTTAAAGACAGTCGGGGGTTGAGCAGTTTCTTGTGACGTATCACATTCACACGTGATTTAGATTGACTTCACAACTGCAAAACTGTCCAGATAATATCTAAACTGACTTATATGGTTCTTCAGTGCAAGCAAGGGTTCAATTATCAAGCAGCAGGAGTCTTTCTTTTTGTTTCAGTGAAACCCACCTGGGTTTCTCACCATCTCCCTCTATATTCTCCAGTTGTTGAAATGTGAAGGACAGGAAAACTGAAGACGTTTGTTTTTACCGTTATGGGTAAAAATTGATTACCCTGTTTTTAAATAATCTCACAATAGTTTACAACAGACCACGCTAGAATATCGACTCCAATGTTCACTCATATCAGATGTGAATGAACCCAAGCCAAACATACCATAAGCCTTGAGACTCATATTGGGGCGTGTGGTTCTGCTAAAGCACTGTCGAGAGCGGGATGAGGTCCAAAATCAGTTTGGGTTTAGGCTACATTCCTGAGGTCTCGTCCACAACAGACAGACCGTTCGTTGGCTCAAGCATGTGAGAAGGATGCTCACTGCCAGCAGGACACATGGGTTGAGAGTCAGCAGCTGTCGAGACATTCAGGATGTCCTAAACCAAAAAAAGGACCTCTGATGGCCGGTGTAAAGGTCATGAGGATGTCAACATCAAATTAAAGGAAGAGTGCATTGCTAAAAGCTGACACGCACATAGCCTACTACTCTAGCGAGGCCTTTAACCTTGAACTGGAGAGTCTGGACTGGTCAGATGAACTCAATGGTACACTGGTTGACGAAACATGGCTAGGTTTCAAAACCAAATTCTCAGCAATACTAAACGACATGGCCCCCCTAAGAACCACCAGGGTAAAAAATCGCGCTGAGCCGTGGATGCACTCCGAAATACTGGCCGCTATGAAAACCAGAGACAAAAAATGCTCTGAGTTTCGTAAAAGTCAGTCAAAGCTTACTAAAAGCACGAGCAGTGAACTCCAAGCCCACGTGACTGAACTCAAACTAGAAAGAAACAGACTAAGAAACGACGTAAACTCCATGATCAAAACTGCAAAAAAGAATTTCATCAATGACAAAACTGAGGAAAACAAAAACAAACCACGTGAACTTTGGAAATTACTCAATAATCAACTAGGATGCAGTAAAAAACTTAAAACCAGATTCTCAAACATAAACATAAAAACGGACAACACGCTCATCACAGACAAGCTGGATGTAGCCAATTACTTAAACATTTTCTTCACAAACATAGCCACAACACTGGTAAACAAACTACCCTCCCACTCAGGGCTTTATGGGGTAGAACACATAGTAGCTTACTACAAAAACCTAGGGGTCCGCAAGGACGACTTCAAGCTGGAAATGGTAACAACAGATGAGGTACTCAATAAACTGAGCGCCCTCCAACCTAACAAGGCCACTGGCCATGACAACATCCCCTCCAAATTCCTCAGAGACTCAGCAGCCGCCATCACACCAATCATCACACACATAATAAACCTCTCCATAAAACAGGGACACGTCCCCAAGGACTTCAAAATTGCGAGGGTGACCCCTCTGCACAAAAAGGGCAGCAAATTAGACCCAGGCAACTACCGCCCTGTTTCTATTCTCACCTCCATCTCGAAAGTCATGGAAAAAATAGTCTACGAACAGGTCGAAAAGTACCTAGCGGAAAAAAATCTAATCTACGAATTCCAATCTGGCTTCAGAACATCCCACTCCACTGACACATGCCTTCTCTATTTGAATGACCACATCAAACAAGAGGTGGACGCAGGCAAATACTGCGGCATGGTCATGCTGGACCTACAAAAGGCCTTTGACACGGTCAATCACTCCATTCTGATTGACAAGCTAAAAGCAATTGGTTTTGATAGTCTATCAGTGAGCTGGATGCAATCCTACCTTGAGGGGAGGGAACAGATGGTGGAGGTAAACGGTACTCTATCCCCCCCCCTCACAGTGAGCTGTGGTGTTCCACAAGGAAGCATACTAGGACCGCTACTGTTCCTAATTTATGCAAATGACATGTCGTCAGCTTGTGACTGCAACTTGTTCCTGTTTGCGGACGACTCAGCCCTGCTGGTCTCTGACAAGAACAAGTTACAGGTTGAAAAAACCCTCAGCTCGGAACTAGGCAGAATCTGCATATGGCTCGCTGATAACAAACTATCATTACACATGGGCAAAACAGAGTCCATTCTCTTCGGTTCAAATAACAAACTCAGCAAGACCGACGGCTTCTCAGTTACAGTGGGTGACAATATTGTCACAAGGAAAGATGAAATTACCTACCTGGGTTCCATCCTAGAGGCTAATCTCTCCTGTGACAAAATGGCATCCAATGTAATAAAAAAAGTCAACCAACGAACTCGATTCTTGTACCGGATCTCCTCTCTGGTAAACAAGAACACCCTGAAGACTCTGGCAGGAGCACTCATTCAGGGGTACTACGACTATGCTTGCACCTCATGGTACCAAAGCACCTCAAAGGCGCTAAAAACAAAATTACAAACATCTCAAAACAAACTGGTCAGACTACTGCTTGACCTTACTCCTAGAACCCACCTCACCCCTGCCCACTTTGACAACCTAGGATGGCTTAGAGTAGACGACAGAGTACAACAACTTGCAATGGGCCTGGTCTACAAGATACACTACACGACCAAGGTACCCATGTACATGTCAAAATACTTCCCAAAGGTCAGGGAATACCACGATCACAACACCAGAGGGAGCTCCACAAATCATGTTAAACCCAGATTCGGCTCAAATAAGGGACTAAACACGTTTCGCAATTATGCCACATCAATGTGGAACGCCCTACCCAAAGCTGTAAAGGAATGTGGATCACTACCCACTTTCAAAACCTCTCTCAAGGGACACCTACGGGAGACTGCAATTCAACACTGGCCCCTGTAAATATCCTAACCCAACCCCCTCCAATGTACAGTCATTTACCTAGTATGGTTTTGTCAATAGTTCAATGTACAATTGTGTTTGTTTGTACAGTGTCTCCTCCCCCCCCCCCTCAATGTACAGTGTTACTTGTTTATACAGTGTGCCCCCCGCCCCCCCCCCCCCCCCCCCAACCACCTCCAATGTAAATTACCCAGTATGGTTGTCAATATCCCAATGTACCCAACCCCCCCCACCCAACCTCCTCCAATGTACAGTTTCTACGTCAAATGTATATACTCCCTTTTCTTGACTCCTTCTGTATCACAAAAAGTACTGTATTTGCAAATCTGGTATGTCATAAATGTATAGATGTAGCAGTACTGACTATCTGTATGTCATGTATGTCATATATGTCTATATGAATTGAAAATGGGGGACCCTGATGGAAACAAGACAAACGTCTTTCTCAGGTCTGCATCCCCTTAACAATTGTATGTATTGAGCCGTACTGTATTGTACCCATTCTGCAATCTGTTAAATAAAGTTTTCATTCATTCATTCATTCATTCATTTTATTTCAACTCGTGAGACACTGAGGTTACCCTCATTTACAGCAAGATCGGGCTACCGAGACACACTTTTCTCATAGCCTCACCGGGCTCACCCCAACCCTAAGCCTAACCTTGGCGTCGCATGGGTGTACAGTATGGCTCGGCGGCCAGTCAAACCAGGCAGTCACCATGTACAGTATGGCTCGGCGGCCAGTCAAACCAAGCAGTCAACATGTACAGTATGGCTCGGCGGCCAGTCAAACCAAGCAGTCACCTAGCCCCTTTCGTGACTGCGATGCACCGTAATCATAACAACAAATTTTGTTTTGGTAATGTATATTCCTGTAGTTTTGACCTAACCAGATTTATCATGACATGAGCGTTACTACTATGAACAAAACAAAGCCAAGAGAACAGTTTTGACTCTTCAAATAAAGTGACTATATTTATTTTTCCAAATAAATATAATTTGAGTCAATCACAAAATTCACAATCCGTCATGTCACTTTGTCACTATGAATTGAAAATGGGGGACCCTGATGTAAACAAGACAAACGTCTTTCTCTAGTCTGCCAATCCTTAACAATTGTGTGTATAGAGCCGTACTGTATTGTACCCATTCTGCAATCTGTTAAATAAAGTTTTCATTCATTCATTCACGTGTCTGGTGCGCCCAGCCATCACAGCGCTCCTACTGTAAAATGCGGAAGCAGCCATTTTAGTGAAGGCTAGCTCAGTTTTACTCGTTTATAAAAATGATTTAAAATGTTTATTAGCAACGCCGAGCTTTCAAACCCCGCCGCATGTGTGTGTGAAACCCTAATGGAACACTGGGTACCTTTGACATTTATATCTGATATATTTTGAACCCACCGCTAGCTTTTAAGCATTGCTTGATGGTGCACATTAACCTGGCTACTACGGAGGAATAAGTGACTGGGGCTACGTTAGTTAGCATCCAAGCTAGCCTGATAACGTTAGTTAGAAACCAAGCTAGCCTATGTAGGCTGCTTACCTGGCCAATAATGTGGTCCTCCTCCTGGACAGATAGATTTGTTAAATCATAATATCCACAGTGATGTGCTGTGCTGGCTGCTGGTCCTCAGTAAAGGTCCCACCGGCGAAAAATAAGTTGCTAATAAAGTGCTATATGCTTCATTGCATATGCCAAAGTGCCCGCGAGGCTAACCTCGTTCCCAGCTTTATCTCGTGAGATACCGCGAGGCGAAGACGTTTGGTCACGTTTGCTTTTAGTGACAGTGTAGAGAGTGAGTGCAGTTTCGCTCGTTCGGTTAATTTCTCCAGGAGGGAGAAAATTATTATAACACAGAGATGAAAAATAATGATTTTTGTAAACTATAAAAAAAGGTAATTTAAAAACAAACAAAAAATTTGAATTTAAAATTTTTTGGGGGAAGCTTGGCTTCCCTTGGCTTCCATGAATATTCGCCACCTTAACCACACTGTTACCTTAAAATAACCATAACCCTAAACCTAACCTTAACCCTAACTTTCTATGTTAACGTTAAAACTAACCATCACCATAGCATTGTTGTGTGTATATCAGGATGGGTGGCTTGGTCTAGTGGTGAGTGCACTTGCCCCCCACCACAAGCATTGTTAGTTTGAGTCCTGTTACGAGTGCAGGTAAGCAAATGTGAGTCCAATGGTGGAGGAAATAATGTGAGACAGAGAATGGTTGCTCTTTCTTCGAGGTGTCTTTTAATGTAAGATCACAGAGCAAAGGGAATTCAGGAAAAGACGGCGAGCGTCAACTTGAGAGAAAGGGTAGATACAGCAGATAAATCTACAGCGAGAAGGTCAGCACAATCTCCAACTCCTTCCACACGATCAACAGTCTGAAGCCTCGACAGGGGCAGAGAGAAACAACAAGTGAATAAATAGTCAAATACCAACATTCCAATGCATCAATCAGTGACAGGTAATTGACAGCTCGTGACAGCAACCAGTGGTGACAGAACAAGACGAAAGTCTTTCTCTGGTCTGCATCCCCTTACCAATTACGTGTATTGAGCTGTACTGTGTATTGTACCCATTCTGCAATCTGTTAATAAAGTTTTCAATCAATCAAGCAATCAATCTGCAATCTACGGAAATAAAGATGGTGCCGAAGTGAATAAGGCAAATTATACAACAGGTAGGTACGACCACGCATTGAGATTGGTCGAGAACGTTCTAAACCGCGAGTACTGTATATTCATGATACACTCACGGTTAAATCACCATGAATATACCACTGTGCTGGCTTTAGAATGTTGTAGAAAGTTTCAACTGCCATTCATCAAACGGAAACTGTCAACATGACCTACTCCGCGGACAACATTACGATTACGTTTGATTTAACGTACCCGTTAACTATAAACTAGTGGATAGATATAGAGGACGGGCCAACATCTAACGGTATTCATAAGTGGCCAAGTCCAACGAAAGATGAGCTGGACACACTGGAGAAAAGCCGCAATTAATCCTTCAACACCACCAAGTCGACGGCCTAGGCATTGAACTGGCCCAACTCCCGGAACTGTATGTCCTTTGTTTGTGTTGCCAAATTCCATAGCAACGAGACATGTTTAGGAACTATTTTTCTACGCCAAATTCACTAAAATCTATATAATATGACCCTATAGAATTGTCTGTATTCATTCTATATTTTTCCCGACGCAACCTGTTGTATAAAAGCAATAATACACTCGGAAGACAGAGAGGCTAAGGGCGCATCACAGCCGTGGCAATATTCATGGCTCCTCATGTATTATTAATTTTATAAGCTGTTCTATTTTTATATCTTACTCTATTCTATGCCATTGACTCTATGTCCTCCTACTATTTTGGCTAATGTTCCCACAACATATACCTGTATATCTATCTGGTCTACTCTCTATGCCACTGACTCTATACTACACCTTCATAGACAGTTTCGACTTGACAACATAAACATTCTAAATGGACAGGTCTAGGCATTGTCCAACTAACACCTCTTCTGAAGGCTAACCGGCCATGTCCGCTTCCATTCATTCACGCTAAGCTAGGCCAACATGCAGCCAGATAGCTTTTTCTACTGAACGCACAGAGAGGAAACTGGTATCTATCTTCTTGTCTCTCTCTGGAGAAGACGGTAAGCTAATTTCCCAAAATGTTGGCGTGTTCCTTTAATTTCCTATCAGTGTTGTTGATATTAGCAAACACTGCAGCGGTAAATCAACTGCAGTCCAAGTTGTTCCCCCGTAGCGCAATGCCACTGAAACCGTCTATACTCTTGAGTCATTTATTAGCAATAAATGTCTCTGCCTATACTCTATGACACTGGCTGTCTACTGTTCTACCGCTCTACTGTTTAATGTTCCATAACTGGATTGGACAACTGCAGCATGATTTTGGCGAAATGCCCAGATTATACATTTCCTCTTGGTCATTCATTTGTATAATTATGAAAATAATTGGGTGCAAATCCATTTGTACAATAATATTTTTGTGGTTTAGAATATATATTTGTATTACCTCCCTGTTCCTTCACCACAAAATGTGAAGGAAATGACATCAAAGGTTGGGAGTGTGGGACCATTCCTATGGAGAGAGCTGGGAGGGTGAAGGGTTAATTTGTAGCTGGGGAAACCTGATGCTAATTAAGTTTTTGGAATGCCACATACTGACATTCTAGTCTAGAGCCCCTCAGAGTGGGTCAGGCATGGGGAAAGCTAGCAGAAATGCATGTGCCTAATGTTTTTATTCCTAACTGACATTCGGAAAGGCCAGCCACACCGCACCCTGGAGCAAAAGGTAATGTCCTGTTATTGCCTGCTATGTCATTAAGAAAAAGTTTGTTACTGTAGTTAAATGTTAACAAGGAATGCTTATAGTATACTCTGCCTTTTTCATATAGCATGTAATTGTGTTTTCATCCCAATAAATTTTTCTCCACAACAACATTATTCAGTATTTGAGTTGGAATAAAGTACCATTGTTTCCCCCCATTCTTTACAGGAAATAAAAGCACATTAAAAATGGGATTGTCCAGACCAGTGCTGTTGTTGTTGCTTCTGTACTGGTTATCACTGCACGACAGTAGTGTGACCGTGACGGCTATAGCAGAGCCGTGCAGGGGCGCGCACTGTTATGGCGGGGAAACTGGAGATCCAAGACCCTGCATTGGGGCGCACTGTCCGGGGGGTAGATCCTCCAGACCACCGCGACCGTACAACGCGGCAACAACACAGCAGGGCAGAGCGGCGCAAATAGTTGCCAGCAGCCAACACCACGCGTATCCGAGCTCTGCGAAAGCAGTGGTCTCCTCCTCGGACGCCGCCTCGGCCGCGCAGCCGTCGCGCGGACGGCACGGTGACAGCAGCAGCAGCGCCAGGGAGGGCGCACGGATGAGAGCGCCAGAAGTTTTGTCATCATCGCCGGGGGGATGTACCGATACGGATTGTGTCACTCCGCAGAAACTACTTCAAACCAGCAACGACACGCGAGACTGTAAAGGGATCGAATGCAAACTGCCACTGAGAATACGGCTTAAACCCCGACCAAAGTCCTGTGTGGGTGAGGGGTGTCTGGCTAGTTCAGAGGATGCCGCCAGCCAGCCCTCCTCCCCGGTCCACATGCGGGACAGAGCCGCGCAGTTTCTGGGAGAGTTCCCGGACCTCGGCTACCCCTCGTCGGAACTGGGCGCGGGCGGTGCGCCTTTGGGTGTCCAACTCACATGTGATATCAAACCAGGTCTGTCGTTGTCATTGATTGATTGATTGATTGAAAACTTTATTAACAGATTGCAGAATGGGTACAATACAGTAGGCCTACAGCTCAATACACACAATTGTTAATTAAGGGGATGCAGACCAGAGAAAGACTTTCGTCTTGTTTACATCAGGGTCCCCCATTTTCAATTAATCAGGATCTTCATCATCATCATCATCATCATCATCATCATCATCATCATCATCATCATCATATTAATACAGCATAATGCCTACTCGACATAATGAGTGTAGAAAATGCTTTGGCTTTAATTGCAGTCCAATTAGCAATATATATATTAATGGGAATTGGCTGACGAACTTTTGAGTTGTACAAAATTAACCAAAAATACTCTCTGGAAGTCACGACATGCATGTGTATAGCCTCAATTTCCCTTTAAACCATCAAGATATGTGTAATGTTTCCTTTCTTTTAGTTTATTTTTTTTATACCTGCAGCCCAAAATGATATGATAATATCGCGATAATGATATAAAACGATAACGATAATACACGCAGGGCAACCCATCTGCGTGGCTATGTCATCTCTTAGACTGCAGTTTATAACCGCGTCTGAACTGGAAAAATGTCTGGGAGTCAATTGTCCAGAAAATGTAGAAGGCTTTGACTTTGATGTTGGTCTGTTCATAGGAAACTTTCATTACACTTTCCATGGCCAGTGCCTGTGCCATCATTGTTTGATCAAACTCAGACAATGCGGTGGCCATTCCAATTTCATTTCAAGGGGACATATTATGGAAAATGAGGTTTTCCTCTAGTCTTTGTCTGTATTTTCTGAAATGTTATTCATTTTAAATGACTTCTACTCCTTTCTGCTTGGCCAGGATTTGAAGTCTTGTTTAACGAGCCCAAACAAGCTGTTCAAAATGATTGCCCTTGGCCCCTCGGTGATGTCATGGTGGACACAAGCAACCAATTAGCTTTGATTAATCGATTAGCTGTGCTTTTTGGAGCTAGGAACACTGCTTACCTACTATACTGCCACATTTGTAAAGGTCTTTATACTGTTGTGTGTGGGGTAGCCAGGCAGGGAACAAAATAATTCATTTTAAAATGGGTATATTTCTACAACAAGGGAAAATAAATAATAAAGATTTGACTTGTTTCTTTGCAAAACAAAACTTAACAAACATGTTAGACAGATCCAAGGAAGGTATGACATAGTTGAAAGGTTACATAATAGGCCCCCTTTAAACTATTTAAACATGCATGAGTTCCCTTTGTTATTATATTTATTTTATTTTTATCAAACATTTAATTCCAAGCGTGGGCAGTTTAGACGCAGGACCGTGCACAGACATTTAGGCTCGCAGGGACTAAAAAAAAAAAAAAAAAAGGCAATCACCCCACCAACACGCACTATTCCTACCCGGGCGTTACCACACCGCCAACAGGCTAAATGGAGTGGGTGTTATGGCCCCCTGGATAGGTCATTACCTGTCTGTAGCCAAGAGCTAAACTGGAGCTGGGCTTTTAAAAGAGGGGAGCAGGTGTGTTTCACCATAGGGGCTGGAGCCCAAGACCAAACAGCCCTAATGGTCTTCATCCCCTTCATAATGAGGATCCGCTCTCCACGCACACCCCAACACCCCCCCCCCCCCTTTGGCCCCTATCTGTGTATGTGCCTGTTTAGAGGGCATTATTATGCAATAGGTAAGTGTAGTATTATGTATTATGCAGTAGGTCTACTACGTTTCCTTAAGCTTCATCATCCACTGATCTACAGACAAGTATTTCGAATACTGTGAACTAAACAAAACACACCTTAGTAAATCATCTAATCTCCAGATATCTCCCTTGACCAGTAGAGCAGCTACTAGACTAATCAAAACTTTGCCTCTCCCAATCTCCACGTCCCCTTTTTCTTTCAGGGGAAAACGAGGTTCCTTCAGAGGATGCCCTGATCCTCCATCTCCAGCTGGCCAAGGGGCAGGAGAAGCTGGTGGAGGTCATGCGTACCCAGCAGATAGTCATCCGCGACCTGCAGCAGAAGCTGGCCGACCAACAGGAGGCGCTGCTGGCCCAACAGCGGGAGATCCTGGAACAGCAGCTCCGCATGTACGAGCAGATGGACGTGGTGAAGGCCCAGTACGGCGTCCTCTCCGACACCATCAAGCAGGTGTCCTTCCAGGGCCTGCAGGGGGAGATGCAGAGCTACTTCGAAAGACACTTGGCGGGTCTCCAGAGTCAAGCACGCAGTCACCTGCAGAAGTCCTACGCCGTCCACAAAATGGACATGGACGCGAAGGTGATGGATGTAGTCGGGGAGGCCCATTTTCCTCAGCCACTGCTGGGGTGTGCCTCTCCTTGCGAACCGGAGGAGTACTGTGACTTCCAGAGGGATCCGCCGCACTGTGAGAGTTGCACCATGTGCCCGCCTGGCTTCTTCCTGGTCTCTCAGTGCTCTCCTAACGCTGACAGATTGTGCCAGGTATCAGGCTGTTATACTATTTTATTGTCAACACTTTGTGTAAAAGAAAATGTTGTAGAGTTTTGTATAGATTGCTCAATCAGAAAATGACACTGCTGTATTTATGAATTGCAGGATAGAGATGAGTGTCTTGAATTGCCCACCATTTGCGGAGAGCGAGTGAAGTGTCTTAACACTCCAGGTGAGTTTCAGATATTACCCCTTTAAATTGATTGTTCACAACAGGTTATGACAGTCTACAGTTTATTATGACGGAGAACCTGATTAAAAAGTAATTGTAAATCGAAAATGCTATCATGATATTACCTTTTTATTCACCATCTTTGTGACAGTAACTATAATGCAACAACAACAAAAATAGGAGCGCTTCTTGTATTATCAATGGAAATCCAATCGTGAAATGAAATACATTTCTATACAGCTAACTGACCAAAGCACATTGTCTCCCTTTCTCTCTGGTTTTATGCTGGACAGGAGGGTTCAGGTGTTTGGGCATTTCCGAGAGGGAATCCGCTGCAGGCTTGTGTGGCCACGACTACTTCTATAACCAGGAACTCCAGGAGTGCCAGGCCTGCACCGACTGCGACGGAGAACCCGCCACCATAGCCTGCACAGCCAACAGTGACACCGTCTGCGGTCCCCTCCCAGAGAGCCGTCTCTCCCAGTCCTGGGCGGCTAACGTGGCCGCCCCCCCGGCCAGGGCTCCTGGTAGCCACATCTTCTCCGGCCTCCAACTTAACATCCGTAACAAGGAGGACAGCGACCTTCTGTCCAACCAGGCGGGACGGCTGACCTTCCGGCAGCATGGCCTGGTGTGGCTGGACCACAACTTTGCCCTGAAGCACAGCTGTAGGAACTTCCTCCAGGTGGGCATGCGGCTCAACGGCAGCCAGGAGGAAGAGGGCCGGGACCTCAGTAGCGTGCGCATTGAACAGCCAGACGGAAAGTACTTCCAGGGTGTCAGCGTCAGTGGCGGAGTGGAGGTTGAGCCTAATTCTACCCTGACTCTGTTGCTGAAGAGCCCCAACCAATACTGCAACCAGAGCAAGGACCTCCATTTGTATGATCTGAACGGACCGTCCTTCAGTCTGTTCTGGCTGTCCCACGACACCGGGGCCGTGGCCATGACGGCTCAGATGTCCATGTCGGCCCACTACCAGACCAACTACCGGCCCACCTTCCGCGTGACCACGGTCTCCGACCCCTACATGGTGGGCCTGACTCACGACAGCCGCGGGGTGCGCTTCACGGAGAGCGGCGTGGTGAAGTTTGTCCTCCAGCAGGCGCTGTACTCCATGGGCCACACCTGCGTCCGAGAGGGCTTCTCGCTGATCGCCTATGCCAGCCACAACGGGACCGGCAAGGAGGTGATGCGGGTGTTCAAGACGGGCGTCAACTACAGAGACACCTCCGTCACCCTCTCCGGGGCAGTGAAGGTGGACAGCGGAGACACCCTGAGCTTTGAGATCACCTCCCCCGCCCAGTGCAACATCCGCTACTTCGGGGACAGCACTGGAATCAGTATGTTGAGTCTGATCTGGATCCCCTCGGCTGTGTCTTCGGCCCTGACCGCTACCGTGTCCAAGACCGGCCTGCCCTCTGGAGCGGTCCGAAACAAACCCCTCCTGTTTCAGCAGATCAGCCCCGACTCGGACAAAGTCCATTTGGCTCGCTCTGGGGAACCAAACGGCCACAAGAACTTCATCTTCCACAAGGCAGGAACGGCAAACATTGCCCTCAACCTGAAACTGATCCACTCCTGCAACGTGGTGAAACTCACCGTGCACCGGGTGGGAGGGGCATCCAGCGGTGGGCGGGCAGGTGCCGCGGGTCCTGTAGCGCAGCAGGTGTCTGGGTATATGCCCGAGGGAACTGAGTGGGCCAGTGTGGGGCTGAGGGCCTCTCTTGAGGTTTATAATGGCACATCTATCTACGTTACCCTGGACTGTGTTCGTGGAAGGGTCAACCAGATTACACAGGAGGGAGGCACTAATATTTCTATCCTCTGGGTAGCATTGTGATCCAACCAATGATGGTGCTTTTGTCGTGATACGTGGGGAGGGGGGGGGGACTATGGTTTTGCACAATATTGAATTGCAGAGCAGATTGTAGAATTGACCAAACTGACGTAGGCTTTTTGGGCTCAGAGAAAATGTCTTATTTGTCTATTACAAATATTTTATCATATTAATGCAATATTATCTTTTGATCACATGCATAGACCTTTTATTTTTTAATTGTAATCTACCTTTTTAGGTATGTTTTACATACTGTAAGTACTGCTTTTGCTTTAAGACAGTACTTCGGCTGGTTGAACAGTGACCAATTCCTCATTGAGTGTGTGTGTGTGTGTGTGTGTGTGTGTGTGTGCGTGCGTGCGTGCGTGCGCATATTTGTACACACGGTGTACAAATTATGTGTGTTTGTTTGTTTGCATGCATGTGATATGCATACACAACAGTTTTTGCATGTGTGTGTGTGTGTGTGTGAATGGTCTCATACTGTATCTATATTCATTCCTGCACATACTACATACATGTATATCGGACCCAGTGCACATGTAAGTAGGCATATGTGCTTTATTTTTCATAAAAAGAGCAATATACTACTATTGTAATGTTGTGAACGTTCACATGAGCAGGTATTTTGTTTGATATTCCTGATGATAACTTATTCGTTTTGTTTTTTTTATATCATAGAACTTTCATTATACCATACAATCATATCACTCCCTAAATCTTTGCATGGACAAAAATACGGTAAATGTGTGAAGTACAAGTTAAGTATTTGGTCAGGCACAAGTGAGTGTAGCACTGAGTGGGCAATGTTAATATTTAGATATATTTAGTGATAATCTCTCATGTGTTTATTCATACAGCCGTTGGTTTAACATCATATTAATTTGTACAAACGTTGTTTTTCTTCCGTCTCGATGCTGTCACCCTGGGGGAAGAGGCTGCCCATGCGTAGCGTTCTTAATTGCCTCTGTGTGTGTTCTGTCGTCCACACAATTAGACATAATGAAGTGTTTCAAAGAGTTGGCAGCGAAGCAGCCACTGAAATGAGTGTGCTTTATTTTCACTTCATCATGCTCGCTACATTTGTGTGTGTGTGTGTGAGATTTTCCTTCCACAAATACAGTCGAACTTCATGGTGTATTCCTTTTTAACGCCAAATAAAATGTACATGTATTTTTTTCCCGGAGTAGAATCCCACTCTGATGCATGTACAAAGCTATGACTACAGTACGTTTTCTTTTAGGCAGATCATTGCATGTTTCCCAGTCGACCAAACATAAGCAGTTATTGGCCCTATAGGTCATAGATGAAACATGTGTGATGATCGCAGGATGTTACTAACAGACTCTCCTACAACATGTGCAAGTAAAGCATTGCTATAAGATTCCAGTGAGGTCATCATGTGACTTTCCTATGTCACCATTATCTTCATCGTCAAATAGACCTGTTTACTGTATACGTCAGACTCAGTGTGCACGTGCATCACCGGGGCAGAAAGGAACGTAATCCTGGTCAGAACAACGGAGCAGACTACAATATATTAGCATTTGTTAGCCATGCTAGCGATCTAAATAATCAATCCATGCCAAAGCTAGATATGTAAAAGGTGAAAGACTCACACTCACAGCTATGCTGATTTGGCTATTTGACATCCAGACGTTTTCGTTTGAAACTACTTTTAGTCAGGGGAGTGTCATGGTTTCTCCATAGAGCCCCGTCATACTTTTTTAGCGCACCAGCTCGCGCAGGTCCGGGGCAACTAAGTCACGTGACTCAGTTGGTATTGCTGATTGGCTCGAACACGGTATGTTTGTAAACAGCAAACAGGTCTATAGGCTACACCCTGATGCGCCAGATGGTGAATCCAGCTGCATTGCAACATGTGCCACAGTGGGCTTAGAAAGAGACACAGTACATTTAATTTACATTGGATATTTATTTATTTACATGTATTTACAAGTGTGTACTTACAAACAAAGGCAATACAAACAACAAAAGAAATGAAAAATAGAAAAAGAATAACTAGTGACGAGTGTAATGACAGTCAAACGAGGGGAAAGTTGAACATTCAGACATTACTCATTCCATCAACTCAAAAACATACTGAACCCATTTGAAAGCAACATTTGGTGCCAAAATAGCTGATGTAACATAACACCTGGGAAATCACATACAGTGTTTTTTGTCTCAATTGCTCGAGTTCAAATCCTTCGTCTATTACCTTCAGGTAAAGCTATTATTTGGGTCCAAACATAACTAATAGTCCCTGAATCAGAGAGAGAGAAATACTGATTGTGAGAAATAATCAAATGTTTCTGTCTGCAGACGGAATTGAAAACAGGTGTTTCCACTGTGGACCCAGATGTCTTGTAGATCAAATGAGAATGAGAGCCACAGTACATGAGGGGAAATATCAAAGGCATGAGAGACACAGAGGGAGGGATCTGTGTGCGTGTGCATGCGTGTCGGTCCGCGTGTGTGTGTGTGTTCATCTTACAACAACTTAACATAATGTCCCTAAGTGTTTTGGCGCTGATTGGATGTGACGGTCGACATTAATTAATCAACAAACAGCTCAACAACGTTATGACATCGACGGAACACAAAGGTGCCTCTCAATTTGATGCTCTGTTTACTCGCGCGCCAGTTACTTAGCAGTCGGACCCGGCAGGTCAAATAGAGAGACATCTTTCACCACCGCAACACATGTTGTGAGTTTTATTTGCTTTCTCAAGAATTCCGTCTCCTCGCGTCTGCTTGGATCTACGGCACAAGCGTTCGCTCACAAACAGCCAAAACGTCTGAGGTCGAGTTACGCGTAAAGGCCCAGTCGGTGATCCAAGCGTAAACAAAATGGCTACACCAGCTACCACTGAAAGTAAGTTTAAAAGAAATCTCAATAAGAATGGAGACACATCGTCATTCTCTGGTTGATTGATTGAGCTCTTGATACAAGGACTAACATTAGATGAGTGGTTCTCAATATTTTTTGTGCCAAGGACCCCCCATATCCATACACAACATTAGGCCGTGGACCCCCACTGCCACTGGATAAGATTTAATTGCAGTCTCCTCCATCTCAGAAGAGTTTTGTTGTAAGATATGATTATGTCCTGAATTCTATAATTGTCTACTATTGAGGAGATAACAGTGATAAATTGAAACCTATGATAGTTGCTCTTGATGACCCCTACTCCCATTAAGCTCACTTCTATGGGGAACCCCGTCAAGGACCATTGAGGGTCCCCAGACCCCAGGTTGAGAATCACTGCACTAAACAACATGTTCAATACAAGTGTTTAAATTGTGTTTGCAGTATGTTGGGGCTGTTGTTTATGTTTGTGATGTTTGTAAACATTGGAGCAAATAAGACCTACCTTCTGATTTTACAACGGGTTAAGAAAGTTACAAATAACAATTTTCCCAACTACAAATCAAACTCTTCAATAATGTGTGTGAACTGTGAATATACCCTGGTAAAGAAAATGGATTGGGGCTTTAAGGGAATAATGTGATGTGTCATAAGTAATTCATGACCACTGGATCCATGGTATTAGGCTAGATATGTCAGTTAACAGTAATTGATGGTTTATGGAGTCTCCTCCTGAACCCAGACATGAGCCCCTCTCTGCTCCAATGTTGACTTAAAAAGGACAAAGACAGAGTAACGCATAGTTTTAATCAGAAGCGGATGTTACTAAGACATTCCGTCCAGGGGGAACGGTTAAACCCATGTCTTTAGCTTTTATGCCACAAGCCACGATATACTGGAGTCTGGAGACCACCGACAATAGTTACTGATCTCATGAAATATCTTCCCTCCATTTTACCTCCTTTGTCAGTCTGCAGCCCATTACTCATGTATTTATCACGATGTGCCAAAACAATTCACAAGAGTAATTTCCTTAAGTTTTTTGTCTAAAGAAATGCATTGGTTTCTCTTCCTGGAAAAAATGCCTATACTTTGTGATAGCATCACTCTCTGAACCTGAGGGAAAACGACATCCAATGCAATTTGATTTTGAGTAACCGCCCCTCCCCCTTCTTTATAAAGATTGCAAGATGCATGGGAGGCTCACACTACCCCCGCTACTTCCTGTCTCTGCTGTGCAGGCGTCCCCCAACCGACCTGTAGGAGTCGCTGTCCACAACGTCCAATCCCCACCCATCGACTTCCACCGGCTACCTCTGCCAATTGAGATAGTATGATGACTGGCCCAAGCCGGAGGCAATGCTGACACCGGGATTCGAGACCGGAGTCTCTTGCATTGGTGACGAGCGCAATCTCCACTGCGCCACCCAGCCGCCCATTTTCCATGGATCTTTAGACTGCTCTACCGTCATAGAATTTGGATCCCCTGACTTCATATCAGTGGCTCAGGAGGTAGAGCAGTTTTGTCAGGTAATTGGGAGGTTCCCGGTTCGATTCCAGATTTTTTATTTTATTTTATTTATTGTACCTTTATTTAACCAGGCAAATCAATTAAGAACAAATTCTTATTTACAATGATGGCCTGGCAAGAGACAACGCCTCTTGAAGGGAGGGGGGAGCTGAAAGATTATTCAGGATTAAGCATTTCCGACATACAATATATGTTATTACAATATAATATATATATATATATATATATACAACAAGCAATAGCAGTGAGAGGGGCACCATGACAGACAGGGGGTTGGGGATGTTACTGGGTTGAGAAACAGTTGCAGGAATGTTCATCAGAGAGTGCTTGAATGCTGACTTAGGCATAAAGGTGACCAGTTTGAGAGATTTCTGTAGGTTGTTCCAGTCACTGGCAGCAGCAGCCCTGAATGAAGTTTGACCAAGTGCAGTGTATGTTTTCGGAATCTTTAGAAGAATGTGTTGAGCAGAACGAGTGTTGTAAGTGGCAGATGTAGTTTGCAACAGGTAACATAGGTAAGGGGGGGGACAACCCAAGGAGGGCAAACCCAATCCTCCTGGGCAGCGTGTCCTTGAGCAAGACACTTAACCCCTAATTAGAGGATATCGTCCTCTACAATGAATAGGAGGCGATGTCATCACTGAAAACCCAACACACGTCATTCACGTCATTAGTGAAGAAGACTGACCTGTGCAATAACAATCAACTGTGTCTCACTCTCATTCATTTTCGTATATAGTCCCAGGTCTGCCTATTCTCCCAGAGCTGGTGACGGAAGTAGCCAGGGAGTTTCACGTCTCGGTTCAAACCCCGTCTCTGTGGGAACGTTCAGTGATGACGACATGCCAAACTTCAGTCAGCAGTGGGGCCTGGGTCTGTTGGACGTTGGTGACGTAGTGAGTATTTGTTTCAGTCTAGCAGTGTAGATGTTGAGGTGGTATTTGTTTCAGTCTAGCAGTGTAGATGTTGAGGTGGTATTTGTTTCAGTCTAGCAGTGTAGATGTTGAGGTGGTATTTGTTTCAGTCTAGCAGTGTAGATGTTGAGGTGGTATTTGTTTCAGTCTAGCAGTGTAGATGTTGAGGTGGTATTTGTTTCAGTCTAGCAGTGTAGATGTTGAGGTAGTATTTGTTTCAGTCTAGCAGTGTAGATGTTGAGGTAGTATTTGTTTCAGTCTAGCAGTGTAGATGTTGAGGTAGTATTTGTTTCAGTCTAGCAGTGTAGATGTTGAGGTAGTATTTGTTTCAGTCTAGCAGTGTAGATGTTGAGGTAGTATTTGTTTCAGTCTAGCAGTGTAGATGTTGAGGTGGTATTTGTTTCAGTCTAACAGTGTAGATGTTGAGGTAGTATTTGTTTCAGTCTAGCAGTGTAGATTTTGAGGTAGTATTTGCTCGGCAGCGAGGTTGTAGATCACCAGTGGTGCCGCGCTGGTGGGTTTGCTGAATGTGGGTTTGGGGGAGGAAATGGGGGTTCTGCAAAGGTTCTTGAAGTGATCCTAACGCCACAGAACACCTGCGATGGAATACCCACACTATGCACTGCCCCACCCGTACCACTAGCTCTATTGACGAGCTTTGTATGCATTACATATATCATATATATACAAAGCTCCATAACGAACGAGCACGGATCCTGAGGGTTAAGTCAATAACTTGCATTGTTTTTGAAGGGATCAACAGAAAGCTCAAAGAGTCTCGACAAAGATTGGTGGGATGAAAACACAAGCCACTGCTGAAATATAGTATACAATTACCCTTTTCTCTCCAAAGTCTACGAAGATGGAAAAAATGCATTCACATTCAACAGTGTGACACAAACCAAGGAGGGTAAAATCCAGGAGAAGTCACAGTGACATATTATTGTGTCATAACATTGTACGTTCACAGTTACAATTTGGCCGTATTTCCATTCAATTCGGTCCCCAGACACTCCGCCAGCGCAATATGAGCGAGCATGCACCACGCCTCCATCTCCCATGGGAAGGCCAGCTGGTGACATCTCCTCCATATTACCCTCCTCTCCATTTTCCCCACTCATACTAATACATTTCCACTATGTAAGCAACAGTGGTACTCTGTGTGCCACAAAATATCCAAATAATAGGCATAAAACAGAATAGAATTTGTACCTACTGTAGTGGCCGCTTGTCATTCCCTAAATGTATTGACAAGCGTCACGGTGCACCTACTTTGATGTTTCTTACTCTGTGTAATAAAAGGTTGTGGAGTTTGACACAGTTTGAATGTCCAGGCTGCAGCTGATGTAGTTTGCAGGGTTTATTGTCCAAAACGAAAGATGATGATTAAACAGAACAGTTGTTCAGTTTGTTGAAACAGTTAAACAGTAAAACAGGTAGATCAGGTAGGAAAATGTGTCTCCTAGCAGGTGCATGACGTTGCTCTGATTGATTACAGAGCCTCTTATAATGAGAGGTGGTGTGCCCCTAGTGTTCGAAACATAAATAACACCATTACCATAAATATTCAATATCCAACATGTCGGTTTTGGCTTCTACACCAACTATTTGGCCTACTATGACAAAGTGAAATGCAAAAGAGTGCATTATTCATCGGGTACATTTCCCTACTGCTCTTAATAGCTTTGACATTTTCTGCTCACAGTTGAGTGACCAGAGGCGTAATTCGATGCTATGCTAATTTACGCTCGCGATAGTGTGAAGTACTTTACACTGTTGTCTTTTTGGAAGGTCACAGGGGGACGAAGGTCACAGGAGAACGTCACTCTGCACTCAACTCTCAGTTTCCAGTGGCGCAGTCAGACCATAGTTTTACACACTCGTTTTATTACTTTGATGACTGTTCTGCTTTATAGATGGTTTCAGTGGAATGTTTGATCATAGGAAGCAATGTGGCTTACTGTCCTGTTGCAGTGTTTGCTAACATCAACAACAACAGAAAATCTGATGAAGTCCATTTAGAATGTTATGTTGGATTAAGATAAAATAAGATATTCCTGGGCGCCCCAGTGGCAAACCACATAGCGCGCTCAGCCGCGACACGGGCGACCCGGGTTCGACTCCCGAACCCGTCGTTATTTGCCGAATGTCTTCCCCCCACTCTGTCTCCCATTCCTCCTCGGTCTCTCTCTACTGGACTGCCCAGTAGCAATAAAGTGATAAAACGCACAAAAAAAAATCTTAAAAAAATAAAATAAGATATTCCTTTATTGATCCCCTTGGGGAAATTTTGGCATCATAGCAGCATGGGGGAGGGGAGGTACAGGTATGGGCAGGGTAATAGAAGAAAGACATAAATATAGGCAATAAAATATGAATATGAGAAAATAAACAGTGTAAACAATATAATTAACTGAATATAAAAAGATGAGAAAAGTAAACAGTATACACAAGGTATGAGGTATGCAAATGAGGGTCTGTACCCTAACTGGCATAATATACGTCATACGTTATAGTCCGTGCAGGTTTTGGTGGTTAAGAGTCAGATACACTTAGTGGTCAGACATTCCTAATAGTTCCCGAGTTCTGCAGCCGTTAGTTCTCCAGTTGCTGGCGGCAGTCCATGCCCACAGTTGTGGAGCCTGAGGCACGAAGGACTGGCCGAGGCGGTTGGTGGAGTGTCGGCTGGGTTTTGAGTCTCTGGCTGAACGTGCTCCTCATCTTGGCTAGCTCCTCATCTGGGGGGGGGGGTTCTCCAGGATGGAGCCCAGCTTCCTTCTCATCATCCTCTCTGCCACCACCTCTAGTTTGACCAGATCGACTCCCACCATAGAGCTATAGCCTTCCTCACCAGCTTGTTCAGTTTGTCCCTTGAGTTGATGTAGCCCTCCTCCCCCCCACAGCATACAACCTCAAAAAAGATGACGCTGGCTATTACATATTGGTAAAATTACTGCAGCAGTCACAGCACACATTGAAGGACCTGAGTCTCCTCAGGAAGAACAGCCTGCTCTTTCCCTACCTGTCAAGTCAAGTCAAGTCAAGAGTTTTATTTGTCACGGCATACAAGTATACAATGAAATGCGGGTGGTCTTGCCCGCAACGATGTGCAATACAGTGGTACAATAGAATCCAATAAAAACAACATTGTGCAATAACAGGTAACAGGTAACATGGTGTGACATCTCGGTATCTGTACATAGTTATTTACAGAGCATATAGGACATGCTAGGTAGCTTTGGTAGTGCAATATACTGTTAATGTTGCTATACTAATTTAAAGTGGCCTTTCCTTTTGGCAATAAGTGTGTGTGAGTGCGGCATGAGTGTGTGCCCGCTCATGTTAAAGTGTTAAAGTGGCTGCTAGTGCACAGCGTGCGTGTCGTGTGTGTGCTCATGTGTGCTTGTGTGTGGATAGTTCAGTGTTCTGTGGCACTCAATGTTCATTGTTCAAGGCTCTGATGGCCTGGGGGAAGAAGCTGAGCCTAAGCCTCTGTCCTAGTAGCTGGGGTTCGCAGGCGTCTGCCTGACCTCAGCAGCTGGAACAGGCTGTTATTGGGGTGGTGGGGGTCTTTCATTATTCTGCAGGCTCTGGATTTGCACCTCTTGTTGTATAGAACCTGCAGGGGAGGTAGTGCAATACCCGTGGTATGCTCGGCTGAGCGCACCACTCTCTGTAGGGCCTTCTTGTCCTGTGCCGTGCTGTTTCCATACCAGGCAGTGATGTTTCCGGTCAAGATGCTCTCTACAGCTCCTGAGTAGAAGGACTGGAGTATCTTCCCCGATACTCTGAACTTCCTTAACTGTAGAGGGCCTCTGTGTTGTCTGACCAGTCTAATTCCAATCAGGTGTACTCCAAGGAACTTCTATGTCTCCACCATCTCCACCTCCTCCCCTTGGATGGTGATGGGAACTGGGGGGGGGGGGGGGTCTTCTTGCCTCTCCGGTAGTCCACCACCAGCTCCTTGGTCTTGCTGATGTTGAGTTGGAGGTGGTTGCTGTCGCTCCGCCCTACAAAGCTCTCCACCAGGGCTCTGTACTCGTCGTCGTCTGTGACGTAGCTTACAATGGAGGAGTCATCTGAGAACTTCACTAGGTGGCACCCACTCACGTACTGTGGTCTGTTGGTGAGATAGTCCATGATCCAGGCCACCAGGCCATGCTCCAGCCACATCGCCGTGAGCTTCTCCGCTAGCCAGTTGCCACAAAGGCTGGATGGTGTTGAAGGTGCTGGAGAAATCAAAGAACATGATTCTCACTGAGCTGCACAGCCTCTCCAGGTGCATGTAGGCTCTGTGGAGCATGTAGATGATGGCATCCTCCACCCTGATGTTTGCCTGGTACGGGAACAGCAGGGGGTCGAGGGAGTCTCAGTCACACACCAGGGGCTTGAGGTGTTGCAGCACTTCATGATGTGTCTTGACGTGTTTTTGCCTCACCTATACTGTAACTAATGGTTCACTTATTTCAATAGAAAGGCCAAACAAACAGTGTGAGTGTGTGCGTGCGTGCGTGTGTGAGCGTTTGTGTGTATGTGCACGTGTGTTTGAACCCATGGAATTAAATAGAGATGGTTTAATGAGTTCTTGGTCACTGTTTGCTTAGTTTCTGTTATCTGGCATATCAACCCCCCCTCCTCCTCCCTTTCTCAGGCCTTCACTCATCCATCCATCTATCCATCCATCTATCCATCCATCTATCCATCCATCTATCCATCTATCCATCTATCCATCTATCCATCCATCTATCCATTCATCTGTGCAGGTCTTATTCACTCTCTCTCTGTCTGTATGCTCATTAGAAAGGTTAGTGATGCATGTTAGAATGGGCTGGCAGGTCACTGGCCACAAACAACAGGCCCAGATTCATTTTTAATAGCCTGTGAAGAGTCTTTCAAACTGCAAAAAAAGTTGAACATCCAACTCTCTACCCCAGTAGGGTGGTGGTTAATGGTAAGGGCGGGGGGCATATTCCTTTCATGAGTGCTTTGGGTACAGATAAAACCTATTTTTAGGACTGGGTGAACATAATCACATTAGACATGCAATATCTTAGATTTCTAGCTTTGGCAAGGGTCCTGCATAGTTCCCCCCCGCTGTCTGGCAAATGCCTTGATCACCAGGAATGCACCATTTAACTTTTCTGTTCTCGATGTGACCTAAACCGTTCCTGCACCGAGGGAGAACGGGGGGGGGGGGGTCTCCATGAGTGAGTAGTAGAGGAAGCTGTCTTCTGTGTCTGTTTAAAAACATGTAGGGCCTATGAGGGAGTGAGTCTCGTCTTTATGAAGAAGTCGTTTATTAAGTGCTGACGGTGACTAATAGTCTGGCTGGATGAGAGCAAGTCCCTCTGGTGTATATTTAAATGGGGGAGAGAGAGAGAGAGAGAGAGAGAGAGAGAGAGAGAGAGAGAGAGAGAGAGAGAGAGAGAGAGAGAGAGAGAGAGAGAGAGAGACGCACTCTCCTCTCGCTCACGTCAACTCCCCGGTGGTCCGTGAGGTTAATTGCTTTCTCCGACGGGGCGTTTACAGATTAACTATCTCCCTGAATGCATCCATACAAAATGACTCTGCACAAACCGTGTCGTGTTGAGACGTGAGTGTGTCTGTGTGTGTGTGTGTGTGTGTGTGTGTGTGTGTGTGTGTTATACAATCGCAAAAGAACATCATATATGCATAGTTTGGCAGCATGCGTGATGAGGTCAGAAAAAGCGAATGGCTGTTACCAACTTTGGTGAATAAAGTGGGCTCTGCAGCTACAGGGAAATAATGATGTGACGTTTGCGATATTCTCGAAGACACTCTGACGTCACGAGACCGCCGCCATCTTGGTATGAGGGAAAACAAACGGATTTCGACGATGAAAATGTATGCGTTGAGCTCCGTTTTTATTACATGTTTGATCACATTCTTGTTTATTTCATAACATTTTCATACGATTTGTTTTGAAAATATTGAGGCCAACATGGCATTTCACTATTTCGAACGCCTTTCTGGTGATTCTAAGGCGAGATGTGAGTCAAAGAAGCTCGCCCTGATTGACTTTACATCATGTCCACACAAGACACCTGCAGACATGGCCATCTCTCGATTACCCAAATTGAAGCTGCTGTGTTAAGTTTGGTACTAATAACAAACACAGAAATCCAAATCGCAAGTTTTATATAATACCAGCTGAGGCATCACGTTCGGCTAACTCCCTCTGGTGTGGTGGTCGTGGTAGCTACATGCTAAGCTAACGTTAATTACATCATATCGAACCGATAGGAGCTTATCTTATCTAATCTTACGTGGTGGTACCACGTGTGCCACTACCCGATCAAACATCCATGTACGATTGGATAAGATAAGCTCCTATCGGTTCGATATGATATAATTAACGTTAGCTTAGCATGTAGCTATTTGTCAGGGTTAACGTAGCTAACGTTAGCTGCCAGTCACTTTTTCCTCCATGATGGTATAAAACTTGCGATTTGGATTTCTGTTTTTGTTATTAGTACAAAACGTAACACAGCAGCTCTTTGGCATTGTGATGCACTGAAGAAAATTACCCTCAATTGTGTTTAATTTGCCGCTTTTCCGATCCATTTCTGCACTAAATGAAGCGTTTACATTAAATACATTAGACATACATTAACAATAGAATGATTGAGGAAAGCACATCAGTAGAACACAATCAGGACCCTGGGGAAAAGCACTGTGGAGGAGATGTCTTCAGTTTTGATTTAAAAACAGTAATGGAGTCCGAGGCCATAATTGTTTCTGGGAGCTGATTCCACAGTCCTGGGCCCAGTGCTGAAAAGACACGTTCCCCCATAGTGTTCAGCTTAGTCCGGGGAGCGGTGAGGAGGTCTGAGCAGCAGGACCTGAGTGTCTGGGGAGCGGTGAGGAGGTCTGAGCAGCAGGACCTGAGTATCTGGGGAGCGGTGAGGAGGTCTGAGCAGCAGGACCTGAGTGTCTGGGGAGCGGTGAGGAGGTCTGAGCAGCAGGACCTGAGTGTCCGGGGAGCGGTGAGGAGGTCTGAGCAGCAGGACCTGAGTGTCCGGGGAGCGGTGAGGAGGTCTGAGCAGCAGGACCTGAGTGTCCGGGGAGCGGTGAGGAGGTCTGAGCAGCAGGACCTGAGTGTCTGGGGAGCGGTGAGGAGGTCTGAGCAGCAGGACCTGAGTGTCCTGGATGAGGTTTGGGGGGTGAGAAGCTCCTGAAGGCAGGTTGGACCGGTGCCATTTATGGCCTTAAATACCAACAGAGTGTCTATGGGACAATTGCACACATTCATTTAGTTTAAGATATGATCATTATACCTTTATTGATCCCCTTGGGGGAGATTCAGGTGGCATAGTAGCACATGGGAGGGGTACAGGTAGTATAGCTATAGGGTAATAGGAAGACAAAAGATATATAAGTAATAAAACAATTAATATGAATATGAAATATTAATAAAAGTACATCGTAGACAAAAGGGACATCGGTCATAGTAGTTATTAAGAGTAAATGAGTTTGCATATGGCCACCATTGATGTCATCATCCTTGTGTTGTGTCAATTACAGCTCAATGAAATTATGTACCGTACTTTTCGGACTATAAGCCGCGGCTTTTCCCCCCATTTTTCGACCCTGCGGCTTATATAACGGTGCGGCTAATCTATGGATTTTTACAGCTAACTGGGCGCACTCCCTCAGCTCTGTGACCGTCAGATCAGACTCCTAAATCTGCTGCAGCAGTGCACGTCAACCACGTCAACCACGTCAACAAGCAAGAGTCTAGTGTATGAGCAGCTCAGGGCTCCTCTTTCAACATGCTGCCTACCTACTGTACCCGGCGCTGCTAACTGGCTAACGCTACTGTACCCGGCGCTGCTAACTGGCTAACGTTATGAGAGCTAACGTTGCTACCTACTGTACCCGGCGCTGCTAACTGGCTAACGTTATGAGAGCTAACGTTGCTACCTACTGTACCCGGCGCTGCTAACTGGCTAACGTTATGAGAGCTAACGTTGCTACCTACTGTACCCGGCACTGTTAACTGGCTAACGTTATGAGAGCTAACGTTGCTACCTACTGTACCCAGAGCTGCAAACTGGGAGCTGCTAACTGGCTAACGTTATGAGAGCTAACGTTGCTACCTACTGTACCCGGCGCTGCTAACTGGCTAACGTTATGAGAGCTAACGTTGCTACCTACTGTACCCGGCGCTGCTAACTGGCTAACGTTATGAGAGCTAACGTTGCTACCTACTGTACCCGGAGCTGCTAACTGGCTAACGTTGCTACCTACTGTACCCGGCGCTGCTAACTGGCTATCGTTCCTGTTTAAACAAAAATGTTAATAAATGGGAGCTTCCTCAAACAGCCATCTCTTTCCCGACAATCCACTCTGTGCACGAACCCTTACATATGGTAATTAAACATTAAAACACCTGCGGCTTATAGTCCAGTGCGGCTTATATATGTACACATCATTCAATTTAGCTGCTGTGGCTTATATTCAGGTGCGGCTTATAGTGCGAAAAGTACTGTAGATGAAAAAATAGCAATACCTTATAGGGACTGCTACCTTATCATTTCATTGAGCCATAATTGACGCAACACAAGTACCCAATGTCCCAGATGACATCACCGGTGGTCATATTCAAACTCATTTACTCTTAATAACTGTGTTTAAAGTTTTTGGATGTGTGTGAGATTGTGTGCAAAATAAATCAGCATTGTTTTTTGGTGAAATGCCGCTATAATGAGTCCTATATACAATATCATTCTGAAGCTCATACATGATCTACATTTCTACAATATAAAGGTAGAGAAATGAGAAGCACACGTTATGGTCAGTAACACTTACACTTCATGATTCAAGATTGTTTATTGTCATATGCACAGTTAAACAGACAGTTTGCCATACAATGAAAATCTTACTTTGCTAGTCCGCCCTTCACACAAAATCACACAATACTTATCTTAAACATATTTAAATACAAGCGAGTGCTAGAAAATAAGGTAAAAATAGATAAATCATAATATATACAAGGCACAGTGAGTAACATTGCACGTTCTAGTGCTGTCAATAGATTAAAAAAAATTAACTAATTAATCTCACAATTTTCTGTACTTAATCTAGATTAATCTAGATAAAAAATCGAATTTTTCGATTTAAGACCGAAGCTTGTAACAGATATTTACTTGAGTAAAATCATGGAATTAATGTAAAATCAACACAAAGAAAGTATATTTAGATTCAAAGACTATTTTAATAGCTTTCTTTGAATACAGTTTTTCTCTGTGAAATACAAATGTTCAACAAAACCATCAACATTGACTCAGCTAGACCGCTTATATTATATTGAAAATTCTTCACTCCATAGATTAATCTAGATAAAAAATGTTAACGCTTTAAAGAATTTAAATTAATCTCCAGAGTTAAAGCATTAATTTTGACAGCCCTAGTATTTACATATACATGGAGGTGACAGTGGGTTAACACTTACCCCAGCCATCTCAAGAAACTTTAAAGTTTGCAAAATAAAATGCTACGAGTAAGTGTCATGGTCCGGGTTTAATACACCCACACGTTCTCTATTCCATCGCTTTGGTCTCCTGAGGCTTGCTGATTTTAATGTTCACCAAAATGCTTCAATGATGTATCAAGTTGTGTATAACATGAATCACAGACTGTCTGAGCTTGTCCCAGTCTGCCGTCCACTACACATCCATAACACAAGAAATAGGCATCTTATCTTTGGTAAGAGGAGGAAGCTCAAATGTGCCAGCCTAAGTATAGCATGCAGGGGCCCGCAGATCTGGAACGAGCTCGACGAGAGTCTGAAAAAAAATCCATCTCCATCTTCAAAAAATCACTGAAAGAGAAATTGCTCAAATCATATCTCTAATTAGTAACCAAACTTGGGAATATTATTTGTCTGTATTTATGTATGTATGTTGTATGTGTATGTATGTAAGTAGGTAGGTGTGTAAGCCTATGCATGTTGTATGTTTTGTTTGCCTCTGTTTGTGATCAGGCTCCCTCCAAAAGCTTTAAATAGCTTCTTGGGAGACCTGGCACACTTTTGATGATGATGTTCTCACCATGATGATATGTATTGTATAGTGTGTGTGTGTGTGTGTGTGTGTGTGTGTGAATAAATTCAAATTCAAATATGGAAGAGAAAAGGACACAACAGGAGGATAACAGATTTTCCCTTTTCGTGGCGGCTGCTGACACCCATCTGCCCTCTCGCGCCTCAGCTGACCAGGCCTGCCGAGGTGTCAGAAGACGGAGTGGCGGGGCGAAACCCAAGAAGAAGCAGTGACCTTTTAGCTCCTGGTCTGACATCAGGGCGCGGAGCGGTAGAGTTCAGGAAGTTGCCTTATAGCTCTCAGAAAACTAGCGTCCCCAACATGCAAACATCTGCTTCGGCTTAGTTGCCCCACTCACGGGGACGGGGTGAGCAGAGGTAGCAGAACTGGGTTAAAAGCGCAAACCATGTACACACATGCACACACGCATTCTGTTTTGAGGAAAATATGTTAATCGTTAATGGGGGGGGGGGGGGGTCTCCCTGGCCATACCATACGTAAAGGCTCTAACACGCCGCAAGCCAACCATACCCGTTTTACCATCTGTTGTATTTCCTTGTAAATCACTGGCATATCAACAAAAGAGCAACTGTGTAACCTTAAACCTCATGGCGTGTTCGCTACATGCCTGCCGCCTTTGAAGCGAGCGTTTGGATTGGCAGGCGTTTTTCTCCCCTTTGTTTAATCACACGTAGGATTACAGTGTTGGCCTTTTGGGGGGGGGGGGGGTGATGTGTGCCACATGGTCAGGGTTATTTTCAGATGCTGAACAGATCGACCGGTCTGTTGATTAAGTGTTCGTCACGTGAGAAGATCTCTGCGGCGATGAAAGGTGTCGGACTTCGGTGGACGGGGATGGATATCCATTGAGGTGGGGGTGAGGTGGGGGTGTGTGGGGTGGGGGGGGGTAGACTGTAATGCACCATGACACCACGGCCGTCTCATAACAGCCGTCAGACAGGGGAGTACAAGGGTCCAACGCAGAGGAGAAACATTAGCCCACATAACCTAACCTGATTGACCTGGTCTCGAACCCCCGCCCACTTTTCTTGATCCTCCAATCACAATTGTTGCTTCCCTCAGGCAAACAAAAGTTGAAGCTCATGCATATCTACAGTATAAACATAGGAAATGAAACATTATGGAAAAGAAAAGCGGAACAAGAGGATAATTGATTTTCCATTTTCGTGAAAAAGTTTATCAGAGGAAAGCAACAGTTGTGATTGGAAGATCAAGAAAAGAGGGTGGGGCTTGAGATCTTTTTACACATAATGTTGCAAACATATCCTGAAACTGTCTTATTGAACTTGAGTGCAGGTGTATTTAAGGTGCAATGCCCCTTTAGTGGTGAGACAGTATTTAAGGAAGTGAGTGGAGAAAAATGCCAAATGAGAGTTTCTCATCATCATCATCATCATCATCATCATCATCATCATCATCATCATCATGAGTGTACATTGTTTTGTATGCTTGACCACATGATTTGGCATTAGCTGCTTTGTGGGAATGGGTATAATGAGTAACTTCACTCAGCCATTAAGTCAAATTCTTAAAGGGGAACACCACCCAAATGAAGAAGTCCAATATGTTCTTTCCGTGGCCCAGGAAAGTTCAATCAATATCTGTGAACATGAGCTACTCTCTCATATAAGCCAGAAACCAAAGAAGTAAGACTCAAACTTGTGATGTGCATCATGATGTGAAATCTGGAGCGGCTCCATAGACAATGAATGGAAGAGTGATTTTATGGACCCACAGAACACAGATCATTCCCCAGGGTGCTCTTAGTGTCTCTGGAGCAGCTCCAGACTTTGCACTTGACGACATGACAACGAGTTTGTGTTTCGGCAGTCTAGTTTTTGGAACGAGGGAGAGAGTTCTTTGTTTTCACTAATATTTGACTCATACTGTCTCAGACCATAGAAATAACATGGATGAATTCTTAAATTGGCCGCAGTCCCTTCTTGATGTGTAACCAATCCATCTCATTTCACTGCCTCACTTCAGAGCCAACTGATAATGTGTTCCCCAAATGTTCAGTAAGAAACTCTCCCTTTGAGGAAGGCTCACACCAGGCCGCTCGACACATAGTTTCTTGTCAGGAGATGGTGCAGATGACAGCTTCCTGTCTCTGTGACTCTTGATTCATTAAAAGGAGAAAGAAGAGACGCCTCATCTGGAAACCTTCCACAGAGTTTAGGATGTTGAGATATTTTTTTGTCTGGCCTTTCATCTATTCCTGGACCTTAAAAAGGAAGCCCCGATCAGGAATAATCAGAAGTGAGCGTAAACAATAGAATCACAGGTTTCTAGATCAATTTTGTGTGTGCGGGGTGTGTGTGTGTGTGTGTGTGTGTGTGTGTCCCAGGAGTATTTTTAGGTTTAGGGTGAAATTGGATGTGACATCATTCCCTCTCAGTTAAATAGTGAGGCAGGGCCGCCACCTAGAGGACGACTGGGAGCCTCGTTTCTAAAGACAATAACCACCGTCTCTCCAGCAGAAACACAGGTACGTCAGGGAGCGTCACGTAGGATTCAATTAGCCTCGCAAAGGATTTCAATTACTAAAATAGATGAATAAATAAAACACACACCGCATCCGTTGTTCACGCCTCGATATTTCTCAAGGACAGATGACTACACCCTCTCCACAGTGTATTAAGGTCAAGATAGTTCAATAACTGGTTTTACTTCAGTTTCTGCGTGACAGTGGATGTGGATGGTGGATACACCTCGTTTCACAATTAACCTCTTAGTTTGTTTGCATCCTCTGCTTCGTCCTGCTTTTTTTTTATCCACTTTTTTCTCCTCGTCTTTCTATTTTCTTTCTCCCATCCCAATTTCGTATTGCCAATTCTCCCCTCCCCTGTCTTGAACGTTGCTAGACTATGCCCCCCACTGGTCGGTTGTAGTGAGGATAGAAGCCTTGCATCACGTGTCCCCTCCGGTACACGAGGAGGCAGCCTGTCACATCTTTTCACCTGCACAGCGCGGACTCTCAGTGGCGAGGTGTAACGCATGGGAGGCTCACACTGCCCCCGATACTTCCTGTCTCTGCTGTGCAGGCGTCGCCCAACTGACCTGTAGGAGTCGCTGTCCACAACTTCCAATCCCCACCCATCGATTTCCACCCGCTGACTCTGCCAAATGAGCCAGTACGACGGCGAGCCCAAGTCGAAGGCAATGCTGAGACTGGGATTCGATACCGGAGTCTCTTGCATTGGTGACGAGCGCAATCTCCGCTATGCCACCCAGCCACGATGCTTCCTCCTGCTTAAAAGTATTGTGCTATACAGTAAAACACAGGTATGAGTGCACACAAAAAATTTGTTGTATTGGATTTCTAATGGAGTTTAGCCCTATCACTATAATAGATGACTGACAATGTGCTGTCACACTGTAAAGGCCATGTGGCCGGAATAACTAAATTAGAAATCATTGGCTACAAAGTACAGTAAGTGCTCTCACTCTCTCTCTCTCTCTCTCTCTCTCTCTCTCTCTCTCTCTCTCTCTCTCTCTCTCTCTCTCTCTCTCCTCTCTCTCTCTCTGTCTGTCTGTCTGTCTCTCTCGCTATCTCTGTCTCTTGCTTTCTCTCTATGTCTCTCTCACTCTCTCTCTCTGTCTCTCACTCTTCTTCTCTCTGTTTCTCTATCTCTCTGTCTCTGTCTCTCCCTCTCTCTGTCTCTCTCGCTCTCCCTCTCTGTCTCTCTCTCTGTGTCTCTCGCTCTCCCTCTCTCTCTTTCTCTCTCTCTCTCCTGGTCCGCCTGCACCTGCAACTGCTGCGACAGAGTCACTTCTCACTTCACTGTTTCAAGGGCTTTTCCTCCAGTTTACGTAACCATGTAATGATATACAATTAGCTCTTTTTCCCCATGCCGGTGTGTTTCTACCTCGAGGTTGAGTGCTTTATTTGTCGTTACGCAACAGACCTCTTATTTAAGAGGTTGTATTCAGAGACTGGCAAAGTAGAAGCATTGTAATCCATGCATAAATGCAAAAAAAAGGAAAGAAAACAGCCGAAGGACATCTATTTTGGCAATAATATTTATTTGTATTTCCCCAAGAGAGTAACATATACTTCAGGACAGCTGTATGTTTGAGAAAAGCACATTACCTCACAGAACATGTCATCAACAACTGTACCATATTCAGTGAAATAAATAGCACTGTGAGAAAGTATGGATTTGCATTCTGTTATCCTGATCAAATTATATATGTATATATATATATATATATATATATATATATATATATATATATATATATATATATATATATATATATATGTTGAAATACGTAGTTGATTTCTTTTTGTTACAGAACCATGTACCACAGACCCGTGTCACTCCTATTACGGGATGACAAAATGTATTGAATACGGGCCGACTCATCCCCCATACGTGACAGAGTTAAGGGACTCAGGGAATCTCAGACAACCGCTTGACGAGACAAAATCAGGAGACGCAGATGTTATGGCACCATGACACAAATCAACACACCATCTCACTAGGAAAAAAAGAACAACAACGAGTAGCCGGGAACCTTTAGCGTTAGGATATATTGTTAGATAAATGTCGTTGCTACTAGAGGACAACGCTTGAGAGAAAGAGAGAGAAAGATCAGAGACAGTACAGTATATAGTGCAGAGAAGATAGAAGCTTTCAGAAAGACATGCTTGGGTTCTACACATAGGCCTATATATATAGATAGTATTCAGAGTGGCAACAGACTTAAAGCCAGAAGAGAAAGACGTAAGATAGAGATAGAGATATATATACGGTAGCGCAGAGAGGATTAATGCTAGGCGAGGTTAGCATGCTGGCAGAGCACAAAACGTGACAGGAAGCGATACACAGATCACATGTAAAGGCTATAGCGACAGTGCAATAATCTACGGGCTAAGCTATTCACACTAGGGGTGGGAATCACCAGTTTCATCACGATACGATACGATATCGATTCTTTGGACAACGATACGATATTTGCCGATATCACAAAGTCTGCCACGATACGATACGATACGATTCAATTCAGGTGCCTGCGACCGATATGAGGCGATATTATGTGCCCATTTAACACAATCAGTCACATTTAGATCAACTAAAAAAAGGCTACGGAAATATCAATTGATGTATTTATTTTTGAGCTCTTCCAGACATTTAAATGAAAAACAATCTATTGTTTTTAATACAAATAGACCTCCTGTTCACTTTTGTTTTTATATATTCAGCTTTAACACACACACAGACACACACAGACACACACACACACACACACACACACACACACACACACACACACAGTCCCCCACAGCCCCCACCCCTCCTCCTTCCAAGTCCCCTCTCTCCTCTCCTGTTCTCTCTCACGGTTAGCTGCTTAGCTTTTAAGCAGCCAACGCGACGTTCATTTAGATATTTAACGCAACGTTGGCATAAAGGAATGGCGACGATGCAACGCCTGTTATATGCATTTGACCCGTTGCGGGGAAAAAACTGCACAGACTTATATCGGCTCGCAAAATAGACGCTCTGAGTGCTTTACAGCAGACGCAAACACTGCTGTAATATCTACACGGAGTTTCACAATACTGGGCGCCGGCGGATATGACTCGCGGGGATTTTCAAAATAAGAGTATCGCAATATGAATCGATCTTTTTACGTTGCGTCGATCCTATTTGATTATTGATAATAGATCGATATATCGATCTGGATCGATGTATTGTCCCACCCCTAATTCACACTAAAGATAATTACAGGAGCTACATATATTGTACATACATATATATTCATATATATTGGAGATTGTATATCACACAAGCTGGATAGGCAAGGCATTGCATGCACGTGCAAAGGAAGCAAATCTAGTAGCAGCGGCAAGAGAAACAAAATGGTTGACTTTCCAAGACTAGATCAGTGAGATTATTGCCGTAATTCGCCTTGTTCACCTCGCGCAACCTTTGTTTTTGTAGATCGCTATGAATGCATTTCAGTGAACTGATTCACTTCCGTGTATTTCAAAACACGAAAACTACGGCAGTGAAAAACAATCAGAGTCAGATCACACGTGTGTAATTTCTATAGTGTTATTTTGCCTGTTGTTTAGACTATTTTGGTTCTTAAAGTGGCATTTTTATAGCTACATTTATGACATTGAGGTGAACGGGCACTTCCACATCCGTACTTCATGTTACATTAAACTTGACCAATATGGCGGCGAGGTGAATAAGGCAAGCTGGTTGTTGTTTGTGTCACAGTATATGCCAATTCTAATAAGGAAACTAAAAAAGATGTCAAATAAAAGGTCACAAGACACGCCACCTGAGGATGAGGAAGCATGTTTAAAATACTGTATATATATATTTATTTATTTTTATTGTAGGTTACTCTCTGTAAGGATTTAAGACATATAACTCTAATCAAGAGGCTTTATAATATCTGCAAACGACATAACAACAAAAGCCAGGATTTTCAAATCAAACCCAATTACTTTCATTTCCAACAGACCCGCCTTGAGTCATGTCACATTCAGACTAATGATTTAGGATAACTTTTGTGTGTGTGTGTGTGTGTGTGTGTGTGTGTGTGTGTGTGTGTGTGTGTGTGTGTGTGTGTGTGTGTGTGCGTGCGTGCGTGCGTGCGTGCGTGCGTGCGTGCGTGCGTGCGTGCGTGCGTGCGTGTGTGTGTGTGTGTGTGTTTGTGTGTGCGTGTGTGTGACATTTTTTAACATCAACATATGAACAGCTATTGGACATGTTGCACATTAGTGGGTCATCTTATGAGTATACTCTAAAGTGCACATAACCTCCCCTTGGAAGGAAAACTAGACAATACTGCAATTGATACTAAGGCGACACAGTTACAAATACACTAAGGTACACATACTGGTACAGTACTGGCACGTACTGTCAAGTATCAATTGTGCACAAAGAAAACAGGGCTTCAGAGTCAAAGTGGCTTTGCATAATTCATTTTGAAATCCACACCACAGTCTTTAAGAACCTGTGACTGTTTTCCAAGGTGAAATCTGTCAATTTAGTTAACCGTGAGTTAAAAGCCAGTCCCTGAAACATATCCTCTTTGAAATAGCTATCATATTCACTAATCAGGCCAAGTCTCTGACATACGTACGGTACACACATAAAAGCATTGTTTTTACTAACATGATGGAAAATACAGGTAATCTATATTGGGTTAGAGAAAATATTAGTAACTTTTTACCTCACAAATAGTCTCTTGTTACATGTCTTATATACACAAATGTATACAGAAAGATATGTACTTAGGACATCTTGAAATTCTATTTACAATCTATGGTTAAAAGTGATTGTACACACTGACGAACCAAGTTGAGCAAATTGTGCTTTTCTAACTTGTGGTCTAATGAAGATGCTACTGAGCCCGTGCTCGGGGTAAAACAGGCTCATATTCCATCAACTAACTCACCAAGACACGCGCTTTTATCCACGCTATATTTTGTGACATGAATCCTTCTGGAATGTTGCTCATGGATCGCCATTGACTTGACTGTCGCAGACTTACTGTAAAATCGATGGATTTGGACCCATATTGATAATATTGCTTGAGAATGAATAAAGTAGATACCTCCATCACAATGCTAGGGGGGGCTCCTAACCCCCCCCCCCTCTACACTTTAGTACAAGACATGTTGGGTATAGATGGTTTCCACTTGACAACATAAAACATTCTAAACAGACTACATTTGATTTCCTCATCAGTTGTCGATATTAGCAAACGGTGCGACGGGAAATCAACCACAGTCAGAGCCGTTTCCGTGGCAACACAACCCACACTCAAACCGTCTACACAGTGTACCTGCAAATCTGGTGAAGTGTCTGTAACTCAAGTGAAATGCCATTATTGTCCATTATTATCTTTCGTTAAGTGCTTGTAAAAAAAAACTGCCATCAACAAAATCTCTTCTTGTTCTTCTCTCGGTATGGTATGTTAAAAGGATTTGATCCAGTGAATATCTCATGTCCACGTGTGAGTATAATTACACCATGCATCGTCAGCACTGAGACCACGGTACACACCAGGCACAGCTAAATATACAGGCGGGTTAGAAGCAGTTCACATTGTGATATGTGCTTTAGCCGTTCACATCGAACAAAATGGGTGAGGCAAACCATTACTGCACCAAAAGGTAGACAGTGGAAAAAGGAATGGAGCGGTACTTACTAAAAATAAAATGTCTACGGCGGTCTTAAAGTAGATCTCAAGCTGCAGGCCTTGATGTGGTCAAAGCTGCGTTCTTTTGATGCACACAGACGGACATGAACGCAATGGACACGGACAGTTCTGAATTTAAAAGGGAGATTTGACATGACAATAATCGCTTCCTCCCACAACTAGGCACTTTTCCTAATCTCTCCATCCTTCACTTCACTTTTGGGAATTATTTCTAAATGCTTCCAATTGACCATATTCACATGGTGGCCATTTTGCTCTTATGTCATGCTCATAAGCATGACATACGAGAAAAATGGCCTCTGTGTGAATATGGTCAATGGCACGTTCGGGTTGGCATCCTTACTTAATTGTGCACTCTGCAATGCGATATCTTGTCAATCTATCGTGGCTTAAGTGAATTTCGACCGAACCCACCCGGAGTATATGCGGATGTGAAAGGCAGTTGACTGAGCTGAGGTAAAGCTGAAGTGCTTTTTTTTTCTTCCTTGTTTTAAAACCCATAATGTACGATTATAATGTAGGTTACTACAGAACACAACCACATTTGGCACTTAACGACATATCTGGCAAATGCAAATGATTAAAAAATAAACTCTTCCTCGTCAACTTATTGCACAAGCATCTCGTATCACAAAAATACATAGAAAGTCACATCGATTACACTACTTTACTACTAGGAAAGGCGGACAGGAGCTTCGGGCCAAGCCGGTCCACAGCAAAGCTACAATACATAATATATGGATATATATATATATATATATATATCTATAGAGATTTTGTTTTCTCAAATATACTTTATAATGTGTGACTTTGGAGGAGAGAGAAAAAAAATTGATTACCAGTACATTCACGACAAACATTTCATCCATCTACAAGGGGGCGGGGGGTACAAGAGGTTTTGGTGAGATGAGTCTTATAAATCATGGCCAAGCCGTTCGATTTCCTCGATGAGGAAGTCGATGTCCTCGAAGGTAGCAGCAGGGTTGGAGATTACCATCCGGAAAAAGTTTACCTTGTCGCCCTGGGGTTGATAGCTGACCATGGTCGTACCGTACTCCATCATCCTGGCCTTGATCACCGGAGCCACCTGACCGACGGCAGACACAACGCACATTAATACTGTATGAAAATAAATAAAAAGCATCAAGAATGAATGATTCCTTGACTGAAGTGAGCAAGCAAGTGAGTGAGTGAGTGAGTGAGTGAGTGAGTGAGTGAGTGAGTGAGTGAGTGAGTGAGTGAGTGAATGAGTGAGTGAGTGAGTGAGTGAGTGAGTGAGTGAGTGAGTGAGTGAGTGAGTGAGTGAGTGAGTGAGTGAGTGAGTGAGTGAGTGAGTGAGTGAGTGAGTGAGTCAGTAATAGATGATCAACTAAGTTTTCTATTTCCATTTCCTGTCTCAAAACACATTTGTTCATTCTGGCATAGTACTCACTTCCATTTTACGTTTATTATAACTGCTCCCCTATGTGTAACTTTGTAATATTGTGTTTTTACTGTGTAATTGTATTTGTTTTTAACCCTGTACGGCGACCTTGGGTGCTTTGAAAGGCGCCTTCAAATAAAATGCATTATTATTATTATTATTATTATTATTATTATTATTATTATTATTATTATTATTATTATTGTTTCTGTCACAGAAATACATGGCCTTTCTCCTGGATGTAGCTTACTCAGTCGAACATTAGCTATAGTATTAGCTTTCAATTTGCACGTCTTCGATGGGCCTATTACTCCAAATCAAATCATATACAACTATAATATTTATTAAAACTGAAACTGAAATGATCATATTTCATGTTCTGTAAAATGTCTGTTTATAGCATTCAAAAACAAAGATTGAAAGAATGAACGAACATGTTTCATGTTACATGTTTCTGAGTAATCCTATCAGTAAGCACAAATGTTTAAAAAGTATTTGTAATCTATATCAAATTACCATTTTTGTAACCAGATACATGTAATCCCTTACTTATTGTGCCAGCCAGGGTGACTTCTCTAACTGACAGCAACAGGATTCACAACAACCGACCAAGACTGTGAGGTTAAAGGTTATCTTTTGTGATAACAAGGGAATTTATTGTGCTCCTCCAGTCCAGGTGGTTTTGCGCACTTTATCAATTAATTGAATGTAATTTGAATTACAAGTTTGCGGGAGACACAAAAGATATGCTGCTCTGTTGTGGTTAACGCCACAGGATTAGTTGTTATGCCCGAAAAAATACATCTATTTCATAAAGAAAATACAGATACCAAAACACCTGTTTGTTTAAAATATTTTACTGTCTTCATGTACAGTAGGCCTGCTGGTTTATTTTCATGGGTATTACAAAGAGTAGGACAGATGAAAGATATTCTAGGACATTTGTATAACTTGAATATAAAAACTGGATATGCATAGTAATATTAGGAGGTACTTGCTAAAGCTAAACCTTCAGCTTAAGAGCTTAAGTTAGCAGTGACTCAAATAACCTTGAGGTCCACAGCACATCTAGCTGAGAATATTAATACATATGGTGGTAGAAAGTTAAAAGGTGCTTAGAGAATTTGAAAACTGAACATCTTCACTCTTTAGAATGAGAAACACGTGCAACAGAATATCCAAAAAAAACTGTGTTAAATGTCTCTTTAACATTGACAGCCTATTGGGTGGGTTGTTGGTGCAGACTTGTGTCAATGGGGGGGGGGGGGGGGTGCTTTGGCTAGAACTATAAACTGTCCCACATTTCGCATCACATCATAATTATAGTCATTCCTCTCAAATGTGAGGCAGGTGTCCATCTGTGACAGGGCGAGGCCTGCAATTTTGGTGAAATAACAAGGAATGGTCAGCTGCAGATTTGCCTCATTTAAATCAGTCCTTTGAAATGTGTTCCCCAATCGCTTTCACAAGTAGCCATTAAAGCAGGGGGATGTGGAAAACGAGGGGTGTTTCTGGGACCTTAATTGTGCTAAAAGAGTGGACGCTACGTCACCGGGTGTCAACGTGGAAAAGAGCAAAGCGGGCGAAACAGTCAGTCTACACTCAGTACAACATGTTACAGTACCTCTGAAACTAAAACATACCTCTCTCACTCAGGTGTACCGTGACAAAGAGAGAGGGAAAGAGTGACAAAGAGAGAGAGGGAAAGAGTGACAAAGAGAGAGAGGGAAAGAGGGGAGGGTGGAGATGTAGACAGAGAGAGAAACAGGGGGGCAGAAAGAGAAGAAAAGGGAAAGCATGTGAGAGAGAGAGAGAGAGAGAGAGAGAGAGAGAGAGAGAGAGAGAGAGAGAGAGAGAGAGAGAGAGAGAGAGAGAGAGAGCTCTTTGTATGGCTGGCACGTACACCATCTGTTAGTACTAATTGTCGATTAGTGGGCCCCTGCTTCAGTGGACTCCGGCACCTTTGATTGGCTGCATTAGTAGCTGCCCCCCCCCCCCCACACACACACACGCACACACGCACACACGCACACACACACACACACACACACACGCACCAGCCTGGCCCATGATAGCCTGTCTCAAGAATTTCACTATTTTCTCAGCTGTCAAGGTTATGCAAATCGAGTTTGTACGTAGATGCTTCCAGTTCAGGCCCTCTCTCACAAACGGCAGACTTGCGGTGTGCCGGGCTGTGGCATTTCTCAAAAATAACATGAGCGGACAGCCATTTAGTGCCTGATACAGGGGACACGTTGTGTGATGGACACGCTGGATATGAGTGAAAGGTGCGTAGGGCAGATGAATGGGGGCTTTGAGAGATGTGTGTGTCAGATGAAAGGCGCTGCGAGAGGTGTGTGTGGTTAGATAGTGTGTCCGGGCGGCTTATCTCTGGTCACCCACCTTGTGGAGGCGCTCCCTCCTCTCCTCTTTGTCCTGCAGGTAGCGGACCCCCGGGGGGAGGTACCAGAAGCACACGTTGGTGTGTTGGGGCTGTGGGAACACACACACGCGCATACACATACACACACACGCACACACATACACGCACATGTGCACACACACACACGCACATGTGCACACACACACACACACACACACACATACACACACACACACAGACACACACACACACACACAGACACACACACACACACACACACACACACACACACACACACGCACACACAGAGCCATATTGTAAAGTGGACCAGGAAATCCATTACTAAAATTCAGTGGACACTTCTAACTAAAAATAAGGTGAACGTAATCATACCACCCATTTATCCACACAGAGTGGATTCTGTTTACTGAGAACGGCGATGCCCTTGTCAAAGAAACCCATTTGTTTGGCTAAACCACCAGGCGGGTAGTCTGGCTCATTCACAGATACAGACACAGATATATGCTGTGTCTGAAAGGCTCTCAGCTCTGTTTCTTTGGCATCAGATGCTACGCTGGTGATAGACCTTCCCAGTTAAAAAAAGGAGGGGAAAAAAGCATTCATTACCAACGGCTGACTAGCCATGCACACCGGCCTCATTTATACAGCTGGGGAGGTTCAGGTCTAGTGTACATGGCACCAAATTGATGTAATGGCTCTGCGTGAGACAGAGCCAACAGAACACCTGGGCCAATGTCCAGAGGATATGGCTGCTCCCGGTCGTTCTCCAGGCTAGAGGGTGCTTTTCTCTTTGCGGCTCAGTGGGAACAGAATGAGCCTTGAAACATTAGCCTTGAAGACCTTTCACTGCAAATGACTCTGGGTGTCCAAAGCAGTCCCTTTTGTAACCGGGGTCTTTGGCTTTAATAACACCACACCCGCATTCATGTTTTTGTTGTAGCATTTAGCATATTTGAGAAACCAAGCTATTCATATGCATATGAGCAATTACGGACCTTTATGCGATGCATTAAATATAATGGCAGCGCATTATACTGACAGCCCGTGGAAAAAGGGGCTTTCATCAAACACAATGCAGTAGCACACTGATCTGTCAATCAAGTCAACCATTAATGACAATGAATACACTGAGGTAAAAGGGACATGGTCTCATGTTAGCTAACTTATATTACTATATGTATACTATAAGGCTATATTTCCATAGTATACATATAGTATATATATATGTGTTCCTCATCATATATTATATTATATATTACACTGTATATATTTATACAATTTTTGATGTATAGTATGTATATATATTATATATACTATACATAAAATAAAAAATAAAAATTACATCTATACATTTTTAAATATGGACATACCTTCCCATCAAAGACCATCTCGTATCCTTCTCTGTCTTTGATCTTGTTGTACAGGTAGTCTGACAACTCCAGACACTTGTCAATTTGGGCCTCGAACCCAATGGTACCCTGTCAGAGAAGAGTTGAAAACTGAGATACTCCTATGATAGATCTAAAAATAACTAGACAAACTATATCTACTCTAGGATTAAATCTAAAACCAAATATGTTTTCTCTCTTGGGGTGACAGTGAAAATAGAAACAGACCTCAAATAAGCATTTGTGTCTATTGGATAATTGTAGAGAGAGACTAATAAATATATACATTTATTTCAGTCTATGACATAAACATTTGTAATATATTATATTGAAAAATTAAGCTGTGGAGATTAATAGCATTGTCAAAGAAAACAAGCTAAAACTAAATCAGATAATTGAACCCTTATAGAACCATATAAATCAGTTTGGAATTTTGGACATCCCATGTATTTACAGCTGTGAAGTTAATCCAAATCACTTGGAGTATGAATGTAATATATCACAAAAAAATACTCAACATTGACTGTCTTTAATAACTATGAGTGAACACAACACTCTAACTTACCGTCTTTAGATAATAAAGTACTCAACCTCTACTGCCTTTAACTATGAGTGAACACAACACTCTAACTTACCGTCTTTAGATAATAAAGTTTGAAAACATTGTTCCTCTGAAAACTTCAAATGGATTTATATGGTTCTTCGTCATGGGGTGCTCAATTAAATATTTTGAATAGGAGATGATTAAATATGGCATTGGGTGGACGGGTGGGTATTGGATAGAATATCTGAATATGAGATATATCTGATTGGGGCCAATCAAACAGCCTGGATCCCTTGAATCACACACTTCTGCTCTTTTCCAAACTCCTTAATCCTGTGATTAAGTCAAGCGTAAGTGGGTGATTCAAAAGTGTGTGATTCAAAAGTCAATGGATTCAAAAGTCTGGATCCAGGCTGCACATCAAATCCTTTCATAGGACTACGTTTCACTTTCAATCACAACAGCAAAATCCCATCCAGTCACAAGCTGCACTTCTACAACATGGCCTCTCCATCTGCTACGCATCTGCTTTACAAGAGGAAAAATAGCTTGGCGCATGAACACTCCATTATGAATGCTATCCCCAGCAAAAAATTAAGCTGTATCCCTATCTTTGCAACATAGGTTCCTGTCGGTTCCAATTAGAGCGTTGTAACAAGCAACCCACTACCTTCACCTGTCAGTCTGTAGAGGCATACTAACTAGGGCTGGCTAGACAGATGAACCTCCCTGTCACAGGCTGTTGGGGTGGGGACCTGTTTGCCTGGGGTGTCTATACCACCACAAGACCTTAATCTCCTTTGAGTTCACTGCTGTCAGGCGAAAACCTTGTATCTCCAACTTGAGTTAATTTGTTTGTTTGTGAAAGTTAACGTGAATCTCTATGTTTTGAGCAAGTTTCATGAACCAAAATACCACAAACCCCCTTCAAAACCCCAGTGTAAAACTTCAAGAATACATGGGTCTGAAATATTCACACCACACGGCGGCCATTTTGCTCTCATGTCATGCTCAGGTTGGGTTTCTTTCCACCCTGTTCCCACCTGGGAAAGGAACCCAACCTGAGCATGACATGAGAGCAAAATGGCCACCGTGTGAATATGGTGAATGAGGTTGACTTTCTTGAATCCTGAAAAGAGGCCTCGTTTGGAGATATGGGGTTTCCACTGTACATCCGCAGCGATACAATGGATATCTATTGGCTTTAGCAATAGTTCTAACCAATTTAGTGTACCAGCACATTATCACTACAGTTCATTGATAGTGTCTGTAAGCATTGAGTTTGTTTTTAGTGTATATAAAGGACATTTGTAATCGTAACAGAGCCACATTGCGAACCATTTCCTAATGCTGTATACCGTATATATATATATTCATTCTCACCGTATATATATCTATCCACACCTGTCTTTATACCTGTATCACTGTACATATTATACTACAACTCTGTACATATATCTGATTAGCACTACACTCAGTAGTACTCATTTGTATATTTTGTACCCAGTTTAATCTCCAACTGCAAATGTAACAGTAAAGTGCAACAGCAATATACACTAACACTGCCTACCTTGGCTCTCCACATGAGCCAGAGCTTGAAGATGTCCACATGGCGTCCGCACTGCAGGGCCTTGTCTCCAGTGTCGTAGGACAGGTCATAGTGTTTGTCCTGCTGGAACAGGTAGCAGGCGTGCATCTGGTTGCAGTTCTGCATCAGACCCTGTCCAGAAGCACAAATAGGGGGGTCAGCGTAGCCGACAATGGACCTAGCATGTCCTACCATGCTCTGTAAATAACTCATGTACAGATACCGATATGCCCTACTTTGTTTACTTGTTTATTGCACAATGTCGCTCTATTGGTTGGATTTTTATTATATATTATTACTATTGTATTATGCACATCGTTGCGGGCAAGACCCCCCGCATTTCACTGTATACCTGTATGCCGTGATAAATAAAACTCTTGTATCTTGTATCTAATGACAATGGATATTGTACTAGCAACCTTAAACCTACACTATGGGACTTTCTCATGAAGAAATAGTGCTTTGTATAACGTATGACATATCATGCCAGTTAGGGTACCTTGTGTATACTGCACCTGTGTGTACTGTTTACTTTACTTTACTCATAGTATATATTCTGATTAAAATTCTTTATTGCCCATATTTATTGTAACATAATATAACTGATAGGGCATACCCTCATCTGCACCTTTGATTACACTGTTTACTTTCTCATATTCTTATATTCAGAGTTAATTATATTGTTTACATTGTTTATTTACATTTGTATTATAATTTGATTGCCTAGATTTATGTCTTTCTACTACCATGCCCATACCTGTACCTCGCCTCCCCCCTCCCCATGCTGCTATGACACCTGCATTTCCCCAAGGGGCTCAATAAAGGAATATCTGTCTTTAACAAGCCAAATCACCGGTTGGGCTCAGTTAGGCTGAACAAGAGAAAACCATTGAAACAGTGATGCGTGAAACAGTGAAATTCCCCATATAATACTATATGACTAGTGCCACAAAATCCATAAAAGGGTCAGAGTCTCATTTATTTTTTTTTGTTTTGATCCACTTTTTCTCCTCCTATTTTCTTGTATTTTCCTCCCATCCCAATTTTAGTCGTTATGCCAATTCCCCCCTCCCCTTCCTGGTCGTTGCGCGCATTTGCCCCCTACTTGCCGGTCTAGGGAGCCCTGAAGTCTATCACATGCTTCCTCCGATACATAGGAGACAGCCAGCAGCCTCTTTTCACCTGGCAGCGAGGACTCTCATTGGGTGAGTGTAACGCGTGGGAGGGCACACTACCTCACCCAGATCCCTTCCTCGCTGTGCAGGCGCCCTGACCGACCTGTAGGAGTCGCTGTTTACAACAACCAGATTACCACCCCACCGGCTTCCCTCCCGCTGACACTGCCAATTGTGTCAGTATGACGACCGGCCAAGCCGGAGGCACCGCTGACAGCTGGATTCGATACCAGTGTCTCTGCGGTGGTAGACAGGCGCTTAGTCCGCTGCGCTACCCGGTCGCATGGTCACAGTCTCATTTCTAGAGCATAAACGGTGAATGACAAATCAATGTGAAAACAGTGCCCGAGGTTACCTTGCTTGAAGAGCCTTTTCTCGTATCCACCATGTTCTAACAAGGTGCAGTTACCTCTAATGTCCACAGGGTGCAAATCTCAGTGTAGGTTAGAAAATGTCCATGGATTATTAGATGGAAGAGAAGCAATACACTATTATGCTTGAAATATCACATGGTGCTTTAAATGGTTAAACGGATTGCATTTATATAACGCTTTTATCCAAAGCATTTCACAACTTATGCCTTACATTCACCTATTCACTCACACATTCACACACCTAAAGGCAGAGGCAACCATACAAGGTGCCAAGGTGCCTCATTGGGAGCAGTTAGGGGTTAAGTATCTTGCTCAAGGACACTTTGACACAACTGCCAGGGCAGGAGGAGCTGGAATCAAACCGGGAACGTTCTGATTACCAGGCGACCGCTCTAGCCCCTGAGCCACTGCTTTAAGCATATGAATAGCAAAGGGAGCCTGTCAGTGTGTTGACCTGCTTTATGTCGTCCTGATTTACCAGTGATGCCTGTCTAAAAGATTTGCTTGGATGTGTTTGCTACTGCGTTGTTCAATTGAACATTACTGCAGAAACATCAAAAACCTTTATAGGACCGTTAGAGACTATATTATGCTATACAGTGTCATTATGAAACAAAAGGACAGCTAGACGTTTTGTGAACTGCATCACCCAAGGAAGTCTGTGGACCCAGCTGTCACCCTGGAGATCAGCCTTAAGGGCAGCCTTCATGGATCAGTGTTCACACAGGTTGCTGGCCTGCGGGTGAAAACCTGTAGTGCATTGGAGTGAGACACCCAACCGCTGGGTAATGGAAGTTCATAGCTCAGAAGTAAACTGGAACAATGAACGCGCAGGCCACGCCCGCTGTAGTAGTCACCGACAGCAGGACAGCCTCTGGCCAATGGCTTGTCCTGTCCACCATCGTCAGAATGTGGGTGAATCCCCTGGAGGTCCACATGACGATGGACCGTTGCACATTTGTGGTCAAAGCTGCTGGCTGAAAATAGCAAGGGGTTGCCAAACGCCACTGACCAACTGTTTGAAAAACAGCGGTGATGGCATAGTCTGAGGAATCAGTGGTCAAGGCAACGGGGGGCTTCAGATATCGGGTGAGTCAGCATAGTCACCCCCGCGATGGCCTCTTTAGTAGACGAGACCACCTTCAAAATGTCCAGGAGTCGTATATGGTGGGTAGCCTGGGGGATGAAATGGTGATAAAAATGGACCATACCCAGGAACTCCTGCAGAGCCTTGACAGTGACAGCTGTAGCACCGCGTCCACCTTTGATGGCAGCAGGATGCTGTGCCACAGTGATGCTGTAGCTGAGGAAATCAATGGAAGGCAAACCGAACCGGCACTTCTCTGGGTTGATGATTTAGTCGTGCTAACGGAGGCGACTGAAGAGAGGGGGGGAGTGCGACAGGTGCTCTGGCTCTGGCATGCACAGGTGGGCCGGGCCGTCTGTGGAGCCATGCTGCGTCACGTCATGTTTGGTGGAGGCGGAGCCATGCTGCGTCACGTCATGTTTGGTGGAGGCGGAGCCATGCTGCGTCACGTCATGTTTGGTGGAGGCGGAGCCATGCTGCGTCACGTCATGTTTGGTGGAGGCGGAGCCATGCTGCGTCACGTCATGTTTGGTGGAGGCGGAGCCATGCTGCGTCACGTCATGTTTGGTGGAGGCGGAGCCATGCTGCGTCACGTCATGTTTGGTGGAGGCGGAGCCATGCTGCGTCACATCATGTTTGGTGGAGGCGGACGAGGAGGTACGTGTGGTGATGTCTGATAACTCCAGCAGGGGGCGAGAGAAGTCATCAACAGGCGAGAGGGCACTGGACACTTTCACTGGGGCTGCATCTGTGCTCACATGACAATGAGCCAAACGTCTCAGCGTTGATGAACCGACAGTGCCCCCCATCCGCCTGAAGACTGTTGGCGCAGAGGAAAGCAGCACCCAGGAGGGGAGTGGACACCTTTGCCAACATGAAATCCCAGGTAAAACGCTGGTCAGCAAAACATTACAGCATTACAGTGTGTGTGCCAAAGGTAGCGCTGCCATTGGCGGCTTTGAGGGCATTGACCCTCAATTGACAGTTTGTTGGACATTGACCAGTCCCCACAAAGTAAAGGAGCTATTTTATGGTTAGGAGTTATGGTCAAGGTTAGGATAAGGGTTAGGGTTATGCATAGATGTTATTGTTAAGGTTAGGGTAAAGGGTTACGGTTACGGTGTCTGTGTGTTTGTACCTCCTCTCTGACCAGTAGCGCAGAGCACTGCAGCGGGACTGACATCATTTTGTGTGGGTTCCATGTTACGGAATTGGCCCTGGGATGCAACAAAAATAATAATAATAATAATTAATAATTAATTAATAATTATATTGCTCTTTCAAGACTGACTGTTGTGTACTTGCAAGCCATAAACACCAAAACAGTGCCAAAACAGATAAGACGAGATTGACAAGTTACCTGTCAACACCATCCAGCTTCCACCTGTGTCTCCTGGACATGAGGAGACTTCCACCCCACGCACCCTGAGAGGAGAGGAGACAGAGACGGGTTATACATCGACTGTAGGCTACATCCATTCTGAAATAAAACAAAGCATTGAGTCAGGGACTTGCTAAGATGTTTTCTGTACATAGACAATAAAGTTATCTTGATGAGCACGTACACACCCTGCTATATGCACTCATCCAGTTACACACATTCACCCCTGGGAGAACCACAGACTTCTTACTGATGGCCATGAGCTGCTTCACTGGAGCAGTCAGTGCCTTGCTCAAGGCCACTACAGCAGTAGCTTTCGAGGGAGGGCAGAGCGTTAACCATTCACTTCCCTCCACACAGATTTCTCTGCCGGTCTTGGGGTTTGAATCTGTGACCTTCCCATCGGAAGATCTCCAGCGTCTCTCTAATTAAGGCGACTGAAAGGAATTATGTCAACTTCCAGAGTCAGACAAGAAGATAGATACCAATTTCCTCTGTGTGCGTTCAGTAAAAAGCTATCCAGCTGCAAGCTAGCCTAGCTTAGCACAAATAAATGGAAGCGGATACTTTAGCCTAGCCTAGCTGTTAGCCAAAAACACCTCTCCCAGAGTTTTAAGCTTTCTACTGGACACAGAGAGAGGAAATTGGTATTTATCTTCTTGTCTGACTCTGGAGTATAGACGATAAGTGCATTGCCCATAACGTTGGCGTGTTCCTTTTAAGGGATTGTACCAAATCGGTATAGGCTCTGTTATATTTCACAACCATATTTCCTGACCTCATGCACCTTATTAAACACTTCATTGTATTCAACACAGTGACCATGAAGTGAAGCTTGTATCTGCCACAGAGCTGCCTCCACAGAAACAAATACAGTTCTTATGCCCCAACGCCTGATGCCCATGAACTAAACGCATCGGTTTCCAGTTGTAGTGGCGACGTCTTTCTCTCCTGGCTGCCAGAGAGATGATGGACATGGATGTTTATGTGTCTTTAATAGAGGTGTTCCTCCGTCAGGCCTGAATCACCTTCATTAGTAGATAGAGTTCTCTCAGTGAGAGAGGCCACGATGGGGGGGGGGGGGGGTTGGCGGAGAAGGAGATGATTTACAGTCTCTGTTCCAGTTTCACTAATCTCCAGTGTTAAGATAGGAAATAGCCGGCTCCTATCTGGGTCAACTGGAAGCAGCCATTTGTCAAACTGGCTGGTAAGCTCTGTATTCTGTTATTAAAAAAACACCTGAGGTGAGATACTTTAGATTAAGCGTTAAGTATGATGTAATAAATCCACACATACTGCAATGAAACACTTATGTAGTTGTAACATTTCAAGACGGGTTCGAATCTATTGACCATATTCACGCACCCTGAGGGTGGAAAGGAATTGCAACCTGAGCATTAGCATAAGAGTCCTACGAATCCTACTATTCAACACAATCAAATTCCTACTCACGTCCACATGCATCCAGACGCTGTACTTCTTGCAGATGTCAGAGATGGCAATGAGAGGGTCAAAGGCACCATACACTGTTGTGCCAGCAGTAGCACTCACAAAGAAAGGCACAAAGCCCTGGTAATAAACAAAACAAAATAGTGATTGTTGTATATACAATATTTCTCTTGCATTTGCATTGTTATTACACAAGTCTTCAATTAACAGAACAGACTAAAACAGACCCATATGTAAAGGATGTATACAGCTCTTAGAAAATGTATATATGGTCCAAATCCACTATACGATACGACAAGAAAAGTCTGCAATATATGGCTGGGCAACAAGTAATCTAACATATACATTTTTCATATATTAATTAATTAATTAATGAATTAATATAGTATAGTAATATAGAGATATATATTGTTTTGTCATATAAATTGGAACCTCTGAAAGGTTAAATAGCTATATGTTTAGTACTAAATTAATGAAGTCTCCCAGGAGGAAGATTGGAAGAATTTAGTTTAAAGCTAGAATATAAATGATCTGTTTGGCTTGGTGCACCTATCATCTCCCATAAAATATACAACACAAAGAAGCATCTTCTAAGCTCAGCGTTAAGTTGCTTCACTTCAAAAGAGTGTAAGATCGGAAACAAGTTCTAAGCATTTGAGGTAATTATTTTTGTAATTCCCAAAACGACACAGGAGAGAGATAGTAGTATAACCATAGCTTACTAGTCGTATGAGCATGACGGTTACACAAACCCATTTCATTGATCATCCTCACAGTATGCCTCAGTGAACATCCCACAGCACGACATGAAGTCATATTGATATCCAACAGCTGCTGTTGGTGTTCACAATGGACCTATCTCAAACACCCCACTTTCCTCTTGATCCTCCAATCACAACCGTTGCTCCATCCCGAGGAAAGTGACAGCTGTAATTGGAGGATCAGGAAAAAAGGGCGGGGGTTTGAGATGGGTAAATTACCTTCTGTTTGGCCTCCAGTATTCTCCTCTCCAGATCAGATGGAATCATTTTACCACTGTGAGAGGACAAAGCACACTTTTATGGCTCAAATGCTTTTTATTATTTTATATAAATATGATATTATAATGTAAAAAAATATAAAATATTTTTGATGTTGACTCGCCAGTATAAAGGCTCACTGTTTACCTTTCATCCGCTTTGATGCAAATCACACTCTCAGTGCCAATGCCGAGAGCTGCAGCGCCTTTTTTGATTGAGAAATGGCTCTGAAACAGAGAGAGAGAGAGAGAGAGAGAGAGAGAGAGAGAGAGAGAGAGAGAGAGAGAGAGAGAGAGAGAGAGAGAGAGAGAGAGAGAGAGAGAGAGAGAGAGAGAGAGAGAGAGAGAGAGAGAGAGAGAGAGAGAGAGAGAGAGAGAGAGAGAGAGAGAGAGAGAGAGAGAGAGAGAGAGAGAGAGAGAGAGAGAGAGAGAGACGGTTATATTTCTATTTCTATAATATGTGACACAACATAGTTGATTTTAAAGTCCCAAAACGTTGTTAATTTAAAAAGCAGAGCCCATAACCTAAACACACACAATTGAGCAAACAGTAATTGAGACATGTTGTCATCCTTTAAAGGATGGATCAAGACCCAATAACAATACAGTACAACACGTTTTTAATTATATTTGCCAAATGTTGTGGTTGTAAAATGTTTGATTGCATTGGTAATGTTTGTAAAAAACTGAAACAGACAGTTTAAGAAGGTTGTTAAGAAGGTTCCAAAGCTTCAAGGATGCATGTGAATCTCACATTTGTGGTGAAGAAATAAAAATATTCAGGCTTTAAGACAGTTTTTCCTGGTGCTGCTTCTTCACAGGAACTTAAAGTGAGGAGAATGAGATGTGCAAATAATGCAGCTTGTCTGTTTGTTATACTGGCTATTTCAGATGAAACAGCTTCAGGGGTTGATATACGGCAGTAGCAAATGTCCTTGTGTGTTGTCACACATAAGGTCAGTGGCACATTAGTTGGAGTTGGTGTGAAAATGACACAGTAACACTCAGCTGCCTCAGAGACGCATCAGACACAGCAAGGTGCCCGCTTAACCCTCTCAATAAAGTGACCTGAGTTTTTTTTTCTTTATTTGTGCCCAATTTTCATTTTGGGGGCATCTTACTTTTGCATTACAAGTGCAAGGTCTTTTAGATATGGAACAAAATGTGTTCAACTCAAATAATGGTAAATGTACTGTATGTTCAATTCACTGTATGTTCAATTAAGTTGACCATATTTGGGTGGGAACACGGTGGAAAGGAATCCCATCCTGACTGAGCATGATATAAGAGCAAAATGGCCAACATATGAATAATTGTCAATGGGGATGGATCATTTCTAAACGAAAAGGCTGAGGAAACATTCAACGGTCTGAACAAATTGAAACACAATTTAAATATGAATAAAGAAAGAGAAGCTATGAGGGTTTTAAATTGCCTACGTGTTCTGATGTGAAGGCCACCAGTCTGGGAACAGACGACATTCCCTTCTCCTTCACCTCAGGGAACATCTTGAAGCGAGCCAGCAGCATGGCGTACATGTTAGAAATGGCGCCACCTAGAGGACGGACAGGTTGCACACTGCATGCTCAGTCATTTGTGCAAAGCATCACTCATTGTCACTGGCACAGTCCACATAATGGATGTAGGTAAATAAATCGAAGGTGAGCTGGACCTCTTACAGACACTGAACTAAAGAGGACAAGCCTGTTTTATTTATAGTTAAGAGACAAGAAGTTTATTTATACAGTAGCCTATTGACAACAAATAATGTGAACCTGACATGGGAACAGCGTTGACGATCACATTAACGCCAACAGCCATTCTGACCACACCATCACCATCAGTGGCTTACTAATGCCAATTACATAGCTAGACAGTCCCATCATGGGATCAGTGCACTGTCATTATTCTCTCCGTCAGCCTCAAGTCACGTCGTGTATGAGAAAAATATAATCTTGCCAGGGGATGAAGTATGGGGGGAGGGCCGAGGGGGGGGGGGGTGATCATTCTCTGTTAATGGACTGTGAAACGTGTTCCATTTAGATCATCAAAATGCAAATTGTTACATCCGCGGCACACATTCAGACTCGCCCATTTTCGGGTGAGACGTGCAGAGAGACGCGAGAGTGGGTGAGTGACAGCCCGCATATACGCACCGGGAGAAAAGATTCCGTCCCCTCGCCCGTCCTGCCAGCCAATGATCTCCCTCATCTTCTTCAGAGTGACGTACTCCAGCAGCACAAAGACAGGCGCCACCTCATAGGTGAACCTGGAACGGCAGGAAGGCAGCGGCGTCACGTGATCCGGGTGACACAGATATGGAGACAATGCAGGCTCACACAAAGAAAAAAAAGAAGTGAGGCAACACGTCACAAGTCATCATCACTGCAGTTTGGTGTTCTCCATGTAGATCTGGCTTTATTGAAATTGATTCAGGATGAGAAGAGTGGAGTAAATACACTGACAAAGTATTTCAAAGCCAACAGGGGTGAAAATACAGTACTTACTTATTATAATATTAGATGTGTGTGTGTGTGTGGGGGGGGGGGGGGGGGTGACCTTCAAATGTGATACCATGTGCATATTATCCTCTCCAGCAGGCTGCATAAGGGCACAACTCTTCTAACTTTATTGTCTTACTTTTTCATCAAACTGTACTGGCATTAAAAACAAGTGCATGGCCTATACATTTTATGATATTAATGGTTTGTATATGGCACCAGTCCCTCCTGGATTTAATTGTGCTGCCTATTATTCCAATTAAACAAATTATTTCTCCATGAAGCAGTGCATTTCAGGGTGTTTACCTCTTGATATTATTTATTTTACAAATGGCTTTATACAAAATACATCCATGTACTATTGGTGTGATCAGAAGGCTTGTTTTGCAGCCTCACAACGTTGTGAATGTGCAGAGTTTATACAACACAAAATCAGCTTCAGGTCAGTCTGAATTAATTCCAGGGCTCATGTTCTCCCCTTGGATCACAACGGGAGGGAGGGGACGTGACGGGGGTTGGGGGGCGGACTAGGCCGCTTTTCATTTGGTACACCCCGGGTGAAATCCCATTATCAGTCGGCGCAGACACGGGAAAGAATGCACACGGACGGCAAATGGCATTCATTGTCATCATTTAAATCATGATGATGCAGGCTATATACTTACATATTAGTATTGGCGGTGGACGTTAGCCAGTCCGCTGCCAGACCAACCATGTCTAATCCTGTTGAGAGCTGATTGAAGTACCTGGGGTGAGCTTATAGAGAAAAAGTATAGGAGTCAATTATACGATATTAGCACATTTAATTTAACTCTCTTTTTAGATTTCAGGAACATTTACTTCAGATCAATAATGCATAAAATACAGACTGGCATATTGCTGCAAAATGATACAACAGCAGAAATGGCAATTTGTTTTCCTTTTTTTTGCCATGGGGTGGCTAGGCCTATCCAATATTATGTCTATAGTGTTATGTTTTTTGTAGTACATGCGGCATGCATGGTTTGAAAAAGAAGAACTATATACTAAAGAGTTCCATTTTAGCTAAATTCTTTATAAAGGCTATTGTATTTATGGTAGATAAATTATGATAACGTGCTGTCGTTTTAAATGTGTTTCTTACAACGTGTGATTCGTTCAAATAATATAGACTATAAGGAATATAATAGACTTGGTTAATTTATCTGATTATTATCTCAACGATGACTTATACAATATATATAGCTAACATGTCCCTTTATTATGACACAGAGGACAAAGCACAGGGAAAGAAGTCCGTTTTCTATGAGATATTTTGATTTTATAAACCTAGATTTTTTTTGGTTTTAGCCATTATCTGGACCATCTCTGTGTGGTTGGCTGGGGGAATTAAATGTTTTGGGTGTAGAAATAATAATCAAGACTGCAATCAGAAATTAGGCAGTCACGGGGAAACCGTATATTTAATATGGCCAAAAATATGAATTACATTGTGGGCTATAGGAACGGTCGCATCATCAAAAAAAAAAAAAAAAAAAAACGTTTATGTCAACATTCAAGCCTACCTGTTTTGATCGCATATTTCAGAGTTGCACGACAGCTTATCAAGATATCATCCAGAGTTTCTGGCTCGTCTTGGAGCTCCCAGTTGTTCCTCTGTAGTAGTTCATTTGGATAATGAAAATCGATGACTTTCGTTTCTCTGTCGAAGGACTCCACTATGTAGGCCAGTAAAATATCCACCACTTCTTGCAGAAAGGTCATAGTTTTGGCGTCTCCATTCAAGGCGGGTAGCAGGTCTGGAAAACAACGGGTAGAGAAATTCAGACTTGTTGTAATTTCCCTTTACTAGGTGATGGATGGGGATACTTTTGTATTGGGAACAGTTACAGTTAACAGGCTAATATGATCTGGGACTCAGTTGCGGGAATGTGACGTTATTTTTACAGCCATTATTAGGCCACTCGGCCTATCTCGCTATACATAAATATGCTCATATTTACAATAACCATGCATAGGCATAATCCATTCGAGGATTTCCATAATTTATTTTACTTTAAGAATGACACCCCCTGTCTGAGAAGCTCAACATTTAACAATGGATTTCGCTGAAGGTGACCCCTCTCTGGCTCTGCTATAATATTCCCATAAATTAGGCCAGTGGAGGTGCGCGGCTTTGGCCTTGACTTTGAGAAGACCCGCCAGACTCGAGTCGGAACCATAAAATCCATGCTTACGATGCGTTTTATATACCTGTTGAATAGAGGTCGGAGAAAGCGACGGTCGCTTGTTTAGAACAATTACACGGTTGTTTGTTGCAGCTGCAGGTTTCAGCGGGTGCGTCTGGCTGTTTGGCGGAAGGCTCGGCCGCTTCGGCCGGTTTTTCCCCCTCTCCAACATTGAGCAGAGCTTTGAACATCACATATATAATTATCATTATGTTAAAACATCACACATTTAACATCGTTTTTATTATATATTTATAACCAACAATGGCAATCATTTATGCTATTATGCAGGAATGCGAAAAAAAAACATAATACAAATGTAAAATAATGCAATTTAAAAAGACGCGCATTTTCATCCATGAACCAACATACCACATAATTTCGATCCAAAGCCTCCGGGTAATTTTTGAGCCGCTGCCTGGCACCATGCCCTGGCTGGAGAGCAATACAAAAAAAGAAGAACAAGAAAAGAGAGAAAATAATGCATGAATAGTTCACATTCAGACTTCCAACTTCAGAACCTCACCGTATAACCCCAACACACCAAAGGAACTGTGTCTTGTTGCATACAACACAAGAAATACTGAAGTAGCCTACATTAAAGTCATTTTGTGTCATTGAAAATGGAACGCCGGTCACAGCTCTCAAACGATGCCCTGATAAGGACATTTAATGCGATTGGTCGAACATTGGAGCTAAATAAAAAGCTACTCACTCGTGCTGGGGCTTTGGCTGCCCGTATTGTCCGGCGCGGCATTATCTCCACCGAGAGACCAAAATCCGTGCGATGCCATGGTGCCGTGGTTAGGAGCTGCAGGAGAGATGGAGACGAACAGCGCCCATCCAGACGGGGGGCGGCGACACGCCGAATGGGAGCTGTCCAGAGATGTGGTGCTGAATCTGCCCAGACCTCCACTTGTTGAAAATCCAAGCGTGCATTCGACAGACACTCCGCGGGAAAACACTACAGAAAGGAACGACGTCCGCTCGAGGTGCCCCTCCGCCTGCAAGCGCCCATGCAGGTGCACAGATACTGTATATAGGCTACATGAGGCTGCGTCTTCCCAAATATTTCGGTACAGTTTACCCAGCGGCGCGCACTCCGCGCCTCAGCGTATAGCACACAGCCACTCTACTCTGACCTCATGGACATTTCACACGAGGATGCACAGAGGCAGCGTCCGGCCGACTGGGAGAGCAAATGTATTTGTTAAGAATTACAAGTTCAAATATTCAAAAAGCATAATCAACTAAACGGGGCTATAGCCTATACAGCTCGAGGCGGGCTAGTTGTTTGTAAAGGTGACACAAGCCATCCACTAAACTTGTATCCCCTGTGGTGACCTAATTTTACGTCACCAAAGAAATTCCAGCGTGATTCACTTCAGGTCATGACGAACTGGGTGCGTCGTCGCAAGTCGTGACTGCGTCATCTGTGCTCAACTTCAAATCTGCTGAGAAAACTTTTCCCCTCATTTTGGCGGCGCAGCCAACTAATGCACATACACAGCAAGTGTTCCCGCGTTATTTCCCCATAGAGGAAACGTTGGTCGAAAGTAACACACACCTAGAATACGCACACTCTCTGTAGACCTCTCGCGCTATCAGACTGGAACGCTCCATGCGTTTGTGAACCATTTGCGCTCTCCATCGCTCGCTCGCCGCACCACAAAACGTAACGACAGTCAGCTATGTTGTGGGCTACAGTCCACGAGGGGATTAATGGACCCCTGATCACAAAAATCAGACCCCCCCCACACCTACCCCACCCACCCCAACCTCCTCCAATGTAGGCTACGGTTTCTTCCCCCTCAAATGTATACTCTCTTTTTTAGACTGTTTTGTATCACAAACAGTACTGTATTTGTAGATCTGGTATGTCATAAATGTCTAGATGCAACAGTGTCTTACCTGTATGTCATGTATGTTATATGTTACAATGAATTGAAAATGGGGGACCCATGATGTAAACAAGACGAAAGTCTTTCTCTGGTCTGCATCCCCTTAACAATTGTGTGTATTGAGCAGTACTGTATTGTACCCATTCTGCAATCTGTTAATAAAATGTTCAATCAATCAATCACTCTACAGAATCTGCAGATGAGCTGTGATTGGTCGGAATCAGTCTTATGGCAAAACGGAGACGAGAAAAGGAGCTATGTCACATTGATATTGAAAATAAAATATACTATAGCTTTTGTTCATTGGAAAAAATATTTAGCTAGACATACTTCATATTTTTGTGGACACGGAGGCTGCGCAACAATGCACATGTATACACACCATGGTGCTCCCTTTCTGTTATTTGCCGATATGACTTAAAGGAAGCAGAAACGCATGCATGGCCTAGCTATCATCTGAGACATCAGGCATGCATGTGCATTCATTCTGTCGCACGCTATCATATTTGTGCCAGTGTGTGCTGTGCAACCCCTGTGGGCTTTCCTCCTTTAAATGTCTCATAAAGATTATACAGTAGGTCGGCTTTGGAAGTGTTTGCAGTATACTTTAGGCTACAGTAGCTATAGCAATTGATAGTTAAATAGTAAATGAACAAGATAATGGAATCACCAATGGTTGTGTGGTTTGGTCCACTTTTACATAGAGGGTAAATCCAATGCGAAGCACATGTTATGGTGTTACAATGAATATAGGCTATTCAAAATATAATGCTACACTAAACTTTTCTTTTTATATTTTATAATATTGTATGCATGTGTAACAGAGTAGCCCTGCCTGAAACCTAGAAGAAGATTACTTTATAGTCAATGTACACAAGGTAATTGCAATTTGTTAGTCACCTGCAGTGCAACATCCCTGGAGTAGTTCTGGGGTTCAATGCCTTGCTCAAGGGCACTTAAGTGGAGATGGTGGGCACAGTAGATGTAATACTACCCTTCAGTCATTAGCTCACAGTTGGAATGCACCCTCCTGTCAGTGCCGGGGTTCCAACCAGCGACATTTGGGTTACTGACCAGCCTCTTTACTCCTAGGCCATCCTGTCTAGTAAATCCAACATCTCCCTAGGCTGACCGGTAGATGTTTGGTACTCATGCAGGGAACATGGTTCAAATCCAGCTGGGTTATAGCCTACATTTTCCTCCTAACAGATGTCCCCCCTCCCTCCTTGGACGTAACCTATAATGTTAGTTAAGGTTCTACAGCTGCATGGCCTATTTATGAGCTCTTTAATATTATTTCCCCTTTCCAGATAACAGTAATGCTAATGATATCCAGCTTGACTTGACTGTGGAATTGCCTTTGGACTAACTTCATGGAGAGTGAGTTTTTGGCTGCAGCACATCAGATGTTTGTCATAGAAGAACTATGTGAAGGTGGAAGAACTATGTGAATGTGGAAGAACTATGTGAATGTGGACATCCTAATGTCAGATGTGGCCTTTTTTAAGTGGCCTCCAGTCTGTGTAATAATATTTTCCATTCATTATGGATTTCCTTCAAAGCTGAGGCAATGGCTGGACTGCTCAAATGTCCATCGCTTAAATGCCCCCTACTCTCTCAAGTGACCTGCACTCAAATGTCCCTCTGCTGAAATATCCAGTCACTGAAATGTAATATAGCTCAAATTTCCATCGCTTGAATGTCCCAACACTCAAATGTCCCATCACTTAAAGTTGCTAAATGTCCTGTCGGTCAAATGTACCATTGCTCAAATGTCCCATTAGTTGTATATGGCTGTTATGTGTTATAAGTGCTTCGATTTAAAGCTAGCACTATGGGTGATCCCAAACAGCAATTGGCTCCTGAACACCTGTCTATCTGCCAGCCAATCATAGTACAGGAATGGACCTAAAATGGTACATAGGCTTTGTCGCCCCAGTAGTACCCTAGCAGGGAAGTGAGTGGTATGGTGTGTATGTTCTACAGTATTGCCAAAGCCATCTCTGAGAGTGGAGCAGCAACCCCTCTCCATTAACCTGTTAACGTTCGGGCTGAAAGATGCATCCTTCCATATTGCCATGGCTCCCATCTACAGACAATTATTGCGATTTTCCTTTATGACCTCTTAACGTTTGGCGTACCGTATCCGGTACTTTGCGCTCGTCTGCATCTTTCGCTGATCAACCAATACATTGTTTGAAAGTTGAATTTGATGCCTTTCGATCGTCACCACACTTAACCTATTGCGTGCTTCGGGTCTCGAGTTACAAGACAGAATATTCGGCAAGCGTCATTTGACAAGCTGTTCCGACGAGTGACCACGTCCAGTTTTAAACGGTCCTGAACTGACCAGTCACCGCTGATGGCAAAAATGATTGACCACCATTGTAGCCAAGGAGTGTCAGCTCCGAAAGTGATCCCAGGTGAGCGCTGATTGCAAGGAGAAAGGGGCAGAAGAAGAGAACAAGCTCTTTGTTTTGATTCGCACGTCTGAATGAATGGAAGTGGACGGCCATTTTGGATAATCACGCTGAATTTTTACAGGTACACACATTACAAAAACCTTTGTGAAACACTCATTTTCTGTGGGATTTTTATAAACTTTGGACCTCTACTACATAAGACTTCAGGCTATGGAACTGTTATGTTTTCAAGCTCCTACCTCTCAGCTGGAACTTAAAAACAGGCATTTGGCAACCACTAAACAAAAATGTGAGTACCCAAAACCTTTACTTCAGTGTGTTCAAACCTCTGTTACTCCATTTCATTAGCACTCAAAGTTATCTTTCTTTATTGTGTAAGAAACTTCAGAATGTTACCTTTCGAAAGAGACCAGACTCATGCATGTGCTATAAGTATAAAGTATAATAAATAGCTAATTACTTTGGGTATGCAATCGTCAAAAACAAAAAAAGAATTGCCCCATTTTGCCCGATGCTTAATACTTTCAGCGCCACACTATATCCCCATCTGCGCTGCCGTGGGCCAAGCTTAAAAAGATGGTCATTTTCACAGCGCTTCACAATGTTTGCAGAGCTATATCTATATTCTATATTATAGCTATGGAGACAATACTATGGCTCATTGACAGTCACTGAGCCATAGCGTGTCGGACACGGACAGCGTGTCGATGTGTCCTTGAGCAAGACACTTAACCCCTAATTGCTCCCGATGAGCAGGTTGGCACCTTGCATGGTTGCCTCGGCCGTCGGTGTGTGAATGTGTGAATGAATGAGTAAAATGTGAGTAACAAATTGTAAATCGCTTTGGATAAAGCGCTATATAAAGAAGCAGCCATTTACCATTTACCATTTGCTGGTAGGAAGACTGGTGTTTAGGAGCCAATGGCTGTTCGGGATTTCCCATATTGCCAGCTTTGAAACTCTGCGCTAACTCCATTGATCTCTTTGGCTAACTCAACTAGAGATACATTCATATCTATTGTTTCTGGTTATTCTGAAGTGTGTACATTATTGGTTATTTTCTCAATTTTCACAATTCTTCAAGAGTGTGAAATACAATATAATAATAATAATAATAATAATAATAATAATAATAATAATAATAATAATAATAATAATTATTATTATTATTATTATTATTATTATTATTATTATTATTGTTCAAATACTATCTCAGACATTTACAGAATTAGAAATTGGACATTTGTGATGCATTTTATACTATTAGAATCAACTGGGGACGTGTAGTGTAATCCAGTACTAAAAGTATGGGTTAATGCAAAATACAGTACAGGCCAGCAGAAAGTGAGAGCAAGAGCCAGCTTATTGGGTAGTTCCCCCATGTCCCCCATGACTGTGTTCCAACCCCCCCCGCCAAAAAAAGAATGAAAAGACAACACAAGAAATCTGATAAATTATGTATTTAAGTGGACAATATAATACAGACAATGAATCCTGAAGCAGATTTATCTGCAAACAAAACTATAAAGTGAAGTGTAGTTTTAGAGAGTGACTTGAACTCATTAATTTATTTCTTTACAGTCGACTTAAGTCATCAATCTTCTTTAGTGTACACACAACCGACAGGATATGGATATGATCACTTTCAATAAAATAGACAATTGGAATATTCAAAGCAACAGAAGAGAATCTTAATCAAAACAGTGAATGTTCAAGTACATAAGGTGAATAGAAACCTACTCATGACAAGGCAGTTTACTGAGCAGCTATAGTCCTTAAAACTGGAGAGAGAGAGAAGAAAAAGACATTCAAAGTTTCACATTACAATCAATTACGTTCAGAACAGCATAAAGCGAATGCGTGTGAACAGAAGCGCATGGAATCTTTACAAAAGTGTACAGTGACAGCATATATTATTTACAGCTTATCCTCACCTGTCATGTTCTGATTCAACACAGCCTGGTAATGACCTCATGTAACTTCTACATTATCCAGCACAGTGTCCCAAACATGACAAACTAAACGTAATGGCAATTTACAACACCTCAATGAACAGTCTCCACAAGCAACACTTGCACAAGCTGTGGTGGATTAAATATTATAGCGTGTGTGTATTTATGTATCTATATTAATATGGTCTACATTATTTTACACCATAATAGATTTTACAACAGGCTCTTTTTTTTCAGACACCATTACCTTCTTGTAAGCATTTGTACACCATCATGGCACGTTTTCACGTGGAGAGATGTTAGATCACACGCACTGGAGGGACGTTTTTACATGTATTCTTAATTTGTAGATAGTGGGAGTTACGGTTAGAGTTAGGGTTAAGGATAGGTGTATAAACAACTTTTTTATTTTTTTATCCACTTTTTCTCCCCATTTTCTATTTTTCTCCCATCCCAATTTCGTATTATCCAATTCTTCCCTCCCCTGTCTTGAACGTTGCTAGACTATGCCTCCCACTGGTCGGCTGTAGTGAGGACAGAAGCCTTGCATCACGTGTCCCCTCCGGTACACGAGGAGGCAGTCTGTTGCATCTTTTCACCTCAGCAGCTCGAACTCTCAGTGGCGAGGAGTAACGCGTGGGAGGCTCACGCTGCCCCCGTCACTTCCTGCTTCCGCTGCACCGGCGTCACCAAACCGACCTGTAGGAGTCGCTGTCCACAACGTCCAATCCCCACCCACCGGCTTTCCCACCCTCTAACACTTGCCAATTGTGTGAACGACCGGCCAAGCCGGTAGCAACGCAGAGAGCTGGGCTCGAACCCAATGTATAAACAACTTTTAAAGGTGAAAATGATGAACGAGTTACGGCTTTGCAGCTTGGCCAAAAAGTGACAACAACCCCCCATTAAAACGCAGACGACCCCATGGGATCTAGCATCTATACCAGTGCTTTGCTCAGTACTGTTTAATGAGCCTTCGCCTCTGGGACGTCTTCCTCAGAAGGCGCCTGTAGTCATACGGGTTTTCCTCCGTCTGGCTCTCGGTGGAGGGCATTCTGGGAACGGAGCACCTGTCAACACAGCACAGGGGACGAAGTGAGACTGAGAGGAGACGAAGAGAGAGTAAGGTCAAAACAGACACAGGAAAGGAGAATAAGAAATGCACCGAGAACATGAGAGAGAAGGACAGACATAGAGAGAGATGGAGCTTTAAGGGATAAGGTTGGTGTTCATATTTGATTTGATTTTTTAAATTTTAAATCTTTATTTCGAACATGTAAATGAATACAAACAAAATAAATAACTAAACAAAATCAAAACATAACTCAAACTAAATAAATAACTAAACAAAAGCAAAACATAACTCAATTTACATGTTCGAAAAGGAGTAGGAAGAAGTATACACTTATTTAATCCTACCCCTTTACTACTCAAATGAGTGTACTAATTTAAAACATCTAAAAAAAACCCGATATATATATATGCAAAAAAAAAAAAAAAAAACGATATATGTAAAACATGAAAGAAATAAAATAAAAATGTAAACACCCGTGAATATCAAGTCCCTTCCTCATCCCTTCATATTGTCAACATAGCCTACGAAAAGACCAAGCCCCACAATGCATTTCTCCTACTTACAACTATGCTTCATCCAGGCGACGGCAGATTATAGCTCATATCCAGAAGTGATGGAACTCCAAAAAAAAAAACGTTAAAACAAGTCACAGAGCCGTACTGCTTGCTTTGGTCAGTATAATTCATCATTGCGATGAACACAGGCATTGTACTTTTTCCTGGAACTACTTCATGAAGTGACATCAAAAGTAGAATATCCGTGTTCATCGCAATGATGAATTATACTGACCAAAGCAAGCAGTACTGAGACTTGCTCTGTGACTTGTTTTAACAGTTTTTGGACAACAATGGAGTTCTGTTTCGTAATGGATCTCGCTCAGCGTCACGACTGCACTGTACTTCACTTCGTGCACGTGCACTGAATAAAAAATTCCACAATGTACCTTTACATCCCAACATTCGTCTGGCCACACCCCTATCAGCTTACCTTCATAAGCAGGTGTGTGGTCACCTACTCGCCTCCTTCTTCGCTTTCACCACAAGGAAGTGCCTTCGGTAGATCCCCACTTGACGAGGTTGTTAGTAGAAGAAAGTTAGAAAACAAGAGATACGTTGACATCATATCTTTATTTTCTCTCTCACTATTTTCGAGAAAATACGGCGATATTGTCTTCGTTACTGGAGTGTCTGGAAGATGATGATCATTCTACACCTCCACCGGTTTTTTCGTATTAGGAGCTCACGCTGCTGACATGCTTCCCAACTACAATCCTCCTTGCTGCGGCTGGATGGGGTAAGACCCTCCGGCAACACAGCTGGACTGTAGGACACACCGACTGTTGTGAGAAGCGGTGGGTTCCAGGTTGGGTATGTACTGTTTTGCTTGCGACCTCTGGTTGTTGTTGATGCTATGGGGGTTAGCTAACAATTTACGAAACGCCGACCCCAGGCTAAGGTTCTCTGCTCGGCTTAACACGGCGGTCGAAGGATCTTGGCCTGATGCCCATGATGACTAATCTAGTGGCCCGCGCTAGGTTCTGGTGATCCCAGGATTCTAGAGCGGATGCTTCTCTGTCCCGTGTAGGCCCCATCTTTCATATACAAATTAAAGTTTACCCTAACGAGGAAATGTGGGCATAAGATCTTCTTTATCGGAAGTTCCATGCTCAAAGGGCCCCGTGTGTGTCTGGATCACTGTTGAAACTGTGTTCTGACATCTCTTTTTCTTTTCCCTGTTAGGGAAGGGATTGGGACAGCGGCCTGTCTGAAGTGTAGCTTGTTATGTCATTGTATACAGTTCAGGTGATGGCTGGTTAGCTTGCGTGCTAGTTATGGACTACTGCCAGTCAGCTGTTAGCCGCGCAGCTGTTAGCTGCAGCGTTAGCTCGCTGTGTTTACCAGGCTGGTATACGTTAGCTTGTTGCTATCAGACGATCGGCTGTTAGCTTAATGCTACACTGTTGAACGTTCTGAGACTATAACATGCTTTAAACACTCTGACTACGACGTCATCTTTGACAGAGGATGTTAGTCGAACCTACCGGGAGCCCGGCCGGCAAGGACTGCGTCAACAAGGAGAACTGTAGCGGCGGGGTGGAGCAGCGACGCTGCCCGTGTCGTCAACACAGGAATGCTGTGTTTACTATCGGTGCCCTGTTAGCCAGACTGCAGTTCACTTGGTCTGCGCTCACGGTAGGAAAGGTCCCGACCAGACCTTAAAACGCGTCTTCTTCCTTCCCTTCTAATGTTTTGTAATAACGATGTTTTCCAAAAACGGGTGTTGCTGCAATACATTTAGGATACGACGCGAGTTGTGTGTGAATTGACTTGTCATTGGTATAGCTTCTCCATGCAAATCGGATTGTTGTTACATATGTAAAATGACTGGTTAGTTGTGTTGAGAAACATCATGTGTGTTCATGTACCGTGTACTCACAACTAAGGGGGTTAAATAACCTATAAAGCTATGCTTAGTGACATATGAGTGAAGAATGAATTCTTTTCTCAGCCTGTAATGACAATGAACAGTGTGTTCACATATTAACAGGTTTGCCTGTTCAACTGGCCGTATCAAGGGTAAGGTAGGAGGGGTGTTCCCCCCGGTTCCCTGGGCTTCCCCCCCTCCTCTCAGACATGTTGTTTACAATATATTGTGTCACTGTGTTGTAGGGATACGATGTAACCCTTAGCTTAGTTGCTGGGGTTGTGCTAAAACCACTTGAGAAACTATATTTTCCTAAAGAAAAGATTGTTTGGTCACTTTTCATGTGTGCTTAGCAAGGCCTGTGGCCGATACTAATCGAGAATTATGTATTCTCTCATTATGAAAAACGGCGTTCCTCTGTAGAGTGTATTTGCCATTTTTTGTGGTGATAAAGGGTTGTGTGTGTCTTGTGATCTACAACTGGGTTAGGTTGGCCACAGAAGCACATGTGTAAGTCTGGTACCGGGGCTCTTAAGGGGGCCCTCTCTATTCTGTGTTTTTTCCTTAGTAAAAATCAGATAGCAGGTTAGCACATGAGCTGTGTGAAGCTGTTAGACACTTCATGTAGCTGACTGTGACTGTGTCATGCTCTTTTTTGTCATTACATCGTATCATGGGTGTGGGGTCGTAAAGGGGTGAACTGGTAATCCTTTCCTCCCCTTTTGATGGGCAGGGGTTACAACCTCCTGTCCTTCAAGGTTCCTGTCACGTTGCTGTTCGGCACGTTGCAGGGTGAGAGGGGGGGGGGGGGGGGAGTTTCCTGGTCCCACGCCCTGGAAGATTTGGCGTGTGCACCGCAGAAATTCCCCCGCCATAGAGTACGTCACTGTGCGCGTCTCTGTTGGTAAGACTTCCGTGAGCTGTTCAGGTCCATATGATGGATCTGTTTCAGGGAGTGGTCAGGGCTCCTCCTCACGAAGCTCCTACTCGGGCCTTCTGTGAGTTAGGACTCTCCTTCCCTGTGAGGGAGCCTCCTCAGAGTTCAGAGCCTCCTCCTCAGATTGTCAAGGTGAGTAGAACTTCAAAAAGGAGTCCTGCTCTATTGTGTGTGTATTCGATTCAATTCGATTATTGAGTGTGTATTGGTTCAGTGCCTCCTCCTCGGAGAGCCCTAACCCAAAATATTACATGGCTCAATGTTGCAATATATTCTTTTCAATCTATACAGCTCGCGTGGGAAGTATCTCTGGGGATTTCCGTCTCCTCCCTATGGGAGGGTGGTGGGATGTAAAAATGTAAAAAATTTTACCCTCAGGGTCGTCACGAGGGATTCATGTCAGTCTGTGTTCTTTCTTTTTTGAATAAAAAGAGGAAAGTACATGACGCACGACGGCTCCGTGTCGTTCTCTCAGGCGACTTGGAGGAACAATGTTTGGTGTCTTGCTAGACTATCCATTGATGTGTTTGGGTCTCGACGCATACATAGTGCTGGCTCAGGTGTGTTTCTGTGACAGAATCACACAGGGGCTAAGTGCGCCTTGGTTGCTTGTTAAAACAGCGTTTTTATAGGGCAACTGGGATGGAGTTTTGTCTCTTCCGAGCGCCAGTTTACTAGGTTGTCTCGATGAATTCTCGTTCATATCTGGGGGATGTTAACGGAATAGATCTGAACATAGGTAGAGGGGTCTCACGCCCTTGGGGTGGGCCACTGAGCACGGTCTAAATGGGGACCGTCTGGGTGGCGCCCTCTTTTCATGTTTTAGATCGACACGCATACCTACCCCCTCTCCTGGAGTGGGCATGTCGGTGTGGTTAGGACACGGGACTGGTCTGGTCACGCTGGTCCAGGTCAGTTAACCCGTTGTCCGCCGGGGATGCAGATCTGCTGTTCTGGTACCCTGAGGGACTTGTGCTTTTTTCGGGGGGAAAAATGCCAGGTCGGTCCGGGTGTCGCAGGGTTAGGCGCTATGGAGACCCTTGTTGGGTACATGTTGTACTCTGCACTATCGTAATGGCTTACGGCCATACCAACCTGTACACGCCCGATCTCGTTCGATCTCGGACGCTACGCAGGTTCGGTCCTGGTTAGTACTTGGTTGGGAGACCGCCTGGGAATACCAAGTGCGGTGTGCTTAGGGCTGGTTCTCCATTATTTTCGCTCCTCTCTCACGCGTGGCGAAGAGGGGGCTGTTGGGGTGGTCTTGGACCTCCTCTGGTAACCCTGTGCTTCCCGTGCCGCCGGGCCCGGTCCGAAGTAAAGTTTTGTTGATACCGTAGGCCTGGGATAACCCTTTTTTGAAAACTGAAACACTTGTACTGCGGTATAGCCAGTGTATGCCCGCAGGTGTGTTTTGGAGTCTTTTTCTTGAGGGGTTATAGGAACAACCACCGCATATGGTAACGACAAGGTGGTTGATTCCCTGGTGTGTTGGAGCAGAGTCAACTCCCGGGTTACCCGGTTGAGTGTGCCCCTGCACGTTCATGACGTCTGCCAATCATGTCAGCCTTCTCTGCCTCAACCCCTCTGGGTGGGTTTTTTTTAATGGAGGCTTTGTCATGGTGATCAACAATGCCAGCATACGCCCCTTCCGCCGGGGGGGCTGTTTTCAGCTGACTCCTTTGGCGCCTGTCTCGTCCGCAGTGCTCCAGGCTCAGGTTACAGCCTGTTGCCTGGTTTCCCCGGTGCGCTCCCTGCTTCCGTTGGTTAACCTTTTTTGTGTGCTTACGGCCATGCTGACTGCCTGTTCTGCAGGGTCAGTGTGCCAGGCGGTGTGCTATTGGGGGGAAAGGGCCCGCTCTTGGAGGGGCCTTATCCGAATACGCTGGCGATGTGGGGGGCGGTGTCACTAAGTGACCACCTGGTGGGGTCTTGATGCCTGGCGTCATTGACCTCTCCGGGCCCCCGTTTTCCAGGGGATCCAGTCCTTCAGTGGGTCTGGGTCTTCCTTCGCGCTCCGCTGCTACGGCCTTGCCACGGGGTTGGGTTTGTTCTTGACCCCGTGATTCTGGGGGCAGTAACGAGGTTGTTCCTTCCGTTCGTTCCCGGGTGGCATGCGGGTTGTGCGTGTGTGTAGTCGTGGGGTCAAGCCACGGTCTGCTCACCCTGTGCGTTGAGTTGCTTGAGTGCCACTTCGCACGGTCGGATCCGTTTTCCTCCCGTAAACCTCCAATAGGGAGGGTATCCTCCATTAGGGAGGGTCGGGGGGGCTCGGTCCTCCCCGATCTGATGGTTGTGGGGGGCCTCAGCGGGGTACATTTGTCGGGCTATGGCTCTCGCTCAGCCTCCCTTGTGCAGTCGTGACACTGAGCGAGATCCATTACGAAACAGAACGATAGGTTATAACTATAGCCAAGTTCTGTGAGTAATGGTGACGCTCAGCGTCAGGCGCCGCTGCGGCCCTTGATCTCACCTTGTGGTGAAAGCTTGGGAAGGAGGCGAGTAGGTGACCACACACCTGCTTATGAAGGTAAGCTGATAGGGGTGTGGCCAGACGAATGTTGGGATGTAAAGGTACATTGTGGAATTTTTTATTCAGTGCACATGCACGAAGTGAAGTACAGTGCAGTCGTGACGCTGAGCGTCACCATTACTCACAGAACTTGGTTATAGTTATAACCTATCGTTCTATGACCTCTGGATACGAGCCATTATCTAGTGTTGGCTGGACAGACTATTCTTGTAAGTAGAATACATTTATTGTAGGTTTTGGTCTTTTCATAGGCTATGTTGACTATGAGAAGAACAATTTATTACACCAGCCTTATCCTTTAAAAGATAAAACATTCAAAGGAATGTTTGCACATGTGTTGTTTATCCTCTCCAAAAGCCATCATTTGTTGTGGGGTGTTGAGTTGGAGGCACACATAACCTGGCCTTATATTGTTTTATATTGTTTCAATGAAATGGTTCATTGCTCAAACAATTCACTTAATTCACAATCTCCACCATATTGACTGAGCTATGCAAAGAAGTGGTAAGACACAAAAGCACCCATTCCACTGCAAAGTTAACACTATAGAAATACCACTTCAAGAACCAAAACAATAGGCAGAACACACTACTGTTATTCCAAATTCAGGATTAACCACTGACGTTTTTGTGCTTTGAGTTAGAGCTCATTCAGATCTAATCACACAAATGCAGCGCCTCGCCGCAGGGTAGTGCGTTGGTGTGGATGGGCGCGTGAATACTTTCCCTAAGCGGGTTGTAATTCCGCGTTCGGTTTGCGCGATCTGATTGGCCACTGACGTTTCTGGTCATGTGACATGTGCGCCAATCGTGTGACGCCTAGTTCTGCCACCGTTTAAGCTTAGGCACTCTTTCGAAGTTGGTTATGGTTAGAGTTTGTCTTAGAGCAGGGCGATAGAACACCAGCCCTGATTCCAAACTCTAACCTTAACCAACTTCGAAAGAGCTTAACCAGTGATAAACTAGGCGTTAGGTAGTTTGCAGGCTGTTAGACCAGAAATAAGCGCAGAACTAGGCATCACACGATTGGCGCACATGTCACATGACCAGAAACGTCAGTGGCCAATCAGATAGCGCAAACCGAATGCGGAAGTACAACCCGCTTAGGGAAAATCTTCACGCGGATGGGCCATTTGTGTGACATCACGTGGTGAGCTTTTTAACCCCTCCCCCAAATCCCTCATCTTCAGCTGTGATTGATTGGCCACCACAGCTTGGGCCACCTGGTCATGTACCTCTTTTCTTTGGCAGGTTTTGGGGGTTCAGGTTCAGAAACGGCTCTCCCCCTAGATTGCTTCCTGTCGGCAGGTGGTCTCTGGTCTGTAGACGGTCTCCTCTCAGACTGCCTGTGCTCACCGGAGCACCTCCTCTCTGAAGTGGTGGAGGGTCGTCTCTCGCAGGCGATGGAGCTGGTGGACAGATCCTGGTAATACTGGTCATCTATATCCGCTAGCTTCCCTGGACTGGGAGAATAAGTACAGGGCATGGGATCAATCATTTAAAAATGCCTTTGATTTCACTGGCGATATTGTGATGATGCTTTGGTATAGGAAAGCTTTGTGTTGGCTTAGCTTAGCTTAATGTGCACAAGGTCAGGCAGACATGCATGGACCATGTGACACAATGTAATTACAACTACCAAATCAATGCCTGGGTCCTGCTGGGTTCAGGTTCTGAACCATTTCTCTGTCTCTGTTGTAATTAATAGCTTTCTCCAGTGTATAGCAAGCCTTGTGCATGATAGCCCAACTTCAATATAAACCTGTACAACACAGATGGCCTGTTGCCTTAACATAGGTTAAAAGTGTCTTTTAAGTAGCATGATTACCTAACATTTAACTACCTTTAGTTCGTTTTTTTTGTTTAGTTCCCAGGTGTGAGGTTTTTTATACTAGGGAGAGCTGTTAGCTAGAACAGAGCCTGAAAATCGAGGGTTGGTGTGGCCTGTGGCGGTGGGGCCCAATCCGATATCTTTTTACAGGGCCCAAAATCCCTGACGTTACCCCTGATGACATGTGTACTATTCAGATATCTGTTTGAATCAACAATCAGGCTCAGGAAGCTCGGTTGCTATGGATGCCAGTCACCATCAGGATCACCAATTTCCTGTGAGAAATGGTACACAAACGGAGGAAGGGATGGAGAAAAAGAGGGTCGTGGTTTCTGCCATGATGGTCCCAAGTATAGGGCGGCTGGGTGGCGCAGCGGACATTGCGCTCGTCACCAACGCAAGAGACACCGGATTCGAATCCGGCTGTCGGCGTTGCCTCCGGCTTGGGCCGGCCGTCATACTAACTCAATTGGCAGAGTTAGTGGGTGGGAAGTCGAAGGGTGGTAGTCTGGTCGTTGTGAACAGCGACTCCTACAGGTCGGTTGGGGCGCCTGTACAGCAAAGTCAGGAAAAATGGCGGGGGCAGTGTGAGCCTCCTACACGTTACTCCTCGCCAAATGAGAGTCCGCGCTGGCAGGTGAAAAGATGTGACAGGCTGCCTCCACATGTATTGGAGGGGACATGTGATGCAAGGCATGATTTGCGGGTCAGTTCGGGTCGTTTTTTGTATCGTGAAGGACTGTTTTCCTATCATTCCTGGACTATGGTGATGTAATTTATAGGCATGCTGCAGCCTCAACCCTTAACCTTGGACTCTGTCTATCACTCTGCCCTCAGACTCATCACTAATGATGGATACAACACTCATCACTGTGTCCTTTATGAGAAGGTTGGTTGGGCCTCTCTGATGGAGAGGCGCTGGTATTTGTTAATTTTTAAGGCCCTTATTGGTAAGCTATCGCCTTATACTACATCATCATACTACACCATTGGAATGGAACTTTGGAATCTATGGAACCCGTTCTAGTGACTGGCTGGTCTTTAAGGGGATCAAGTTTGCTCAGAACAGGGTAAATCTGCATTTCGCTATGATGCCCCTCTAGCTCATGGAATGAACTCCAACAGTCCTTAAACCTTGAGATTATCTGTTGCAGTTTAAGACCTTGATCTCCAACCACTGTCAATTGTTATCCTTACTTTTCTGTCTTGAGCATATGATTTTATATGCTGTGGGCGGCTACGTGGCGTAGTGGGCAAGGCGCTCGCCACGAAATGCTGGAGACGCTGGGCTCGTCAGTTCGAGCCCAGCGCTCCACGTTTGCTTTCAGTTTAGCTGGTCGTCCGTACTAATACACATTGGCCGTATTAGGGGGTGGGAAACTGATGGGTGGGGATCGGGCGTTGTGGACAGCGACTCCTACAGGTCGGTTGGTGCGCCTGCGCAGTAGAATCAGGAAGTGTCGGGGGCAGCGTGAGCCTCCCACGCGTTACTCCTCGCCACTGAGAGATCGAGCTGCGCAGGTGAAAAGATGCAACTGCTGTTACCTCAAGTACCGGAGGGGACTTGTGCTATGTATGACTTAGTCCACATTGCAGCCGGCTTGTGGGAGGCAAGAAACAGCGTCCGTGACAGGGGAGGGTTGAATTGGATGATACGAAATTGGGATGGGAGAAAATATAGAAGAAATGGGAGAAAAAGTGGATAAAAAAAAAATTATTTTATATGCTGTGTCATTTGATATGCCTTTTTTTGCTTATTTCTATATGTACACTTGGCGTGACTGTAAATGAGGGCACCCTCTTGTTGCCTTTTGAGTTTAAATAAAGGTTTGAAATTAAATTAAATTAAAGGGCTTGACTACCTCTGTCCTGATATACAATACCTTTGTTCCTTCCTATTTATTACCATTTGTCATTTTTTCACCCTCTCTCTCTGCTGTCAGTTCTCACCCCCCCCCCCCTCTCTCTCTCTCTCTCTCTCTCTCTCTCTCTCTCTCTCTCTCTCTCTCTCTCTCTCTCTCGCTCTCTCTCCTGTCAGTTCTCGCTGGAGATGCTATCTCTCCTCCTGACCTTCTCATTGTTAATGATGCATGTAAACTGCTCCTGTCTATCGCCGCTTTATTTATCTGATAACAAATTATTACCCTTGATGTTTGCGAGTTTGTGTCGCCCGATGTGTGTGTGTGTCCTCAGACTACAGTGATAAAGCACCCAAGCCCCTCCTTGTTCACAGAGCCTTATCTGTCTATCTGCCAGCCCCTTCAGCTCCTATCACCACCTCATCCTGTGAGGTGCACTCACCTTGTGACCTAGCCGACACACACACACACACACACACACACACACACACACACACACACACACACACACACACACACACACACACACACACACACACACACACACACACACACACACACACACACACACATACACACGGATGCATTAACAAAAGCACACACACAAATGCACACATACATACACACACACACATGTGCGCATGCACACACACTCCCACACACACACTTCCTCCCAGCCTGCCTTTGAAAAAGACATTACCATAGTTACCATGAGAAAGACAATATATACGGTATATAGGAAAAAGACATCAGTGCTTGCTGCACGTTTGTGTCTCGGCACCTTATCTTCGACAGGACACACGTCTAACATCCTGTCTATTTAGTACTTTGTTTATATTTAGATTAGATTTAGATCTAGATTTCATTGAGAGCATTCTGCAGAAGGGAGGTGACAGATGATGTATTTACGATTTCATTGTAAATGTGTAATGCTACAGGTTCTTTGGACCACACACTGTCCTCATGCTGAATCACAGTCATTACTGTCCTCATGCTGAATCACAGTCATTACTGTCCTCATGCTGAATCACAGTCATTACTGTCCTCATGCTGAATCACAGTCATTACTGTCCTCATGCTGAATCACAGTCATTACTGTCCTCATGCTGAATCACAGTCATTACTGTCCTCATGCTGAATCACAGTCATTACTGTCCTCATGCTGAATCACAGTCATTACTGTCCTCATGCTGAATCACAGTCATTACTGTCCTCATGCTGAATCACAGTCATTACTCGGCCACAGGCCAGCCCACATTTAGCCTTTATTCTTTTAATACAGATTTTATCTTGTTCTTTTCCTATTCTTTTTTCTATTACCCTGTCTGTACCCCCCCTGTGCTGCTATGACCCTTGCATTTCTCCCAAGGCAATTAATAAAAGAACATCTCATCTCAAAATGTATATTCACATACAGTAGATTGTATATATATATATTTTTTTCCTTATTCATGTTGTGAGGACTGCACCTGAACAGGTGCCTCAGCCTGTTAGCTCCCCCCAGAGGTCACGTGGCCCTGTCACTCAGCCCCGACACGCACGTTTTCCTGGACGTTCTCATTCCACACCAGATGTGAATCTTCAATCAGAGGCTACTGTCTCTTTCCCAGTAAACGTTTGACCAGCCCAGAGGACAACGCAAGTTCGTTCTGCTTGGAACAGTAGGTTTGCGTTGTAATTATCCCTCTTGACTATTTTGTCTTTCCTCGTATTGTGATTGCATTTCAGTATTCTGATGTAGTTGAATCTTCGTTTTGCTAATGCGCGTATTATATCTACCAATTGATAAACCTAACCTCGTTCTCTCCCTTGTAGCTTGGTTAAATGTTTTGCTGGTTAACTAACCCCCGCCTCTCTTCTCTTGTGTCTAGTGTGGGACCACGCCACGCTCGTCGTGTATTTCCACTCGCTTGCCCCTCCCGTGTTTTCCCCCCACCTCGCCTACCCCTCGCGTTAAATTCCCTCGGGGTTCCCGATTTGTTTTCCTGGCGTTGTTTAGGCAACCCTGACCCACTACATATTTCAACACGGTAAGACTCCATTCTACATATTAATACACACACATAGTCATCTGCTTCACAAACACATTTGGGTAAACACACTCTTCATATCCCAGGCCTCCGACCTGTCCGCACTACACCACCACTGTCGTATCGTTTTGTTGTACTCTGTTTTGTCTTTGAACATTTGTGAATAAATATACGCCGTTTTTGGCGTTTTCCTGTTGAACCGGTTGCATTGCTTTATTACGGGTCCCGTTCCTCTGTTCCCATAACAATTCATTTGTTTTTATTTATTTATTCATTTTTGAAGATATATTTTATTGAGTTTCTGCTTTAATTAGACAGGACAGTGAGTGAGAGGAAATCAGGGGAGAGAGAAGGGGTATGACATGCAACAAAGGTATCAGGCTGGATTTGAACGTGTGACGTTGTTACAGTATTACATGGTATAGTATGTACCTTAGCAGCGTACTAAGCCACCAGCTCATGTTCTGGAAAATAAGCTTTCTTGGAACTTTCACAACTCATCTGTAAATTGAAATATACTGTAGGTCTGCTGTGTAGTGTGTTTACAAACCTCAACCGAGTAAACAGAGTGTGGAATAATGCTCCCCTCCACCCCTCAAACAATCTCCCAGTCATGTTCCAACCCCCCTCCCATTCACCTTTTGTCTCTCACCTGATACCCCCCCCCCTTCTAACTCCCCCCTCCCCTCCAACCCAATACCTGGGCCATCCTACCCAGAATCCCGTTCTCTCCACTATAAAGACCTATGTCCAGTGGTGCAGTCGCGGTCACACCCGGTTACACGCCGTGTTACCAGATCACTGAGGCAGAAGTACGCGCGATCGCGCACGGATGTGTACTCGCGTGTACGCGCACACAAAAATGCGCTGTATCCATTCGTTGTGACTAGTACCCGGCCACCATTTTACATAACAAAAAGCGCAGGTAGACTAAGTGTCTGGGTGTTAGCTATCTGAATGCATCTCCCCCTTCATTCTGTGTGACACAGGCAGTGGAGGTGAATACTAATGTGGCTCGGAATTCGTGATGGGGGTCTACCTGCTTATGATATTGAATCAAGCGTCTGTGCTGCGCGCCAGCTTTCCACGCGCACATTCACACAAATAGAGAGCAAGAAGAGCTTGTATGATAGAAAGATTGCACTTGCGTATATGCGCTTGTGTGTGTGTGCGTGCGTGTGTGTGTATAAATCAGTTATGTGCGCATGCACGTGGCGTGGCGTGTTACCAGTTCCCATATTAGGACTGCACCACTGCCTATGTCTCACTGGATTCTGGGAGCTCTCTGGGGACACATCAGGTCAATGTCTCCATTGAGTCCTCCACCATAACTCTTGATCTACTTGTACCTGTTTGAGTATAATAAACCTGTGTCTAACCAAGTCTATATTTGACTAAGTAGTACATTCATTGATCCGGTTATATTCCTCTACACGAGCTTTGCGATAACTGAAGCATACAATAATACAGCCAATACACTTCAAATATCACTCTTGTAATGTCTAGTGTTTGTAGACATCGAGAGCTCAGTCAGTCAACTAGAGAATGAAAACTCCATTCCATTTATAATTTGTATGCATTTGTTTACACCGTATTACCTTGGGGCCCCTGGCAGCACTCTACCTGAGGCCTGAGGGGTTATTCAAATAGTGTGAAAAAGGATCCAGTGACTTACCCCTGTTTCCTTGGCTTGCGTCTTTCATCCTGGACCGACCTCTGAAGGAAGAGACACATAAATAAATGTCAATCAAACTCTCTCAAGGGGTAAGTTCAGAATTTTGGACCCCTAGTCTTATTGCTTTGGGTGCAAACCTCAGTATGAAGAAGAGCATGGATTGTGCTGAGAAAGGACTCACCCTTCAACATCATTGATGAGCTAGGTATCCAAAATTCTCAACGTACCCTTTACATAGTGTTGAAATGAGCTAATTGCAATTGGTTTTAAGAGTCCAATATTATGCTGATTATTGGTCCTGTAATTAACTAATCAATGTACTTGTTGACTAATGATTTGATCTAGTAGATCTATGATCTATAGATTAAACTGGCAGAAAGAAGCCATTGTAAACAAACCTCAATAGCTTCAAGTAGTGCTATTTTGCGTTCTGCTATTGTCTGCTGAAATGATTAGAAATAGTTCAGCAATGAATGGTTACATGATAAAAATGGTTTAAGTCAAACAAACATACACAAGTCAAACTGGTTAACAGACATTTCGCTCACAAAACTGGTCAACAACAAACAAACAAACCGCTGCTTCTCAAAAACCTTTATAATAGCCTAATATAATTTTGTCTTATGTGTCTAAAAATGATTTTGCCCCAAAAACTCTCAATCAATAATGTATTGTGAATGACAGTGAAATTTACCAACACACTTCTCTCTCTCTTACTACTGTATCACACACACACACACACACACACACACACACACACACACACACACACACACACACACACACACACACACACACACACACACACACACACACACACACACACACACACAGTCCATAGTTGTGTCTACCCTCCTGTATCAATACTACTATACAGAGATCTGGGCTACAGGGTCGTAACCCAGGTCTCTCCATGTTGCAACATGTCATTCTGTCAGTAAACTCTATCCTTAATCATCAAAGACTCTGTTGTCCACCTCCGTGAATAATATCAGGTCAAATGATTCCACATCACTGCCAATAGATAAGAATGGCTCAGTGGAACGGTGGCACAGGACAGCTGACAGTGATCCACAGCTGCTCTGGGACTCACATGAATCAGATTGTAATAGGTGGCATCTTCTGGTGTGTTGAGGGTCTTTGGCTGCTGGGTCCGTCGGGGGGTCCGCGATACTTTCATATCCACTTAGAAACGACAGACAGTCAAATAGTCAGTGGCATTGCTTAAATATGTACATAATACATACTGTTCATACTTCCCATCAAAACTTGCCTTTGCCGTGGTCACCATAAATGAGAAATGATTTCTGTCTGTGGGGGTGGGGGTGGGGGGGGCAATTACTTTTAGATTTCCACATGCAAGTGAAACTGTGTCCTGGATACGTCTAAAGGGGCATTTCATAGTCCAGACATAGCATTCATGAACTGGTCTGTGTGCACTAAAATTATGCAATAGCAGACCTCACCATGCATCCGCACAGGCATCAGGAAACATATAAAAGGACAGCGGACTGTCCGTCCACATAGTGGATACACTCTGTACCTCAAGGCTATGTGAGCACCTTTAGGACAAAACAACATACTTTATCCTTATAGCACATGCATGAGCCTGGTCTCTTTTGAAAGATGACATTCTGAAAGTTTATGATTCCAGAATTTTTTTTATAGAGTAATTAATAGAACAACGTAATAGAGTTACATGAACTTGAGTTGTAAAAAAATGTACTCAAGTTTTTCTGTAGTAGTTAGTAGTCCAGTAGTATTTCCCCAGAAGGTGGCTTACAAATCCAGACGGAGCCATAGCCTGAAGCCTTATGTAGTACATATCCAAATTTCATAAAGATCCATTCAGAAATGAGTGATTAGGAGTGATTTTGGTAAACTGTGTACAAAGAAAAACTCAGTTTTCTCATAGACTTCAATTCATTTGGCTTCCTGTTAAAGAATTTAGTTGTTCACCTCGATCCCTGATTCACACATCCCCACATGGGGTATCATTGGAAGCCACACTCATTGGCTACAATGATCCACAATCATTTTCGAGATCGGATCTAGATTGACGGAACTACTGCAGCCTGAGTCGGGAGTGGTATTTTGCGCAATACCGTGTAACTCGAGAACCGCTGAACGGATTTTGTCGCTATCGACAGACAACAAATAAGCCTTCAATTCGATATATATATTGTATTACAAAATATGCACACCCGAGCCACTAGGGGTCGTGCCGGTTGCAAAAAGTCCGAAAATCTGCCCTGATATGGGCTGTCGCAGCTTAAGAGTAGGTACTTCACTTAGCATGTTGTGATTGTCCACCTTTATCAAATAGCTAGAGAGCTGTACTGTATGTATGTATGTATGTATGTATGTATGTATGTATGTATGTATGTATGTATGTATGTATGTATGTAAATAGCTAGAGACCTTTAAAGTATGTATGTATGTATGTATGTATGTATGTATGTATGTATGTATGTATGTATGTATGTATGTATGTATGTATGTATGTATGTAAATAGCTAGAGACCTTTAAAGTATGTATGTATGTATGTATGTATGTATGTATGTATGTATGTATGTATGTATGTATGTATGTATGTATGTATGTATGTATGTATGTATGTATGTATGTATGTATGTATGTATGTATGTACTGTATGTATGGTATGGCTGGCCGGAGAGGCTATTGAGTTAGAATTGACCCTATCTCCAACTCCACGGAAAGCAACAGTTGCGATTGGAGGATCAAATAAAAGAGGGGCGGAATTGGAGATAGATTGACTCCGTGCTGACCTCTTGACCATAATATCCTTATTGACCTGCCCTTGCTCTCCGTACATACTGTAGTTTAACCCTAAGGGCCCTCATTGGGTTGGATTTTTCAACAAAGATTAATTAAAAACGACCCTTTCCTATCCCAGCGCGTTCCATTACTTGTTGACCTACGCCGCTCCACTTCCTGCCGCGGTATTGAGTGAGAAGTGAGCGTGCGTGTCTTCGTGTCGTCTCATCGTCAGAGCTAATTAGTAGAGCGCCTCGTCATGCGTGACATTATTATTCCATCCTGGGTTGTTGATGTGTTGCAATCCATCATATTTGTCACATGTGATAAACTCAAAACAATATTTCCACCTCAGGGGCATGTCTACGTTATTGCGATTGGGAATATATTACAACGACCTTTGGTTCGGTTGCTCTTTCTAAAATCACTGTTTGGGCAGGAAGAAGAAAAAAAACACTAGGCCCACAAGCATCAATCAGAGGTTGTAGAGACCAGTGGTGGATGAAGTTCACAGTTCCTTTACTTAAGTAAAAGTAGAAATACCCAGATGAAACAGTACTCTGGTAAGTCCTCCTTTCAAAATTATACTTGTGTAAAAGTAGGGAAGTATTTGACATTGAATGTAGTAGTACTATGCATTCTACATGATGTTTGTGTATTCCGGTGCTTGGGAAGGTTCAACTCTCGGACCATTGACCTCTAAAGGTCATTGGTTTAAAAGTACATCATCTTCATACATTTTTGCCATGTTTTCTATGCAAAATATTTTTCTTCAAATTAACTAGTAACTGATGGGTTCATATAAATGTAGTGGAGTAAAAAGTACAACATTGCCTTTGAAATGTAGTGGAGTAAAAAGTACAACATTGCCTTTGAAATGTAGTGGAGTAAAAGTACAAAGTTCCCTAGAATGCAAATACTCAAGTAAAGTGCAAGTACCTCAAGATTTTACTCAAGTACAGTATTTGAGTAAAAACACTTTCCACAGAGACCATATGAAGTGAAAAGTGTGTAATATTATTGAACATTTCCATTTAAAGGTCACCTGAGATGTAAAAGGCTATTTGAAAACCCAAATACTAATTCCTGCTATAATTGCCAGAGCACTTGCTCATGAGAGACGTGATTAACATTTTAATGACCTTTTCCCACGAAGAGCAATATGACTGGCGTTCCTCCTCTCTCACTCTGCTAAAGGCAATTATGCTTCTGACGCGTATTATGTCACGAGATGTATGAGGACTGCTGACAACTGTGCCCAATGTAGAAATGATCCAATGGGCTCTGGAATACACAAGGTTGGCGGGAGCCTGAGGAAATAACACAGCGAATTTGTTCTGTCTCTAACATGCTTTGACATGCTTTTCTCAAGCACAGCCTGTAAAGGGCATACAATGCCCAGGTCTATGGGAGATTGTATTCTATTAACTCTTGTGTATAACAGTGACTGTGACTCCTACTGTGCATTTGTGGGTGTGTGTGCGTGCATTGATAAAATGTTCAGACATCTATTTATTGTTCTGAAATGCCTAGCAGAGGCATGCATAACGCTGGCCCATCGTTATTATGGATTAGCCTATATAGTATCTTGCCAGCCACACTAAGACTCTAAAAGCCACGTGGGACCTAAATAGATGGCTGAGTAATCACGATGCCAACTTAGGACAGGTAATTACAGGTGTCATGGTGATTATGTTATTCTCTCTGGACGCTTGGCAAACTGATGAAGATAATGAAATTCCAGCTGCCAGCTACGTTCGCCACGCCACGCTGAGATGCTGAACTTTCACTCTACCGTCTCCCACTGCCCCCCCCCCCCCCCCCCCCCCACAAAGCAATTACACGTATCACCCGTGAAAATCAAATGAACAACAGATCTGTGTAAAGCCGAGGGAATTTTGTGATGATGCACTGGGTTGAGGAGTTGAGCGTTTTGCTGTTCCGGCACTTGACACACCCGGGTTTTGAGCGTCACAAGAGAGTAGGGGGTGCCGATAACTTTGTCAGTGCCGATAACATCACACAAAAGCAGTGTTTTTCTCTGGGTTTCTTTTTCACCATCGATGGTGGGAGGATGTAAACAATGTAAACTAAAGTCGTGGCACAACAGACTGAGAACCTCAAAATGATACCATTCCTATCATTGCCTTACTGTAATATTCAGAGTAAAACGTTGCCTAACAACAATACTGAATACTGAAAATTGTGAACTTAAAAAAATTGCCTGTCCAAGGATGAAAAGTTTCATCTAAGAAATCCTGAAAGCCTTAAAGTTAATCTTGGAGATTGAAGGGTGGCTTGGACCGAGACCGTCTTGTTTGGGTGAGTGTCCCTAAGCTCTATTCAGCTCTCTGTCTGTGATGGATAACCTCAGAGTAGCCAAATCAAGTGCACCAGCCAGAGGCTATTATAGAGATAGATAGACTGGAAGAAAGGATTCCATTTACTCCTGAAAAAGTCAATGATTACCATATGATCACCCAGTGTGTGAAACTGGTTTGGTGTTTGGATAATAGAACAAAAAGTGAATGTTTCCCTTTGGTTTAAACCATCAAACAGGGCTATTTTATGCATTATTTCCAAAAGAGGCATCTTGATTAGCTCACCAGATTGGTGTTGCTTTGGAACGAAGCCATTCATTGCATTTCCTTTCACAAACATGCCATTGGTGTCCGGGTTCGACTGATGGACCAGGATGATTTCATTCAACTTCTGTTGGAGCGCTGCATAATCCTGAGAGGCATTTGTGATCTGTAGAGGAGATGAGAGAAAAAGGCACAGTTGAGTGGACAAAAACAACAACGAATTAATTAACCCTTTCACTGCCGCACTACCAAAACGGTTAACCCTTTCACTGCGACAATTCACAGAAGGTTAACCCGCCGGGTTTAACAGAAAGTTAACCCGGCGACCGTCGGTTGTGTGATAGTAAAAGGTGTGGCAGTGAAAGGGTTAAACACAAAAACATAGTATTTGGTGTTGAGTGGTATTCTAATGGCAGTACTTCTTCAGAGAAAGCCGTGAGTTCCTCAGCTTCTCTCTGAGTTGCCTTCCTGTTGGCTTTCAGGTTTTTCCTGTCCTTGTAGCCTCTGAAGTTACTCTGAATCTTCACGGCAGCCTGCTCCTCCTCAATCCGTTCCTTTTGGGATTCTGTCTCATCTTGACGTTCTAATGCCACGTCACTAACGTCCACGACCTCCAGAGCCTCCTCAATGTCCACCTCTACTTCGGTGGGAGCCAAGGAGGTTTCCTCCTTCGCTCTCTTCTTTGCTTCTTTCTCGGCTTTCATTTTCTTCCGGTCCCGGTGGCCCCTGAAGTTGCTTTGAAGGACAGTGGCAGCTTTCTCTTCGTCCTCCGGGCCCTCTGTGGACGGATCCAGTTGGGGTTGCAAAACCCGCTCCTCTTTCTGAGGTTCTGGCACAACCTCTTGCTTCTTCTTTTTCTTTGGGATCTTTCCTTCCTCTTCAAGTCGCCTGCGCTCTTTGTGGCCACGGAAGTTACTCTGTAGGACCACGGCTGCCTTGGCCTCTTCCGCATCTTCCGTCTTCTCATTACCTCTCATTACATCTGCTGTTTGTTGAGGGTCTATCGTTTCTTCTTCATCATCTTTTGCTTCCCCTTCTTTGACTGACTTTTCAACAGCAGGCACTTCTCCATGTCCAGCCGGGGGGCTCACCACCCTCTGTTTCCTGGCTGGGATCTTGCCTTCCTTCTCCAACCTCTTCCTGTCTCTGTGACCCCTGAAGTTACTCTGGAGAACAGTAGCTGCCCTGGTTTCCTGTTCCGGGTCGATGGCCTCCTCCGTTGCAGCCTCTCCCTGCTCCTCTTGACCTTTCTCCTGGCCTCCTTCTTCCATCTGTGCCTCTTCTTCCCCGACCTCCTCTCCCACCTCTGTGTGCTCATCGTCGTCCTCGTCTTCGGGCACCTGTGTGTGATCACTGTCGTCGTCGTCCTCCTCTTCTCCTGCTGCGACAGTGTTCTCTTCTCCTTGTATGGCCTCTGTCTTTCCAACCTCCTCCTCCTCCTCCTCCACCAGGGCAGGTTCCTCCCCACCACTGCCCTGCTCCAAGAGGGTAGGTGGTATCTCCAGCTCAGCCCCGGCCAGAGTCTTGTGCCTTTCCTTGAATTTCTTCCTCTCCTTGTATCCCCTAAAGTTACTCTGTAGGACCACGGCGGCTTTGGCTTCCTCGTCTTCATTCGTCTCTTCGTTGCCCGGAGCCGACGTCTTCTCATTAGGAGTGGTCCTCTGTGCTGCCTTTAACTCCTCCTCTTTTTCTCTGAGGGCCCTCTCCTCCTTCTCCTCCCTAAAAGACAGAAATCAGGTTGTATGCATGTTAACGGCTAGTTCTCCTGCTTTTCTCCTGTGTAATTACCTTGTGATCATTATGTTGAAGCACTGTGTGAAAGTGTAAAGCCACTATTTATCTATAATAAAACACAAGATACTTGTGCCCTAATGATAAGGATAAGCTCTCAATGAAGAAACCCACTCCCATTGCCAAAGGAAAGTCTAACATGACTATAAATACTTATACTATGGAATTACACACAACACCTGTATTATGTGGTCCATAACGACCCCCGAACAGCATGGCCAACTTCAACAGACCCACGGCCCTTTGATGTGAGCTTCAGGTGTTGACAATGCCGATGCTACATACCCTTAGAGACTAAGAGCCACAAAAATTACTGTGGTACCACAAAGAGCCACACCATATATACCAGTGTTTCTCAACCTTTGTTTCAGTCACGGCACCCTTCATGTGTTTATAGGTCCCACCCTCTGGCCTCTGAAGTTGCTAATGTCTTTTTTATTTGGGCCTCACAGGGTTAAAAGTACCCTGTGAGACCCACGGTTGCAAAATTACAAAATCACTTTTAACAATTTAAAAAAAAGTCTGTAAATGTTTATAAAAAAAAATGTAAGCACATAGTCAATGGGTCCTGTTGTTCAGCCTCACAATGATATTGGATAGTAAATGTGTTTATAGGTCCCACCATCTGGCCTCTGAAGTTGCTAATGTATTTTTTATTTGGGCCTCACAGGGTTAACCTCTTAAGCCAGAGCGGTCCGGTACTGGACCGCAAATGACATCAGGCCATAAATCCATCTCTACAGAATGTATGAATTAATGTTGCGTTTTCTTTTCAAATGTAGCCAAGAGTAAAGACCCTAACCCTGTCAAAACAGCAGTCAAAGTGTATATTTTCAGCATTACGTTTGTTTACCAATGATTGTAACTGTTATTAGTGAAATATATGATTATAGAAATCTCAGGGCATTGAGTCGGAAACCGGCGCATATTGACGGGAGGAAGTGGTGTAGCCAAAAGTGAGTGTAGTCTTTTGAAGGAAGAGACCCAGGGCTTTTAATGGGCTTTCGAATTTCGAAAAACTACATTACCCAGCTCACGCCAGCCCCTGTCAATCATCTGACTTCTGGATTCACTTTTTTATTTATCTTATTCTTCGGGATTATCTCCCACAAACCTGAACGTTATTGCCATAATACAGAACACAGTTAGTTTCGCTAACTTTCTGTGAACGTCTAGCAAAAAAACGGCGTTGCAATCTGATGAAACATTTTGGAGAAATTTACATTATAAAAAAGTAACTGTACTTGTGAATCACACCTGGTGATACTAAATCCAGATTGAACTCTGCCATTGGAAAGGGGAGATTTGGCCCGATCAATAGATCTGCAACTTGGCCATAATAAGGTAATTTATAGGACTGATATTTTATAATCATATTTCAAATTGCATGTGTCCGGATGGCAGAATTCAGTACTGTATCTACAAAACCTTGTTTAATCATCTTCCCTTTATTCATTTGCTTAGATTTTTCGGGTCTGGTCAATTTTAGCATGGTGTTATTCACAGTCAAAGATAAAAAGATATATATAATTGAATTGATATTCTCCTTTGGTTCATTACAATTTACTCAAGCCTAGTAACATACACAATATTTCTGACACTGGGAATACATTCCATGAGATCCATAGATGTCCCTAGAATCAGATACCAAGAACATGCAAATTAACCATTTAAAAAAAAAAGTCTGTAAATGTTTATTCTACGTCTTATGGAATGAATGACATTAAAAAAAATAATAATAAAAAGAAAAAGAAAAAAAATTATGGAGGGAGGAGCCACACATTGGCGGGCAAAGAGCCGCGGGTTGGCCACCCCTGCCCTACCACATGGCCCCTAATGCCCACCACAACTCAACGTGTAGATAGATAGGCAGCGAGAGTCAGCATATCACCAGGGTTATCAAGTGGGAACCTCCCTTCACTGGTGTTTCGTCAAGTTAGGCCCATGACACCTTGGGAAGGCTCAACAGCTAGTTCTAGCGTCCCAGAACCACCCCCTCCATGCTACCTCCCATTTTCCATGATATCCACAAGCCAAATGTCCTTGTGTTATCCTATGTCAAAAATAGAACAATTCCTGATAACAATCACACATGAAACCGCAACAACAGAGAAGAAAATGAATACTCTTACTTTGGGTTTACTTTGGCCCCCAGCTGACATTATTTCTCCTCAACCAAATCCACTGACTTAGTTTCAATGCTTCTTCTAACATGACATTTACTCTCCCAATAAGGATAGAGTCAATTATGCTATAAACAAACCCTAGCTTTCCATCCTTGTTGTTTGATTTCTGGTGCCAAATCTGCACATATAAGCTTTTTCCTTTCATAAGCCTCCACTGAATCCTCCCAAGGCACGGTCAATTATATTAAAAAAAAAACTGCTGACTAGTCAGGCCTCAAGTTAGTGCTAACTATCTCTTGTGGAACAACAAGTTTTCCTTCCAAATCTACCTGCATCACCCAATCATTAGCTCCATTTAGGTGGCCTGACTCATGCCTGCCTATAAACCTACCTCCTTCACATTTCTTTCCCTCATGGACGAATTGAATGGCTATACCACCAGATTACATTCTGAATTCACCTGCACCCTTTTACTTTCAATTCATGCCACTAAGCTTTTCAAAACCTGGTTATGTCGCCATGTATACTGGCCTTGAGAAAGACTAGTCTTACAGCCTGACATAATATGCCTTAAAGTTGCCGTCTCTGAACACAGTGGACACGACGGGTCCCCTTCTACCTACTGTTTTAGGTTCTGTGGTGATGGCAGCACATCATAAGTAGCTCCTATTAGGAATTTTACACAATTTCCCTCCAAACTCCACAGGTCCTTCCAGCTAATCCTCCTTGTCTCTGTATCTTTACTCCCTGATAGCAACAATTGTTTTCTCACTGTTCTATAACAGTGGGTGACATTACAAATTATTCAACTTATTCGACATACCCTATAATCACATCCGCTGAACTATAGTATACCATTCTAAATACACGTAGAGTAGTGTATGAGCGACACAATGACCTCACACAGCTGAATATTTTGTGACTCTGCTCGTGTCGTACCGCTTTTTGTTGAAGCTCTTCCGTTTCCTGTGGCCTCTGTAGCGTGCCTGGATCTTGGTCGCAGCTCTATTCTTCTCATCCACCAACTCTTTGTACTTCTTTTTTGCAAGGTAGCCTCTGCAAACTGAGGAGGAGGAGGCCATGATACAGAATTACACAACAAAAGTGGAAATTCTGCCGTGGGCTAAACTGATTCCATTTCAAGTCCCTCTTACCGGCCTGAAGCTGGACGATGAAGACCTCAAGCTTTGCCTTGTTTTTATCATCGGCAACTCTCCTCCGAACCTTATGTCCTCTGTAAGCTGGTGGTTTGAGTGGAGAACAAAGGCGTATAAGTAAGTAAGTAACACGATGACGCAGTAGAAAAACAATCTTATTCAGAGGAGTGTTATTCTGTTATTTCCTATTTTTTTTTTATCCACTTTTTCTCCCATTTTCCATTTTTCTCCCATCCCAATTTCGTATCATCCAATTCAACCCTCCCCTGTCTCGAACGCTGTTTCTTGCCTCCCACAAGCCGGCTGCAATGTGGACTAAGTCATACATAGCACGAGTCCCCTCCGATACTCGAGGTAACAGCAGTCGCATCTTTTCACCTGCGCGGCGCGATCTTTCAGCGTCAGGGGTCTGGGCTTTGGAGGGGCGCCGCCCCCATCGCTTCCTGATTCTACTGCGCAGGCGCACCAACCGACCTGTAGGAGTCGCTGTCCACAACGCCCGATCCCCACCCATCAGTTTCCCACCCCCTAATACTGCCAATGTGTATTAGTACGGACGACCAGCTAAACTGAAAGCAATGTGGAGCGCTGGGCTCGAACAGGCGAACCCAGCGTCTCCAGTATTCGTGGTGAACGCCTTGCCCACTGCACCACATAACCGCCTGTTATTTCCTATTTTCACGTAGCTTAACTCTTTCTCTGCCACGCTGGGAACGGGATATGGCTATGTGCTGCCACGCATTAAACCAATGGAGTCGGTCACCTTGTTTGCAGGGCTATAACTATATTCTATATTATAGCTATGGATGCAATACTATGTCCCATTTGACATTGAGTATCTATCGTTCAAGATGTGAAAAAGAAAAAAAAATTCCATCCATACATTCCCGTTTTATACCGTGGTGAATATAAGTATGGTTTTAGAGCGGTTTAGGGTAATTCCTGGGAGGCTAGTAATAGCCCGCAACGTATATTATACTTAATCCATTGGCATTTCATCCCTATACACGCTACAATAAAAAATTCAAATGCATATGATCGGTATATAATGTTCCATCATGAATGCATGAAAGGGGGGGGGGGTCGTTTCTGATTCATTGATTGTCAATAACAGCATTCGTTAGTACAACAATGTACGCTGATCAGGGCGATGGCTATGAAAACAAGGCACAATCAAGCTGAAATTTATGTTAAATTTCTCTTACCTGTGGCCGGTGGGATTCCAAAAATAATATTCCAATTATTTGATTGCCATCTCGTAGATTGTATGTCAATTTGGCCCACGACATAACCCACGGCAGCATAATGAATCGGGGGTTCATTGAAGCCCTTGGTTCAGGTTACTAGAAAAGTCCGCCCGGAGGCATTTCATCAACGCACAGCCCCATACACAGAGTCTCAAAGGAAGTGCAACACCGGCCGCATACCACCAGGCGGCGGTATTGGACTTTTGCGATCTCAGACTCATTCCCTATGGTAACACCAGCCTTCCTGGATGGATAATGAATGGAAATAGCGAATAAAAGAAATAACGATCAAATAACGAGTATACTCATTGTTGGCGTCCAACGATTGGCGGCCAATAACGAGTATACTCGTCGTTGGCAGTGAATGAGTTAATCTATTGGATTACGATTATCTATAAAATCTATACGATTTATGTCAGCTCAAAGTGGGAAAACTCTATTTTATGAATAAAAGTGTTCAGGTAGGTTACCCTCCACTACAAACCCTCATGTAACTGCTAGTTCACAGTATAATTAAATACCACAATGATGATAATAACAGCATGGTGTCTATGTTATGTGACATACAGTTTGCTGACCTGACTGTAACACCAGTGCGCTCTGCGCTCTCTGCTCCAGTATGCGGCGATACCGCTTGGCCCCCAGCCAGCCCCGAACATACGCCTGGACCAGTACAACCAGGTCCGTGGTCCGTTTCACCATCAGATTCAGGTATTCCACGTGGTAGTACTTCAGGAACACCTGACAACCAACGTACAGGAAGAAGATAACAATACAACACCAAAAGATGCATAGGGACACATTCATTACTAAAGAAAATAAATAAACTATGGATATAATTCTTCACCATTGATACTTACCTTAATTTAGCTTATTTGTGCTTTAGTCAAAGTCCCCGCTTTCTACAGTTAGATCTGGTTGAATAGAAATTAAGTGACATTTGAACGTTACGTACTTTAGTTTTGCCCATGGCCCACTTCTCCAGCTTGGCCTTCTCCAGTATAGTAGCGCATGTCTCTGGGGTCACAGCCGGCTCCTCATGGGCACGGAAAGCCAAGATGTAGTACCTACAACAATTAAAGCCCTACTCTGTGATAATAATTTTTTTTAACTTTATAAATAAATGTTTTGCATTTCTCAGGAAATATTGAAAAAAAGCATAAACAATGGTCGACTGAGACCAAACCGACCAATTAATAAAATAATCAACTAATCGACAACGAAGGGGCAGCAATAATATATATAGCTATACTATAATATATAGCTATGATATAAAGTAACTTATTATACTATATATATAGTTTTAGAATGTCTCCTGGCAGGCAATAGCTATCCCTCCCCTATCCCCACTCAACTCCTCTCTCTCTCTCTCTCTCTCTCTCTCTCTCTCTCTCTCTCTCTCTCTCTCTCTCTCTCTCTCTCTCTCTCTCTCTCTCTCTCTCTCTCTCTCTCTCTCTCTCTCTCTCTGATTGATTGATTGATTGAAAAGTTTATTAACAGATTGCAGAATGGGTACAGTACAGTACAGCTCAATACATACAATTGTTAAGGGGATGCAGACCAGAGAAAGACTTTCGTCTTGTTTACATCAGGGTCCCCCATTTTCAATTAATCATAACATATATGACATACATGACATACAGTTAGACAGTACTGCTACATCTATACATTTATGACATATCAGATTTGCAAATACAGTACTGTTTGTGATACCAAAGTGTCCAGGAAAAGAGTGTATATACATTTGACGTAGAAACTGTACATTGGAGGAGGTTGGGTGGGTGGGTGGGGGCTGTACATTGAAGGTGGGGGGGGGGGGGGGGGCACTGTACACACACTGTACATTGGAATACTGACAAAGCCATACTTTGTCATTTACTGTACAACTGGGTTAGGACATTTGTAGGGGCCAGTTTTGAACTCTCTCTCTCTCTCTCTCTCTCTCTCTCTCTCTCTCTCTCTCTCTAAAGGTAGCTTGGTTTTCTGTCTGCAGACCTCTTGATGAAGTTGGAGAAGAGGATCCGGTGGGAGTAGCCCTGGCGTCTGATCTTGGCCGTCTCCAGAATGCCGGTGTAGCGCAGCTGCACCAGCACCTTCTCCCGGTCGAACTTGTTGGCCTGGCGGTCGTTGTTGGGCTTGATGCAGCGCACAAAGTGGGGCTGCCCTGCTACCATCTTAGACAGCAGGTCCATTAGGGAGTACTAGAGGTGGACGAGAACAGTGACGTGAAAACCTTCCCAGTAGATGCAAAGCACCTATTTTGTCTGCCTACATTGCACCTCAATGTCACTAACTCACGCATTCAGTCATCCATTCATCCATTCATCCATCCATCCATTAAAGCCCAACTTGCAGGTTAAACCCTACTCTGCAATTATGGGTAGTTTACATCATTGGTATCTAATTTAATTATTTATTTATTTCCATTTGACGCCGGAAATTTCACTCAGAAATGGTTAAAAAGGTCCACGAACGAATAACATGCACAAGCAAATCTAAAAGCTTATCAGACGCTAGCACGGCCGTGACGTCACTTCAGGAAACGTATGCCTTATGCCCGTCCGGGTCATAGTACTACTGGATATATGGCGCTGGCTAACGTTAGCATTATGTCTACTGTCGTGAACCATTTTAGATCGGGGCATGTAGAGGAGTTTGGGGAACGAGTAAAATCATGTGCAGGTCCTCTTCTCAGACCTGTGTGGCAAAGCACTGCACACGCATCATGCAAGCTACACGTCGCTGCATGTTGATCAATGGTGGCCCACTCGGTGCATCACAGTGGGCTACTATTGTGCTAACAACGTGCCGCGGCGTCTGGCTTGTCGGCCGGCATGAGTGCCCGATTTGGGGTGGTTCTCTCCTCTTTGTGTGCCCCCGTCCTCGCGGGTGTCCTGCCGGGGAGCTTGTGGACGCGACAACAGCGGCGGCCATAGGGTGTTTGAGCCTGTAGCGTTAGTTAGCTCATAGCTATCGTGTACCACTAGTGTAACTGAGGGGTACAATTCCCTGACTGTATTGATAAGTATGGTATCATTAAACCACTACTGTCTTATGTACATTACTACTGGCCATACAGTACACAGGTATCTTATGATGAACACTTCCCACAATGACTCGGTTCCACACAAAACTGGATTTAAGTATTTATTAGCAGCAATGATAGTACATAATATACTTTACTTTGGATGCGCTTATAAGGCAAAGGAATGTGCGTAGGCAAATCAATAACGTATGTCCATTCTCATATTACGCAGGAGATAATAATACAACCTGAATCTTAGGAATTATATCTATGGTACTCTGGTAATATAGCGGGAGATACTGGTAGGGTCCCTCCGGTCGTAAGCCAGCAAGGGGAGAGGATTTGTCGGTAGTAGAGTCTGGGTCAACGATGATAAAGAGACTCCAAGTACAGGAGACGGTGCAATAATCTCTTGATCCGCAGACGAATACAGCTGTTCTCCGTAGCATGCAGCTCCGCATGGAAGAAAGCTAGCCGGCCTCAGGCTTCTGAGAGGCGGGCTCGACGTGGCTCCTCACAGGGTAAATCCCACACAATTGTGGGTGTAGGCGATTCTCCGCTCCATCAATTACAGGACCAAAAGCAAATATAATCCAGCCGAAAAGGGCTATGCAGTCGTCGGCGCCAGGGTAAGCAGCCCAGCCTGGATAAGCACACTAGCTGGTACGAGGAAACGTTGGTGATGCTGGTCACTGTAGAACGGTAGCCGCACGATACACTATACATAAATAGACTATTACTGACTTAATAGAATAGGTCGAACTCGACGGTACAGCGTTAAACTCTGATACGTCAGTTATTAATTCGCACGCGGTCTCAATGCTCTATTTGGGGCCAAACAGGCCATACTTCACCGCACGTTGTATCGTGGGTGAGGCTTCAACTTATTGGGTAACTCTACTTCTGTATTCACCTGCGCCGTATTTATACGTTAGGTGAACAAACTAGTACCAGCTTTATTCCTGTCTCATATCCTTGCGCAGAACCGTTCATGTCCAGGCAAGTCCTTGGCGGTGACTTTGAACCAGACCTTGGAGGTATGGCAATGGCGCCTGGTGGACCGCTGTCCAATAGGAGAATGAAATATTATGGTCTGTACTAGGCTAAAGGGATATTCCGTGTATATGTACAAGGAATACACAAGGGATATCAAACGATATACAAATATTATGCAATATATATCAATCAATAAATATATATATTCGGTTTAATCTGATCCTTCGTAACAGCCGCCTCCTAATTAGTCCCACCTAATTAGATAAGCAGAGACAGATTAACCGCACTGTCCACTACTCAATGTCTGTTGGGAGGGTAGGGCAGTTCACAAAGTCAGGGGGTCATGGTCGTCATCAATAGTGTCGGGGAGCCTTGGCAACTCTATTAGCCTCGCCACGGGCCGGGTGTAGATCCGCCCTTGGACGAGCACTTCTGCCGCTCTGACCTTTCCGTCGGCACCGGTGATCACTTTGCTTACGCGGCCGGCCGGCCACATAGCTCGGGGTAGTGACTGGTCGATAATCATGACGACTGTTCCTTCTGTCAAATTGTCTCTCTCTTTCACCCATTTCTGGCGGGTCTGTAGAGACGGTAGATAGTGGAGTAGGAAACTGTTCCAAAACTTGTCAGCCAATACTTGACTGTACCTCCACATTCTTCGGCCGTTCGCTTCTTCAGGCCTGTACACTGTCTGTGGTAGCGCGGGGTCCGGCCGCCCCATCAAGAGAGTGTTGGGGGTGACTGGGTCGACATCTGCTACATCACTTGAGACGTAACCGAGGGGCTTTGAGTTCAATACTCCCTCGATCTCCGTGAGGACTGTCGTTAGGACTTCTTCCGCCACGGTCTGGGCCCCAAGCACGGCGTACAGGGCTGTCTTTATTGAACGTACTTCTCGTTCCCAAGTTCCACCGAAGTGAGGTGCATTCGGGGGATTAAACTGGAAATCAATCTGGTATGGAGCGAGGTGGGTCTTAAGTTCTGGGCCCATAGCTTGGAAGCTCTCTCTCAGCTCTCTTTCTCCGCCTTTGAAGTTTGTCCCGTGATCAGACAATAATATAGACGGTTTCCCTTTCCGCGATGTGAATCTTCGGAAGGCCATAAGGAATGAGTCTGTGCTCATGGTTGGAAGGAGTTCTATGTGCATCGCTCGGGTGGTCATGCATTTGAATACAATACCCCACCGCTTCTCGGTTCCTCTTCCTTTCTTTACATACAGCGGGCCGAAACAGTCCATACCGGTGGAGTGAAAAGGCTTGTCGCCGAGTCGGAGGCGACAGGGGGGTAGGTCAGCCATCCGGGGTATACTGGGCTGTGCTCGCCATTTACGACAGTCTAGACAAGTCCGCTGGAAACGTCGTACTGCTTCTCTCCCTTGCAGTATCCAATAACGACGTCTGATCTCCGCGAAGACTCTCTCTGCCCCGGCGTGATGCACGTCCTCGTCGTATTTCTTTATGATAAGCTCTGTGACCTTGTGTCGGCTGTTTAAGACTATCGGGTACTTGACGTCATCCGGTAAGTCTGGAGCTCTCCTCAGACGACCACCCACTCTGATGAGATTATGGGCGTCGCTCTCAGGGGCTAGGTGGAGCAATCTGCTGTCTGACGGGACGGGCTTTGCTCCCTGTAGACAGTCTAGCTCGTCGTGGAACGAGTCTCTCTGGGCTCGCTGTAGCAGAAGAAGTTCTGCTTCTTCGTAGTTAGCTGCAGTAATGTCAGTAGTGGGCTGAACCTCTGGGTGGTGCCACAGGAATGTCTTTAGCTGTGCACTCTCAAGGGTGAGGCAGTCGTCTATGTTGGGGTCTGTGGGGACGAGTGTGTGTGTCAACCCACAGAACATAGATTTCTTGTTCTCTGCCTCCTCTTCACTCGCCTCCCGTGGGGTGGGTGTAGGCCACTCTTCTTCCGGGAGCTTGAGGAACTTGGGCCCGTCACTATATAGATTGTGACGGGTGAGGTCATCCAGGGACATTCCCCGGGTGATGACGTCAGCTGGGTTGTGTTTTGTGTCCACATACCTCCAGCTTGCTGCTTCTGTTAAATCTTGGATCTCTGTGATTCTGACTCCCACGAAGACCTTGTATCTACACGAATCAGACTGGATCCATGTGAGTACGGTCGTGGAGTCTGACCACAAGATTGTTCTTTGCACCGGGATGGTGAGTTCACGTTGGATTAACGTGGCGAGTTGCGCTCCTGCTAGGGCTGCGCAGAGCTCTAGACGCGGGATAGATTGTTGCTTGCGGGGGGCTATTCTTGAGCGAGCCAGGATGAAAGCAGTATGTATTTCTCCTCCCTCCTCTCGGGCACGCAAGTAGGCCACCGAACCGTAGGCTACTTCGGAGGCGTCGCTGAAGACGTGCAGGTCCATCTGGCACGTCTCCGGCCTCACTGTGGGTGGGAAGTAGCTGCGGCGTATGTTGACACCTGGGAGTGAGCTGAGTTCTGTCTCCCACTCTCTCCATGTGGAGGCAAGGTGTTCGGGTATGGGGTCGTCCCAGCCCTGGTCCTTGTCCCATAACGCTCTTACAATCATCTTTGCCCTGGTGGTGTAAGGTAGAATACATCCCAACGGGTCATATTGTCTGGCGAGTGTTCTGTATACACTCCGTCTTGTGGTCGGTAGTGCAGTCGACCTTCCCTGCTCCTTGGTCAGGGGTGTGTGTTTATAATGGAGCGAGTCTGTTTTGAAGCGCCAGACTAGTCCTAATGTCATTTCTTGGGCTTCTCCTGGGATGGTCGCCATCCAGGTCTCGCTGCTTGCTGCCTTGTCCTCTGGGGAGGCTGCGCAATACTTGAGGGTCGCTGCTGGCCCACTGCCGGAGATCAAAGCCGCCTTTGATCAGGGAGGCGCGGAGCTTGAGTAGGAGGGCCTCGGCTTCTTCTGGCGTCGAGACGCTTTGCAGACAGTTGTCCACGTAGAAACTATTTCCTACACTTTGTCGGACCTCTTCATCAGCTGCTGGGTCCTCTGCGACGTGTTTTTGCAGTGCAAACGTAGCACAGCATGGGCTGCATGTGGTTCCGAAAGGGAGGACTTCCCATTGATAGATGGCTGGTTGCTCGTCCCCGATCCTCTCTCTCCATAGGAACCGCAGCAGGGGCTTGTCCTCCTCCACTAGTCGCACCTGCAGGAACATCCCTTTGATGTCGCCGCTGATGGCCACCTTGTCTTGGCGGAAACGTAGTAACACGCCTAGTAGAGAGGGGCCGAGTGTTGGGCCGGGCAAGAGCTCTTTATTCAGATTTTGTGATCCGATCTGGTAGCTGCAGTTGAACACAATACGATCCTTGCCGTTGTGGTGGACTTTGTGGTGCGGCACGTACCATGATTCGGTCGTCTGATCGGCCTCTTTAATGTCAATTTTCTTTATGTGTCCCGCTGTGATTAGCTTGTCAATCTCAGCGCGGTACACAGTCTTGAGCGGGGTCTCTGGCTAGGCGCCGCTCTGTGTTCAATAGATACCGCTCCGTCGCTTCTTTTGGGGCGTGGAAGGTAGGCATACCCTCTCGCCTCAGGAGTGGAGTTGCGTATCTCATCACTACGTTGACTTTGACTCTCTTTGTCCCCCGCTCGAGGAGGGCTATAGCATAAATGTCTTCCTTGGAACGAATGTCTTTCTTTTCGTTCTTAAAGGGCATTGTCTCTAGTGTCCATAGCCTCTCGACATGCTGTAGGAGGGTGGTGTCTTCTTCTGTCACTCTGGAGTGGAGGCAGCTAGTGGCTGCTGTTCGGTTAGGAGACCTAGCGAGGGGGCCTTGTAGTGTCCATCCTAGGCGGGTCTCGACTGCTGCAGGACAGCCTCTGGGCCCTGTGTGGACCCGGTCCATTGGGACGATGAGGTGTGCATGGTCGGAGCCTATCAGCAGGGTCGGGGTGGCACCGTCTATGAGCGGTATAGGTAGTTGACGCAGGTGCACATATTTATCCATCAGCTTGGCGATGGGGTAGGTGTACTGCGACAGGCCTATATCTTGGCTGGTGAAAGCGTTAGTGATCCTATACCGTCTCTCGGGCTGCCCGCTTGCTGCGATAGTGAAGGTGACATTCTCGCCCTTTATCGTCTTTAGGTCTCTTCTTGTAGCTGAGGGGTACAATTCCCTGACTGTATTGTTAGATATGATATTTAATACCACTACCTCATGTACTTTAACTTCTGGCCACCCAGTACAAGATATAAGTATGATGAACACTTTCCCACCTGATGAAACGAACCAACACAAATGGACCAAATCGAATATTTAATACAGCAAAGGGTGTACACAATATTCACTTAATTACATTTATGATTTGAAATGTTAAGTATGCACTTTTATGGCAAATGAGTATTCGTAGGTAAATCAACATTGAATGTCCAATCTCTGGTTGCGCAGGGAGTAAGTATACAACCTGGAATATTTAGGAAACGATAGCGATAGTACTTAAATGATTATAGCTGGATACACTAAGGGGGGGGGGTTCCCGCTGGTTGTAAGACAGTAGGAGGGGGGGGTTAGAGAAGTCGCTGGCGGTGTCCCATCTAGCCGACGGTGTCTTGGGAGAATCCAAAGTCTTAGACCCAGTGCCCACAGAACCTCGGTCCGTAGACGAACACAGCTGGACCCTCTGTGGAACGGTATCTGCCGGTCCACAACGGAGAGACGTGGTGCGACCTCACGTGTAGAGCGCCGCCTCACCTGTAGTCCTCTCCGGGGGGTAATTCCAACACTCGACAGTGTTGGCCTTTATCCATGGAATAATCAAAGCACATAAAGCATAATCCAAGAGCCGTGGAAGGCTCGCCGTCGTCGGGTAGAGTAATCCAATATACAGGTCCAGTCGCTCTTGACCCGGAGCTCCTCGGATGTAATCACCACTAGGGGTCTGACCAGCCTGGATAAGCGTCCAGATAACGTCAGGAACGATGGGGGTACTGATAACTGTAGGACTCGAACCGAACGATGCACCATACATAAATAGACTATTATTAGCCTAATAGAATACGTCCAACTCGACGGTATGGTGCCAAACTATGACCATTCAACTATTAATCTACACGATATCTCAATGCCTATTCTGGGCCAAGTAGGCCCTACTACACCGCACGTGCTTCGTGGGGAGGCTTTTGCGTCTGTCACTCTGTTGGAGGGTAAAGAACTGGACTAAAAGAAAGTTCTACTTTACGAGCGTCATATATATATGCGCTATGAACAAATAGTACCACACGTATTTCGCCCGGCATATTACTGCGCGGAACCGGGGGCTGCCTCGACATGTTAGGCGGCACGATTGAACTCGAACCTAGGGGTATGGCAACCTGGCGCCAGGTTCTAGTCCAATGGTAGAATGAAACAATTATGGGCTGTTTAGTAGAAACGGGGATATTCAATGCATATTGTACAAGGAATATACATGGGATATCAAACGATATACAAATACAATTAAATATATATATATAAATAAATATACATATTCGGTTTAATCTGATCCTTCACAACAGCCGCCCCCTAATTAGTCCCACCTAATTAGTTAAGCAGAGACAGATTAACCGCACTGTCTTCCACTCAAGGTCCGCTGTAAGGTCAGTCAACTCACAAAGTCATAGGGTCATGGTCATCATCGATAGTATCTGGGAGTCGGGGCAGTTCTATGAGCCTCGCCACGGGCCGTGTGTAGGTGCGCCCTTGGACGAGTACTTCAGCTGCTCGGACCTTGCCATCGGCACCGGTGATCACTTTGCTTACGCGGCCAGCCGGCCACATAGCTCTGGGGAGTGACTGGTCAACTATCATGACGACTGTTCCTTCTGTCAAATTGTCTCTCTCTTTTACCCACTTCTGGCGGGTCTGTATAGACGGTAGGTAGTGAAGTAGGAAGCTGCTCCAAAACTTGTCAGCTAGTACTTGGCTGTACCTCCACATTCTTCGGCCGTTCGCTTCTTCGGGCCTGTACATTGTCTGGGGTAGCGCGGGGTCCAGCCGCCCCATTAGGAGTGTGTTGGGGGTGACTGGGTCGGCATCTGCTACATCACTGGAGACGTAACCGAGGGGTTTGGAGTTCAATACTCCCTCGATCTCCGTGAGGACTGTCATTAGGACTTCCTCTGCCACAGTCTGGGCTCCGAGTACGGCATACAGGGCTGTCTTTATAGAACGTACTTCTCGTTCCCAGGTTCCACCGAAGTGGGGTGCGTTCGGGGGATTAAACTGGAAGTCAACCTGGGCTGGAGCGAGGTGGGTCTTAAGTTCTGGGCCCATAGCTTGGAAGCTCTCTCTCAGCTCTCTTTCTCCTGCGTGGTGTACATCCTCGTCGTATTTCTTTATGATCAGCTCTGTGACCTTGTGTCGGCTGTTCAAGACGATCGGGTGCTTAATGTCATCTGGTAGATCGGGGGCTCTCCGCAGGCGACCACCCACTCTGATGAGATTATGTGCGTCACTCTCTGGTGCCAGGTGAATCAGTCTGCTGTCTGATGGGACGGGGTTTCCTCCCTGTAGACAGTCTAGCTCATCGGGGAACGAGTCTCTCTGGGCTCGTTGTAGTAGAAGAAGTTCTGCTTCTTCGTAGTCAGCTGCTGACATGTCAGTGGTGGACTGAATCTCCGGGTGGTGCCGCAGGAATGTCCTTTGTTGCGCACTCTCTAGGGTAATGCAGTCATCTATGTTCGGGTCTGTGGAGGCGACAGTGCTCAGTCCACAGAACATAGGCTTCTTGTTCTCAGCCTCCTCTCTACTTGCTTCCCTCGGGGTGGGCGTAGGCCAATCTCCTTCCGGGAGCTGGAGGAATGCTGGTCCGTCACTGTAGATGTTGCGACGGGTTAGGTCATCCAGGGACATTCCCCGGGTGATGACGTCAGCTGGGTTGTGTTTGGTATCCACATATCTCTAGCTTGCTTCTTCTGTTAGTTCCTGAATCTCGGTGACTCTGACTCCCACGAAGACTTTGTATCTGCATGAATCAGACTTAATCCATGTGAGTACGGTCGTGGAATCTGACCACAAGATTGTTCTATGCACCGGAATGGTGAGTTCACGTTGGATTAACGTGGCTAGATGCGCTCCTGCGAGGGCTGCGCAGAGCTCTAGACGTGGGATAGATTGTTGCTTACGTGGGGCTATCCTTGAGCGGGCCAGTATGAAAGCAGTGTGTATCTCTCCTCCCATCTCTTGGGCACGCAAATAAGCAACCGATCCGTAGGCTACTTCGGAGGCATCGCTGAAGACGTGTAGCTCAATCTCGCATGTCTCTGGCCTCACTGTGGATGGGAAGTAGCTGCGGCGTATGTTGACACCTGGGAGTGAGCGGAGTTCCGTCTCCCACTCTCTCCATGTTGAGGCAAGGTGTGCGGGTATTGGGTCGTCCCAGCCCTGGTCCTTGTCCCATAGTGCTCGTACAATCATCTTTGCCCTGGTGGTGTAAGGTAGAATACATCCCAGCGGGTCATATTGTCTGGCGAGTGTTCTGTACACACTCCGTCTGGTGGTCGGTATCGTCGCCGACCTTCCTTGCTCTGGAGCCAAGGGTTTGTGTCTATAGTGGAGCGAGTCTGTTTTGAAGCGCCAGACTAATCCTAGTGTCATTTCTTGGGCTTCTCCTGGGATTGTCGCCATCCAGGTCTCGCTGCTGGCAGCCTTGTCTGCGGAGGAGAGGCTGCGCAATACGTGCGGGTCACTGCTGGCCCACTGCCTGAGATCAAAGCCTCCTTTGATTAGGGAGGCGCGTAACTTGATTAGGAGAGCCTCGGCTTCTTCTTGAGTCGAGACGCTTTGTAGACAGTTGTCTACGTAGAAACTGTTCTTCACACTGTGTTGGACCTCTTCATCTGCTGCTGGGTCCTCTGTGACGTGTTTCTGTAGTGCAAATGTAGCACAGCACGGGCTGCATGTGGTTCCGAAGGGGAGTACTTCCCACTGGTAGATAGATGGGTTCTCATCTCCGATCTTCTCTCTCCATAGGAACCGTAGCAGAGGCTTGTCCTCCTCTACTAGTCTCACTTGCAAGAACATCCCTTTGATATCCCCGCTTATAGCCACCTTGTCCTGGCGGAAGCGCAGTAGCACGCCTAGTAGGGAGGGGCCGAGTGTGGGGCCGGGCAATAGCTCTTTATTCAGATTTTGGGATCCGATCTGGTAGCTGCAGTTAAACACAATGCGATCCTTGCCATTGTGATGGACCTTGTGATGCGGCACGTACCATGATTCGGTCGTCTGATCGGCCTCTTTAATGTCAATCTTTGTTACGTGTCCCGCTGTGATTAGCTTCTCAATCTCAGCTCGGTACACACTCTGTTGAGCGGGGTCTTTGGCTAGGCGCCGCTCTGTGTTCAGTAGATAGCGCTCCGTGGCGTCTTTCTTTGCGTGAAAGGGGGGCATTCCCTCTCTCCTCAGGAGTGGAGTTGCGTATCTCATCACTCCGCCGACTGTGACTCTCTTTGTCCCCTGCTCGAGTAGGTGGATGGCGTAAATGTCTTCTTTAGAGCGAATGTCTTTCTTTTCGTTCTTAAAGGGCATTGTCTCTAGGGTCCATAGCCTCTCGACATGCTGCAGGAGAGTGGTGTCTTCTTCTGTCGTTCGGGAGTGGAAGCAGCTAGTGGCTGCGGTTCGGTTGAGAGATTTAGCGAGGGGGCCTTGTAATGTCCATCCTAAGCGGGTCTCGACGGCTGCAGGACAGCCTCGGGGACCGGTATGGACCCGGTCAATCGGGACTATGAGTTCTGCATGGTCGGAGCCTATCAACAGGGTCGGGGTAGCGCCGTTTATGAGCGGGATAGGTAATTGGCGCAGGTGCACATATTTATCCATCAACTTGGTGACAGGGTAGGTGTACTGCGAGAGTCCTATTTCTTGGCTGGTGAAAGCATTTGTGATCTTGTACCGTCGCTCTGGCTGCTTGTTGGCTGCGATAGTGAAGGAGACATTCTCGCCCTTTATCGTCTTTAGATCTCTTCTTATTGTCCGAATCGTCATTTCGTTCTTGCTCCCCCGCAGTCCCAGTTGAGTCGCAGCGGAGGCGAGCAGAAGGGTCTTCTCTGACCCGTCATCAAGGACGGCGTAAGTGTCCATGACTTTATCCTGGTAGCTCAATGTCACACGGACTACCTTTAAGAGCACTTGAGCTCCGTTGCTGCTGGCGGGGTCAATGTACATGACACTTGCCTTGGTGCCGCTCCGTGGTGCAGGTGTAGGCCGTCTTCCGTTACTATCGTGTAGTATATCTAGATGGGCTCCATCGCACCGGCTGCACCTTTTCTTTAGGCGGCATTCGGCTGCCATGTGGGGCCGCGCACATCGATAACAGCGCCGGTTGGACTTTATCCATTGGCTCACTTCTTCTGCATTCATCTTTGTGAATGTGTCACATTGTGACAGCCAGTGTTCTTTCTCACAGTAGGGACACGCTATCTTCCACTTCTCCTTTCTCGAGGGGGTGCTGTGACTCTTACTGCTCGGTACTGACTCTGATTGGTGCATGACAGTCACCGATCTTCTTCCATCATTTATTCTCCTGGGTCCCTCTCTGGAGCTTGGCATGCTCCGCCCGAAGGTGTCCAGTCGTAAGCTGCTGACCTCTCTCGCCAGGAAGTCGGCCAGATCAAGGAGGGATGGCTCGGGGCCGTCGGGATCTCGGTAGTCCCTCTGCCGCCTAAAGCGCTCCTGTCTTGCGGGTGGCAGCTTCTCCAAAATCCTCTCAACGTTAGAGTTGGCGTATAGCTCATGCATGCCCTTCTCCCGTTGAGCTCCCAGCATCCCCACCAGGGACTGCACTTTGATTGACAGGTCGTCCAGTGAGCGATTGTCTGTGGCTGGGGGTAGGCGGTCAATATGCCTTATCTCCTGGATTACGTAATCCCATATACGTCCATATCTTTGATCCAGCGCTGCAAGGGCAGCTGTGTATGGGGTCGAGGAGGTAGCATAGGCTAGCGCTATATTGTGTGCTCGCTGTACTTTCAGGTGCTTCAATAATATTGCATATTTGTGGCGTTCATCAATGACATCCGCCAGCATTGTCTCTAAGCACATCCGGAGCTCCGTGTACTGTGCTCGACTCTCATAGGCGAAGTCTGGGATTGATGGCGTGGCGTTGTATGACGCCGTGGATGGCGAATGCATCGGCGAGCGTTGGGGGAGAGACCTCCTGGGCGAGTCCCCTCTTGCGCCTCGCTGTGGGCCGGTACTGGCAGGGTACCATGGCCCGCTGGTCCAGGTACTGTTCCTCGGGGCTGGTCGTGCTCACCCGTAAATAGAGTCGGGGGTCTGTAGCGCAGCGCCGCGGGGGTATAGCCTGGACTGTATGGGACCTCCTGGTCCGGTGGAGTACTGTGCTGTCGTCGGGCTTGGTTCTCCTCTTCTCCCTCTTCTTCTTCTATCAAATCTTCCAGATCTTGTAATCGTTTATTTAGCTTCTCCGCAGTGTAGGCCGCTCCTTCCTTGTAGCTGGGTCTCGCTTGGACCGGTATGGGGAGGGGGTCTGCGGGGGGTCTAGACTCGGTCTGTTGGTCAAGTTCAGGGTCGCTTGCTCGTTGCGGTGACGCTGCTCTTGACTGCTGTCTCGACGAGTTCCTTGAGCCCCTGGCGGAGGGAGAGGGAGTTGTCCTTTTGATCAGCTGCTCCATTAGCTGCGCTTGTTGCTTGTCGCGCTCGGCTTGTATCCTGTCGCGCTCTGCGTCTCTTTGGGCATCGGCAGCGGCGCGCTGGGCGTCGGCGGCGGCGCGCTCTGTTTCTCTTTGGGCACCGGCAGCGGCGCGCTGGGCGTCGGCGGCGGCGCGCTCTGTTTCTCTTTGGGCACCGGCAGCGGCGCGCTGGGCGTCGGCCCGGTCTCTTGCCATATTCTCTTCCATCTGGAAACGTCTCATCTCCAGACGTGTGCGCTGTTCTTCGCTCCGTTGCTGCGCTTGGAGGTGTTCGCGCTCGCCAAGCATCTGTGCTTGGAGCCGATCGCGCTCGGCGGAGGCTGTCAGGCTGACGAGGAACGCCTGTTGTAGTATCCTCTCCGCTTCGCTGGGGGAAGGCGGTAGTGGAGGTGAGCCGCTCCTGCGTGAACCGCTCCTGGGGGTACTCGTTGGGGAGTCCTGGAGCTCTAGTTCCTCGGCGCTCTCCTCTTCTTCTTCCGTGCAGAGTTCTCTCTCTGTAGGGTTGTCTTCCTCCCGGGGCGTGTCGGGGACTACTTCTTTAGTAGTGGCGGGGGGTAAAGGCATGTCAATTCCCTCCTGGTCTCCACCGTGGGCTTGGTCAGTTACATTAGGACCTACTAGGGCCGCTGTGGTCGGGGAAACCTGGTCGTTAAGGTCAGACATAATTTTACTTTCTACTTTTACTACGTTTACCGTTTGTCGAAGGCTAGGTAGTTGACTGACAGTGTAAGCCTCTAAGTACTGAGGTGTCTGTCGTCTGCGCCGCGGGCGTTCTAGGTTAGGAGGATCGTTTCGTGGAGTGTTCATCATAGGCCATTTCGATATTAATAACACTATATTAATATTACACTAGTTACCCTCCGGCTCGAAGGACCAATTGTAGCTGAGGGGTACAATTCCCTGACTGTATTGTTAGATATGATATTTAATACCACTACCTCATGTACTTTAACTTCTGGCCACCCAGTACAAGATATAAGTATGATGAACACTTTCCCACCTGATGAAACGAACCAACACAAATGGACCAAATCGAATATTTAATACAGCAAAGGGTGTACACAATATTCACTTAATTACATTTATGATTTGAAATGTTAAGTATGCACTTTTATGGCAAATGAGTATTCGTAGGTAAATCAACATTGAATGTCCAATCTCTGGTTGCGCAGGGAGTAAGTATACAACCTGGAATATTTAGGAAACGATAGCGATAGTACTTAAATGATTATAGCTGGATACACTAAGGGGGGGGGGGTTCCCGCTGGTTGTAAGACAGTAGGAGGGGGGGGTTAGAGAAGTCGCTGGCGGTGTCCCATCTAGCCGACGGTGTCTTGGGAGAATCCAAAGTCTTAGACCCAGTGCCCACAGAACCTCGGTCCGTAGACGAACACAGCTGGACCCTCTGTGGAACGGTATCTGCCGGTCCACAACGGAGAGACGTGGTGCGACCTCACGTGTAGAGCGCCGCCTCACCTGTAGTCCTCTCCGGGGGGTAATTCCAACACTCGACAGTGTTGGCCTTTATCCATGGAATAATCAAAGCACATAAAGCATAATCCAAGAGCCGTGGAAGGCTCGCCGTCGTCGGGTAGAGTAATCCAATATACAGGTCCAGTCGCTCTTGACCCGGAGCTCCTCGGATGTAATCACCACTAGGGGTCTGACCAGCCTGAATAAGCGTCCAGATAACGTCAGGAACGATGGGGGTACTGATAACTGTAGGACTCGAACCGAACGATGCACCATACATAAATAGACTATTATTAGCCTAATAGAATACGTCCAACTCGACGGTATGGTGCCAAACTATGACCAACTATTCAACTATTAATCTACACGATATCTCAATGCCTATTCTGGGCCAAGTAGGCCCTACTACACCGCACGTGCTTCGTGGGGAGGCTTTTGCGTCTGTCACTCTGTTGGAGGGTAAAGAACTGGACTAAAAGAAAGTTCTACTTTACGAGCGTCATATATATATGCGCTATGAACAAATAGTACCACACGTATTTCGCCCGGCATATTACTGCGCGGAACCGGGGGCTGCCTCGACATGTTAGGCGGCACGATTGAACTCGAACCTAGGGGTATGGCAACCTGGCGCCAGGTTCTAGTCCAATGGTAGAATGAAACAATTATGGGCTGTTTAGTAGAAACGGGGATATTCAATGCATATTGTACAAGGAATATACATGGGATATCAAACGATATACAAATACAATTAAATATATATATATAAATAAATATACATATTCGGTTTAATCTGATCCTTCACAACACTTCTTATTGTCCGAATCGTCATCGTTTCTTCGCTCCCCCGCAGCCCCAGCTGGGCCGCAGCGGACGCGAGGAGAAGGGTCTTCTCTGACCCGTCGTCAAGGACGGCGTAGGTGTCCATGACCTTGTCTTGGTAACTCAATGTTACGCGGACCACCTTCAAGAGCACCCGGGCTCCCCCGCTGCTGGCGGGGTCAATGTACATAACACTTGCCTTTGTGCTGCTTGAGGGTGCAGGCTTTCTTCTGTTACTGTCATGTAGGACGTCCAAGTGGGCTCCGTCACACCGACTACACCTCTTCTTTAAGCGGCAATCGGCTGCCATGTGACTGCGCGCACATCGGTAACAGCGTCGGTTGGACTTTATCCATTGACTCACCTCGTCGGCGGTCATCTTCTTGAACGTGTCACAGTGTGACAGCCAGTGTTCCTTTTCGCAGTACGGGCACACCATCTTCCACTTCTCTTTCATCGAGGGGGTACTGTGGTTCTTGTTGCTCGGTACTGATTCTGCTTGGTGCATGACGGTCACCAATCTGCGGCCATCGTTTGCTCTCCTAGGTCCCTCTCTGGAGCTTGGTGTGCTCCGCACGAACGTATCCAACCGTAGGCTGTTGACTTCTCTCGCCAGGAAGTCGGCTAGGTCTAGGAGGGATGGCTCGGGACCGTTAGGATCACGGTGGTCTCTTTGCCGCCTGAAGCGCTCTTGTCGGGCGGGCGGAAGCTTCTCTAAAATCCTCTCGACATTAGAGTTTGCGTACAGTTCGTGCATACCCTTTTCCTTTTGCGCCCCCAGCATCCCTACCAGGGATTGTACCTTGATAGACAGGTCATCTAGTGAGCGATTGTCTGTGGCTGGGGGTAGACGGTCAATATTCCTTATCTCTTGTATTACGTAGTCCCATATGCGTCCATATCTTTGGTCGAGTGCTGCTAGAGCCGCGGTGTATGGGGTAGTAGAGGTGGAATATGCCAGCGCTATATTGTGCGCTCGGGGCACCTTGAGGTGCTTGAGTAGGATAGCATACTTGTACGGTTCATCAGTTACATCGGACATCATTGTCTCTAAGCACATTCGTAGCTCTGTGTACTGTGCTCTGTTCTCGTGTGTGAAGTCCAGGAACGTCGGTGTGCCAAGGTACGATGCCATGGATGGCTGGCACATCGGTGAGCGTTGGAGGAGAGGCCTCCTAGGCGAGTCTCCTCTTACGTGTCGTGGTGGGCTGGTACCTGCTGGGTACCAAGGCCCGCGTACCCAGGTGCTGTTCCTCGGGGCTGGTCGTGCGTCAAGCTCACCCGTGAATTGAGTCGGGGGTCTGTAGCGCAGAGCCGCGGGGGTAAAGTCTGGGCTGTACTGGACCTCCTGGTCCTGTGGAGTACTGTGATGCTGTTGGGCTTGACTCTCCTCCTCTCCCTCTTCTTCTTCCTCTGGCAGGTCATCTAGATCCTGTAGTCGTCTATTTAGCCTCTCCGCGGTATAGACCGGTTCTTCCCTGTAGCTGGGTCTCGCTTGGACCGGTCGGGGAAGGGGTTCGGAGAGGGGTATAGGCTCTCTCTGGTGGTCGGGCTCAGGGTCGCTTGATCGGGTAGGGGAGAGTGCCCTTGACCCTTGTCTTGACGAGGCCCTGGAGCCCCGTGCGGAGGGAGGGGGGGTTGCCCTGGTAATCAGCTGCTCCATTATCTGCGCTTGTAATCGGTCGCGCTCGGCTTCGCGCTTGGTGAGAGCGAGGTCGCGCTCTGCTTCTCTTTGGGCACCGGCAGCGGCGCGCTGGGCTTCGGCGGCGGCGCGCTGGGCTTCGGCGCGGTCTCTTCCCATATTCTCTTCCGTCTGGAGGCGTCTAATCTCTAGGCGTATGCGGTCTTCGTCACTCCGTTGCTGCGCTTGAAGGCGTTCTCTTTCCATGGAAGAATGTTCGCGCTCACTAAGCGTCTGTGCTTGGAGTCGATCGCGCTCGGTTGAGGCTGCCAGGCTGGCGAGGAAGGCCTGCGCCAGCATCTTGTCCGCCTCGCTGGGGGAAGACGCTGGTTGAGGTGATCCGCTCCTGGTAGTACTCGTTGGAGATCCGTTCTCCTGTGGCGTATCGAGGAGATCCATCTCCGGGGTGCGCGTCCCTTCTTGTGGTGGGTCGAGTTCCATCCCTGGAGGGCTTTCTTTATCCTGGAGCTCTCCGGGGACTACTTCTTCGGTCTTGGCGGGGGGTAAAGTCATGTCAGGTCCCTCCTGGTCCCCACCGTGAGCTTGGTCAGTTACGTTAGAACCCACTAGGGTCTCTACTGGCGGGGTAGCCTGGTCGGTAGGGTCGGACATAATTTTACTATCTACTTTTTCCGCGTTTACCGTCTGTAGAAAGCTAGGTAGTATACTGGCAACGTAATCCTCTAAGTACTGAGGTGTCTGCCGTCTACGCTGCGGGCGATCTATTTTAGGAGAACCGTTTTGTGGAGTGTTCATCATTGGCCATGTCAATATTAATACCACTATATTAATATTACGCTAGTTACTCTCCGGCTCGAAGGACCAATTGTAACTGAGGGGTACAATTCCCTGACTGTATTGATAAGTATGGTATCATTAAACCACTACTGTCTTATGTACATTACTACTGGCCATACAGTACACAGGTATCTTATGATGAACACTTCCCACAATGACTCGGTTCCACACAAAACTGGATTTAAGTATTTATTAGCAGCAATGATAGTACATAATATACTTTACTTTGGATGCGCTTATAAGGCAAAGGAATGTGCGTAGGCAAATCAATAACATATGTCCATTCTCATATTACGCAGGAGATAATAATACAACCTGAATCTTAGGAATTATATCTATGGTACTCTGGTAATATAGCGGGAGATACTGGTAGGGTCCCTCCGGTCGTAAGCCAGCAAGGGGAGAGGATTTGTCGGTAGTAGAGTCTGGGTCAACGATGATAAAGAGACTCCAAGTACAGGAGACGGTGCAATAATCTCTTGATCCGCAGACGAATACAGCTGTTCTCCGTAGCATGCAGCTCCGCATGGAAGAAAGCTAGCCGGCCTCAGGCTTCTGAGAGGCGGGCTCGACGTGGCTCCTCACAGGGTAAATCCCACACAATTGTGGGTGTAGGCGATTCTCCGCTCCATCAATTACAGGACCAAAAGCAAATATAATCCAGCCGAAAAGGGCTATGCAGTCGTCGGTAGGTTATCCAGTGTACATGATCCACACGGTCCTCGTCTAGGGCTCCTCGGGTGAAAGCGCCAGGGTAAGCAGCCCAGCCTGGATAAGCACACTAGCTGGTACGAGGAAACGTTGGTGATGCTGGTCACTGTAGAACGGTAGCCGCACGATACACTATACATAAATAGACTATTACTGACTTAATAGAATAGGTCGAACTCGACGGTACAGCGTTAAACTCTGATACTTCAGTTATTAATTCGCACGCGGTCTCAATGCTCTATTTGGGGCCAAACAGGCCATACTTCACCGCACGTTGTATCGTGGGTGAGGCTTCAACTTATTGGGTAACTCTACTTCTGTATTCACCTGCGCCGTATTTATATGTTAGGTGAACAAACTAGTACCAGCTTTATTCCTGTCTCATATCCTTGCGCAGAACCGTTCATGTCCAGGCAAGTCCTTGGCGGTGACTTTGAACCAGACCTTGGAGGTATGGCAATGGCGCCTGGTGGACCGCTGTCCAATAGGAGAATGAAATATTATGGTCTGTACTAGGCTAAAGGGATATTCCGTGTATATGTACAAGGAATACACAAGGGATATCAAACGATATACAAATATTATGCAATATATATCAATCAATAAATATATTTATTCGGTTTAATCTGATCCTTCGTAACAACTAGCGTTACGGGCTCGAGCACCCTACGGCTGCCGCCGTTGTCGCGTCCATGGGCTCCCCGGCAGGGTACCCGTGGGGACGGGGGTGTACAGAGAGGAGAGAACCATTTTGGGTCAGGCGTTCATGCCGGCCAGCGAGCCGGACGTCGGGATATGTTGTTAGCACAATAGCTACCAAGCTAAGCTATGTTAGCTTCTAACAGTGTATACACAATATGTACAACGACACAATGATTTACATTATTACAAATATGGTAACGTGGTTGTGGCTTTTACAAATAGTAGTTATCTTTAGAGATGGATGGCTATGATCACGGAGCAATAGTGTTGTTAGGTGAAACAGATACATTTTCATTCGGCTAGTAGTAGCAAGGCTCTCTGCCTGCTGTAACAAGTAACAAGAAGGCTCCTTGCTTCCAGTGCCTGCCACTAGCTGTGTGTGACTCTCAGAGCCCCCTGGTGCCCTGCACCTGTTGTGACGACATCATTTCGATTACACGCGCACGTTATGAACCATTGATTAAAATATCCACGTGCGTGGTGATTGTGTTGGGCAGACAAAATGTTTGATAAAAACGCTAAAACTGGGTCAATTTCAATAATTTTTTTTTCCTCCTTCATGAAAGTCACCGTTGGCCTAGTCCACATTGTTTATTGAACAAAAATACAACATGCAAGTTGGCCTTTAATCAATTAATTAATTAATTAATTAATTAATTCATTCATTCATTCATTCATTCATTCATTAATCCATTCATTCACTTTGCCACTAGTGGCGGCTCACCGGCACTTTGTGTAAAACCAGTTCAATCTATACTTGACATCTCGACAACAACAATCCACATGTGCAACGCTTGTAGATGCGCCGACCCAGAGTGAACCATCTCAACGCCACAGTATGAAAATCATTACATTTGTTACATTTATTCATTCACTTCTGAGCCGTGGTCATAGGTTAGCTAAGTATTTAAGTTTGCTATTGCCTATTTGTTGATCTGAGATGGAGAGAGAGAGAGAGAGAGAGAGAGAGAGAGAGAGAGAGAGAGAGAGAGAGAGAGAGGGAGGGAGGGAGGGAGGGAGGGAGGGAGGGAGGGAGGGAGGGAGGGAGGGAGAGAGAGATCTGCCTCTCGGTCACTGTGTTTTTCCATTCTGCCAATATCGCAGTTGATACACAATGTTACTCTCATCATGTATGCACTAATGCAACATGGACTGCAGCTCCCTCTTAATTAAAGCCTGCGGCAGTTCACATCTATGTCACTACAGTATGTGTCATTGTTCATAGACACGTTTCTTGTTTATAAATATACCGCGTTCGAGCCAATCAGCATTACCCACTGAATCATGTGACTGAGTTGCCCCCTATACATGCACAAGCTAAAAAAGTGGCACTCCCCTGACTAAAAGTTGTTTCAAACTAAAACGGCTGAATGTAATTTTGCCAAATTGGTATGGCTGTGGAGTCTTTCACCTTTTACCTATCTAGCCTTGGCATGGATCGATTGTTTAGATCGCTAGCATGGCTAACAAATGCAAATATATTGTGGTCTGGCCTGTTGTTCTGACTTCTGACCAGGATTACTTCCTTCCTTTTTGCCTCCTTGATGCACGGGCACACTGAGTCTGATAAGACGAGAAACCTGTCTATATAGAGTGGCTTACAATGCACTTCTGTAAACACAAATCTTTATATTTGTTGACCAGAAAAGAAACACTCACTCTGAAGTATGAGGCGACCGTGTGAGTTCTCATGTTGGTGGTCTCTCTGGGGTGGTGAGAGCTCTCCATCGGTTCACCCTGGTGAGACAACAAAAACAACAAAGAGTATTAAACTTCTCAAAACCATCATTTACTTTAATTTAACTGCACTGTACGGGTAGGGATTCTCTTTAGGATTAAATTCTATAGGAGAAAAGGACACATTATTTTTACTGTGTACAAATGGTCGATCGTTTGCATTACTGTGTGATCAAGCGGGACGGCGAGCGAGCAGGTGAACGATAATTTCCGAGAAGAAGGCTGCAAAAGAGATGCATAAGAGGCATAAAAGAAACGTTCACTCTGCATAATGATAACGTGTTTAAGACACCATAATATGGTTTGTCTCAACAATTTCATTCTAATTTAAAAATGAGAAAACAATTCAATAAAATACTTTGCTGAGCAATATTAAAGGTGCTATAGAACATTGAGCCACTAGATGTCCCATGAGAGCATGTCTCAACTAGCAGCATGTTTATCCAATCAGGTGCATCCCATGTGGGGAAATGGAAAGTAGGGAGGGGATACATGTAAACAACAACATTCATTTTGGACCCGGCACATTAAATAAATCAATAATTTATTTGGGGGAAAAGCAATACTTTTATTTTGTACCTTTCTAAAAGCTGTGTTTTTTTTTTTTTTTTTTTTCTTTTTTTTTGATCTTTTTTTCCCCTCCTTTTTCTTCCGATTTTCTCCCATCCCAATGTTAGTCGTTATGCCAATTCCCAATCCCCTTCCTGGTCGCTGCGCACTTACCCCCCACAGTCGGTCTGGGAGAGTGGAGGCTATCACGTGCTTCCTCCGACACACGTCTAGCCAATCAACCGATTCTTTTCACCTGGCAGCGCGGACTCTCACTGAGAGGGTGTAACGCGTGGAAGGATCACACTACCCCCCTTAGATCCTATCCGCGCTGAGCAGGCGCCCCGACCGAACTGTAGGAGTCGCTGTTTACAACGACCCGGACCCACCCCGCCAGCTTTCCCACCCTCTAATACTGCCAATTGTATTAGTGTGAACGGCCAGCCAAGCTGGTGACAACGCCGGAGCTGTGAGCTGGATTCGAACAGGCAAATCCAGCGTCTCCGGCGTTTGGTGACAAACGCAATCTCCGCTACGCCACCTGACCGCCCTCTGTGGGTGTATTTTAATTGTTAGTCTACATACATGTTCTTTTAACCTATAGCACCTTTAATTAGCCAAACAAGAAAAGCAAATGCATGGATATGTTGAGGCGTTACATACGTATTTTGGTAGCATTTTTAACAAGCCCTATATCCAACGGGTGCTACTGCACTAGGGGGGGAAATACACCTCTACAGCAACTATCAATAGCGCTTCTATGTTGCCATTTAAGCCCTCATTGTGACTTGTAGAAGAGTCCTTTGATGTGCTTTTTCCGGGCGACTCGTTATAAAATATGCAGATGAATGGAAATTGATGCATGAACTCATCAAACACAGTTAATCTCAATGTAGCCACTGCTTTCAGTTGAACAAACCCTTTCACTACCACACTACAAAGGGTTAACGCTTTCACTACCACACTACAGAAGGTTAGCCTTTCACTACCACACTACAAAGGGTTAACGCTTTCACTACCACACTACAGAAGGTTAACCGTCTGTAGTGTGGTAGTGAAAGGTTAACCGTCTGTAGTGTGGTAGTGAAAGGTTAACCTTCTGTAGTGTGGTAGTGAAAGGTTAACCGTCTGTAGTGTGGTAGTGAAAGGTTAACCTTCTGTAGTGTGGTAGTGAAAGGTTAACCCTCTGTAGTGTGGTAGTGAAAGGTTAACCGTCTGTAGTGTGGTAGTGAAAGGTTAACCTTCTGTAGTGTGGTGGTGAAAGGTTAACGTAAGGTAAGGTTATGTATATAACCAAGTTCTATGAATACTGGTGACGCTCAGCGTCATCTGCACTAACCTCACTTCGTGCACATGCACTGAATAAAAATCCACAATGTACCTTTACATACCAACATCCGTCTGGCCACACCCCTATCCGCTACCTTCATAAGCAGGTGTGTGGTCACCTACTCGCCTCCTTCCCAAACTTTCACCACAAGGCGAGATCAAGGGCCTCAGTGGCGTCCCGACGCTGAGCGTCACCAGTATTCATAGAACTTGGTTATATACATAACCTTACGTTCTATATCATACTGGCTGCCGCTCAGCGTCATCTGCACTACAGGAGCTGAGCGGGAGCCTGAAGCTCGACAAATGTACCCCGCTGAGGCCCCCCATAACCATCAGACCGGAGAGGACCAAGCCCCCTGACCCTCCCTAATGGAGGATACCCTCCCTATTGGAGGACGGGAGGGAGACGGATCCGACCGTGCGAAGAGAAACTCGAGCAACTCAACGCACAGGGTGAGCAGACCGTGGTTTGACCCCACGACTACGCACACGCACAACCCACATGCCACCAGGGAACGAACGGAAGGAACAAACCTCGTTACTGCCCCCAAAATCACGGGGTCAAGAGCAAACTCAACCCCGTGGCAAGGCCGTAGCAGCGGAGCGCGAAGGAAGACCCAGACCCACTGAAGGGACTGGATCCCCCGGAAAAAGGGGGCCCGGAGAGGTCAATGACGCCAAAGCATCAAGACCTCACCAGGCGGTCACTTAGTGACACCGCCCCCCACATCGCCAGCGTATTTGGACAGGGCCCCTCCAAGAGCGGGCCCTTCCCCCCACTAGTACGCCGCCTGGCACACTGACCCTGGCAAACTCAGGCAGTCAGCATGGCCGTAACTTGAAGCACTCAAAAGGCTATACTACAGCGGAAGCAGGCAGCGCACCGGGGAGACGACCCCAGAGGGGGTCGATCCCTTAAACCAGGCAGCAGGCGTTTGACCCGAGCCTGGAGCACTGCGGACGAGACAGGCGCCAAAGGGGTCAACTGAAAACAGCACCCCGGCGGAAGGGGCGTATGCTGGCATTGTTGCGCACCATGACAAAGCCTCCACCAAAAAACCCCGACCCAGAGGGGTCGAGGCAGAGAAAGCTGACACGATTGGCAGGCGTCATGAACGTGCAGGGGCACACTCAACCGGGTAACCCGGGAGTTGACTCTGCTCCAACACACCAGGGAATCAACCACCCTCTTGGTACCACATGTGGTGGTTGTTCCTATAACCCCTCAAGAAAAAACTCCAAAACACACCTGCGGGTATACACTAGCTATACCGCAGTACAAGTGTTTCAGTTTTCAAAAAAGGGTTATTCCAGGCCTACGGGTCTACGAAACATAACTTCGGACCGGGCCCGGCGGCTCGGGAAGCACACAGGGTTACCAGAGGAGGTCCAAAAGACCACCCCAACAGCCCCCTCTTCGCCATGCGTGAGAGAGGAGCGAAAAGAATGGAGAACCAGCCTCTTCATGATAGTGCAGGGTACAACATGTACCCAACAAAGGGTCTCCATACCGCCCAACCCTGTGACACCCGGGCCGACCAGGCATTTTTTCCCACTGAAAAAAAGCACAAATCCCTCAGGGTACCAGAACAGCAGATCTGCGTCCCCGGCGGGTTAACGGGTTAACTGACCTGGACCAGCGTGACCAGAACCAGTCCCGTGCCCTAACCACGCCGACATCCCCACTCCACGAGAGGGGGTAGGTACGCGTGTCGATCTAAAACATGAAAAGAGGGCGCCACCCAGACGGTCCCATTCGTATCACGCTCAGTGGCCCACCCCAAGGGCGTGAGACCCCTCTACCTATGTTTTGATCTATTCCGTTAACATCCCCCAGATATGAACGAGAATCCGTCGAGACCTAGTAACAGGCGCTCGGAAGAGAAAGACCTCCATCCCAGTTGCCCTATAAAAACGCTGTTTTAATAACAAGCAACCAAGGCGTACCAGCCTCATGCGTGTTTCTCATCAGAAACACCCCGAGCCAGCACTATGTACGCGTCGAGACCCAAACACATCAATGGATAGTCTAACCAGACACCAGACATTGGTCCCTCAAGTCGCCTGGGAGAACGACAAGGAGTTGTCGTGCTTCATATTCTTCCCTCTTTTTATTAAAAAGAAAGAAACACCGACTGACATGAATCCCACGTGACAGTTCCCAAGTTCCTACGCTCTGCCCCGACAACTTGACAATGACAGACCCTACATACGGGTCTGAAAAAACTCACGGAAGCTGTCGTCCAATAGAAACGTGCCTAGTGACGTTTTCTATGACGGGGGGAAACCCATGACTCAACCGCCCGTGATAGGTGCGGAGTCAGGGAAACCCTCCCCCCCCCCCCCCCCCGTGCCAAGCTGCCTAACAGCTTGGCCCTGACCGAATGAAAAGAGAGTAAAAAAAAAAACCCGACCAATCAGAAGAGGGAAGGAGGGGTTTATCCGGTACCCCCTCGCAAGCCCAACCCTTGAATACGACAACAACAAATAGCCATATGATACCTTAACAGCGCAAAGCTAATTCAATGCACGCTAGCCACAGACAAGTCTGTGAACAGGGTTTATAACAAGGCCAAGTTATGTATGTGTGAACCCGACACCCGTGTTTATGTTGCAAGACACAGAAAATCTGATAGAGAGAGAGAGCGGCCTGAACCGCGGTACCTTTACACACACAAGCATTACTGCAGACCAACACAACAGTGTTGCGGCTCAATATCACTGTTTAAGCAACAGAGCACACAACTAACCTCTACCTTTATGTGAAGACCTAACCTTCAGGTCGAGGCAGAAAAAACCTTTTTCAACCGAGTGTAAGCTGCAGGCCTTGCTTAAGCTCTAACATGAATGTAGCGACCAACAAGAGTTAAAGTCTAGCCCTTCTATCAAACCCACACTAGCGAAAGGTTCACACATCGTATCCCCATCATATGTAAGTGAATAAACACACAGTTTGTAACAAAAAATACAGTCCCTCCCAGGAGGGACTTTTTATTTCTTATAATCAAAATCATATGTTTTGGGCCGGGAAGCCTGTATCAGTTCCGCAACCGTTCCTATTTCCGGGGTAGGCCTGATTGGCCCCGACAGGCACGTGACCCGCCGCGGCCACGCCCCGCGGCAGCCCCAGGACGCGGCAACGAGGCTGCTGTGGTTCACCGCCGCTTTCCGCCTTCACCGCCGCCCGCAGCAGCAAATTTGCGCGAGCGCAGGATTATTTCAGTGTGTATCATGCAATCATTTATCATTTAACATTTGAAAGGCATACATTGTTGTATGAAATAAAATAGTATAGAGACATATGTACAGCGTTCGATGCAGAATAGAAGTAACTGAGTTACCATACAATATACAATACGCTATAGTGCAAAGCAGAAATGGGATGAGGTACAATTTACAGTAAGGTGTATGCGTTGCAGTGCAAATGCTTCTTACTGTTGCGCTCCAGAGACCGTTACTGTACCATACAATATACAATATACAATACGCTATAGTGCAAAGCAGAAATGGGATGAGGTACAATTTACAGTAAGGTGTATGCGTTGCAGTGCAAATGCTTCTTACTGTTGCGCTCCAGAGACCGTTACTGTGCCATACAATATACAATATACAATACGCTATAGTGCAAAGCAGAAATGGGATGAGGTACAATTTACAGTAAGGTGTATGCGTTGCAGTGCAAATGCTTCTTACTGTTGCGCTCCAGAGACCGTTACTGTACCATACAATATACAATATACAATACGCTATAGTGCAAAGCAGAAATGGGATGAGGTACAATTTACAGTAAGGTGTATGCGTTGCAGTGCAAATGCTTCTTATTGTTGCGCTCCAGAGACCGTTACTGTACCATACAATATACAATATACAATACGCTATAGTGCAATGCACGTTAAAAAACAAAAAAAAATTTTTTTTAAGGGAATCGAACTTGTCACAAACGGACCATAGGATCCACAGCCAAGCAGCGTTACCAATTGAGCTAGTTGTCGATGGTAAAAAAGGGGGGATTACTGCTACATAATGCTGCCGCGACGGAGCTCCGCCGCGACAATATTATTAAACAGCGGCTCTGTCATTGAAGTGGGAAAAGTGAGCCGTATTGTATATTAGTACATTGCATAGTATATTTAGGGTGACCAGGTCAAAATGGTTCAGTCGCAGGACAGCAGCACTGCTTTTGCGGGACAATGCGGGACACGTTTGGGGGGGGGGGGGGGGGGGGGACAACTGCTGAACAACTATATGTGACGTGACGTCCCCCTCTCCTCCATGTGTGATGGTGAAGCTCCTGTCAGTGGCAGATCCTGCATTCTACCTTTTGGGGATCATCTGAAACGGTGTTCTGCGAAATTCTACTACCTGCTGGCACGCATGGCGCACGCATGCGCATGACCCACAATCGTTCACACAACAATATCCTGCCACCTTGCTGACAAACGTCTTGTTGAGTCTTGTTGTTGATATATCTTAAACAATATCTTAAACATGTTTTTCATTGCACCTTTTGAACTGTATTTGCATGTAATTGGCTTTGCAGCCGAATGTATTTGTAGATGATAAAATGTCGGTACACCTGTTGGAATTCGGAGTGAACTATAGGGTGACGTCACCCAGCTGTCCAAACATATAGGCGATTCGCGCTACGGCAGCAGTTCTCAGCAGAGTAGTAGAATTTCACAGAACACCGGCTCGGACAGGTGACAGGCAGCGCGACTCGAGTGAGCTGCTCAGCAGCCTCGGCTGGAGATGCATCCTGCTGCAGGACCACAGCACCGACACTCTCAGGACCGTGACACTTTGCGGACCCACACTCTCCAGACCCTCACTCCCATTGGCTGATTTGGGTCACGTGACCGTCCCACTCCTATTCAGCCATTGGGTGGGACGGTCACGTGACCCAAATCAGCCAATGGGAGCGAGGGTCTGGAGAGTGTGGGTCCGCAAAGTGTCGCGGTCCTGAATGTGTCGGTGCTGTGGTCCTGCAGATGGATACTATTGCTCGGCTGCGCAATGCATTGGTTTGTGACGTCGCCCGATTTTTTTTTTAAATATAAGAGGGTATTGGAACGAGGCATTCAATTAACAACATTTAAAAAAAAATGTACAGTAAATAATAATCTTTGAAAGATACATTTTTTTTTTTTTTTTTTTTTATTATCTTTGAATTGCAGGACATTGTTTTGTTGTTGCGGGATGCGGGACAAACGGCCCAATATCAGGACTGTCCCGCGAGTCGCGGGACAGGTGGTCACCCTAAGTATATTGTATAGCGTATGGTAACTCTGCGGCGTTGAAGGCGGAAAGCGGCGGTGAACCACAGCAGCCTTGTTGCCGCGTCCTGGGGCTGCCGCGGGGCGTGGCCGCGGCGGGTCACGTGCCTGTCGGGGCCAATCAGGCCTACCCCGGAAATAGGAACGGTTGCGGAACTGATACAGGCGGCCGGGAAGGGAACAGGGTGGACCACAGAGGGAAAAAGTCATTTTCAGCGACGCCTGCCACGAGCCGCTCGGTACTTGCCACCCCGGGGAGCCCCGGAGGGACGGTAAAGGATAGGAGGCTGGTCACGACGATCCCTACCGTCACCTCCGGGCGTAGATGGGCCGGCTGCAGTGGCGGAGGCGCCCTCTTTCCTCCTGGCCTTTTTTGCCGAAGGTCCAGCAGTGGCGGTGGTAGCAGCGGCGGCTACGGCGGCGGAACCCCGACGACGAGCCTGCCGTCTGACTCCACCGGCGACATCAGGCGGGGGAAAATGAGGCTGGAGCACGGAACGCTCCTCCTGCATCTCCCTGCAGGTCGAGGTCATCAACTGCAGTGCCGACCCGAAAAGTCCAGCATCGGAGAGGGGTGCCGTCAGAAGTGGAGTCCTCTTCCTTTCCGGCACACGCGCCTGCTCCAGCCAAAGGTGGCGCTGGACTAGAGTGGCCAGGGCACGTACTTTCCCAGCGGCGATGGCCTGCGGCTGGATCAGATGCAGGATGGCTCCTGCCGACTGGGCGAGCTGATCATGTTGCAAATCGGTCAGCTCCGTACCGCCCGTCAGTATCCCGGACATGAATCTCGCCAGCTGCGCGATGTTAGAAGTGGCAGCCAGAGATTGAGTCGCGGAGATAAATGACTGGTCACTCCAGTAAGCCAACCGCCTCGCCGATTTCCCTTGGGAAACCGGCTTCCGTAACGGCTCCCACACCACCTCAGGACAAAGGAGAGCTGCCATCGGCCTATCAAGCCGAGGCACCCCCTCCTTCATGCAGTCTACCAAACCCACCACCCTCGTGACTCGCACGTAGGCGGGGGTGAGGCCCATGATGTGGGAGACCACCTGTCCCTGACGGACGTAGGCCTCCATTGAGGGGAAAAATGGACAGACAACGCCCATCTCTCTCACAGGACGGCGTTGCCATAGATGACCTATGAGATCATCAGGAACAGGAACAGGCAGTGGCTGCGGAAGCGGCACGCCGGTTGCGACTGCCGCCGCCGCCATGAGCTCGGGGAACAAAGCACGCAGTTCCCCCTGCATACTTTGTCCCACCGAGCTCGCGTCCCTCACATGCAGCAGACTACTGGTTACAGAGCCACATTATGATGTGGCTGATAGCAAGGCATCCCGCCGCCGAGTCGGAGGTTCTAACCCAACATCCGCGTACGAGGAACCCCAAGGAGACCTATCACCCCCATCCAGTGTTACCTGGACGGGCGGCGGACATGTCTCCACCGGGGCGTCGAACAAGAACCCGTCCGCTTCTACCATGTAGTCCTCTGTTTCCATTGGCCATGGAGAATCAGACGCATCTTCATCCGGCTCCAACAACTCACCAAAACCAGGCCGTTCGCGTCTACAAGCCACCATCTTGCGACGGGAGCGAGCCGACGCAAAAAGTTTGCGTCTCAAATCCTCCGCCACCAGAGGAGCCGGCCGCCCAACAGCGGAGGACTCTCCGGAGGCAAAGGAACCAGAGCCGGAACCAGGCCATCGCACAGGAGACGGCGCTGGTGCACCAGCTCCTTGGAGAGGCAAACTATCTATCGGACGCCTACCGGGCGCGGCTGCCGAACACGAAAGAGGCCTCAACCCCGCTCCAAGACGCACAACAGAGGAGGCAATGGAGAACCGCTGGTGAAGGGTAACGTTGCTAGCGCGACCCTCCGAGGTAAACATTATGACTTAGCTTTTTTCTTTTTAAAATGTATGAGAGAAAGAAAAAAGCAAGAAAAAATGTAAACACGTAACTCAACTTTCTTCAGCTAAAACAACCTCGTCAAGTGATGTATACAACAGGCACTTCCTTGTGGTGAAAGTGAAGGAGGCGAGTAGGTGACCACACACCTGCTTATGAAGGTAGCGGATAGGGGTGTGGCCAGACGGATGTTGGTATGTAAAGGTACATTGTGGATTTTTATTCAGTGCATGTGCACGAAGTGAGGTTAGTGCAGATGACGCTGAGCGGCAGCCAGTATGATATAGAACCTTCTGTAGTGTGGTAGTGAAAGGTTAACCCTTTGTAGTGTGGTAGTGAAAGGTTAACCTTCTGCAGTGTGGTAGTGAAAGGTTAACCTTTTGTAGTATTGTAGACAGTGAAAGGTTAACCTTCTGTAGTGTGGTAGTGAAAGGGTTAAGACATAACAACCCATTGTGTCGCATGTCTGCCATTTTGCTCAACTACTGTCGTCTTCATTTGAACGTGAATTGGGTTGAGAGGAACGGTTTGATTTAGCTGATGGCAACTGTTGTATGTATTGTTTTTACTTTTGTTTAACTGTGTTAATAAATAAATACAAAATAAATACAAATACAAATACAACTACTAGACACGTCATTAGGGCTGACGTCTTACACTTTGCAGAAATGTACTCGCGTTTAAAGACATCAACCTCTGATTCACTCATGAAAGATATTTCAATAGAGTCACCAGTGTGAGGAAGGCAACGTAGGGTGTAAACATTGTATCTTCAATTGTAGTGATTTTCAAGTTTTTTTTATGGGATTAAGAGCTGGTCCTCAGTGTTATGAATACATTTCATGATCTGAAGGACCTCGAAACCCGTTCAAAACCCCAATGTGGAATTTCATAAATACACAGGCGTTAATCTGAAAATGAGGCTATTTATTTGTATAATTCCTGAAAAGTGGACCCTGATGGAGATGCAAAGAACTGACGACTGATTCATTCTGAGGACTTAACATAGAGGTGATTCTTCAGTCCCTACAGTGAGGGTACAACATATTAGCAACATCCTGTTCTCTCCATGAGAGAAGACCGAGCAGATGATAAAAGGTGTGATCCCTCATTGATTTCACCTATTTAATCAACTCCAGCCTTACGATTGGTAATACAGTATGTGCATTGTTTAAAAAGAGGGTGCAACTCACTAGAATTTGCTATGGTCTGAGACAGTCCAAACAATGTTGATGGACAACTTCCCCCAAAGCCAGCGGCTATAGAGACCAATGATGATGATGTCATCAAGATGTCAAATCCAGATCTGCATAGTTGTCTAGAGACTTCATTACCTACAGAACCTCACTCTCCTTAATTTACATCTCCTCTTCACGAATAAAGTAGTTGATGAAATTAATAAAGGATCACAGCTTTCACTGTGACTCTTCTGGTCAGTCTATACTGTTGATATAATATAAATAATATTCATAATAATAATAACACACACACACACACACACACACACACACACGTATGCTCTTACGGACACAAAGGACAAGTCTACACGGCCATCTACACATCGACACTTGAACAGAGGGTTGCTCTATGAGAAACACGCCGCAAAGCAACCGTCACAGTACTATGTGGTTAAGGGTGGCTCTGTTACTCACACACATCACAGACATGGACGTGTCCATTACCTCACAGACTGATAAAGAACTGTATAATGTAAGCATTCCCATCTTTATAGGAGAAAGGCAGAGAGAAAGAGGGAGAGAAGAGGAGAAAAAAGGGAGACGTTAAGGAAGGCAGGGAGAACATTAAGTATTATGAGTTGAAAGGGGACTTAGAATGTCTGTTCTAATCAGACACAGTAAAGTAGATTTGTACAGATTCAGTCAAGAGGTAAAGACAAATTGGAATATATTTCTTGTCTGTGATAATGAGATCAAGAAACAAAAGGAGAGAGAAAACACAAGTACTTTGCGCGGGAAACTACATAAAAGACGTATGACGATGCAGACGGCCCTGGACGTTACAGTACCTTGGCGAAGTTGATTGTGCGCGCGGGCGTCCGAGGGGTCTGCAATGTGTTTACACTTTTACCCTTTGTGTGGGCCAGGTTTCCTGTGACATAAATCAAAGAGTCACCACTGGACAGAAGCAGTCATGCAACAGGAAAATCACGTCAATTTGTACACAGACACAAAACAAGTAAGCAAGTTTGTATTAGTCAGCGAAAGCGATAACAATATAACTCGTTAGTGCAAATCAACATCTAGCAGTTTATAAATGGCTTCAATCTGGAAAACCAAACATATTATTATTTCACATTATTTCAGGCTGCAGTTCCAGCCCCACCCTCACACCCACCTTCAGGATTAAGAACTGATTAAGAAGAACTGATTTATTACAGCTTTTGTATTAGTGAACTTCATGGAGAAGTTGTTCTTCTCTCTCGTCTCATTTTAGCCATTAACTTTGACGAGGTCGGCGAGAGATGACGCGGGTGAGTTTTTTTACGGCTACATTAAAGGATGATTGCGGTGATTACGGGCTCGGTGATTTCATTCCGACGGTGTTAGTAGCGTCTTTCGGCCAAACAAAGGGGTATAGCTACTACTCACGCTGCCAGGGCCAGCGTTTTGCAACGTTAGTCTGGCATCCGATAAGAGGGGGACGCCTGGCTGAAAAGAGGACAGAGTTCCAGTGACCGGGTTCATGAGAAGTGAATGAAACTCGGGACGTTTCAGAGAATCATTATAAATAATATTGTTATTCGTGACAGATATGGACACCAATAATAATCTCTGTCAGGAATCCCTCATGTTATAGATTTGATAATTTATTACATGTAAAAGGTAGCCCAGTTTACTCTGTTGCACGAGCAAAGCATGCAACAATACAGAAGAAGGATAAAAGCTTTTACCAAAAATAATATTTATAACAGCACTGGAACAATCCCCCATAGCTTGCATTTAGATAACTCAAGCAGGTGGAGGCTGGGATGGCGCTACCCTAACAGCAGCTGCAGCAAACCAGCACATCAGCACAGCTTGTATGGCTTGAGAGTGTGATGTAATGTCTTTTAAATAGACTGTCTTATCAGTATATGTGACATGATTGCATCGTGTCCCCCACCCTCTGGCAGCCGCAGATTTCACTCTGGGAGGCTGAAATTGAGGCTGGAGGTCATGTGTTTGTGTTTGTGTGAGGGTGTGTGTGTGTGTGTGTGTGTGTGTGTGTGTGTGTGTGTGTGTGTGTGTGTGTGTGCGTGCGTGCGTGCGTGCGTGCGTGCGTGCGTGCGTGCGTGCGTGCGTGTGTGTGTGTGAATGCATACACGTGTGGATGCACGTGCGTGTGCGGCCTCAGCTATTGCGGATTTGCGCTTGTTATTGGATGAGAAGCACCTCTATGACTCACAATGTCACTCACTCATTCGCTCACTCACCGATAGCAGCTCTGCCACTAGTGGCGGCTCACGGGCATTGATTGTACACTTTGTGTACAACATGTTAGCTTTGCCGTATGACACTGTGTGTCCCTGTTTATGCCTAAACGATAGAGAGCAGATGAGGTGCCGCCTATACGTACCTGTTTTGGTGAGAGGATTGGTGACGAGTTTACGGATGAGTTCATTCTCTGATGACCTCAGCAGTAGAACGATGTCTGCTGGTAACATGTCTCTGTTCTTAGCCAAAAAGCCTCCGGCGTTGTAAATGACCTGAGAATTAAATCAAGTTAAAGGGGCCAATACATACAGTACTTATTAGCCAATGCATAGAGTACTTATTAGCCAATACATACAGTACTTATTAGCCAATGCATAGAGTACTTATTAGCCAATACATACAGTACTTATTAGCCAATACATACAGTACTTATTAGCCAATACATAGAGTACTTATTAGCCAATACATACAGTACTCATTAGCAAATACATACAGTACTCATTAGCCAATACCTACAGTACTCATTAGCCAATACATACAGTACTCATTAGCAAATACCTACAGTACTCATTAGCCAATGCATAGAGTACTTATTAGCCAATGCATAGAGTACTTATTAGCCAATACATATAGTACTTATTAGCCAATACATACAGTACTCATTAGCCAATACATACAGTACTCATTAGCAAATACCTACAGTACTCATTAGCCTCAATGTTAGGGTTGACCTGAATACTTTGAACCATTGAAGCTTCAATACGTAATTGATGGCAGAATCAAGATTAAAACTTTCTACCACTCCAAAAATAACATACATCAGCATAAGAAATTGCTCATATTATATAATACATTATAGTTATAATGTTGTGATCCAATATTACTTCTGAAAATCTATTGTTCCCAGACAAGGACAGTTGAGAACTTTCAGAAAAGATCTAACCTACCTATCTCCAGAATCCCTTATATGGTATCTAGTGATTACCTTCCCAGCGTAGTGGTGGATACAGGTCTACTCTCTCAGTGATTACCTTCCCAGCGTAGTGGTGGATACAGGTCTACTCTCTCAGTGATTACCTTCCCAGCGTAGTGGTGGATACAGGTCTACTCTCTTAGTGATTACCTTCCCAGCGTAGTGGTGGATACAGGTCTACTCTCTTAGTGATTACCTTCCCAGCGTAGTGGTGGATACCAAAGCCCAGGTCTACTCTCTTAGTGATTACCTTCCCAGCGTAGTGGTGGATACCAAAGCCCAGGTCTACTCTCTTAGTGATTACCTTCCCAGCGTAGTGGTGGATACCAAAGCCCAGGTCTACTCTCTTAGTGATTACCTTCCCAGCGTAGTGGTGGATACCAAAGCCCAGGTCTACTCTCTTAGTGATTACCTTCCCAGCGTAGTGGTGGATACAGGTCTACTCTCTCAGTGATTACCTTCCCAGCGTAGTGGTGGATACCAAAGCCCAGGTCTACTCTCTTAGGCCGCCAGAAGCTTTTGGTCTTGAGATTGTCTTCAAACTTCTCTGCAATAAACCAACACACCAGTGGATTACTTTGATGGCAACGATGATTGATTATTTGATTTCTCAAACATATATATATATTATTGTTGTTGTAGTTGTTGTTAGCACTGATCATTTTCAGATCTGTACTAAAATATGTCTTCTAGTTCGAGTATCTTACTGTATGTATTTTTTTTATTGATTATAAAATACATTAAATCATTCAATAAACGAATCAACGAATCAACCAACCAAACAACCAACCAATCAATCAATCAATCAATCAATCAATCAATCAATCAATCAATCAATCAATCAATCAATCAATCAATCAATCAATCAATCAAAACCAGCCTTGAAACAGGATGTACTTGCCTACGAGGGTCTGGTCGGTGGCCTGGGGGAAGCGGCTCTCCTCGTCCAGCAGAGAGAGCATCCCCATGGGCTTCTGCAGGAACAGGTCCAGGAGGGGCCGGTTGTCCTCGTACTCGATCATCCGAGCGTCCACCTCCTCGTTCAGGTACTCATCCTGTGGGGTCAGAGGAGAGGTCCAGGGCAATGGATGAGGAATGAGTCAACGTGCTTCTGAACGGCGTTGTACTTTCTGGAAGCAGCTTGAATGAGTCAACGTGCTTCTGAACGGAGTTGTACTTTCTGGAAGCAGCTTGAATGAGTCAACGTGTTTCTGAACAGAGTTGTACTTTCTGGAAGCAGCTTGAATGAGTCAACGTGTTTCTGAACAGAGTTGTACTTTCTGGAAGAAGCTTGAATGAGTCAACGTGCTTCTGAACGGAGTTGTACTTTCTGGAAGCAGCTTGAATGAGTCAACTTGCTTCTGAACGGAGTTGTACTTTCTGGAAGCAGCTTGAATGAGTCAACGTGCTTCTGAACGGAGTTGTACTTTCTGGAAGCAGCTTGAATGAGTCAACGTGTTTCTGAACGGAGTTGTACTTTCTGGAAGCAGCTTGAATGAGTCAACGTGTTTCTGAACAGAGTTGTACTTTCTGGAAGCAGCTTGAATGAGTCAACGTGCTTCTGAACGGAGTTGTACTTTCTGGAAGCAGCTTGAATGAGTCAACGTGCTTCTGAACGGAGTTGTACTTTCTGGAAGCAGCTTGAATGGATTGGAAGGCTGCCTGTATGTATCTCAACTATGTGTGTATGTACAGGGGGGGGGGTGTACAGGGGGCGTCTATATTAATCCCAGCCGAAGAGTGCAAGAGCGCTTCCGCATTTTGCCCTGATTGGCCCCGGTAACGCCCTCCAAATGCGCATTTTCTTTTCCCCCGCTCAGACGCCGAAATGGAATACATGTATATTATCGCGACGCGGACCAGATTCACTCGCAACGCCATAACGTTATTTCCCTGTACATTGCAACGTTAACACAACGCAGCTGTCAACTGTACTTTACATATTATCCAAACGAGGACCACATAACGCCATAACACGCCATAACATTATTTCCCTGTACATTGTAACATTAACACAACGCAGCTGTCAACTGTACTTTACATATTATCCAAACGAGGACCACATAACGCCATAACGTTATTTCGCTGTACATTGTAACGTTACATATTATCCAAACGAGGACCACATAACCACATCGCTGCTTCAGCATAATTGTTTGTGTTATTTCCCCGGGTGAGGAGACCGCGAGCGCCCCGGTAACTGAGTGCCCAGCACTCTCTGCGACTGTAGAGGCGCTCAATGTACCGCAGGTACTTTTCATACCTGCAATTGATCAAATAAGGAAACAAACACAGAAGATGCACATACATGGATGTAATGACAGCAAGAAGAGGTAGCAAACACAAGCCTCCTGACTTTCTTGCACCGAATTTGCAAGACTGCTGTGCTGTGTGATTGTGGGAATGTCTGTGTACAGCTAAACATAAGCAAACTTGTCTAAGCACTAACCTGACTACAGTATTAGCGCTTTAATATGGCTTCTGTGATTAATGTGATTGACCAGCGTTGCTAATATGAACCAAAGGCTTTAATATGGCACGTTCTGGCATCTGTGATTAACCGTGTTGAATGGGGGTCTGAACCAAGCGAGGACCTCATGCGCATGCGCGGCGAGCACCTGGGCGAAGGAAAAGGAAATGCTCATTGCTTACCGGCGAATGGGGAAGAATGCGGAAGCGCTCTTGCACTCTTCGGCTGGGATTAATATAGACGCGTACAGGGGGGGGGGGTGTACATACACGCATAGTTGACGCATTATTGATAGAGTATACACATAAGTCTCGGGGAGGCTGGGTAGCGTAGAGGTCTAAGCACTCGCCTACCACCACAGAGACTCAGGGATCGAATCCAGCTGTCAGCGGTACCTCCAGCTTGGTCAGTCGTCCCTACTAACACAATTGGCAGTGTTCGCGGGTGGGAAGCCGGTGGGGATATGAGTCCTGGTCGTTGCTAACAGCGACTCCTACTGGTCGGTCAGGGTTTCTGTTCAGCAGAGAGGGGATCTAGGGGAAATAGCGTGAATCTCAGCACGTGTTACGTTCCCCCAGTGAAACTCCTCGCTGTCAGGTGAAAAGAAGCGGCTGGCGACTCCACATGTATCGGAGGAGGCATGTGGTAGTTCTACACCCTCCCCAGACCAACAGTGGGACAATGCACGCAACGACCAGGAAGATAATTGGCATAATGAATTGGGGATGGGAGAAAAATGATAGGGAAAAAATTATTATAATAATAATAAAAAATCTAAATAAGAAAAATAGTATACATTATGTCTCACCTGTTCACTCACCCAGAGATCAAGTGCAGATCAGATCTTTATTTATATTTATATGTTTTATTATCCTGGTTTGGATGCTTATTCCTACCTGTACCTCTCCTTCTCTTCTCTTCCCTGCCACTGCTGCTGTGACACCTGGGTTTGCCCCACGGGGGAGGGATAACGTTTATCTGATCTTAAGCTGTTATTCTTTCACAGTGGGATATATTCTGAAATATATTCTGAAAGCCAAACTCCACACGAGGTTATTGAGTCACCAACCAGAAGGGAAAAAGTCAGAGCAAGAAATTGTTTGCGTGACCAACTGCCCGCTAGCCCTGTGCCGGAGGGCAGAGTGGGCAGAGTGGGCTTAGTGCTGCTCTTAATGTGGAGCTAACCTGAGCGCATCAAGCTGGCTAGCTATGAAATATACCAAACATAAGACATCAGCGGGGGCACATTTCTTCACATACATGTATAGATGCAGACTAAACATTATGGACTGTACAGTGTGTGGAAAATGGATATACAGACATACGACATGTAACAGTATTTTGGTGTTATGATAAACGATTTGTGTGTATGGCAAGGAAATCAAATAATAAATCAATTAATCAATAAAAATGTAGCCAAGACACACACACAGTGACACACACACACACACACACACACACACACACACACACACACACACACACACACACACACACACAGTGACACACACACACACACACACACACACACACACACACACACACACACACTCTCTCTGAGTCTCTGAAACTAAATATTTAGCTTAAGCTAACGCTATTTCAAATCGTATTCATTTTAGACGTTGCGATAATGCTGATGGAATAACATACTAACAGGCATAACAACAGTTAAGTAAAAAAAATTAAAAAAAATCCAAAGGAATACAAGCATCAGCTTTTCTGGGAGCATGATACTGTAAATACGATCACCCTATTTCACACTCTAATCCGTGTCCAATATCATAGAATCAAATCTTTTCAGTGAGATATGAATATGAATCTGGTCCAGTGGGGTGACCTCAGGTTATTTGATGGTTATCAAACACTTAGTACCTCACAGGCCCCCCTTAGGGCACTACATATACATTACAGCACATCACAGGACCACTATATGTCTGGGCATACTGCCAGACGGGACCCTGGTGTGAGCTCAGTCCCTCCTGAGTCCCACGCTAACCATCTCAAACTCCTAATTGACCCTCATTGGGGATGATTTATAGTGCGTCTCCACGGGGGAGACATCATTTCATGTTAGCTAACCGCTTTCTGCCCCCAGGGCAAAACGCACCCACGAGACCATAGCGGGGAATCGCGAACCTCATTCCAATAAAAGCGCCAGCATATTTTACCCTTGCCGGCTCTCAGGTCCCCTCCCCTCCTCTCTACAGTTAACTCCTCCTGGAGGCATGGCTTTGACTATAGGCTAGGTTGTTATTATGTGCAGAAGCAGAGCGCCCTTTTCACATTCTTCCACTGGAGGGAGGGGGAGGGGACTTCCCTGTACTTCCTCAAAATCGGAGCCGCCTGTGTGACGCAACTAATCATGCCAACCTACAGTATCATGGTCTCTGTTGCCCAGCTGGCCACACTGTCATCCAGGAAATGCTAAATGCTAACTGCTAACATAAAATGCTAATGTAAAACACGTATTATAAGTTGATTTATGTAGTGATCTATGCATGAACACCATTATTATTTTCAGCAAATCTCTTAATTATAAGTCTGTGTAAAGCTAAGAAATGTTGTGTTTTTGGTGAATTTTTTTTTTGCTGACCTGTAACCGGCTTGGGGGAAGACGTGAGGGTGTTCATAGATCTCGAGGGAAAAGGTGTAGGGATACTGCTGAGCCATTTTCAGTAGCATATTGAACATGTTTGGTGGAAAAAAACTAAAACCAAATAACAAATTGTTATTCAATATACAACATTTTAAAAAGTGTTAAAAACACGCATGGGGGGTGGATCTTTAAACCGCGAGGTGACAAATGATGACACGCTATCATGGAAATAAGTTGAAGATGGAAAGTGCATTCAGAATGCTTCTCGGGAGGTATGAATGCATTTAGATAGCAATATGATTATTTCAGCCATATGCGTAACATCCCACCTGTCCCTGCTCCTTTCCCCCCACTCTTTCCTCCTCATCCTCCTCCATTCTTTCCTCCTTATCCTCCTCCACTCACTCATGGACAGTTCCCTGCTTCGCCACTTGGACAATTTCCCTCACCACCTCTGGGACTCCGATTATCTACGTTCCTATGTGTCCTTCCCATCTTGTTAAGTCTCCCTGCCTGCCTGTTGCCTTTTGTGTTCCCTTGTCTGGTTTAGTTGTCTAGTTAGTGTTTAGGTTTAGTCTGTTTTGTATTAGTTGTCACTTTAGTCTGTCTGTCTGTATCCCCTCCTAGGTGTGCCTCATTGTTAACACATTGGACGCCAGACCCGACATAAGTCGAGTTAACTCGCCAAACATTGGGTGCCAAACCCAAGAAAAGTCGGGTTTTATTCGATATTTCCCTTCATAATTCATCCATCCAGCCTGATGTTATCATTGGGAATGGGTCTGAAATCGCAAACGTCCAATACCGCCGACTAACGCCTTGCGTCCGCTATTGCACTCAATTTGAAATTATGTGGCTTGGTGTCTGGGCCGAGCTGCGGCGTGCGTGCGGGGTCTAAATACTCGGGCAGGGCAATCGGTTATAACGGATGCATCGACGAGGGTCACCCCCCCCCCCCCGTTCATGTTCAATGCTGGATTACGTTGGAAACACGATCGCGATCAGTACTTGGAATGGCGATCAGATAATTGGATTATTCTTTTTGCAGTACATCATAGACAAAGTAAGGGCTATATGTTATCAATCTTGCGTTGATCCGATAATTATTTCCCCGCGATCGGAGTGTGTGTCTGTAATGTACTATGTAACGTATTCCGTTGGTGACGATCGAAGCATAGAAACCCCCCCCCCCCCCCACCCTTTCATGCATGCATGATGAAACATAATACCGATAATCTAGCGTTGATTTCAGAGTGATTATTGATCCAGGCGAGGAATGGCACGATTTATATTGAAATGCAGTAAAACGCTGTTTGACTGAGTTTCCTGGGATTACACAGAATTACTCTAAAAAATCTATACTCATATTCACCACGGTATAAAACGGAAATGTATGGATGAAAAAATTATCTGTTTCTTGCATCTTGACCGGAAGAAATTCAATGACAATCGACTATATTATTAGATCCATAGCTATAATATTTAATATAGTTTTAGCACTGCAAACACCGGCATATTATCCCCATTGAACAAAGCGCTGGCACACACGGCCATACGCCCACAGCGACCTCTGGCACTGAACCTGTTAATCAGGCCTCATGTGTCAATCAACCTGTGTATATATGTCTAATCTGCCCTGTCTCAGGCGCGCGCGTTCATTGTACATGTTTCCTGTCGTTGTTCCAGTCCTGTTTCCCGTCGTTGCTCTAGTCTAGTCGCTGTCTTTAGTCTGTCTTGCCTTGTTCGATTCACTCGCCTGCTATGCTTTGTTTCACTACCCCGTCTGCCTTGCCTGTCATGTAAGTTTTAGTTTAGTGTTTTGTGCGTACCACCTTTTGTTTATGTTTTCCCTCTTCCAGCATTGGCTGAGAGGTTTTGTTTTGTAGTGTTAGTTTAAGTTTATGTCTAAGTAAATCTCCTTTGAATCACTACCCGCCCTGTCTTGTCTGCTACCTCCTCTCCTGTCTGCATTTGGGTCCCACCAACAACACCACCATGGCCTAATCGTAACAATATGTTTATTTCTGATTATTTCAGCCCCACCCCTTCCCCCCTGAGAGAGTTGGCTCCCAGGCTGTGTGATGTACAGATACCTGTTCCCAGGCTGTGTGATGTACAGATACCTGTTCCCAGGCTGTGTGATGTACAGATACCTGTTCCCAGGCTGTGTGATGTACAGATACCTGTTCCCAGGCTGTGTGATGTACAGATACCTGTTCCCAGGCTGTGTGATGTACAGATACCTGTTCCCAGGCTGTGTGATGTACAGATACATGTTCCCAGGCTGTGTGATGTACATACCTGTTCCCAGGCTGTGTGATGTACATACCTGTTCCCAGGCTGTGTGATGTACATACCTGTTCCCAGGCGAATATGTGTTGATTGAAGTAAAACTGGATCTGCTCGTTGGCTATATTGATGCAGAGCTGCTCAAAAGAGTTCTTCTTGAAGTTTTCGAAGCCAAAGATGTCCAGCAGGCCGATATTGAGACCTTTATCATCTTCTCTAGAGGAGGGAGAAGAGAGGGGTGAGAGGTCAGACAAGTACTACAATAACAAACATGTTGTTATAATAAGTACTTGTGTAAAGACTGAGATGACGTCAAACAATTCCATGCACAGGGTTGGGGGTAATTAATTAAATATAATGGGTTTATAAAGTAGATCAGATTAAGCAATATGGAGACTGTATTCTGTTACATTTACTCTAAAGACATTGTAACTGAGGGGTACAATTCCCTGACTGTATTGATAAGTATGGTATCATTAAACCACTACCGCTTTATGTACTTTAATTACTGGCCATACAGTACATGATATCTAAATATGATGAACACTTCCCACAATGAATCGGTTCCACACAAAGTGATAATTAAGTATTTATTGCAGCAAAAGGTACATAATACTTCTCTGGTCACTTTGGATGCGCTTATAAGGCAAATGAATGTGCGTAGGCAAATCAATACTGAATGTCCATTCTCTGGTTACGCAGGAGGTAATTATACAACCTGAATCTTAGGGAATTATATCTATGGTACACTAGTAATATATAGCGGGAGATACTGGAAGGGTCCCCCCGGTTGTAAGCCAGCAGGGGTAGAGGATCTGTCGGTAGTAGAGAGTCTGGTCAACGATGACTAAGGAGACTCCAAATACAGGAGACGGTGCAGTAGCCTCTTGATCCACAGACGAATACAGCTGTTCTCCGTAGACTGTAGCTCCACAGTGAAGAAAGCTAGCCGGCCTCAGGCTCTCTGAGGCGCAGGCTCGACGTGGCTCCCCACAGGGTAAATCCCACACGTGTAGGCGTCGGGTAGATTCTCCGCTCCATAAATCACAGGACCAAAGCAAATATAATCCAGCCGCAAAGGGCTATGCAGTCGTCGGGTAGATTAATCCAGTGTACATGTCCACACGGTTCTCGTCTAGGTCTCCTCGGGTGAAAGCGCCATGAAAGCAGCCCAGCCTGGATAAGCACTCTAGCTGATACGAGGAAGTGTTGGTGATGCTGGTCACTGTAGAACTTTAGCCGCACGATACACTATACACAAATAGACTATTACTGACTTAATAGAAATATGTCGCACTCGACGGTATAGCGCCAAACTCTGACAATTCAGTTATTAATTCGCACGCGGTCTCAATGCTCTATTTGGGGCCAAACAGGCCATACTTCACCGCACGTTGTATCGTGGGTGAGGCTTCAACTTATTGGGTAACTCTTGACTTCTGACTAAGTAAGACTAAGTGCTTCTGACTAAGTGCTTCTGTATTCACCTGCGCTATATTTATATGCACGGCGAACAAACTAGTGCCAACCTCATTTCTGTCTCCGTATTCCTGGGCAAGGCCGGGCATGTACAGACATGTCTTGACGGTGACTTTGAACCTGACTCTGGGGGCATGGCCCCTGGCGCCTGTGGACCGCTGTCCAATAGGAGAATGAAATATTATGGTCTGGACTAGGCTAAAGGGACATTCCGTGTATATGTACAAGGAATATACAAGGGATATCAAACGATATACAAATACTATGCAATATATATATATCAATAAATATATATATTCGGTTTAATCTGATCCTTTGTAACAGCCGCCCCCTAATTAGTCCCACCTAATTAGCTAAGCAGAGACAGATTAACCGCACTGTCCACTACTCAATGTCTGTTGTGAGGGGTCGGGCAGTTCACCAAGTCATGGGGTCATGGTCGTCATCGATAGTATCGGGGAGCCTTGGCAGTTCTATTAGCCTCGCCACGGGTCGGGTGTAGATCCGTCCTTGGACGAGCACTTCGGCTGCTCGGACCTTTCCGTCGGCACCGGTGATCACTTTGCTTACGCGGCCAGCCGGCCACATAGCTCGGGGTAGTGACTGGTCGATAATCATGACGACTGTTCCTTCTGTCAAATTGTCTCTCTCTTTCACCCATTTCTGGCGGGTCTGTAGAGACGGTAGATAGTGGAGTAGGAAGCTGTTCCAAAACTTGTCAGCAAATACTTGACTGTACCTCCACATTCTTCGGCCGTTCGCTTCTTCAGGCCTGTACATTGTCTGGGGTAGCGCGGGGTCCAGCCGCCCCATCAAGAGTGTGTTGGGGGTGACTGGGTCGACATCTGCTACATCACTTGAGACGTAACCGAGGGGCTTTGAGTTCAATACTCCCTCGATCTCCGTGAGGACTGTCATTAAGACTTCTTCCGCCACGGTCTGGGCCCCAAGCACGGCGTACAGGGCTGTCTTTATTGAACATACTTCTCGTTCCCAAGTTCCACCGAAGTGAGGTGCGTTCGGGGGATTAAACTGGAAGTCAATCTGGGATGGAGCGAGGTGGGTCTTAAGTTCTGGGCCCATAGCTTGGAAGCTCTCTCTCAGCTCTCTTTCTCCGCCTTTGAAGTTTGTCCCGTGATCAGACAATAATATAGACGGTTTGCCTTTCCGCGATGTGAATCTTCGGAAGGCCATAAGGAATGAGTCTGTGCTCATGGTTGGAAGGAGTTCTATATGCATCGCTCGGGTGGTCATGCATTTGAATACAATACCCCACCGCTTCTCGGTTCCTCTTCCTTTCTTTATATACAGCGGGCCGAAACAGTCCATACCGGTGGAGTGAAAAGGCTTGTCGCCGAGTCGGAGGCGACAGGGAGGTAGGTCAGCCATCCGGGGTATACTGGGCTGCGCTCGCCACTTACGACAGTCTAGACAGGTTCGCTGGAAGCGCCGCACTGCTTCTCTCCCTTGCAGTATCCAATAACGACGTCTGATCTCCGCGAAGACTCTCTCTGCCCCGGCGTGATGCACATCCTCGTCGTATTTCTTTATGATCAGCTCTGTGACCTTGTGTCGGCTGTTTAAGACTATCGGGTACTTGACATCATCCGGTAAGTCTGGAGCTCTCCGCAGACGACCACCCACTCTGATGAGACCATGGGCGTCGCTCTCGGGGGCTAGGTGGAGCAGTCTGCTGTCTGATGGGACGGGCTTTGCTCCCTGTAGACAGTCTAGCTCATCGGGGAACGAGTCTCTCTGGGCTCGTTGTAGTAGAAGAAGTTCGTAGTCAGCTGCTGTAATGTCAGTAGTGAGCTGAACCTCTGGGTGGTGCCACAGGAATGTCTTTAGCTGCGCACTCTCTAGGGTGAGGCAATCGTCTATGTCGGGGTCTGTGGAGACGAGTGTGTTCAATCCACAGAACATAGATTTCTTGTTTTCGGCCTCCTCTTTACTCGCTTCCCGTGGGGTGGGTGTAGGCCACTCTTCTTCCGGGAGCTTGAGGAACTCTGGCCCGTCACTGTATAGGTTGTGACGGGTGAGGTCATCCAGGGACATTCCCCGGGTGATGACGTCAGCTGGGTTGTGTTTTGTGTCCACATACCTCCAGCTTGCTACTTCTGTTAAATCTTGAATCTCTGTGACTCTGACTCCCACGAAGACCTTGTATCTGCACGAATCAGACCGGATCCATGTGAGTACTGTCGTGGAGTCTGACCACAAGATTGTTCTTTGCACCGGAATGGTGAGTTCACGTTGGATTAACGTGGCGAGTTGCGCTCCTGCTAGGGCTGCGCAGAGCTCTAGACGCGGGATAGATTGTTGCTTTCGTGGGGCTATTCTTGAGCGAGCCAGGATGAAAGCAGTATGTATTTCTCCTCCCTCCTCTCGGGCACGCAAGTAGGCCACCGAACCGTAGGCTACTTCGGAGGCGTCGCTGAAGACGTGCAGGTCCATCTGGCACGTCTCCGGCCTCACTGTGGGTGGGAAGTAGCTGCGGCGTATGTTGACACCTGGGAGTGAGCTGAGTTCCGTCTCCCACTCTCTCCATGTGGATGCAAGGTGTTCGGGTATGGGGTCGTCCCAGCCCTGGTCCTTGTCCCATAACGCTCTTACAATCATCTTTGCCCTGGTGGTGTAAGGTAGAATACATCCCAACGGGTCATATTGTCTGGCGAGTGTTCTGTATACACTCCGTCTGGTGGTCGGTAGTGCAGTCGACCTTCCCTGCTCCTTGGTCAGGGGTGTGTGTTTATAATGGAGCGAGTCTGTTTTGAAGCGCCAGACTAGTCCTAATGTCATTTCTTGGGCTTCTCCTGGGATGGTCGCCATCCAGGTCTCGCTGCTTGCTGCCTTGTCCTCGGGGGAGAGGCTGCGCAATACTTGCGGGTCGCTGCTGGCCCACTGCCTGAGGTCAAAGCCGCCTTTGATCAGGGAGGCGCGGAGCTTGAGTAGAAGGGCCTCGGCTTCTTCTGGCGTCGAGACGCTTTGCAGACAGTTGTCCACGTAGAAACTATTTCCTACACTTTGTCGGACCTCTTCATCAGCTGCTGGGTCCTCTGCGACGTGTTTTTGCAGTGCAAACGTAGCACAGCATGGGCTGCATGTGGTTCCGAAAGGGAGGACTTCCCATTGATAGATGGCTGGTTGCTCATCCCCGATCCTCTCTCTCCATAGGAACCGCAGCAGGGGCTTGTCCTCCTCCACTAGTCTCACCTGCAGGAACATCCCTTTGATGTCGCCGCTGATGGCCACCTTGTCCTGGCGGAAACGTAGTAACACGCCTAGTAGAGAGGGGCCGAGTGTTGGGCCGGGCAAGAGCTCTTTATTCAGATTTTGTGATCCGATCTGGTAGCTGCAGTTGAACACAATACGATCCTTGCCGTTGTGGTGGACTTTGTGGTGCGGCACGTACCATGATTCGGTCGTCTGATCGGCCTCTTTAATGTCAATTTTCTTTATGTGTCCCGCTGTGATTAGCTTGTTAATCTCAGCGCGGTACACAGTCTCTTGAGCGGGGTCTCTGGCTAGGCGCCGCTCTGTGTTCAATAGATACCGCTCCGTCGCTTCTTTTGGGGCGTGGAAGGTAGGCATACCCTCTCGCCTCAGGAGTGGAGTTGCGTATCTCATCACTCCGTTGACTTTGACTCTCTTTGTCCCCTGCTCGAGGAGGGCTATAGTGTAAATGTCTTCCTTGGAACGAATGTCTTTCTTTTCGTTCTTAAAGGGCATTGTCTCTAGTGTCCATAGCCTCTCGACATGCTGTAGGAGGGTGGTGTCTTCTTCTGTCACTCTGGAGTGCAGGCAGTTAGTGGCTGCTGTTCGGTTAAGAGACTTAGCGAGGGGGCCTTGTAATGTCCATCCTAGGCGGGTCTCGACTGCTGCAGGACAGCCTCTGGGCCCTGTGTGGACCCGGTCAATCGGGACGATGAGGTCTGCATGGTCGGAGCCTATCAGCAGGGTCGGGGTGGCACCGTCTATGAGCGGTATAGGTAGTTGACGCAGGTGCACATATTTATCCATCAGCTTGGCGATGGGGTAGGTGTACTGCGACAGGCCTATTTCTTGGCTGGTGAAAGCGTTAGTAATCCTATACCGTCTCTCTGGCTGCCCGCTTGCTGCGATAGTGAAGGAGACATTCTCGCCCTTTATCGTCTTTAGATCTCTTCTTATTGTCCGAATCGTCATCTGGTTTTCGCTCCCCCGCAGCCCCAGCTGGGCCGCAGCGGACGCGAGGAGAAGGGTCTTCTCTGACCCGTCGTCAAGGACGGCGTAAGTGTCCATGACCTTATCTTGGTAACTCAGTGTTACGCGGACCACCTTTAAGAGCACCCGGGCGCCCCCGCTGCTGGCGGGGTCAATGTACATAACACTTGCCTTTGTGCTGCTTGAGGGTGCAGGCTTTCTTCTGTTACTGTCGTGTAGGACATCTAGGTGGGCTCCGTCACACCGACTACACCTCTTCTTTAAGCGGCAATCGGCTGCCATGTGACTGCGCGCACATCGGTAACAGCGTCGGTTGGACTTTATCCATTGACTCACCTCGTCGGCGGTCATCTTCTTGAACGTGTCACATTGTGACAACCAGTGTTCCTTTTCGCAGTACGGGCACACCATCTTCCACTTCTCTTTCATCGAGGGGGTACTGTGGTTCTTGCTGCTCGGTACTGATTCTGATTGGTGCATGACGGTCACCAATCTGCGGCCATCGTTTTCTCTCCTAGGTCCCTCTCTGGAGCTTGGGGTGCTCCGCATGAACGTATCCAACCGTAGGCTGTTGACTTCTCTCGCTAGGAAGTCGGCTAGGTCTAGGAGGGATGGCTCGGGACCGTTAGGATCACGGTGGTCTCTTTGCCGCCTGAAGCGCTCTTGTCGGGCGGGCGGAAGCTTCTCTAAAATCCTCTCGACATTAGAGTTTGCGTACAGTTCGTGCATACCCTTTTCTCTTTGCGCCCCCAGCATCCCTACCAGGGATTGTACCTTGATAGACAGGTCATCTAGTGAGCGATTGTCTGTGGCTGGGGGTAGGCGGTCAATATGCCTTATCTCTTGTATTACGTAGTCCCATATGCGTCCATATCTTTGGTCGAGTGCTGCTAGAGCCGCTGTGTATGGGGTAGTAGAGGTGGCATAGGCCAGCGCTATATTGTGCGCTCGGGGCACCTTGAGGTGCTTCAGTAGGATAGCATACTTGTACGGTTCATCAGCTTGGTCGGACATCATTGTCTCTAAGCACATTCGTAGCTCCGTGTACTGTGCTCTGTTCTCGTGGGTGAAGTCCGGAAACGTCGGTGTGCCAATGTATGATGCCATGGATGGCTGGCACATCGGTGAGCGTTGGAAGAGAGGCCTCCTAGGCGAGTCTCCTCTTACGCCTCTTGGTGGGCTGGTACCTGCTGGGTACCATGGCCCGCGTATCCAGGTGCTGTTCCTCGGGGCTGGTCGTGCGTCAAGCTCACCCGTGAATTGAGTCGGGGGTCTGTAGCGCAGAGCCGCGGGGGTAGAGCCTGGGCTGTACTGGACCTCCTGGTCCTGTGGAGTACTGTGCTGCTGTCGGGCTTGATTCTCCTCCTCTCCCTCTTCTTCTTCCTCTGGCAGGTCCTCTAGATCCTGTAGTCGTCTATTTAGCCTCTCCGCGGTGTAGACCGTTTCTTCCTTGTAGCTGGGTCTCACTTGGACCGGTCGGGGAAGGAGTTCGGAGGGGGGTATAGGCTCTCTCTGGTGGTCGGGCTCAGGGTCGCTTGATCGGGTAGGGGAGGGTGCCCTTGACCCTTGTCTTGACGAGGCCCTGGAACCCCGTGCGGAGGGAGGGGGTGTTGCCCTGGTGATCAGCTGCTCCATTATCTGCGCTTGTAATCGGTCGCGCTCGGCTTCGCGCTTGGTGAGAGCGAGGTCGCGCTCTGCTTCTCTTTGGGCACCGGCAGCGGCGCGCTGGGCTTCGGCGGCGGCGCGCTGGGCTTCGGCCCGGTCCCTTACCATATTCTCTTCCGTCTGAAGGCGTCTAATCTCTAGACGTATACGATCTTCGTCGCTCCGTTGCTGCGCCTGAAGGCGTTCTCTTTCCATGGAAGAATGTTCGCGCTCACTAAGCGTCTGTGCTTGGAGTCGATCGCGCTCTGTTGAGGCTGCTAGGCTGGCGAGGAATGCCTGTGCCAGCATCTTGTCCGCCTCGCTGGGGGAAGACGCTGGTTGAGGTGATCCGCTCCTGGCAGTACTCGTTGGAGATCTGTTCTCCTGTGGCGAGTCCTGGAGATCCATCTCCGGGGTGCTCTCCTCTTCTTGTAGCGGGTAGAGTTCCATCCCTGGAGGGCTGTCTTTATCCTGGAGCTCTCCAGGGACTACTTCTTCGGTCTTGGCGGGGGGTAAAGTCGTGTCGGGTCCCTCCTGGTCCCTACCGTGAGCTTGGTCAGTTACGTTAGAACCCACTAGGGCCTCTATTGGCGGGGTAGCCTAGTCGATAGGGTCGGACATAATTTTACTATCTACTTTTTCCGCGTTTACCGTCTGTAGAAAGCTAGGTAGTATATTGGCAACGTAATCCTCTAAGTACTGAGGTGTCTGCCGTCTACGCTGCGGGCGATCTACTTTAGGAGAACCGTTTTGTGGAGTGTTCATCATAGGCCATGTCAATATTAATACCACTATATTAATATTACACTAGTTACCCTCCGGCTCGAAGGACCAATTGTAACTGAGGGGTACAATTCCCTGACTGTATTGATAAGTATGGTATCATTAAACCACTACCGCTTTATGTACTTTAATTACTGGCCATACAGTACATGATATCTAAATATGATGAACACTTCCCACAATGAATCGGTTCCACACAAAGTGATAATTAAGTATTTATTGCAGCAAAAGGTACATAATACTTCTCTGGTCACTTTGGATGCGCTTATAAGGCAAATTAATGTGCGTAGGCAAATCAATACTGAATGTCCATTCTCTGGTTACGCAGGAGGTAATTATACAACCTGAATCTTAGGGAATTATATCTATGGTACACTAGTAATATATAGCGGGAGATACTGGAAGGGTCCCCCCGGTTGTAAGCCAGCAGGGGTAGAGGATCTGTCGGTAGTAGAGAGTCTGGTCAACGATGACTAAGGAGACTCCAAATACAGGAGACGGTGCAGTAGCCTCTTGATCCACAGACGAATACAGCTGTTCTCCGTAGACTGTAGCTCCACAGTGAAGAAAGCTAGCCGGCCTCAGGCTCTCTGAGGCGCAGGCTCGACGTGGCTCCCCACAGGGTAAATCCCACACGTGTAGGCGTCGGGTAGATTCTCCGCTCCATAAATCACAGGACCAAAGCAAATATAATCCAGCCGCAAAGGGCTATGCAGTCGTCGGGTAGATTAATCCAGTGTACATGTCCACACGGTTCTCGTCTAGGTCTCCTCGGGTGAAAGCGCCATGAAAGCAGCCCAGCCTGGATAAGCACTCTAGCTGATACGAGGAAGCGTTGGTGATGCTGGTCACTGTAGAACTTTAGCCGCACGATACACTATACACAAATAGACTATTACTGACTTAATAGAAATATGTCGCACTCGACGGTATAGCGCCAAACTCTGACAATTCAGTTATTAATTCGCACGCGGTCTCAATGCTCTATTTGGGGCCAAACAGGCCATACTTCACCGCACGTTGTATCGTGGGTGAGGCTTCAACTTATTGGGTAACTCTTGACTTCTGACTAAGTAAGACTAAGTGCTTCTGACTAAGTGCTTCTGTATTCACCTGCGCTATATTTATATGCACGGCGAACAAACTAGTGCCAACCTCATTTCTGTCTCCGTATTCCTGGGCAAGGCCGGGCATGTACAGACATGTCTTGACGGTGACTTTGAACCTGACTCTGGGGGCATGGCCCCTGGCGCCTGTGGACCGCTGTCCAATAGGAGAATGAAATATTATGGTCTGGACTAGGCTAAAGGGACATTCCGTGTATATGTACAAGGAATATACAAGGGATATCAAACGATATACAAATACTATGCAATATATATCAATCAATAAATATATATATTCGGTTTAATCTGATCCTTTGTAACAGACATGATGATCTGACATGATAATCAGGAAACATAGGTTATTAATTGTTTGGATTCTCATCCAAAAGTAGTAGATAGATAACAGGTCATACATGTAGGTATGCATTTGGTTATGTGGGTGGGTAGGTTTATAGGCAGGTGGGTGGGTTGTTATATATTATTATGTACACAGTATATCCATGTATGTACTGTGTGTATGTATGTTTGTATTAACACAAATCTTTTAATGTATTCTGGTATTTTATAATATGCATATTTTTGTATTTTTGTATGTTTGATTTTATAAAACGGGGGACGTTCTTGATAAGCCTCTAGGCTTCTAACTTCTCCTTCACAATCGTTATAACTTATTATGTATTGTTTTTACTTCTGTTTAACTGTGTTAATAAACAAACAAACAAACAAACAAACAGAAGCCTGTTTAAAGTACATTCAGATTGTGAGATTATAGACCCTAACATTGCAGTAATGGTTGCATAACAATATAGCCTGTAAATGATTATAAACTGCTTGTTTTTCTGCTTATTTTGTGGGTTGCATTCATTGCATTTGCATGGCTATTTTCTAGACACTCAAAGCACTTCACTGTGTAGCACCCAACCTTGGGCTATGCAGGCTCAATGGCTGCCATTCACTGGCACCAGGCACACATCAAACTACTGTACACAATGGATGAAAGACTCGGGAGACAAAGATTTATATCAGCCAATTAAGGGAAGGGAAGATTAGGTGGCCTTGATGTCAGAGACCTGATTGGAAATTTGGCCAGGACCGTCGGGGGACCCCCTACTCTTTACGATAGACGCCCCCCGAATTCAGTCGGGACCCCAGTTTTAAGGTCTCACCCGAAGGACGGCACTCGTAACTGTACCACGTCTCCATCACCGTGACAGGGCCATTGTTACCATCAAGTCCAGAGGACAGAGTGCTGGACAACAATACCACCCTCCCACAACGACCTGACCGGGGTTCCAACTGGCAATCTTCCGATTATTATTATCTTAAGTAGTAGTAGTAGTAGTAGTATCATATTCATGATTAGTATTATTTATTTTGTATTATTATTTATATATCAGATCACATTGCTGTACGACTTAAGTTCTCCAGTGATTTATGTACTGATAAAAATGTGTCTTTCATTATTTTCTTTCTGAATTTGTCTTGAACATCAACAGTAAAAGATCAAAATAAAACAGTAAAAGATAAAACACCAATCATAAAGAAAGAAATAGAAGAAAGACAAACAAACAATGGATGTGTTGGAGAAGGAGCAGGAAGAAGCAAGATGCTTATCATGTCCTGCCCCTTCATCAACAGTGTCATATTAAATAATACAAATTAAATAATCTTATAAATGTATTACAATTTGATGTGACAATTTGATCTACCCCCCCCCTCACCCTCTACCTGTACACACCGTACATCTACCCCCCCCCTCACCCTCTACCTGTACACACCGTACATCTACCCCCCCCCCCCTCACCCTCTACCTGTACACACCGTACATCCACCCCCCCCCTCACCCTCTACCTGTACACACCGTACATCCACCCCCCCCCCACCCTCTACCTGTACACACCGTACATCTACCCCCCCCCCTCACCCTCTACCTGTACACACCGTACATCTACCCCCCCCCCCCTCACCCTCTACCTGTACACACCATACATCTCCCCCCCCCCCCTCACCCTCTACCTGTACACACCGTGCATCTACCCCCCCCCTCACCCTCTACCTGTACACACCGTACATCTCCCCCCCCCCCTCACCCTCTACCTGTACACACCGTGCATCTACCCCCCCCGCCTCACCCTCTACCTGTACATACCGTGCATCTACCCCCCCCCGCCTCACCCTCTACCTGTACACACCGTGCATCTACCCCCCCCCGCCTCACCCTCTACCTGTACACACCGTGCATCTACCCCCCCCCCCCCCCCCCCCCCGCCTCACCCTAGGTGGATGTCAGGCCGCAGGAGGGCGTTGATGCGGTTCACGATCCAGCTGAAGAGGCGTCCGTAGAGGGCCTTGCCCATGGCGTCCCTCACCTCCGTGGCCTTCTCCACGGTGTTGGGCCTGACGATGGTCTCGCCCCGGGCCACCACGCAGTGGGAGGTCAGCGCCTCCTGGAGCTCGTCAGGGCGGATGCGCAGGAGTGCGGCCGCTGGGGTGAGACCAGTGTGAACAGCTCGTTGTCTCATCATACATGTTGATACATATTGTATATATATATAAATCAGAAATCAGTCAAAACGAGGAGGACAGAGTTCACAGCCAGGCTAGAGTTCACACATGGGGGGGGGGGGGTGGAGGGGCTGGTGGACAGAGTTCACAGCCAGGCTAGAGTTCACACATGGGGGGGGGGGGTGGACAGAGTTCACACACATGGGGGGGCTGGTGGACAGAGTTCACAGCCAGGCTAGAGTTCACACATGGGGGGGGGGGGGGGCTGGTGGACAGAGTTCACAGCCAGGCTAGAGTTCACACATGGGGGGGGGCGGGGGCTGGTGGACAGAGTTCACAGCCAGGCTAGAGTTCACACATGGGGGGGGGGGGGCTGGTGGACAGAGTTCACAGCCAGGCTAGAGTTCACACATGGGGGGGGGGGGGGGGGGGCTGGTGGACAGAGTTCACAGCCAGGCTAGAGTTCACACATGGGGGGGGGGGGCTGGTGGACAGAGTTCACAGCCAGGCTAGAGTTCACACATGGGGGGGGGCTGGTGGACAGAGTTCACAGCCAGGCTAGAGTTCACACATGGGGGGGGCTTGGGGCTGGTGGACAGAGTTCACAGCTAGGCTAGAGTTCACACATGGGGGGGGGCTGGTGGACAGAGTTCACAGCCAGGCTAGAGTTCACACATGGGGGGGGCTTGGGGCTGGTGGACAGAGTTCACAGCTAGGCTAGAGTTCACACATGGGGGGGGCTTGGGGCTGGTGGACAGAGTTCACAGCTAGGCTAGAGTCCCTGGTCTGTAGCAGTGTGTTTCTCACCGTTCTCCAGGACCGAGACGTTGGGTACGTTGCTCTTGTCCGTCTGGTGCTCTGTGGCCACAGCGGCGAACTCTATGTCGCCCGAGTTGAGTATGGCTGCCAGTGTGCTGTACACGCTGCCCAGCTCCTGTGGGCCAGACGCGCAGAGTCAAAGGACGTGGAATAATTCATATAATATAAAATAATTATCATGGAGGGCATGGCCGGGGAATAGCCTGGAAAATTCTATGTAAACAATCATTTGCACAGGTACATAGTTGAATGTAGGATTCTCTCAGGAAGAAAAGGGTTTGTATGAACTTTGTACGAGGATTTGCCTGGTAAATCTATGTAAATAGGCATGTGTGTAACTATATAGTCCTCATAAACCAATGTATTAGGATATGAGTTGTTTTTTTGACAGTGTCATATTCACATCTGTCCTACCGTCACCATACTCCTCTTGACTCTACTCACAGCTAGCAAGCTCAGCTATCTTTATAGGGGAAAACCTATAAACATTACGGCTCTGAATCCATTACATTTACATTTAGTCATTTAGCCGGCGCTTTTATCTAAAGCGACTTACAAATTGCCTACAAAATGTCGGCCATTAAATCCCAGTCAGAGATACAGTGAGGAGACACTGCCAGAACAGTGCTGCCAAGTGGTAAGAGGATCAGTATTGACGTGTGGTTCCTAAAGGCAATCAGTTCCCACATTACAGGAGTGGCTACCAGCCTATTATGTCCTAATAACAACACAAGGCATGGTGATGCTGATCAACTGTACATTCAATGTATAATTGAAACTTTTGTTTGTTTTTAAACACTAATCACTCCCTCCCTCCCTCCCTCCCTCCCTCCCTCACTCACTCTCTCACCCACTCACTCGCTCGCTGTTAGCCACTCTGCCCCTAGTGGCGGCTCACTTGGCTTTGCATCTATGACACACACTGTGTTCTTGTTTATGCTGAGGACGCACCGATTACCATTCCTCAGCCACGGTCAGCCCTCTGGTCTATCAGCGGTATCAAACTCTGTGCACAGTGAGTGCGGGCGCACTCCATTCGTACGTAAAAGATAAAGGTCACGCAAAACCTCGCGGGTGTACACTTCGCTTTGACTGCCGTCGATGAACGCAGTAGCTATGTACCTCCAGGGTGAATCCAATGACTTTGAAACACTGCTCCACCGCCTCAAACTGCTCCTTGTAGAAGGCGTTGCTCACGATGTCAGGTCCTAATTTAATATGCTCGTTGCACAGATACCTGCAGGGACGACGGGACAGTTCAATGAGATCAAGTGTTTTTTGATTGATTGATTGATTGATTGATTGAAGTTTATTTCAAATATGCAACACAACAAACAAACATCAAGTACAGATATAGCCTTAAGCCGTTCAAATAATAAATGTATATGAAAAATAAGAAATAAAAAATAACAAAGAACAAACAAAAAAATTAAACAATCTTTTTCCTTTTTTTTTGTCATTTACATATTTGAAAAGGAGTGGGAAGAAGCATACACTTATTTAATCCCACCCCTTTTTACTCATCAGAACATACTATATTATATTTACTAATTCATACATTACTAGACTTATATTGAAAAAATTAACTTAGTTAACAATAAATTCTTTAATAATACCTGTATAGTTCCTCTAGCCATTTTTTATACATATATACAACTATATACCTACGTGTTGAGAGTGTGTAACAGAGTACAGGGTTGGCTACACAAGGAGGGAGATAACAGTGTTTAATAAGACGGGGATTAAGGGGACGGTGAGCCTACTTTGGGGTTTTGCTGTCGGAGAGCTTGTAGTGGGCTAGCTTCTTCCTGTCGGCGAGACCGGCATAAATGTAGTAGAAGATGTGGAAGTTCCTCTCTCCTCTGCAAAGACATGGAGAGATAGAGAGACATGATTACTAGGGCTGTCAGTTTATCGCCTTAATTAGATTAATTAATTACACAGCAAATTATCGCGTTATGAAAATAAACTCAAAATTAATAAAAAAAAGAAAAGAAAATGTATATCATTTTTATTTTATTTCATTCATTCCATAAGAACGTATAATACACATTTACAGAAATTTTTTATATGGTCCATTTGCATGTTCTTAGTATCTGATTCTAGGGACATATATGGATCTCAGGGAATGTATTCCCAGTGTCAGAAATACTGTGGGCTAAATCCACAAAGAATGGATTGCACGGAGCAAGTTGCACCCTTACTTACAATGCATTATGAATTGAAAATGGGGGACCCTGATGTAAACAAGACGAAAGTCTTTCTCTGGTCTGCATCCCCTTAACAATTGTGTGTATTGAGCCGTACTGTATTGTACCCATTCTGCAATCTGTTAATACAATTTTCATTCAATTAATCACTGTGTGTCTGTTACTAGGCTTGAGTAAATTGTAATGAACCAAATGAGAATATTAATACATTTTTTTTTTATCTTTAACTGTGAATAACACTATGCTCAAATTGACCAGACCTGACAAATCTAAGCAAATTAATAGATGGAAGATGATTAAACAGAATGTTTTGTAGTACTGAATTCTGCCATCCGGACACATGCAATTTGAAATATGATTATAGAATATAGAATATCAGGCATAAAATGGTTATGCGATTAAAATGCGATACATTTTTATTGTGGCTTTTTGTGGAGCAATGGCTGCTACTTCTGTGCGGGGTGCGAGTGTGGATGCGGAGTCGGAGTTCCACGTTTGTATTCACCGAGTGTGACAAACGTCGATCTAGAGTGACATAAAAGTCACATGAATTACAATGAATGTTCAGACTGAGGTCGCATTGCGAAAAAAATCAGACGTGGATATATGAACATATGAACATGACCCAAAATCAGCATTGAAAAGATCAGATTCAATGTGATTTGTGCTGTTTATAAAACCCCCACATCTGAGTCACATATGAGCAAAAATATATATCAGAGTACATTTGAAACGTTGGACCCAAACATTGTGTGTGTTTGTGCAGATGCACATGCAGACGCACACACACACACACACACACACACACACACACACACACACACACACACACACACACACACACACACACACACACACACACACACACACACACACACACACACACACACACACACACACACACACACACACACACACACACACACACACACACACACACACACACACACACACACACAATGCTCTCGGTGAATGCACCAAAACCCTTTTACCCTCCTTGTCTGTCTTCTAATGGAATACTCAAGTCCCCCTTTGAAGTTCCAATAAGGACACTGGCTGGGCTACAATCTTTGATCAAACAGGAAATAACTTGGCCCCTCCACTTGAGCCTGTGCACTCCTCAGACAAAAAGAAAAAAAAAACACACACAAAAAGGAGAGGAGAACTGCAGTTTGAAGGCAAATGTCACCGACTTCAGATCGAGAGGAAGAGGGAGAGCGAGAGAAATAGAGAGAGAGAGCGAGGGAGAGAGAGAGACTATTAGGTGTTGCTCCTTGGCCGACAGGCTGAGAAAATAACCTGCATATAGCAATGTCCTTTAAGGAAATGGCTAGAGACACCCAATTTACAATTCGATCAATGTCAATGTCAAGTGAAAGTCATAGACATAATCAAGATCCTAGTATAAATGTGATATGGTTGTTTGTTTAGATGAGGCATTCTGAAAGTGCGGCCCACGATGAGTTGAGGTGTAAATGCATAGGTTATATGATTAACACTTTGAGTGCCAGCAGGGGGTGCACGATTTAGCGCTTGAGTGCCAACGCTCTATTCAATGAGAGGGCGAGCACATTTGCGAACGCATAAACTATATCTTAAATTATGGCTATGTGTCTAATACGCCCGTCGCTTATCAATGACTTGCTTGCAGTCAACATTGTCGAAACGGATTGTTTTTTCATCTGTACATTTCCGTTTTATACCATTTTGAAAAACGCTCATTTTTGGAAATTTCTGCAGGAATCGCCCTTTACTGGAATACACAAAAAACGTTGTCATTTTTCGGCCTATTTATGAATCGTTTTCAAATAAACGCTAGATTATCGATAGTATATGTGTACTTATGCACGCTAGAGAAGCGGGCTGAAAATTGATTATCTTATTTCCTGATCAGCACAGACACACACACACACACACACACACACACACACACACACACACACACACACACACACACACATAGGGGACACGTTGATATATCTGTGAAAAAAGCTCTGATTACCCCAAGACTGGTAAAATAGATTCCTTTCCTCCGATCAGATGTTCTCCAAAAAGATTATTCCAATTCCTGATCGCCATTCCAAATATCGATCACGTTTATTGATCCAACGCTGGGTGCTTGAAATACATATTCCACGCTGTTCTGAGGGACCACAAACACTGCAATCGGCTTGGATTACATGCCTGACAAGTAAAATGTGGATTCCGGATTTTCTTTTCCCCATGCGTTTTCATTCAGTCCAATCCAATGGGTGCATTATCATCCGGGAGATGATAGGGGGCGGTATTTTCCCTGTTCGAGCTCAGAGAGAGTCCCAGTGGTAACGTGAGGCTATATTGATGAAAAATGAATGGAAATCGCTAATAAAAAAATAACGATTAATAACGAGATTGCTCGTCATTGGCACTGAACGGTTGGCATGAAATAACGAGAATTCTCGTCGTTGGCACTCAAAGTGTTAAGGTCCGGTTCCAATTATGTTCCAATACAGTTTTAAACCAACCTACAACATCACACAGTACTTTGCTCTTAATAAGAAGGGTAAAACTGCGCCCCCCCCCCCCCACCCCCTGAGCTAAGCTGTCAAGTTAGGAATGAGTTAGGAATGAGTTAGGACTGAGCGTGTTGAAAGCTTGCTAGGCTACTCGCGAGAGACCGATCACAGGGCCTTCAATCCAATGCTGGTCCTCAGTCATCAGAACCAGGAGAACCCCCCGGTTTAGATAGTTTGACTGAAAGAACAGTCAATTCAATCTAAAGGAGCGAGCTACTCACGCGGCCTGGTGGATGACCCTGGACTTCTCCAGGAGGTATTCGGATATCTGCGCCCCCACCACCGTGCCCCCGCAGGTGAACTTCATCTCCAGGTACTTCCCGAAGCGGCTGGAGTTGTCATTGATGACGGTGCAGGCGTTCCCAAACGCCTCCACCAGACTGTTGACCAGCAGGATCTTCTCCTGCAGCGAGCGGTTATTGGCCTGAAATGAAGACAAGAAGGTTAAAGGAACAGTTTCCTCTCTGTGCATTCAGTAGAAAGCTATCTGGCTGCGTGTTAGCCTAGCTTAGCACAATGAATGGAAGCGGACATGACCGGTTAGCCTTCGGGAGAGGTGTTAGTTGGACAATGCCTAGGCTAACCGGTCATGTCCGCTTTCATTCATTGTGCTAAGCTAGGCTAACATGCAGCCAGATAGCTTTCTACTGAACGCACAGAGAGGAAACTGGTATCTATCTTCTTGTCTCTCTCTGGAGAAGACGGAAAGCTAATTTCCCAAAATGTTGGCGTGTTCCTTTAAACATAACCACGCGGTGAACAACTGAGAGGTTTGAGAGGGTTTCTTTTCTTCTTCTTCTTCTGAGATAATGACATACATTCATTTAAAGGTGCTATAGATACCATTCAGTCACAAGATGCCGCACTAGAGCATCAGCACGTCATTTATCCAATCAGGTGCTTTCCACGTGGGGAAATAGGAAGTAGGGAGGGGATATGTGGCGTGATTACCAAACCAAGCCGCATTTCTCGGAGACACTCTCTGATTGGCACTGACTGACGCTCTCTGATTGGCCACTGACGCGTTTGCCCAATCCGTGACGAGCTGTGTCTTTGCCCATTTCCACGTCAAACAGCCTGCAAACTACCTGGTGTTCTATCGCCATGCTCTAAGACAAACTCTAACCTTAACCAACTTCGAAAGAGTGCCTAAGCTTAACCGTCGAAAGAACTAGCCGTCACGCTCTAAGACAAACTCTAACCTTAACCAACTTCGAAGAGTGCCTAAGCTTAACCAGTGTAGAAACAGGCGTCGGCCAATCAGAGAGCGTCTCCGAGAAATGCGGCTTGGTTTGGTAATCACGCGGATATGTGCCACATGTAAACAACAACATTAATTTTGGACCCCGCCAATTTTCTTTTAATCATAAATCGTATTTTGGGGGGGGGGGGCAATACTTTTATTCAGCACCTTTCTAAAAGCTCTGTGGATGTATTATTATTAATATATATATCAATAATAATTACCCTACATAAAAATGTTATCTATAACACATTATTTCAAGTTATTAGAAGTTACATTGTCATTGCTTAATTTTGGTCCAAGTCCAAGCGCTGGTTTTATGCTCGCTGTGCCTCTTTTTCCAATTAGATCTTAATATCACAGCTGTCATTCTCAATGACTCTGACCGAGGCCTCAAAACCAAATCATCAGCCATGTTGATAACAACCATCTGCGGTTCCCTGGAGTTTATTATTATTATTTATTTCTGCATCCCTCCTACAAATTATCTCCCTCGTGAAGCAGCTATGAGCCTCGCTGTCAGATCTGGGTTTTAAAGGGGACATGCATTATAAATGGCTTTTTTCTGTGTTTAGCATGGTTTCATAGTAATACAGGTTAGTATCAATGGATCTGTGTCTCTAATTACCATATTGACTCATCAGTCTAGTCTCGAGTTCACGAGATCCTCCCTCACTCAACTAAGCTGTTCTGATTTGATGGTTTTGCTGACGTTAATATAGCACTGATTTGCATAACAAACGCCCCCTCTATGGTTGTCAGCGACAGCAGAGCGAAACAGAGCGAGGCAGATAGTGTAACCCGACACTTCCTCAAACAGAGCGAGGCAGACAACGAGCGAGTGAGAGAGAGGGAGAGAGAGATAGAGAGGGAGAGAGAGGGAGAGAGAGGGAGAGAGAGAGAGAGAGAGAGAGAGAGAGAGGAGCTTCTGTAAGGGGAACAAACCGCGCACAGGGAAGCAGCAGTAGCACATACTCATTTACACAGTGCTTATGGGTGGAGCCAGTCCAACACAGCCTGAAATCTAAAGTGAGAAAAATGTGGCTTTTGAGTACTTGATTAGAAATATAAAACAATGAATTTTTTTTTAATAAAAGCTTACAGATGTGTTCAATACTCACAGGCATTGTGTAAAGTTGCCCAAATAGTGCTAGGAATAGCAATGCATGTCCCCTTTAAACACCACATCCACCCACGCTGCAGCGCTTTAACCCTTTCACCGCCCACTACCAAACAGTTAACCCTTTCACTGCAACAATACACAGAAGGTTAACCCTTTCACTGCCACACGACAACCGGTTAACCCTTTCACTGCCACACGACAGAAGGTTAACCCTTTACTACCACACAACCGACGGTCGCCGTTAACCTTCTGTCGTGTGGCAGTGAAAGGGTTAAGAGGAAAGCGCTATGACTCACCTTTCCAAGCACCGTCAGCTGCTGCACCAGTAGATGAGCGCTCTCTGTCTTCCCCGCTCCGCTCTCCCCACTTATCACTATACACTGCATGCACACACACACACACACACACACACACACACACACACACACACACACACACACACACACACACACACACACACACACACACACACACACACACACACACACACACACACACACACACACACACACACACACACACACACACACACACACACACACACACAGAGAGAGAGAGACAGAGAGAGAGAGACAGAGAAAGACAGAGTCACAGAGATTAGGTCCAATCCTAGGAATTGTATTGAATTACTGGCCCATTTCAAACTAACCCCATACGAATCAACAAATCAATTATAGTCAATCCTATAATATTCTGGAGTCACAATAGTATTTCTGTTTATGGTGAAATCTCTATAGTATTCCTGTGGTTTAACCATATAAATGCTCTGTTCCTCTAGTGATTTCTCTAGTAATCACTAATCAGTGCATGTAAAAAAGAAGAAAAAAAAAACACAGGAATACTATAGTTAATTTCCGTATGGAGCATCATACATATTCACAAATCATTGTATCCTCTCCGTTACCTGGTCGGCGTTGTATGACACCATGGACTGGTAGGCAATATCAGCCACAGCAAAGATGTGCGGTGGGTTGGCCGTGCGTTTGGCTGCTATGTACATCTTGGAGAACTGCGCAGGTTTGGGAAGAGGAAGAAGATGACTTATTCAGATGGTGTGCGTGAGGAGGAGGAGGAGGTGGTGACCACAGTTATACTATCCAAGTGAATCGCTTTACGACTGAAATGAAGAGAAGAGGCTGCTAGTTTGTCATGAGATGGAGAGATTCATCTCCTGAGGGAAATCTTTAGATTTTTTAAATTGTTACTTTTACAACGTTACAATTATAAAATATCAGAAAACAAATTGTGGCTATTCACTTTATATCCACTTCTGCTCTTGTCTTTTCGTTTCCCGTAGTTGAACGTCATGACAAGGAGGCATGCGTGGATATTCCCGAACTGAATAAACAATACATCTATAAGCACAAAATAGTTTAGCTCATTCTCTTTATAACAAAGCTATTTATAAAGCAATAGAACAAGGGGCTCTGAAGGCTCATGGGAAGTTGAAAGACAAATCATCAAGCTGGCTGTATCCTTGTTGCCAACAACAACAACAACAACAACAACAACAACAACAACAACTGTGAAACAGTTTGTTTATTCAGATGAAAATATAGAATGTTTTCGGCAACTATCTTAGAATGTTTTCACTTCTCTTGAAGTTGGTTTGTGATTGATGTGTGTGCGTGTGCACGTGTGTGTGTGCATATGTATGTGTGTGTGTGTGTGTGTGTGCGTGCGTGTGCACGTGTGTGTGTGGATGCGGGGCTGAGTAAATGGGACGCAGCAGACAACGACTAATAAGATAATAGGGGCTACATTTAGCATGTGATCGACCAAATAGAAAAACACACACGCACGCACGCACAAGCAGACGCACGCGCACACACACACACACACACACACACACACACACACACACACACACACACACAGACACACACACACACACACACACACACAAAGCACACACAAAGCACACACAAAGCACCTGTGGAGTGTATATCTCCATCTTATGGAAAGGGTTGACCGCGATGAGGATGTCTCCAACATAGGTGTAGATCTGGTCTCTTCCATAGCGGTTCTGAAGCTGCTCGGCCACCGTGTTCTGAGGAGTAAAAAAAATACATTTACATACTTTAACATCATTATTTCGATCTAATGGTTTCAGACAAAAGAAACTCTAGTCATCATCATCATCTTCGTTTTACGTCCCCATTTTCCCACTACAGTGAGGTTGGACGGGCGATGACTCCACGCCACTGAGTCATCATTTTTGGTTTGTAGCTAGTTTTATACCTCGGATGCCCTTCCTTACAGGTAACCCCATTGTCGGTGAGGACCTAGCCGTTGCGTATTCCTACACACACAAGGCAGTGCAGTTTTCTTTCAGGGTTTTCTCCCTTAGCCTTTGCGTATCCCGCACACACACAAGGCAGTGTGGCACCTGTATCCCTAGGTACGGAGGCTAGAGAGGGTACTAACACTTGCCCAAGGTGGACCCTCAGACTAGTGGAGGGAAGGAGTTGTCTTACTTCTCCATTCTAGTTCGGCTTATGCTAGAACTAGCCACTGCTGAAATATGTAATAATAAGAGTCGTATTTTAAAGAGAATGCAGTAGATGCACTGTCCTGCACTGTCCTGCACTGTCCTGCTACTGTTTAATCACTGTCCTGCACTGTCCTGCTACTGTTTAATCACTGTCCTGCACTGTTTAATCACTGTCCTGCACTGTTTAATCACTGTCCTGCACTGTTTAATCACTGTCCTGCTACTGTTTAATCACTATCCTGCACTGTCCTGCTACTGTTTAATCACTGTCCTGCACTGTTTAATCACTGTCCTGCACTGTTTAATCACTGTCCTGCTACTGTTTAATCACTGTCCTGCTACTGTTTAATCACTGTCCTGCACTGTCCTGCTACTGTTTAATCACTGTCCTGCACTGTTTAATCACTGTCCTGCTACTGTTTAATCACTGTCCTGCACTATCCTGCTACTGTTTAATCACTGTCCTGCTACTGTTTAATCACTGTCCTGCTACTGTTTAATCACTGTCCTGCTACTGTTTAATCACTGTCCTGCACTGTTTAATCACTGTCCTGCACTGTTTAATCACTGTCCTGCTACTGTTTAATCACTGTCCTGCACTGTCCTGCTACTGTTTAATCACTGTCCTGCACTGTCCTGCTACTGTTTAATCACTGTCCTGCACTGTTTAATCACTGTCCTGCACTGTTTAATCACTGTCCTGCACTGTTTAATCACTGTCCTGCACTGTCCTGCTACTGTTTAATCACTGTCCTGCACTGTTTAATCACTGTCCTGCACTGTTTAATCACTGTCCTGCTACTGTTTAATCACTGTCCTGCACTGTTTAATCACTGTCCTGCACTGTTTAATCACTGTCCTGCTACTGTTTAATCACTGTCCTGCACTGTTTAATCACTGTCCTGCACTGTCCTGCTACTGTTTAATCACTGTCCTGCTACTGTTTAATCACTGTCCTGCACTGTCCCGCTACTGTTTAATCACTGTCCTGCTACTGTTTAATCACTGTCCTGCACTGTTTAATCACTGTCCTGCACTGTTTAATCACTGTCCTGCTACTGTTTAATCACTGTCCTGCACTGTTTAATCACTGTCCTGCACTGTTTAATCACTGTCCTGCTACTGTTTAATCACTGTCCTGCACTGTTTAATCACTGTCCTGCTACTGTTTAATCACTGTCCTGCACTGTTTAATCACTGTCCTGCACTGTTTAATCACTGTCCTGCACTGTCCCGCTACTGTTTAATCACTGTCCTGCTACTGTTTAATCACTGTCCTGCACTGTTTAATCACTGTCCTGCACTGTTTAATCACTGTCCTGCACTGTTTAATCACTGTCCTGCACTGTCCTGCTACTGTTTAATCACTGTCCTGCACTGTCCTGCTACTGTTTAATCACTGTCCTGCTACTGTTTAATCACTGTCCTGCACTGTCCTGCTACTGTTTAATCACTGTCCTGCTACTGTTTAATCACTGTCCTGCACTGTTTAATCACTGTCCTGCAGTTTAATCACTGTCCTGCACTGTTTAATCACTGTCCTGCACTGTTTAATCACTGTCCTGCAGTTTAATCACTGTCCTGCACTGTTTAATCACTGTCCTGCTACTGTTTAATCACTGTCCTGCACTGTCCTGCACTGTTTAATCACTGTCCTGCACTGTTTAATCACTGTCCTGCAGTTTAATCACTGTCCTGCACTGTTTAATCACTGTCCTGCTACTGTTTAATCACTGTCCTGCACTGTTTAATCACTGTCCTGCACTGTTTAATCACTGTCCTGCTACTGTTTAATCACTGTCCTGCTACTGTTTAATCACTGTCCTGCACTGTTTAATCACTGTCCTGCTACTGTTTAATCACTGTCCTGCACTGTTTAATCACTGTCCTGCACTGTTTAATCACTGTCCTGCTACTGTTTAATCACTGTCCTGCACTGTTTAATCACTGTCCTGCACTGTTTAATCACTGTCCTGCTACTGTTTAATCACTGTCCTGCTACTGTTTAATCACTGTCCTGCACTCTTTAATCACTGTCCTGCACTGTCCTGCACAGTACAGGACACAAAATGATTGAACTCTCTCTCAGAGAATGTTTCCACAACCAAAATGTATTCATGGCTCATGCCTTGCCTTAAGGCCTGCAGGGACAGTAATAGCAACACAATATCTCCATGTCATGTCGTGAGTAATGTCCCTCCAGTCTGTTCCCACTATCCAGACAGGTACATCAACAACAGCAAGACAACACGACCCCCCCATCCCCCACCCCACCCCAACTGCAAAACTGCCTCCATCTTGAAGGATGGTTGGAAATATCCGCTGGCAACTGAGTCCGGTTGTATCGTTCAATACGTCAATGGAACGCTCAGATTTGACAAATTACCCTGGATTTATTTCGGACAAACATGGCCACTGTTCTGCTCTCGCTCCGTACATTCAACTAACCGCTGTAAAGCCTTGTGGGGAAAGAAAATACCTCTAATTGCCTCCTGTATCCCTTTGGGAGAAATGTATGAGATTAAAACGGACTGGAGGTGTGTTTATGTGTTGTTCATTAAAGGTGATGTAAGTGGTATTTTCTTGTGGTCTACATGTTAAAATAATAGCTCTACATTCGGACAGACATCACTGATATAGAGTGTTTGGTCCGTAACATGGCTCTCCTGATTGGATAAAGTGGGAAGGGATACTAGAAAATATATTGTGTGGAGCGGAGGGACTGGGAGACCTATGTATGTATGTATGTATGTATGTATGTATGTATACATACCAGATGACCAGATGTATGTATATGTGTTTTATTATATGTATATATATACACATACACAGTATGAGAACCACACAATATATTCCAAGCTAGTCTCTGACTGGGGCCATGTTACAGGTCACAATTAAGCTCAACCTCTCACCTCGTCCAGGACTTCTAGGATGGCGAGGTCGTCCACCTCGTCGGGTGAGACCTGTGCCTTCATGTGGCTGCCTCTCTTCGTGTGGATGCGCTCATGCCTAGAAACCACAGCATGGATGACCAAAAGTCTCACCACACAGTATTATGCAATATAAGCAATGCAGCGCATGATATGTATAGAAATGCATAGACAGGGGCGGCTACGTGGCGTAGTGGGCAAGGCACTCGCCACGAAATGCTGGAGACGCTGGGCTCGTCAGTTCGAGCCCAGCGCATTTGCTTTCAGTTTAGCTGGTCGTCCACAGTAATACACATTGGCCGTATTACGGGGAGGGAAACTGAAGGGTGGGGATCGGGCGTTGTGGACAGCGACTCCTACAGGTCGGTTGGTGCGCCTGCGCAGTAGAATCAGGAAGTGTCGGGGCAGCGTGAGCCTCCCACGCGTTACTCCTCGCCACTGAGAGATCGAGCTGCGCAGGTGAAAAGATGCGACTGCTGTTACCTCAAGTACCGGAGGGGACTTGTGCTATGTATGACTTAGTCCACATTGCAGCCGGCTTGTGGGAGGCAAGAAACAGCGTCCGTGACAGGGGAGGGTTGAATTGGATGATACGAAATTGGGATGGGAGAAAATATAGAAAATGGGAGAAAAAGTGTATAAAAAAAAATAAAAATGCATAGACAGAATAAAAGCGACAGCGAGGCACAGGTGGAATCGGACCGGGTTCAGCAGGGAGTGGTGTTGCCGGGGCGAAGCAGCTAATTTAATCAGAGTATTATCATTTCTTCATTCGTCATACCCCCCCCCGATATAATCAAAGCTCCAGACAAAAATCAAGATCTGTTAAGATTACAGTTCGCTATACAGAGAATATTTGCCACCCAAAAGGTGAGGTTCTGGCTCTATCGTTAACGCGGGTCAATTTCTCCTGTCAGCCTCTTGGACCTGTGTGCTGCTCGGTTAGATGGTTTGTCTCACGAGGGGGAAAATAGGTTCAATCTGACTTCAATTAAATTCGACCAGCGGTTCTTAACAGACGTCACACTGCTTGCCTCTGGTTGAGGCCCCACTGGGCACATCGTGAAGTGTCTGTTCTTCTCTACTCGCCCTTCAGTGGACCAGGTGATTGAAGATGGCAGCCTCCTGCACTGACTGATCCTCATGAAGTTATTTCAGCCCATCCCAACATGCAACATGGACATAATATCATTTAGTCCTTAAGAAATAGAAAGAGTGGGGGAGCTCCAGTAGCTCACCGCGTACCTCGAGCGCTATTTCGGCGCCGGGGACAACCGTGCTCGTCACGGATCTGGGGTTTAGCGAGTTCGATTCCCGGACTGCAGCCGTGCCTTTCTCAGAGTGTCTTCCCCCCATCTGTACCCCCATTCAACCTGTTTCTGTCGGTCATTCTTGACCAGAGAAAATGCAATAAACGCAAAAAAGAGCCAGCGGAATGGCCAAAGTTTAAAAAAAAAAAAGAAATAGAAAGAGCATTCTATTATATACATTTTTTATATACTTGTACTAGGGCTGACCCCGATTCGAAAGGAGGCGTAGTCGACTGCCAACCTCTTAGTCGAATGCAAAAATTAAGCCTAGAAGCGTGGCTATGGCTAAAGGCCTCTGCATGCTACAGAAACTTCAGAGCAACTGCAACACAACATCGACAAAGCAATGGTGTTTTAGACACTCTGCCTTTATGCTTCTGCAACATCGACGCGCAAAGTTAGTTTAACTAAAGTTAGTTTAGGTTCGTGTTAACGTTAGATAATGTACAAAATAAACGTATTTCCGGTGATTTTAGACGTCGCTCTTTTATTTTGAAAACCCCCGACCGGAAGTGTTATAGTGTCTGTTGCTAGCAGCTTAACTTTCTGTGCTTTTCGAGCTAACGTTACCGTAACATCATTAGTTTCCAATGGAGAGGACCTCGGCTCACATGCAGCTCAAACTACCTATTGGAATAAATTAATTGATTGATGTTTAACTTGTCCCTGTGTGTGTCCAGTCATTTCGACTAGCAAACGTTGTATTTAACGTTACCTCAGGACGGATACCATTGTATTTACTTGGTTAGCTATGTAGCTAATGTGGATAGCATTTTGAATAGACCCAATGCTAGCTGGCTGGCTACAGCTTTATTTACTAAATTATGGAGGCTTTTTAATCGTCAAGGTAAGAGAGGATTTGTCATGATCAACTGAAGGCGTATGCTATGGAACAATATGTGCTTGGGTTTTCAGAAAAAGGCGAGCTATGTGACGCTAATTATTTAGCGTCAACGCTGGCTACAACAATGGAGGACGTTATTCTCTGCGGGACTAATATCATTCTATGACAGCCCCGCCCCCATTCGCTAACCAACCAATCACTGCTACGCAATATCAACGCAACGGTTGTTTAGGTTAGATTTGGGGGACATGTACGCAACGTCCAAGCAACACAGTCTACAAGACCCTTTAAAACAACCGCGCTGAAATCGCGCCGATGTTGTGTTGCAGTTGCTCTGAAGTTTCTGTAGCATGCAGAGGCCTTAACACTAATGGCACGCAGAGAGGCTAACTCTCTTAGGCTAACTGCCTAAGAAAACGGGCACAGAGGCACTGAAAGAGGATTTCACCTGTCTAATGAACACACTAGACTAGACAAATATCAAGATGTATCCATCAGTGGACCAATTGCATGCTTTCGCAGAGGACAAGAAGCCTTCAGTCAACTCATTCAGACATTAACCTTCCAGTCACCCTTGTCGCAGTTCTGGTCAAAAAGCCCTTTTTTTTAACGTGTGTTTGTGGATAGCGTTGGCTAGATTTTATGTATATGCCAAAAAAGTAGTTCAGTATCACATCTTGGACTCACATTACAATAATCCATGTTTGTTCTTTAAAAACAATCAATATTAAGCGTGTGAACAACAAGTGTCACACCTTTCACCCTAGTCGCAGAACTGGACAGGCTAGGGTTAGGGTTATGGTCAGGGGGTTAGGGTTAGGGTTAGGGTTAGAGTTAGAGTTAGGGTTAGGGTAACCCTAGGGTAACCCTAACCCCCTAACCCTAACCCTAATTTAAGAAATGGTTAAATGAAAATGAATAAATATTCGATATGTATGGTGAGGACTGAAGTTAATAATGATATTCATGAAAGAAAATTGGAACAATACATGAAAAAGATATGTTTTGACTGAGATCACAGTTTCGGTCACTAGGGAGACAGGTAGTGGGTTTTCTTTAAGGTTGACTCAAGGGTTAAGCACCCCCACAGCCCAAATGGAATGATACAAAAATTCTGCTTCAAATTATTATTTTCTTTTTCTATTTTTTTTTAATGGTCTACTACTACCAGTCGACTATTGGCAAATTTTGCCCAATCAAAGTCGACTATACAAATCCTTAGTCGGGGACAGCCCTAACTTGTACACACTATCCTTTGCCTAAAGCAAATGCAGGCTTTTTTTTGGTTCAGCTCAACTGGTAGCACTGCGGCTGCTGCCTTTCCTGATGGAAAGCATGTTGGAAACCGGGTCAGTATTACAGTCTTCAACCTGTAGGAGAGGAAGCTATAGTCCTTGCTAGCAGTAGCATGAATGTCACCCGCTACGCCACCATCTTTAAGCACCGGGTTCATTGCTTGACATCTTAATCCTACTCTCAGTGTTTGCAGTGTGACTCTCGCTCCACAAAATTAGATAATCCACACTGATTATCTAAATTAAATGACATGCTCATAGTACACGAAGTACATTTAATCATGTAATCAGAGCTTACTCGTTCGTTATTAGTAGTAATGTAGAGCCTCACGGTGACTTGATCAGTTTATGGTAATATGGAATAATATCCTGCTATGCATCATGATCTACTGTAACTCGGAATCCCAGAACAAAGTACAGTCAGTTTGATGTTTTACTAACATGGGGGTTGGCAACAACACAATACACATGTTAGAACATTACGAAAAGACGAGAAGCAGAAGACAAAGAAACAAGCATTGATAAAGAAAAGGTGCTCTACTGTAGGTCAGCTGTTAGGACAATATGTGAGAACAACGTTAGGACAACAGGGACAGTGTCAGGTGATGGCAGGGTGGTAGCGCGGAAGCATTCTAGAATCAGTCCACGTAGTTGTGTGATTTACAATGACTATACAGTAGCTATAGCAACTATAGCAATCACAGCTGCAATGGACTAAAGAAGCCAATGATCATCTACTCCTATAGCCTGCAGTAGGCCTACAAGGACATCCTTTACCTGTCGTTAAAGTCTGTGCTTCTGTCTGTCTTTCCATGATGGCTTCAATGACAGAAAGTGCATTAACATTTCACAAGAGGAGGTCAAAAAGTCACTGTGGATACACTGTTTCAATGAGGGGGGGGGGGGGGGGTCTGGAATCTGGGCCATTATATTGGTTCATTTGACATATACACAGTACATTGACTACATTCCTTTACAAGTAGTGTTGGTGCTGCTGGCCCTGAGCTGTTTGTTTGTGTGTATATCTGAAGGTGACAGGACTAGTAAAACATCCAGTGAGAAGACAGCCTCACTGTGTGGCGTCTACATGGAGACATGGAGGATTAAGCTGCTGCCTTCAGCACTAAAGCCTCCGGCAGGCAGGTGAGTGAACTAGAAGCTACACCCAAAGCTTGCGATGAAGGGTATGAGGCAATAGCGAGGTGTAGTGGTACGTCATTGTTGTTTCCGGCCGGTCCCCCTCGCTTGAAATTGCAATGTATTTCCAATGGACACATTTCTAAATCGTCTCGTTTAAAACAAATAAAGCATGAACATTAGCATGGTGTACCATTCTGTGTGTATTCATCCACAATCTATAGCTCAACATGAAACAATTCGCAATTAATCATAAAATAATTACGTATAATTTTATTTCAACCAAAAACGCTTACACAATAATGTTAGTGATAGAAGGGAACTAATTTTGTGCAAAAATGGAAAGCTTGCCAATGTTCATGAGGCAGAATTATTACAATAGCCGATAATACATTTTCCCAATGATAAATCCCTATACAGGTGGACCGTGCTGGAAACTAAAGTGATGTCAGATTACACCTCCCTAATAGCCTACCATATGTAGGTGCGTTGCCAATGCTCATGTGGCTAGATTATTAATGATGGTACAGGAACAATAACACAACATAAACAAGTACTGTATGGTGTATGTGTGTGTGTGATATGATTTGGCATTTGACCCCATGAAAATTATATTGGAATTCTCTCTCTCTCTCTCACTGATCTCTTTGGATTGAACTGGAGTCACAACTCAGCATGTTCCTTGTCAGATGTTTATTCTACATTCTCTCTCTCTCTCTCTCTCTCTCTCTCTCTCTCTCTCTCTCTCTCTCTCTCTCTCTCTCTTTCTCTCTCTCTCTCTCTCTGTCTCTCTCTCTCCCTCTTTCTCGCTAGCTCTCTTTCTCTCTCTCTTTCTCCCTCCCTCTCTCTCTTTCTCTCTCTCTTGTTATTATATCTACCCCTCTCTCTCTCTCTCTCTCTCTCTCTCTCTCTCTCTCTCTCTCTCTCTCTCTCTCTCTCTCTCTCTCTCTCTCTCTCTCTCTCTCTCTCTCTCTGATGTCATTAAGATGAGAATACCTTGTTTTTTCAATCATTCCAATTTGCTGGTTGAGATCGATGAGTTCCATCAGTTGTTTCTGCAGGATTCGCTCTCTGCCGAAGATCTGTTTGATGAACACATGGTGGAGCAGGTCCAGAACGTTGGGCCTCAGCTCAAAGTCCTTGATCAGGCATCTGGAGGTTTCCGAGATGGGAGCAGGGTGGTGTGGTCACGGTTTGGCAAAATTAAATGGGAAGATGGGAATTAACGCTTAGAAATGGTTATTTTACATTATGTCAATCTTAAGATTTCATAATTCAGTTATAATACTAAGCTATTGCACGCTTTGATGTATACGCCGTCAACAACCAATCACAGAGGCTATGTTTACACACACGCACGCACGCACGCACGCACGCACGCACGCACGCACACACACACACACACACACACACACACACACACACACACACACACACACACACACACACACACACACACACACACACACACACACACACACACACACACACACACACACACACACACACACACACACACACACACACACACACACACACACACACCCACCCACCCACCCACACACACACACACATATACACACACGTACGTGCACACACGTACGTGCACACACACGTACGTGCACACACAACCACCTACATAGCACTCACTTGCAGATGAAGTTGTTAAAGTGGTCCGACCACAGCTCAGGCTGGTGGAGAGTAGGGGGAGGGTTTCTGTGGGAATGCAAAAGATCACCGGGCAGATAAGACGAGATGGGGACAGACTGTAGGCGTCGACTGGGAGAGGGGAAAAAACACTTGGAGGGAGGAATAGATGTATAGTGTTCATCTGAGAAACCCAGAGACATGGTTCCTGCTATGGATCCTTATGCATAGACCAGAGAAGTGGCCGTGGCCATGTTTGAAGCAGAATTATTAATGGCAAGAATGTTTCAAGACGATGACAATGTTTTTATAGCAAAAGATCAATCATTCACTGTAGGGGGTTTTAAATGGGGGTG